>NW_028238309.1:20482500-21682500 GCF_041429995.1 Eschscholzia californica
CTCAGACTGGAAATTTTTTAAATCTAACGGTGTCCCTGCCGTTTATGCGAACGTTTCAACTACTTCAATCTAACTGCGTCTCTGCCTTCTCTCCAAACGTTTCATTTACGCTCTCATATTTCTATCTATCTCTCCACCCACTCTCTCTCTCTCTCTCTCTCTCTCTCTCTCTCTCTCTCTCTGTGTCTCCTGCAAATCAAACGGTTTATTCTTCAGCCACTTCCACAACCAAAATCATCTTATTAGGGTAAGGTTCATTCTTCCCTCACTTCCAAAACCAAATTCATTTTATTAGGGTTTGATTTTTCATTATAATCCTCAGCTAAATCAACAAAAGAAGATAAATCCAACTGAAGATAGTGAATTCAACCTATAATAAATCCAACTAAAGATATTGAATTCAACCTAGAAGTCCTGAACTGAAACCTAGCATTGATTTCTCTCCCTTCATCTCTTTCTCATCTTCTTCATTCACTTTATCTTGGCTTCTTCTTGGTCGGCATCAAGGTTCGTATTTTTCTTTTCCCTAAATGAATATCTATTTGAGTTTTGGGTTGATTATTGACAATTTATGTTTTTCACTTTAAAGATCTTAAACTTATTCATTTTCCTTTATTTGTTTCATTGATAGTTCTCCATTGTTGATCGACCAATTTAGTGAGTTTCACCTGTAGTTCAATTTATCAATGATTTAACTCAGACCTCTTCCCCTATCTCCCCCTTTTTATTATCTCCGCCTCCTTGCACCCGTGGAAATAGACCCATTTGATTTTGATTCTGAATCAGACACTAAACAAAAAATTACACCAGCAAGAAGGACTACTTCTGAACCTGCACTTTTAACACCAGATTTGAATTCCAACCCTTTCGACGACGATTGAAGAAAACCCTCTTCTTCCTCTTACGCATCTAACAAGGCGGGAAAATACAACTACCTGAATGACTTTCGTGACTAAGGTGGGTTAGAAAACCAGAGTGTGCAGGAACTAGAAAACTATGATGTTTACAAGGCTGAGGAAACTACCAAGTCGGTTAACAATTGCTTGAAGATTGCCAAGGATATTAGGGAAGATGCTACTAATACCTTGGTCACCTTGCACAAACAAGGTGAGCAAATCACAAGGACTCACATGATGGCTCAAGATATTGACCAGGATCTCAGTCGAGTAAGCCCTTCTTGATTTTTTCTTTCTCGTGTTTATTTCAATGAGTATATTCTTTAGGTTAGTATGGGTTATAGCTTATCAATCTGAATGGAGAAAGTGAATATTATAACTTGAATGAAATTTTTTATCTACTTATGTTGCCGATATCAACGATTCAACATTGTGTTTTTTACTTAGTAGTCAACCTAACCAGACAGATGTTATCAATCAGTATGAACTCTGATAGAGAGTTTTCGCTTGCATCAATCATTAGTAATTTAAGACATCAACCCTGAGTTTGTTCTTTCTAAAAATTCTTGAGTTGATCCATTTAGTGGTGTTTCCCCGACTGAGGAAAGGGAATAATATGTCTATAAATACATAGAAGATCCGCCTCTATATTTTTTAATCATCTTACCCGTATTTGAGTGGTCATTCTCTGTTGATCTGCTAGATTTTTCGGCATGGACTTTTAGTTGTAATCGTATTGGGTTGATATCAGGGTGAAAAGCTTCTAGGGAGTCTTGGTGGTATGTTCTCTCAAACATGGAACCCAAAGAAGACTCGTGCCATAACTGGACCTCTCATCACGGGCGGTCATGATCTAAAACAACGTGTTTTTGGTTTTCTTTTCTGAATTCATGTGTTTGTGTTTTATAGTGAGATTTGTCAGATAAATCATCAAAAACAAAGGCAAGTCACTTGGAGCAAAAGGAGAAGTTGGGTATAGCACCTGTTCCCAAGGGACCGGAGAACTCTCGTGCTTCTGAACCAACAGATGCAATCCAGAAGGTTGAGGTGTGTATCTGTTTCCTTTACAAATTACAACACATCACTTGCAATTTACAGCTCAAAAGTAGCCAGTCAGAGAGTCGTAGCTCTGAATCCAAGCCTAACCTGTTTCAACATAGTTTTGAAGGCTGATTAACCCCAAATCACGAACTTAACGTAACCTTGACAAGGAAAAATGTTCAAGTTGTGTGAGAAGGATTTTGGACAGCTCCATCTATTTCAACGAGAAAGAATTCAACCCATTCACTATTTTTGAACTTGAGTTCGAAATTGTAGAAGTAACATAGAATATGGGTTTTTGAATTCTACCTTAGGTCCTTAATGCAGATCAGTATTTACTAACACATAAATTCAATTAACACTATGAATGGTTTGGGCATTACTCCCTGACTCTGATTAGTTCAAGTCACAATGGCTTGCTCCTGTATATTTGAGTTATACTGTATATTTATTTGGGGTTTGTGTTATATCAGTTGGAGAAGGACAAACAAGACGATGCGCTTAATGACTCAAGCAACATTTTGGGTGATGTGAAGTCCATGGCTGTTGATATGGGAACCGAGCTTGAAAGGTTAGGAATTACCTCTTTTAACGAACTATCGAATTGAAACAGTAATCTTCCATAATCAATCAAAATCCACCACTAAGCTGTGACTAAGACAAGCTGATTAGGACTAATTGTGCTAACCAGTTCGCAGCCAATATGTTTTTATAGAATTGGATGGTTTTATGGAATTTGATAGAGTTAGTTGGAACTAAATTTCTCAAGAAATTAGATACACTTTACAAACACAACTGCATAAGTTATACTATGTAGTTCAAAATTTTATAATTACAATTTATTTTCCTGAATACAAGCTAATTTACTCCATGATGTTTTTGGTATTATAGATACCACCAAAATTGATATGTCTCATTCATCGAACTACATTAATTGTCAAAACATCAAGATAACAGTTAACAAGATCCCAGGGATAACAAAAATATGCCTACGTAATTTGCTATCCAAAATCTGTTGCAATTACATGTATGTCTATGTAAGACAATTGTTGAGGGTTTTCAATTTGTTTGATTTGATTCAGATCGAGGAGTTTTGACACAAACTAAAAGAAGAAGGGAAATTGGAGTCTTCACGCTAAAATAAGGTTTCTGCTAAGGGTTTATGTTTGGATAAAATATTATCACGGCCGGAAAATTGGTGAATCGGTTCTTAGGTTTCATTTTTGTTGGAAATTTTACCTTCAATTTGATTTTTTCCCTTTCTCTTGCATGTTTCCATAAAATCATTTAGACATTGAATATTTGATCTTTAACTTCATTGAAACAGATGTAAATAACACTGTAACAAATGTATATATTTAATTTCGTGGTACATTGATGATGATATTTGGAGCTAATCGACGCAGTTTAAAACAAAATCAAATTCTCTGTCACATGAGGTGATATACATATTATATGATACTTTTGTTGTCCGTGCCAAAGGCACGGGTTCATGCCTAGTATATTGATATGACTTCAAAATCACTAAACGTTATCTCTCATAAATCAATGAGAGTTCAATACAACACGCTCTACAGTTTCCAAATGAAAATAAACACCAATATTGAAAATAAATTCTTCCCGAAATCAATGAGAGTTCAACACAATGTACCCTACGTTTTCCAACGTAAAGCCCTAAAGTGTGACTGAGTGTGAGAAAAAGAGAGAGAGAAAGAGAGGTCTGCAACGAGAGGGGGTTGCTTGAGAGATGCAGAGGGCGTTGAGAGGAGATAAGACGGGATGAGGTTTTGAATTTTGACCTAAACAATCTGAGATGAAGGGGCGTGAGAAAGAAGAATTGGCGAGGAGAGGGATGAGATGTCTGGGGGAATGGCCGTGAGAAAGAAAGAGGTTGATCTATACACGCCCCATACTGCAGCTATAGGCGCCCCTCATAGGCTAAAGTTTTAAGGGATCTATATGTAAATGTGGCGCCTACAACAATAATATGGGTGCCTTTAAGTCTTCTCAAAGAAAAATGAGATCTTTTAAAAGATGTGCTTTCTTACAATCTTAACCCTTGGATGAATTTCAATCAAATCTGAACCCTCAAATTTTGAGAGAGTAAATCCCAATCACTAGAGACAAACATGGGAGAACAAATCTTAGTCATTGGGAGGAGGGGGAAGACAAACTCCTCCCTTATTATACAGATATAGATATTTGAATTAGAATTTTAATTATACTAGGGTATATCCCGTGCCCTAGGGCACAGACACTTGTATCAATCAAATGTTACGAAATTTGTTGTTATGTTTTATTGAGAGAGAGAGAGATTTTTATTAGTTATTCATTTTTTGTTTCTTTTCTCTTAAATTAGTTATTATTTTATTGAGAGGGAGAGATTTTAATTTCTTTTTTTAACCCTTAAAATTTATTTTGTTCATTTTTTTCTTAAATTAGTTATTTTTTTTCTAAGAAGGAAAGGATTATCGTTTTTTAAATAGGTAACTTTATTTCTACGAAGGACTATATCTTAAATTTTGAGAAGAGCTTCTAGACAATATGCTTTATTATAAAAGGATGTTTGTCCTAGTCATCGTTTTCCCTTCTGTTTTATTATATAGATTTAGTTGTTAGTTTTATCGTCAGATATGTTTCAAAATGTCTTTTGTTTCTAGTTGATTTAAGATTTATATAGTTACTTCAAGAAGAAGATATTTATTTAATTCCTATAAATATATAGAGCAGCCAGATTTCAGATGGTATTGAGGATCATCTAAGGTGCTGTTTGTTTTTTTATTTTTTCAGACGTGAAATTTTTTAGTTTAAGAAAATCTGAAAATTTAGCAGAATTGGACCAAAGTCTGAATTGACTGAAAAAGAGCCCACATAGTTCAGACTTCAAAACAAGTCTGAAAGAGTGGCCAAATTTCTGAAATACATGAAATGACGTTTTTGCCCCTATATTTTTAAAAAATTTGTTTCAACACCACCGTCAGACAAAACCACCATTACCAATAGACTAAACCACCATCACCGACATAATAAACGACCAACACACTACAACACCACCACCACAAAGCACATCACCACCACCACCACCACACATACCACCACCACCACCACCACCACCACCACATAGCATATCACCATCACCACTACAAAGCATATGATCACCACCACCACAGAGAGCATATCACCACCACCACCACAACGCATATCATCACCACCACCACCACCACCACAGAGTATATCACCACCAGACCACACCACCACGGAAGGCCCCATCACAGACCACAACATCACAAGAGTATAACACCAGATGTTTGTTTTCTTCGAAAGAGATCAATGAACCCTCGTCGGATCTGGCGAGGGTCATCTTGTTCAAACCCTCAAAGATATGGTGAGGGTCATCTTGTTTGAACCCTCACGGATCTGGCGAGGGTCATTTACCCATTTTCTTTGAAACCCTCGACAAATCTAACGAGGGTTTAGTTTTCCCGATCTTTGCTTAAAGAGAGAGAGAGAGATACGGAGAAAGAGACAGATCCGCGAGAGTTCTCCATCTCTGAGAGAGAGAAAGAGTCGACGAGAGCTTCTCATTGGTTAGAGAGAGAGAGATCCAGTGAGAGTTGCCTTTCGTTAGAGAGAGAAAGAGTCGACGAGAACTTCTCATTGGTTAAAGAGAGAGAGATCCGGTGAGAGTTGCCTTTGGTTAGAGAGAGAGAGAGAGAGAGAGATTTAGCGAGAAGAGAGGGATCTGAGAGGAGAAAATGTAAAACCTTAATTTCTACCACTTTTATTTCGCCACGAGTTAGGGTTTGTTCGGTTTTTTGGAAGGCTTAGGGTTTGTTTGGTTAAATATATTAATGAGGGACATACCGGTCAAAATTTTAATTCAGACCTAATGATTCAGATTTAGAAAAGAAACATCTAATTGGTAAAACAGTTCAGCCAATTCAGATTCTGACCCAAATAAAAAAACAAACAACACCTAAGTTAGAATTTGTTACATCTTTGTACCATGTTTTCTTTGTCGTATTTATAAATTAAGTTAGTTACCTTTCAACGAAAAACTTCACTTGAAGTTTCCACCGACAAATTTACATCACTACTAAACGTCTCTTTGTACATTGTCGTTCAGATGCAGAAATTTGAACTTCAAAAGATCGTGGAGCATCTAGAACACTTCAACAATTTCAAGGGGAACAAATTGTGAAATGTAATACCTTATCCGACATTAAGAGTGTTGAGCCAAATATTTATCAACTTTGACCAAGTGAAAAAATCAAAATGTTGACAATAAGTTGGACTTGAACGAGCAATGACACTTCTTTTTTATTTAACTGATATAGGAAAAAAACTTATAGTCGAGGCAAGAATAAATTCTCTTTCCTTAAAAAAAAAATTCTCCCTTCTAACAGTACTATCAGTTGGGTGTATATCTCCTAGGATTCAAAGACTTCCTTAAGACGGTGATGATACTTCCCAGTTTTGAAAATTAGAACCTTCGAAAGTAATATAAACTCTTTTGATTACGTCTAACTTGATATTCTAGACTAACTAGAATGCTTATGACTTGAGACGTTGGATTATATATATTTATAATTATATATCTTTAGATATTAAGAGAAGAAGATAATGAATTGATTTCTGATTTTGGTGGGTATTTATAGGTGATGAACATATAAATTTGGGGGGTGTATCTGATGGAAGCATCTGGTCCACGAGATGTAACGTGGAGCTTCACATATGATGGTTTCGTGCACAACACATGGCGCACTCACATTCCTCGCTAGCTCGCGATCTGAAGCTCCTGTCATATCTTTGACCCCAGTCAACCGGTCATCTAGTTGCTTGACACTTAACCAGTCCAATCAGCCACCGGATCGCGCATCTATTAAAAAAAAGGCTATAATACTTCCTCAGGGATCCGCACTTGCAAAGTGAGTCACTAAAACGCCTAATACACCCTAAATGCCCATTCACCTACGCCACACATGCTCGCGCATAATTTATGTGGTTTGCACACGCAAAGAACCTTATCATCCCCTTTGCACTATTTTCCTTCTTTTTGGTAGACATGGTAGTATGGTACTAAATTAAATCTCACAACTTTAATTGAGTTAGTATTACTTTGTATTGCATTTGTACCCGATATTATACCTTTAAAACACATTCAATCGAAACACCAATTAGGCCAGCCTTAGGTTTAAATTGGAGAGATTGAGATGAATCCAACACGCTGGAGAGCCCCTGATTTCGACATCTTTAGATCCCACAAAATGGAGGAAAAAGAACCTAGCTAAGGGTCCGATTCTATCAAACACGACACTAAAAAACCGAAAAGAAAAAATACTAAGATATCCACGTGACATTCCAATGATCCTTGTTCGTTTATTTTATTTACGGGGACTCACTTTTTTCAAAGATCAACTGTCGTCTAAATGTAGCAAATTTAACTGAGGAACGAGTAATGGTGTTTGCAAAGTTGTTTTTTGTTTTTCAAGAATTCCTATGAAGAACGAAATACGAACATAATAAAGCTTCGATCCTATTCCTCTATATACCGAACACCAAGTTAAGAATCTAACATGTTTCATATTCATATTTCTATTCTTGGTTACACCAAATGCTGAGAGAAGCTAATGTGATCAAGAGAAATCACTTTATTCGTTTTTTTAGTTATAATACTCGCAATACATTTCTGCACTCCAAATGTGACCTAATGGTCTACAAAAATTATACCCTTTGCGATTTCCATTGCTTTATCGCGTCCAAAGAACTTTTCTACAATTCCAAAAGAAAATTCCATGGCAGTCCCTGAGCCTTGGCTAGTTATAACATTGCCATCAATCAAAACTCTATGCTCAAATTTATCAAAAAGGTTATTGCATATGGTGACTGGGTGAGCAGCCGCTTTAGTTTCCTGTAATTCGAGCAAACAAAACATTCATATATTGAAAATATAAGATCGAAAAATGTAGATAGAACAATAATGGCAATAAAAGCATGGTTAAAACATGCCTTGGGTAGCCCGTGAGGCTCAGGTACTGCGGACGGGGAGACACATATTGCTCCGTAAGGTTTATTTGATTCCGCCTGCTTTTTAAGCAAATCTACCAACTTCTTTGAGTTTGCAAAAGTTCGGACACCTAGAAGTCCACCCTAGAAAAAACCAAGGGAATTTTAAGAAGAAAATCACGAGGAAGTTAAAGTAGAAAGATTACTTATACGAGTCAGTCTGCTCAAGATGCCAAATGGTAATTACCATGTTGAATATAATGACTCTTGGAGTCTATCTCAAAAAAAATGCCAAATGCAAATTACCGGTAACACAATAAGGTCATAGGGTTGTTCAGCCGCTTCATCGAGAAGCATATCAGCTATTAATTTCACGTTTTGAGAAGCCAAAATTTCTAACTTGTCTTCAACTGATGCCACTACCACTTTTGCCGTTGCTCGTCGCAAAATGTCAATGATGGCTGAAGCTTCGATCTCTTCTATGCCATTAGCAATCGGTACAAGAACCTGTTCCTCAGAAAGGTCAGATAGTCACATCACAAGATAGATTAGGTGTTGTATATATATATAAATATAATTTCATAGTACCTGTGGAGTATGGTTGAGTGTCCAATTTAGTGGATTTATGTCTGTGACCGTATATTCTTCTCCATGATTGGGAGGTAGTACCTGAATGCAAACACATTTTTATGCCATATGAAGCAGTAAAATGAAAACCAAATATGAAAAGGACAATTCAGATAGAAGGGTATATACTTGGACCTTTAGTATGTCTGTTTTTATAAGACTTTTTCATATGAAATGAAATTCTGTGGAATTGACTTGTCCTATAGTCAAGTAAATAATAGTCATTCCAGGCAATAGTAGTTTTCTTCTTTCACACTGGCAAGGGTTGCCGGAGAATTGACATCACCAACGACCCTTAAAACAAAAAATTCGGACCTTCTTCTCCTCCTACCACAACCTCGGACCACCAATACCATTTCTCTCTCTCCTCAGTTTTTTTTCACTCTTACTCTAATTCTCTCCCTCATTGTTCCGGCGAAGGGAAGGGTTTCCTTCCCTGGAACTCCCTTCGTCCAAATAAAATTTAATTTTACCAACTGATTTCTTAATGTGCCAAGGACGTCCTTGAAAGAAAAATGAAGCACCAACCAATGTACTAAGTATAGAAGAGGAATGTCTTACCAATGATCTAGCAACTTCATCAGCTTTTTCTTTTCCATATAATGCTTCAACAAGAACTACAGGATACTCCATTCCAGTACCAGGTCCTTCACTGGTCACAAGGTTCCCGTCACGACATACTCTTGTTTTAACATACTTGACTTTAGGAGATAGTTTGCTCCTCAACCCAGGAAAGCAAGTGGCCTATTAGCTCAAAGACATGAAAATTTAATAAGAACTTCACGAGGGAAAACGATGAAGGCGTAAGAAGAATCAGGTATCGATGTAGCACTTAGGTTATGTTTTTTACCTCATTGTTTTGAATCTCACCCGTCTTAGTCTGGTTTGTATAAATTTTGGTCATAACAGTCATTTTTAAATTATTTGAGACATCAATTTTGTAAAACTTATTTTATGTCAAGTTCGAATATAATCAAAATTGACCTTAGTAGGACATAACGACTCGTACTCGTACAAAAACCAATATTATGAAATCTTGGTTGAGTAAATTCTGATTTAGGTTAAGACATAAAAGAAAACAAATCCCTAGTTAGTAGGAACATACTTCCTTTCCATCCAAAACTCCCCATGGTGAAAGAGCAATTGCAGGAGCTGCACAAATTGCAGCATAATACCGCCCATCATCTTTTTGTTTCTTCACCATGTTTTTTAAAATCTCACAATTCCCAAGAGTATCAGAACCTGGACGTCCCCCCTACATTAAATAAAAGGACAATATATGAAGTGTGAATCAAGAAAGGCTAAAAAAAACCTTTGGAAATTAGAGGGAATAATGCTTAATTGGGGGTTTAATTGCAGACATCAAGATAAAAAGTTGACATCAAAATGGATCTACCCGACCCATCTCCAGCCCGGATCCCAATATGGACGGGCGCGTGGGAGGCGAACACCATACTAGTTTTGGTACCAAGACCAGAGAACATATTCATTGTCTTAAGGAAAGAGACAACTCGATTCGGCTTTCAATCTCTTTGTCATTTTAATGTCATTATCATTATTATTATTATTAGTGCTATCCAAAAATTGGACTTAAAAGTTCTTATTTTAAACAAAAACATATTTCAAAGAGATGAATTTTTGTTAAAAAATGGGACAAAAAATTCCATATTTCAATCAAAATCTTATTTCACCTTATGTTGAAAAATCAAATTTAAAGTCATTTTTATGACCAAATTCTCTGGTTTAAAATACAAAAGGACCAACAATAAGAGAGAGGAAGTGTGAGATAAACTAACCGGAAGAGTTATAAGATCAAAAGTAGTATCAGTACAATTACTAATGAAAGTATCAGCAACTAGCTTGATTCCCCATTTAGGATTAATCACAAGATCCTTTTCAACAGAAGCAATAGTTACATCAGCTCCTGCTCTACGAAGGATATCAACAGTCATCACTGCTTCCATCATTTCATTTCCATCTGCAATTGGAAACAAGACCTAACAAGAGACAGAGTGAGAGATAGAGAGATTTGATCAGACGTCCATCTAACAATGAAAGAGAAAATATCTATATATATATATATAGAGAGAGAAAGAGAGAGATGACAGATGAATTACCTTTTTAGTAGTGGAAGCCATTTTGATGAAACTAAGAAGGTTGAAGATGATGAAGAACAAGAGTTTGGTTCTGGGTGAAGCCATTTCTGTACGGAGTACAATATCAGTGTTTGGGGTTGAGGATTATGAGAACTAGTCTTTGGGAGATAAGTGTGCACATGAAGTAGCATATAAACCCTTCTATATATATATATATATATATACATGTATCACACTCAAGCACTAGGTGTAGCCCTAGTTGTTTCCACCCTGAAAATAAACAATAACGATAGAAAACGAGAATAAACGAGGGAATTGTGAGTGAATTCTGACGTGTCCCCACCTCATTCATTGTCTTGCTACTTTTATTGGATCCCTACTTTTATATAGATTAGGGTATATTATGTGACGAAGGGCACGGTTCTATCAATTAAATTTGACGAAATTTTAATTCAGAATATATATAGGCGCCTCATACTATGGCTCTATGCGTTATCTCAAACATGTCACTCGATTTCTCATACTCCCTCCGTCCCAAATTAAGAGTCCACTATTCCTTTTTTAGATGTCCCAAATTAAGAGTCTCATTCCTAATATATCATATAAAATCCTTTACTTTTCCATGAATACCCTTACTTAAATATTGTAATATGTAGTGTATTAATTAAGCTAATTAAGACATTTGACACTTTCCAATACAAAAATTGGGTTTTCCAATAAACAAATCCATTTTTTTTATTAATCTAGTTACTTTTAACTATTATGGTCAAATTTGATTGACTCACCAACTAAAAATAAATAAGGGTAAATCTGGAAAAAGAAAAAGTATGAAAATAAGTTGGATTACCAATATGGGACTCTTAATTTGGGACGGAGGGAGTATTTATTATTGCTATATTCTGAATATCCTAATTTTTGTTATTCTACTTATTGTTTATTTTCTTTTGATTTTTTTTTTCTTAAATTAGTTATTTTATTAAGAGAAAGATTTCAACTTCTTATTTTTCACCCTTGCATTTTCATTTGTTTCATTTTTTTAAATTAGTTATTTCATTTCTAAAAAAGACACGATATTATTGAGAGAAAGAGATTTCAATTTCCTTTTTTAACCCTTTCAATTTTTTTCTTTTCTTTTCTTTAAATTAGTTATTTTATTTTTAAGAAGAACACGGTTATTTTTTTTAAATATGTTATTTTATTTCTAAGAAGGACTATATTTTAAATTTTGGAAAGGACTTCTAGACAATATCTATTATATTAAAACAGCTCAGTCGGTTATCCAGGGGATAAGTCTGACCGTTCATTTTCTCTACGAGATTTACCTTTGATTAGTTCGAACGACTGATATAAAATCTTTTTTAATGTAATTTGACCTAAAAAATAAGGGTATTAGTGTAAACAATTAATTATTTTGAATATTCGGTTACAATCTCCCTAAAATAACTATATCTCAGGCATCTTCTCACTCACGATTGCACATCCACTTTTCCCTTAATTTTAGTGATTCGGTTAGACTTCTAATAAGTCAGTTCAAAATTGTATAAATACGGTTCTCCCTCTCTACT
The DNA here is from genome assembly GCF_041429995.1 of Eschscholzia californica. Lineage (NCBI taxonomy): Eukaryota > Viridiplantae > Streptophyta > Magnoliopsida > Ranunculales > Papaveraceae > Eschscholzia > Eschscholzia californica. The sequence continues at coordinate 20,494,732 of NW_028238309.1, forward strand.
CTTCAAACACATGGTTATCACTCTCCCCCGTAATTTTATCTGATTTATGTTGTGATTTAAATTTATTTTCTTCTCCTCCAAGGCGTTAGCCAAAAGGGATCTTCCCCGTCCGTAGGACGGGGAGGGAACCTAGTCTTTACTAAAAAAATGATGTTTGTTTCTTTTTTCTTAAATTAGAATTTTTATTCTAAGAAGGAAAGGATTATTGTTTTTTAAATAGGTAACTTTATTTCTACGAAGGACTATATTTTAAATTTTGAGAAGGGCTTCTAGACAATATCCTTTATTAAAAAAAGGATGTTTGTCTCAATCATCGTTTTCCCTGCTGTTTTATTATATAGATGTTTCTTTTTTTCTTAAATTAAAATTTTTATTTCTAAGAAGGAAATGATTATTGTTTTTTAAATAGGTAACTTTATTTCTACGAAGGAGTATATTTTAAATTTTGAGAAGCACTTCTAGACAATATCCTTTATTTAAAAAAAGATGTTTGTCCTAGTCATCGTTTTCCCTTATGTTTTATTATATAGATGTCACATGCTTTTTGGGTTTAGGTCCTTTTAGGAGAATAAACATGGACCAAAATCGATTATAAATCTTCAATCTCTTACTTTCCCGAAAAGGAACAAAGAGGCAGCTCGGTTCCAACGTTTTGGTAGAGAGAGAAGATGAGGGCAAGTATATTTAGGTTAGACTAGATCTAACCGTTGACGGAAATCAACCGTTCAGATTAAAAACAATATAGGGACCAAATATTATGTGAGAGATCTAGAACAACCTAAACCCAAAAGGCATGTGACAAGGATCCCACAAAAGTAGCAAGGCACTGACGTGGGGGACACGTCAGAATTTACTCCCAATTCCCTCGTTTATTCTCCTTTTCTATCATTATTGGGAAAAAGAATGATAGAAAACGAGAATAAACGAGGGAATTGGGAGTGAATTCTGGCGTGTCCCTCACGCCAGAATTTAGTCAGTGTGTTGGTACTTTTATATAGATGTCACATACTTTTTTGTTTTTAGGCCGTTTTAGATCTCTCAGATAATATTTGGCCCCTAATGTCAGAATTCACTCTCAATTTTCTCGTTTATTCTCCTTTTCTATCATTATTGAAAAATAAAAGTATTCCGAAGGTAGTTATAAAAAACTAAATTGCTACAAACATGAACTAGTCATGGACTTCGAATGTGAATGATAAATGCTAGGAAAAATTCTATTTGACCCGAGAAAAAGTGTCCTGAATGATTTCAGAAGGCATAATTGTTGTGAAAATTTTGTCCGCTCGGGCCATTCGGGTCATATGTTATTGGACCAAGTAGCCTAGTGCAAATGCTAAATGATTTGTATAATTGCTACAAAAAAATATTTAGGTATTTTCTTCGTTTGTTCGAATAACTCTAAAAAACATTTTTTTATGTGTTGTTAAGCAACGTAATATGGAAACAAAAGTCATTCTCTTTATACAAAATAAATATAGTTTTGTATAAATTAATAGTAAGAATTTTTATTAAAACAAGATATATTTTTGCCTAAAAGAATTTTCACGATAAATGAAATCCCTCCTCCACAAACGAGATATATTTTTTTTCTCTATTATTTGGGGAAAATCGAGTCATTTTCTCTCTCCAGCTGCGTACATTTTTGTTATTTCTCTTTATAAGTGTTGCTTAGCCGGTTATTTTTGTCTCATGGTTTTATTGATAAAAAATAAGGTTTTGTGTAGCAGCATAGTTTTGAATGGTAAGATCGTGCTGAAGTATCAATTAGTAAAATCATAGAAAGATTTTAGTAAGTAGTTAGAGCATCTCTAATGCCAAATTCAAAATAATCTCAATTTTTCTTAAATAATTACTAGGGTATATCCCGTGTCCTAGAGCACGAACAGTCGTATTAATCAAATTTGATGAACTTTTGATCCAGTACTTCTATAGGTGCCAATGGTATTGGTCTAGCCGCTCTCTCCAAACACACCACCTGACTTTCCATATTGTTATTTCTATTATAGAAGTACTAAATTTTTGCTATTCTACTTATTGTTTAATTTTTTTTAAAATTAATTGTTTTATTGAGAGAGGGAGAGATTTCAGTTTCTTTTTCTATACCCTTGTAATTTCTTTTATGTACATTTTTTTAAATTAGTTATTTTATTTCTAGGAACGACTATATTTTAAATTTTAGGAAGGACTTCTAGACAATATTCTTTACTAAAAAAAATCTATGTCCTAGTCAGCGTTTTTCCCTTTGGTTTCATTATAATTATTAATGTAGATTGTCATTGTTAAGTGTCAAGATAAAGATCCTCAAATTTTATTGTGACTCCAGTGCGGATCTCTACTGTTTCCTTGTTTATTTATATGACATGTTTATTTTTGTTAAAATAATAATTAGTAATTTTGAAGATTGACTGAAGAGATGATTTCCATTTGGCCCGTGATTCATTGAGGCACAGTATGAGCTCGATCTGGTGGCCGTTAGATTCATTGATAATCCATGACCAAATCTTTACACCAAGATATGGAAGTCATATATAGCTTTGTGACAGCTAGCATCTTAAACAAACGGAATGACAAAATTAATTAAATGAGAATAGATCTTATATAACAAGTTATTTACAAAAAATGACATCCTCCTCAATTTAACTAATAGAGTAAAACCTCACCTCATTGGGGCAACTTTCCACCACGACCACCTTCACAAATTCTCTTTGATTAATCAGATCAGAAATTACATTAATTATCATCTCTCTAAAATTCTTAATGTAGTTGGAAAAAAGCTAAATTGGTAATGGAGAATTGCCCCTAGGGTGAACGGAAACCCTAATATTAGAAAATTTTGCTCAAGTAAGCAAATAAACAGCACTCTGCTGTCGCTGCAGCCGTTCTCCGATGCCAGATGCAATGCTTTGCCATCCCTAAAGGCATATGCAAACGCATAGCGACTTTACAGAAGTCCTTCTGATAGGGAAAGTCCTAAGGCATTTTGCACCAAAGCTTGGTCGTACATCTGCCTTCCAAAAAAGTTGGGAGGGTTAGGAATTCATCATCCTAACCTAGACAACACATCCCTCCTCAGTAAATTAGCCTGGTGTCTCAAGTCTGACCCAGACGCTATCTGGGTCCAATTCCTGAAGGCTAAGTACTTTCAAAATTCTGAAACTCCAGGTCCGGCAAAATCTCATCACTCATGGAACTGGAAGGTCATTAGGAAACATTATGATCTCATCGACAACCTAATCACCTGGGAAGTCCACACAGGGGAGAACATCAACATTTGGAAGGATAAGTGGATCCCAGGAATGGATAACCCTGTTCAGAACGATTCCAGCTCAACCTTGGTCAAAGTATCGCAGCTTATAGACAATAATAGATGTGATGAAGATACTCTCAGAAAAAATTTCAATGAATCCACCTGCAATCTCATTAGAGCAATTCCGATTCAAAGCAACGACACATATACAATGAAATGAAATCTAACTTAATCCGGTAACCATTCAGTCAGATCGATGTACCAACTTCTTAGTTTCAGTTAAAACGAGTCTCCGCCTCAGGATATCAACTGGAATTTCATCTGGTCGATCCCCACGATCCTACGCATTCAACTGTTTATCTGGAAGGTTTGCATAAAAGCCCTCCCGGTTCGTGATCGTATAGGTAACATATTTAACTACCCGAATTGCACGAAAATTGAAACATCGAGCATGCACTTTTACACTACCCTCTAGCTAATTATAAATGCATTTGGTTCCACTTTAATATAATATCTACTAATATTACATCGTTATCAGATTGGATTCTATCTTGGAAGGACTCGACTCAACTCAGTTGTACAGTAGATAATATTCACTTTGTTACTATTTTATGACATATATGGAAAACGAGATGTGATCACTGCTTTCAGCAAACTTTATATAATTTTCAAACCATTATCAATCACATAATGTCTTTCCCTAAGATCACTAAAACTCAACTCAATACGTCGTCGGTAAATATAGCCAAATGGCAACCTCCCTCTCCCCCTTTCATAAAAATTAATATTGATGCTTCATTTGTTAATGTTGATAAGAAAATTGGTACCAGTATGATAGTGCATAATTCACAATCCGAATTTATGTGTGCAAAAGGTCGGCACGACTCGTGCCAGAAACAGCGAAGAAAGTGAAGCAATTGCTATTAGTCTCTTATGGGCAAAGGAAACTAATCATACTCAGATTATCATGGAAAGTGATAATATAAACTTGATTCGTCATCTTAATAATCCCAGGCATCAGGTCCAATGGCAGTCGATGGTTCATATTAGGCAAATTAAAGACATCAAAAGAGAACTCCAGAATGTCCGATTCAACCACATCAGAAGAAATCTCAATACTCAGGCAGACAAACTTGCAAAATGGGCTCGTAGAAAGGATAAATCTAAAGTTTGGAACTGCATTATATCTTCTACCAGATTCATCAAAAGGTAGTTCCACCAATCTTCGTTCCACAAACATGATCAAGATTAAACCCATTATAAGGAGTAGCATTAGCTTCTAATAATCCATCACTATTATGTAATCGTAATCATCTTCATATGGAAAATTCTTTGAATTGAAGATGAATTGTATGTATGGTGAACCTGGTATTAGGGTTTCAATAAACAAAATCAAGATCAAGAAAACGAAAATTAAACAGATTTTGACCTTAGGGTTTTAAAATTAAATTACCTTGTTCTTGAACTGAAGGATATCTCAATCCCCAACCTTTCTCTGTTATCGATTATGCCATTAGTATCAGTACTACATAATCGTCTTCAATTGCATTAGAAGAATATTTAAATTACTCAGGTAAAACGCCATCTGTTTCTAGTTGTGAATATGAAGTTTCTTCCAAGAAATCCAAATCCGAAACTCAGAGGTTGAAAAGAGTTAAATTTAGAAGATGACATTTTAGTAAATAACTAGTTCTATATTTTATTTCATAAAAAAAAAACTAGTTCTATATGGTCTATTTCCATCTACTTAGGATGCTAGCGGTCAAAAAAGCTACGTATGCTTGCGTACATTAATGTAAAGATTTGCTCCTTGATTTTCAATAAATCACGCCTCTTTCTATTTATCGAAATTCAAGTATTGATGACTAAGAAAATAAAGATATCGCCTTAAAAATTTAAATTAATGTTCTAGTGTCTTTATTTGACTGTCGTCAAGTCATTTTTAAGATGCCAATTGAGTTTTGCATCAAAGACAATTTTTAAAAAGTATCTAAAAGTAATTTTGTGGCTGTCTGAGTTTTTTAAGATTGACCATTGCACTTAAGATGATCTCAATTTAGAGCATTTCCATCAAACTCAAAACAAATATCTGAGATTGACCATAGCATTTAAGATGATCTTAATTTAGAGCATTTCCATCAAAGTCTAAAAAAATCTGGAGAGATTTTAATTGGCAAACTAGAGATCCTCTAATTGTGTGTGTGTGTAATGCAAATCTATAAGTTGTTTGGATTACTTGAGTGGCATGATTATTTTGTAAAGCTCGACGATACAAACGCAACGCGCTCTATTTCTGAACTTGACGAGTCGTGTCGAGCTAGAATTGGCTCCAATTCCAACAAATGGAGGGTGTTTTTGGAAAAAGAAAAGTTATGGGGTTCGAAATGAATGGCACCCCCACCGCTCCCTCCCATAGAATCTATAGAATCTGAGAAATGATACCACATCCCACTAAGATCATCTTGTTCATAGTAAATCTTTCGTGCCGGTAACAACAATCTAATTTAAATAGCAATGAAACAAAATGGGATCAGTTTATGAATTTTTCCATTTTTCAGATTGCCACAAACTCTTTTTCGACCAACTACTTCTTTTCTACATTGTATAGGAAACAACTGAAAAGAAAACGTCACAGTTTAATATACATATCTTAAGAGAATAGCCTCAGCCTTTTCTTGTGATAAAACGTCTTAAGCCATCATCACTATTTCACCTCGCATGCCTGTCACAAGAACGAAAGAGAAATTGATAAAAAAATTGATAAATAAGAAGAAATAGAAAGCGAATCAGATGGTAGTAAATAGATGAGTGTCAGCAGAAAATTACATTGTTCTACTATTTGTTTAGCTAGCTGCAACACTGTATCTGAATCTTCAGCCATTTTCGATACTCTTTCTGCCTCTTTTACTGCTTCTGATGCCACAAATGACTTGTTTTCAGCTTCTGCGATTTTGTATGCAGCAGTTACTGCTGCTTCTTCAAGGGTTTCATAAATAAACCCTGTCGACTGAGATTGCTTCGGGCGCGAGTCTTTTTGTTTTGCAGTTGGCGTTTTTGTTCCAAAAACTATATCTTTCTTCAATTTGAAACAATTCTGAACCTACACATTGTCGATTGAAAAGAAACCATAGTCATAAAAATGAAAAAATAAATAGGTATGGATAACATGTCAAGTCCCCTGTGTAGCAACCCAGCCCCCAAACTCCTGCCAATATTGTCCCCAATTAGTCACCTGTGCCTGGCTCGAGGTTTTGTTCTTGATATGAAATTATACAAGCCTAATCAAAAGCCTCAACATTGCAAGGCAATGGCCTCAGACCTACATCTCATGGTCCGAGCACTTGCCTAAGCATGTGGGACGAAGTTTGTTCTCCTGCATGCCACTTACACCCCGAGCCAAGCGGTGGGAGTAATTTGCGACAATGACAGTAGGCACTGGGGGTTGGGTCACTAGACTAGCTAAACCTAGATAACAGAGACTTAGACTAGATCACTATAACAGAAAAATCATGCCCTAGTCATGGAATTATGTTCATGGTTATGGAAGATAAACAATTCGTCAAGTATATAAAATGAAACTAGGTTGGTAAAACACTTGTGTCAAAATATTACTACAACATAATTTACCTTCTCGAGCTTGTTCTGTGAAACAAGCTTTCTCAATTTTGAGCTTAAATTCCGTCTGAAGTCAGGAGGCACATCATGCTTTTGCTGAATGAATTTGGGCAAACATGAGATATTTTCAGATCTTCCAAGTTCCGACGTGCAGTTTTGGAAAGTTAAGTAAAATATAAGCAACAAGATAAGGAAATATCACTCTAACCTTGATACAGTTAAGGATGGCACCAACATCTGATCCGTTGGGATCTTTAATGGTTGTAAGTGCTTCATAGATCATCGCAACACACCTGTTAATCAAGCAATTACATCTAGTAATTTACGGAAACAGTCATCAAAGTAAAGTTAATGCCGTAAACACCATAGACACCAATTAAGAAGTCTTTCCAGAATTTTCCATATTTAACATGGAAACGAGCACGCACCCCTGGAAAAACAAAGCAAATATTTTTGGGAAGGCAAACTGGGTTTCTGCTCAATTAGTTTTTACCTAATCCTCTATATAATATTACATATGATTAAACAAATAAGAGAACTAAAGAAACCAAGAGTCAATAGAGAATGTTACAAGTATATGGCTCAACTTATTGGCCAAAGCCTGGTTCCTGCAGGCTCGGCTTTCTGGCTGGCTATACCTACAGAGAGGCCAACTAGTGATCATAAGCTTGTTCGTTCAAAAAAATGTTATTTTCATTAAATTGCGTTTAGATGCTCCCCTGCAAAACTAATGAGTTGATATTCGTCATTCTTCTCATCTAAACTCAGACGCAAAATCACAAGATATAATACAACTCACTAAAAGTTTTACAGGGTTTGGGAATGAGTTAATAATCCGGCACAGGGTGGGACAAGTAGCTCATAGTCTTTCAATTTCACACACTTAGATAACATAATTTGAGTTCATTAATAAGAACTGTAAGATTACATTGTTCATGGGTATCTTTCTTATGCAAATTTCCATTTCTCTCGAGCTTCTCAGGTGTAGCTTTTTCGACTTACCTAGGAGCTAAGGCTATTTTCATATCTGAAGTTCCAAACTAGTAAAAATTACAAGTAAACAACAACAATTTAACCACATTGTCGATAAAACAAATGTCCACTAATAGTTCATACTTATCAAGCTATGGTTTTGTTTATCGTTATATATGTGTTCAAGATTAACTTAAACCCACCCTAGAACGATTAAACTTATAGGGTTTCATCAATTGTAAGAATCTAAAAATTCATAAGAATGATTAAACTACCCAAACTAACAAAGACCCCATATCAAGAATGTCCTAAAGAAAAGAGATAATGAAACATACGTCACAACCCGATAAGGTTTTCTTTCAGTTTCCGCGTTCGAAGAATTCAAGGGTGGATCTGCAGGTGCATTCTCTTTAACTTGAGTGAAGGAAGGAGTTGGGAATGTAGATGGTGAAGGAGCAGGAAGTGCCTTCAGTTTTGGTGGTCTTATTTTCTCCCTAGAGCCTTGTCCATTTAAACTAACACTCATATTTCTCCATTTATCCTGGGCACACCATTAATTAGAATTCGAAATTCAGCATCAGAGAGAATACAGAGAAACCAATTAGCTGAGAAAACACCCAAACAGAGAGAGAGAGAAAAACGATTAAACAGGTTTACCAAACATCCACAACAAACAAGGGGAATCATAAATCTGAATAATTCTAGAGAGAGAAAGAGACCTTTAAATCAATGTTGGAACGAGCAGCAAGGCAATGGCCGAATTCAGGATCTTTCTGGATGTTCTTCCACTTACCAGTACCATGTTTAGCTACACCTGCTCTTAGGGCTTCTTCTTCCTCAGAAGTCCACTTCTGCTTCGGAGCTCCCATTTTCCCTCTCTCTCTCTCTACCCCACCAGATTATTTATTTGGCTACTGTCTTTCTTTCGAGTTCATAGTTGCCTGAACATGAAAAGGGAGAAGAGACGAGAGAAGGGTACATAAGGTGGTGTTTGGTTATGAACCTAGTTTGGCCCCTATTACACTCTGGGTTCCTAATAAACACCGAAAATGTTTTTTTAGGGTTATTTCCCTAATGGCCCCCTACTTTGTGACCAGCTTCCTGCCTGGCCCCCTACTTTACGAAAAATACCCATATGGCCCCCTTCCGTTATAACACCGTCACTCTCTCTCCTCTATCATGTTTTCTCTCTCTCCCAACTCATGCCACATCATCTGTTACGCCACCTCATCACCATCTCCGGCAGAGGTCGCCGGCCGGCCAAATTTCCGGCCGGCGACCTTCAAATTTTTTTTTTTTCTCTCTTCCTCTCTCTCTCTCTAAAATTACTCCGGCGAAGGTCTGTTCTTCAATGAACAGACCTTCTTCAAGAACAGACCACTCCGGCGAAGGTCTCCCTTCGCCGGAGTAATTTTAGAGAGAGAGAGGAAGAGAGAAAAAAACAATTTTTTTTTAGTTTGAAGGTCGCCGGCCGGAAATTTGGCCGGCCGGCGACCTCTGCCGGAGATGGTGATGAGGTGGCGTAACAGATGATGTGGCGTGAGTTGGCAGAGAGAGAAAACATGATGGAGGAGAGAGAGTGACGGTGTTATAACGGAAGGGGGCCATATGGGTATTTTTCGTAAAGTAGGGGGCCAGGCGGGAAGCTGGTCACAAAGTAGGGGGCCATTAGGGAAATAACTCTTTTTTTTATTTGAAATTGTCAACGGGTTAATGGGCCCGACCCTAACAAGAAAGTATAAAAACTAAAAAGAAACTAACAATGCTTATTGAGCTAAATACAATGTTTGAACTTATTAATCAATTAAGAATGTCTAATTCTAATAACACCTCGTTTATCCTCTTCCAGTATTTTTTTTAGTTCTTTTTGGAGCGCTATTGGTGGCATCTCAATAATCCCCGTCAGCGGTCGCAATTTCGAAAGGAAATCAGCTGCCTGATTTGTTTCTCGGTAGACATGTTTGATCGAACAATCCTCAAAATTTGTCCATAGTGCTTTAATCTCACGGTATAGTCTATTCACCTGCCACGGTGGTTGCGTCGCTATATTTTTTGGAATTGAAACACTTAATGCAGAATCAATAGCTATACATACTCGCTTCCTGCCTAATTTTCGTGCCAATTGAAGTCTTGGTTTAATACCTTGCAATTCATGTAACAAAACAGACTCTCTTGTTGCTTTAGTAGTTGCTGCTACTATGATGTCCCCATTCGAATCTCGCACTATGGCACCATACCCACCTGACTCCCCGTCGAACGGTCCATCGGTATTTATCATAACACATCTGGCAAGGCAATCGGGGGTTGCCATTTGCATGTCTTCGGCTGCCTCCTGATTAGTGGTAGATCAAGATTCCGTCGAACTAACAGTGTTCTCGCTTCTCCTAACTCAACTATCATACCCTTCTATGACATTACCTTTATTCGAACTCCACTAATGATCTCTTGAAGAACTACCTGACTTGGTCGTGGCTCTCTTCGGAAGACCCTATTGTTCCTCTCAATCCAAACATTATAAATGTATACTGTGAAGACTAGACCCTAATCGTCCAAGCATCGAGCTCCCTTGAAATGAGTCAACGCACCAATTTGTTTCCTCTGTCCAATTTCCAGTATGATTACGGCTAATGCCTAGCATTTGTAACAATTCAGTCCAAATGCTAAGGGAGACCCTGCATTGAAAAAAGATATGCTTGTCCGTCTTCGACGAATCCTGACAAAACGGACACAGTTCATCAATTGGAAGACCCCAAGACCGCAGTTTCACCTTTGTTTTGAGCCCGCATTTTAAAGCAATCCAGGCTATGAATGAGAACTTTGGGATGCCCTCTTTGCACCATACTAATTTCGCCCATGGAACCTTATTCACTTTATGGCGAAGGCAATTGTATGTATCTTTTACCGTAAACTCCCATGAGGTAGTAATTTTCCAAACCACACTGTCATTTCCCATACCCCCCACTTCCACATTCGGTAGATCTCCGAAAATCTCACTTAGGGACTGACCCACATGGGCTGGGTATACCCATTCTCCTTGTATAAGAAAGTCGGATACTAGAGCATCTTCTCTCAGGTTAGTAGTAACCTGATGGTGTTCAGCAAAATACTCAATTAGTGAACCCAAGGGGTGCCATACATCTCTCCAGAAATAAGTGTTGCTGCCATCATGAATTAAGTATTTAACCATCTCCCTAACCTGATCCTTACTGCCCAATATACGCCTCCAACACCAAGAACAACTAGATGGGATGTTCATGGTCCAAATTTTTTTGCTATGGATCAAGTTCCTCTGTACCCAATGAACTCAAAGTGTCTTCTTATCACTAATGAGATCCCACACATGTCGGAGGTTCATAGCTTGGTTCATAGTTTCAATATCACGAATCCCCAGTCCTCCCTCTCCTTTAGGTAAACAAACGTCAAGCCATTTAACGGCTGGCCTATTACTTCCTTCTTCGAGCTCTCTCCATAAGAATCTGGTTGATCTCTTTAAAGACTCGCTTTGGGAGTACAAAACCAGAACACCAGAACACTATCATGCTGCCCAAAACTGTCTCACTAAGGACGAGTCGACCTGCATAAGAGAGAAAACATATCTTCCAAGATTGCACTCTCCTCTGAATCTGGTTAATTAACGGAATGCAGTCTCTATATGATAATCTGGAGGCAAGCAATGGTAAGCCAAGATATCGTATAGGTAATTCACCAATCTGGAAGCCGAGAACTAGTCTAATAACCTCTTTCTGCTCATTACTCATTCCAGCACAAAAAATTGAACTTTTTCCTACATTCACTCTTAGTCCAGTACTTTGTATAACTTGCTTTGAGGTGCGGAAAGAGTTGTGTATATCTAATTAAACAACGAAAGTTGAAATTATACATTCATAATTCACATTAGAAAGACGTTTAGACATTTTAATATTTTGTTCTTCATTAGTTTTTTTACCATCTGTGGATTATTCAAAGTAAAAGATAAAAGTCGATAGCCTGCACAGCTGTCTGCTCGAATTCAGGTCGATAGTCAAGCATGGATGGATGACATTTAGAGAGAGAAAATGTTCTCATCCGTCCATACAATTAGGCCGCTTGAGGAAGACTATCATGGTTAAAAAAGATTATGACCTCATTATTCATTCATTAGTATATTCTATCTACATATCAACTAGACTAGTTTCCGATGAACCCAGGGTTCTAAACCCCATTTCGGGCTCTTAATATGCATATAGTCCAAGGAAACTTTTTTCGACCTTAGCTCCACAAAATTGTGTACTTAAATTAGAAATAAAAACAAAAAGAAACGTAAATTTGGGTTTCATGCCCTAATCCTCTTTCTTTCCCTCTCTTGATGAAGATCATTTCTTCTTTGCCTATCATCTTCGTCAAGCAAGTCTGCAAATCAAAATTTGGTACGTGGGTTACTCATACGCATAGTGGTAGGCATTCGATTATCCATTCAAACTACTTCTCAAATGGAGAGAGACTCTGGAAGGGCTCCTAATCGATGAAGAACTTCCCAATCCTTTCGCTCATAGGATAGAAGGATATCGTAACCAAATTAAAAGAAGAGGAGATAGATAAAACTTTCCATCCATTATTCAATAATTTGTGTTAAGTCAAGCTTATTATCCTCGTCCAACTGAGCCAATGAGCATGAATCAAGAATAAAATCACAAACTTGAATTCACACAGAGGCATGAGACTTGTAGATATATTTTCGATTGTGCAAAAAATTCCTTCTTGGGATTGCAAGCTCTTCTGCAAAAGGAGGCACACATTGTCACAATTCACCTCGATACTTGTCTTTTATTCCACTCTGATGATTCCTTAAGCAACGAGGGGATTGGCGAAGTCTAAGGTGAGATGTGTGAGCTAAAGTCCTTGTTTAACATTTTTATGACGATTTGAAGAAATGGCTCTGAGAGGGTCGTATGCAAAAATTGATTGCTTTCTGGAAACCCAAGTTAGTAGATTTTTTCACAAAGATGCAGAAGCGAATACATGACAATCTACTATCGGAACAACTAACCCAATCGGCAACAAAGAATGCAAAGAAGGTGGTTTACGATAACAAAGTGATTATTCCGCATGTATAAGGTTTAAGAACTAGTCAACTATAATCTATGATATATCGAAAAGTGGCTTCCTATATATCCCAAAGAAATTAACCTCATACTTTTTAATTTGATTGAATTTCCTAGCTGAAACAATGACTTGGTGGGGAGGTACCTGAAAAGACACTCCGACTTTCGAGTCAGCTCGGTGTGCGGCTTAGAATTTAATTGAATTCTTAAGAGGAATGCTTCATATAAATCAATGATACGACTGACTTCTTCTCGGTAAGCCCCCTCTTAGCGGAGCTACATTCTAATGTATGTTTTGTTGACAAACTTAAATGTTGCTTTTTTCCTCAAAGCAAATTAAACTTCTATCTTATCCATTCCGTTGGATGTACCCGGCTAAATTAAATTCTTAATATGTCTATCAAAGATTTGCCTCACGATACTTTAATGCGCTTTCCTAAATATCATACTTCCCCAATACGACATTTATCAAACTAAACTTGACACCCACTTGTCCTACTCTTTGAATACGGTGGTTCACTTCTTCATTTTCTGTATAGAAACAACATTTTTCTCCCAAAATCCTCTGGTGTTTCGGAACTATGTGATTATGATTACGATCATTTCATACTTTTGCCGAGCTTTACTTTAAGATCATGGAAATTGAGGTTTCTCTTTTGATTATCATAGAGGACCTACCAGTTTTCGGTGTTTTGGGATAATTTGTCTGGCCTTACTAAAACGACAATTTCTCCTCTCCCAATTTATAAGGGTGAACTCTTTAAAAGGTCATGGATCTTGGATGTGATGCCATCTAGGCCTATTGCTTAGTTTCTACACTCGAAATTTTCCTCGTATCCCTGATGCGAAGTAGGAGTTATCAAAAGATTCTGCTTTTTGCTGAAGAACCTGTTAATGGAGATTTTTAGCACTACGTTGTTATCACTCTATATGGTTGCTTTGTCAGATTCTTCTGGGTGCGGTTAGATCTTTTCGCATCTTATTTTCTTCTTCTTTTTCTTGCGTTTTGGAGAAACTTTTTGTAGAGTAGCGCTGCTTGCCTTTATCCAGCTTTCTCCTTTTTGCAGCTGTGTAATTTCTTTTATAACAGAGATTTGTTCTCTCATTGATTGTACTTTTGATCCGTTTGTATTTTCTTATGTAATAGAACTAGATCTAACCTTTAGTAAATCATTTTTTTTTAATTTTTTTGCAGTTAATTTTTGCTTAAACCGTGCAATTTGACCCTTGACTCTGATCTAACTCTTAACCAATACTGTTGTACTCTTTTCTACCCATTTTTTCTTTATGGACTCAACTCTTTAGAGATGTTCTGCTCAAATCCATTTTGTGATCTGCAACACAAAACACAAAATAGGAATGATTTAGAGTTAGTGACAGTATAAATATGAGTTTCGCTTTTGTAGAAGTCCACTGAGATGTCCATGTAAAAGTCAAATGTAGTCATTTATGTCTGCATAGCAGTGATTTTCAGTAGTTACCATCCTTCATCAGAGTTCAGGGTTGGGGCATATTTCACAGAGTTTTTGGTATCTGACAGAGCAAGAGTTCGTTTGGTATTTGGTATTTGGTTATGGTTTGTTAATGCTATTGTCAGGCTAGCAGGGATTTGTTCGGTTTCTCATTATGGTCTGACAATTCCCTCTTCAAAGTAACAAGGCTTTTTATTCTTGGTGCCTGGTTATGTGGTCTGGCAGTTTTATCGTCAGATGATGTGATGTGAAAATGCCATATTTGGACAACTTAACTTCGATGAGTAAGTTCATTTCAGGTTTTATTTCTAATCATTTATGTGTTTTTCTTGTTAGGTCGCTTATTTGGAAATTGACGTTTGATTCGAAATAAAACGAAGCGATTCATCACATTTTTTTATCTCATGTAGACGAGACGGAAGAAAAGAGTACTAGGGGTATTTTGTTTATTTTAGTCAAAATCATAGGTCAGATGAAAAGAGGAGTTAATGATGAACCTGATGGCGAAAACGGAAGTCCGATCGAAATTTGGACGGAGAAGTTATGAAAGAAAGAAATTGAGGGGCATTTCGGTCTTTGCTGGAAATTAGAAGATGTAGGGGAAATGGTGAAAGCACCCCTTGGCTTCTAAACCCAAACCCAAGCTCACAAGTCCAAAGAAGAAAAACAAGAAAAGATTTATGAGCACCCTTTTAAGGGTCAAAGTCAAAATATCTGACCAAGTGGACTAAGTTAAAGTGGACCAAGGGTTTTTGCCTTAAGTAGACAAAAGAGGAAAAGGGGAGTATAATTTTGGGGGGTCTTCTCCACTAGAGAGACTTAGGGTTCGTTTGATAGTGTGAAAATCTAATGGGAAAATCGATTTTCGTTCGAAAATGGATTTTTTGCTGTTGGATTGGCCACTTAAGATGTGAAAATCAATTTCTGACGGAAAATAAAGTGTGAAATGGTCTAAAATATTTTCCCACCTTTAAGATGGGAAAGTTGATTTCTCACATGGCGTTTCATGACGAGCTCTCTCTCCTCTCTTTAACCCCTAACTTCCTCTCTTTCTCTCTCCCACTTACATGATTATATTGAACCAGGTCCTAATATACTATCTCCCCCTTAAAATCCAGATCTTACGTAACCTATACCAAATCGATTGTAATGAACGAAGGTGAAGCATAACCAAATCGATTTATTGAATATCCAAATCTTTGAGAAAACCCAAAACCTAATCGATTGTAAAAAAGTATTGAACCATGATCTAATCGGTTGTATGGGATGATGATCAGAGAGTATACTTGATCAAATCAGTTGTTTTGCTGAAGCTTGAACAACGAATCTGTTGAACGATGACCAAATCGCTTCTATGGGCAAATCAAAGAGAATTTTTATCAAATTAGTTGTATTGTCGAAGCTTGAACCATTTGGGCCATAAGGGCGAAGTGACTTGCGTTTTTAAAGACACCCAAAGTTTACCCAGAACCAATCAAACAGTACAATATGAATTTCAAATGAGAAAGAAAGTTACCTTCTTTCCTATCAGAAAAGAGTCATTTTCTTTCCCACTTACAAACGGACCCTTAGGGTTTTGAAGTATTAGGAAGGTTTGAGAGTTAGAGAGAGGAAGAAGCCGACCAAAGCTTGGTAGGCCAACACACTAGGCCGCCAGAGCTTGGCCGTCAGAACAAGGGAAGATGCGAACAACAACTCAAGATCAAGAGAACTCCGTTGAAGTATCTCGTGTCTTTCGAAGCTTGCCCAGGACGACAAAAAAGCGAGTGGCAGTTCGGTTTTAGCTCGAGATTCTTCACGCCGGCACGGGACGTCAACAGTAGCTCGGGAGAAGAAAGATGCCGGCACGGGACAACAACATTCTCGACCGAACTTCAACTTTCATTTGGCCAGATTTGGTTGTGGTATTCCGACCATTATTTTGAAACTAAGGGTTTTCTTCTCTTGAGTCTCTTGGCTTGATTTTCTTAGTGTTTGCCTGTGATTTGGTGTTCAAATTCTAGAGAGAGAGAGCTTGTGCAAGCTTTCATGGTGGATTTTTTGTTGGAAGGAAGAAGATGCTACGGTTTGCTAAAGGGTCACCTAATGGACATTGTTAAGGGGAAATCGGAACATTGTTAAGGGAAGATCAACATCATATACATATTCATATTTTACGATGATCCTAGCCTCGCGCCTCATCGAAAAAAGGGAGATTTCCACCTTAACTTGTGTTTTTCTTTATCTTTTTGTCGTTTATTGTTTGTTTCGCCATGTCTAGCAAACTCTTGTAGCCGGATACTTATGAAACATGATTTGATGTGATGAATGACATGATTTGTTTAAATGTAAATTTTGTTGACTTCGTCTAATTTTTTAAATTATAAGCCTCAATCTTAATTGTCTATTGGCATATAGTTTGATAGTGCCTGCTTAGTTTGATAATCGATGCTTAGTAACTTTTGATCGATTATACTTAGTTTGACGTATTATACTTATTACTGTCATACTTGTTCATTGTCAACTCATTTGATAGTGTTGTTAGTTTGATAGTCGATACTTAGTAACTTTTGATTGAATATGCTTAGTTTGACATTTTATTCTAAGGATTGTCAATGTGGGTGAAGTTAACTAACTTTTAATGCTAATAGATAATTAGTATTTGTCACTATCGATCTTGTGGATCGAAGTATCCTCCTTACTCGATTCTTGCCCGACTCTTCTCCCGAATCTCTCCCACTTCTCACTTAGTTAGTTTAGTTTATTTGTTTCTTTAAAATCAATAAAACCCCATATCTTTATCTATCTAGTTTAGTCTGAGATAGTACGTGACACCTGGACCGGTGGTTCAGACTTTCTCGATATTAGAATTACCTCCCTATCATTGAGGATCAACCCCGGTCTTATCGAGTTTTATTACTTGACGCCCGCATACTTGCGCGTGCACTCTTTTTTGGGCGCATCATCAGACTAACAAGGATTTTTATATGGCTTGGTTGTCGCTTAGTAGTTCCATGCTAAAATATCTTATCAAGCCTTTTTTATGGCTTAGTTGTGGCCTACAGTTCCATTGTTAGACTAGCAATAATTTTGTGATTTTGTTATTGCTCAGCAGTTCCATTGCTAACCTATGAGGAAGTTTTCAACGACCTGATAGAGTAGGGGATTTATTTGTGCCTGACAAAGAAGCACTTAATATTCCTGGTAGAGACTAGCTTTATTTGTTCCCAGCAGAATATGGTTTAATACGTGTCTGATAGCGCAAAGCTTATTGTGTACCAAACGAGGCAGGGCGTAATCTGTGTTTGGCAAAGCAAGGTTTATTTATGCCTCACAGAGAATGGCTTAATTTGAGCCTGAAAAACATGGCTTAATTTGAGCCTGATAAAACATGGCTTAATTTATGTTCAGTATCTTTAAACTAAAAGGTGTGTCAACTTACCCAACCTTAGAGATTCTTTCCTTGTTATCATCTTTTTCATCTCTGCTAACTGTTGTATCATACGAGAGTTGAAGGTAAGTCCCTCTTCTTTTTCAGGCTCTGCTTCCAAAATAGGAGGTAGTGGCGCTCAACATCTTTCTTCTCTGCAGTAAATGTTGCTTACTCGTGTTCTTTTTGGACCCTCTCCAATTCCTTTTGCATTTCCTCTTGTCTTTTCTACTCAGTTGTTTGCTCTTTTTTCTATCGGGGTTTCTCAATGACTTCTATATCTCCATCGTTAAAAATGAAATGAGTGAACAGAGCAGTCAGAGTAGCAAACAAGTTTCTTACAAGAAATTGGTTATGTTTCCTCTTTGCCTTACTCTCTCTCTACTTTCTTATCTAGTATAACTCTTTTTGTACTCTCTGAAGGGTCATTTGCATCATAACCAGATCATCTGAGCCTCGTTTCTTTTTTTCTTCTCAGATGAGCTACTTATTCTGCTAAATCTCCATCTCTGGACATGGTGACACTAGATTCGAGTGATCAAATGTTTTTTGTGGTTGTATTCGAGATGACGAATGTTTAGGGTTGCTGAAGTGACAACCCCTTCCTCTAACGTCAAAGTGATGGTGTTAAAAAGTGGCTTCTTGGGTGCCCCTAAGAAATTAACATTGTATTCTTTGATTCCATTGGTTTTCTATGTTGTAATGGTAACTTGGTGTCGGGTACCTGCAAAGACACTCTGACACTCAAGTCAGTTTTGTGTGTAGGTTAGAAATTAATGGAATTCTTAAGATTGGATTCAGATCCCTTTTCAGGCCACCCTACGTTTTTATATAAGTTTGTATGGTGGCGGTAAATCACCTGTTTTGCTTATGCGGTTGTAAAACACTACCTTGATGCTAACAATAAGGGGAGGTTATTAGAGAATAATCTTTGATCATGTCTGTCTCTTCTTACTTGATCGTATCTTCGAACAATTATGGCTTGTATATAGAAAGCATATCTTTCACACAATCTGGCCCATGCAACTGCCATTTTCTGATGTTAAAATGTGTCACTTTGGTATCACTAAGAATAAATATGACTTGATGTTGTATCACGTCGTGATGAGTTAATCTGCTATGTTGATTTTGGCTACGATCAATCCTACTCCCACTCTCGCTCTTGGAAACTTAGACAGATAACCTGTAAGGAGTTTGGAAACCTCTATAACGCTCAAGACAGTCAGATTGCCTCTACAGTTAAAAGATTGATCATTCAATGAACCGTGGTGTTCGTACCTTGTTTAAGGTAATTTGATGCCCTTTTACAGATTTCTTTGGCCAACTGTTGATAGATGCTGACAATGAGGTGGTTGTGATCCACTAAATAATTGGATTGTAACTACTATTTAAGTAGTTATGAGATTTAGGGTTGCCTTCTGGAGTTATCTTGTATCTTGAATATCTAAAAGTTCCTCTGTTCTAGGATCCTTGATTGATACCTTTCCGAGTTTATAGGTCCCCTAGGAGATGTTTCCTCCTTTGAGACTCTTGATGCCCAAGTTAGGTGAAATACTCGAGATCTTTACTGACTGAGATCTTTGAAAGATTAGAGATTAAGTCGGTAAGCGTGAGGCACGCTTCTACCTTCCCATGTTTCGGGCTTAAGGTATCAACCTTGCTCACGTGGACCTACCTATCCTTCTTGCGAATCTCAGGGCAGACCTAGTTGTATTTGAGTTAGGGCTTAAGGCGCCCAGAACAATCATACTGATTCCCTAGTTTTGGGCTCGAGTGGCATACCTCCCCCGGATTCACCTCCTTCTTGACTTAACGCAGACTGGTCTGCTGGGCTTTTGGTCTTCTCTTGACTCACTGACTTTAGTCATCTAATGATCATTTTTTGGATCACCAGAAGTCCTGCCCCTCCTTAATCAAAAATAGAGAAGCTAAGGAGGAGAAGAACATAAAAGTCTTTCTTCCGGATTTTTCTTGTGCATGTGATCCACGCGTGGATTATGATGTTTCAATAACTTAAACAAATAAGTGTTTAAAGTTTCGGATATACTGAACCAGGGTAATGCGTGAAGCCCGGTTATTTTCCGCGTGACTTAAATATTTGGCAGTGCTTGGTGTTAGTGTCCGTTGCAGGACTCTTTCTCTAGAGATGCATTGTTGTGTTGACTTTTGTCGAACTTGTCCTTGAGTCCATTCGAAAGCGTTGAACATTAACACCTTTGCTTTGAACGGTGAGTTACATTCCTTTATTCTTTGATATTTTGAAGTCAAACTTTTGATCTTCTCATCACGCATTTTTTGTTTATTTTTTGGGTAACTAACCACAGTTAGGGTTGAGATTTTCTCCTGATTACCTGAACTTTGTGACGGATGCCCGGGTTTCGAAAGGCCCATGGGTGCTTGTGCCCAAAAGTGGGTAGGTCCCCCCGCCCTGACAGGATTTAGTGCGGGCTCGGGTGAAAAGGCCTACCCGACCCTCCACCCACACCCGAACAACCCGATAGATGCCTTTATACCCGCCCGTCTTGGGTAGCCCCGATGGGTTGCATATATACCCGCCTGTTTAAAACCCACCAAACACCCGTCCCCTTATAGGTAATAACAAACACTTGTTAGATGTAGATGCCCCTCCACCGTTGGATTTTAGGGTTTTTAAATATGTATTGGTTTGTGTGGTCTTTAGTTTTTAGTATATATATATGCATGGGATTGAGTTACTAAATAATCTCTTCACACTCTAAATTCTAAAACGCCTCTCTTCTCTCTCTCTAAGACACTAACTCTGCATCTCAGGCAATTTTTCCTCTTTAATCTTATGTGTAACATTGTAAGGACTAAGGGTGAAACAAACTTCAAGATCTGAAGATTTGTAAGCATTCGTTTTTAAATTTCTAATATTGATATTATAAAACTATGTTTGATCTTATTATTTTGTGCATATTAAGTATAAATGACTGAGTTTTTATTCCCCCTTGACTATTGCAGATTTGATGTCTTTGCTTACATCTTTTGGAATCATGTACATGCTCTTGCTTTCACAGATCTAAAGGTATATTTTAGATTTAAAGTCTTCGCCTTTTACATATTAAATTTTATGTTAGATCTGACATTATGTGTTCTTTACATGTGTATTCAACAATATCTGATGAAGATTCATGTCTATTTTACAGATCTGATGGTTACAGACCTCGGTATTAAGATCATGTGTCACTAAAGACCATGATTATAAAATCATAGTGATGAACTACTTTATTTTCAAAATCTGATCTTAGTATCTGGCTAAGGATATCAAGTTAATTGTTGAACCTATTTTATCTAATTTTTTATATGTTGAGATGCATGGCTGCCAGACTTACTGTTAGATAGTTTTTAAACGATTTATGCGTTATTTTGCCTGATTTGTTATGTATTCTCTTCACTCAGAGTATATTGGTCTGTTGAAATTTATTTATTAAAATGAAACAGATGTTGGAATATTCAATTGGTTTAGTAAAGAGCAATCACCATAGCAACTTGTATGGCTTATCTTTAAATCTTAAACTATAATTTGATGAATATTGTCGAGCAACATATTCTTTAAGTGGTTAGCAACTTGTATGACTCATTAATGTCAAATTGATGAGAAAAATCAAAAAGTTGTATCTAACCCTCATAAATTATATTACAATAACTTTTTTGAGGTATTTATTGATTTGTTAATATTGTGTTAATGAGACAATGTTGCTTTGTAAGTCAAATGGAATCAATAGAAGTTC
This sequence comes from Eschscholzia californica, assembly GCF_041429995.1. Lineage (NCBI taxonomy): Eukaryota > Viridiplantae > Streptophyta > Magnoliopsida > Ranunculales > Papaveraceae > Eschscholzia > Eschscholzia californica. Next base: position 20,516,280 of record NW_028238309.1, read on the forward strand.
CTTCTTCTGATCCAATCAATATGCAGCCCAATTATCCCATTATTAACATTGATCTTGTAGTACCTTCTGTTGGTGGAGACATACCTCCTGTTGTTGGAGATATCCCTCCTCTTGTTGTTGCAAATCCAGTAGAGCATGAAGAGTGTAATTCCACTAACAGAAAGAAAAAGGGCCTCTTGATGTGACACTAAAATGTCACATTTGGAGAGCCTAACTTAGACTAATTATTCATTTTCGAGTGTTATCAATAATATTTTATGTGTTTTTCATGTTAGGTACCTATTTTGAAGTTAGACGTGAAAATCGGAATAAAGGGAACGAATTGTCACTATCATTTCATGTGTCGAAAAGAAGAGAAAATGACTTCAAGCAAATCAAATTACAAGTGAAGGCAATGACGAGTCCGACGGTGAAAACGGAAGTCAATTCCGAGTTCGGACGGAGAAGATATGAAAGAAAGAAGCCAAGGTCTTTTCTTAAAGACACTCTCCTTTGTTTCTAGTTGGGAATCAAAGTCAAGCCCACAAAGAAAAGAAGAAGAAAGAAAGCAGTAGAGATTTTAGAGGCACCTCTTTAGGGTCCAAGATGAAATGGTCTAAAGACTTAGTCAAACTTTGACTAAGTCTAGGGTTTGACTCAAGTTTGAGAAAGGGGTCAAAGGCTACTATTCATCTTCTTCTTCATTTCATCAAAGGAAAACCAAGCAAGAAGAAGGAGAAAGAGGGACTAGGGTAGTGCTTGAAGTTTTAGGGTTTCTAGAGCTTGAAGTTTGAAGAGAAAGGCAAGAGAGAAGGTGAAGGGGGACCGGCCAAGCTAGGCCGCCCAGCACTAAGGCCGGCCAAAGCTTGGCCGGAACAGCAGCTCGGGAAAGCATAGAGCACGGGCAGCACGAGCAAGACGCGTCCTCAGCAGCAGTAGCTTCCACGGGACGCGTCTGAGCTCGGTTGTGCACATTCCAAGGCTCGGGACAGTTGCTCGTGTGGAGGGACAACAGCTCGGGTTTCTTCATGAGCTCGGGATGAAGTGTACCAGCTAGGGACGGGCATTGGAGAGCTCGGCCACAAGCTATCTTGCTCGGGACGAAGCTCACAAGCACGGGACGGCTGCACTCGGCTCGGAACAGTACATCTCTTGGCCGGATCTAGGGTTTTGGCCGGATTTAGTCACCTTCTTTGGCCGGAGTTTTCTAGGGTTTCCGGCCACTTTATTGGCCGGAAAACTTAGGGTTTTTACTCCCCTCATCCTTGGCTAGCTTCCCATGTAGTTTGATTTGATTTTGGACAAGAAATTTCTAGAGAGAGAAAGTTAGGGTTAGCTTTAATGGAGGTTGTGTTCTTAATGGAGAAGATGATGGCGGTCGCTATGGGGAACCCAGAAATTGCTAAGGGGAGATCGGCTGCAACTAAAAACTCATATTTTCCGACGATCTTAGCCTCGAACCATCATCGAAAAAGGGGGATTCTCTCACCATTTCCTTTCCATTTCTTATTCAATCACCATATTTAGCTAACTTTAGTGTGTCGATTATATGAGATGAAATGTGATGAATTCGTGATCATGTTTAATATGATTTGACGTTTTGATTATAATTGATGTTCATTTATTTCGATTATCGTTTTGATCGTATTTTCATGTGTCTTGTCAAACACTTCGCATAGTTAATAGACGAAACGAAGTATTCGATATCGATCGTAGTCTAAGTCATATTTTCATGTGTCTTGTCATGCACTTCACATAGTTAGGCGACTAGACGACACTTTCGATGACTCGGGATTAGCCGATTTAGACGTTTGTTTGACTAAGTATGATCTCCGGATATACGTAGTACTTAGAGACATCTACTTTAGGAGTCGAATATCGATTGTACCTCGACACATTAAATCGGACTACACATAGCCGTAGGTTTATCATTATGGATTCCCGGACTTCGACACCTCTCTCACTTATTTGTTGCCCGAATCGAGTCTCACTGTCTCCCGACTCTTGTTCCTCCGAACTCTTCTCTCGAATCTCTCTCGCCCGTTTACTTTTATCGTTTAGTTTAGTTTATTTTACTTGTTTGCTTTATTCTCTTATCACCTTATTCCATCAAACCCCCATTTATCTTTGTTTCTTTTCCTTTTTAGTCTAAGTTAGTTAGTGATATCTAGACCGGCGAACGAGACCATTTCGATATCCAAACTACCTTCCTATCCTTGGATCGATCCCGGCTTTGCCGGATTGCTACTTGATACCTCCGCTTGGGTGTGCAACCTTTTCGGGTGCATCAAGTTTTTTGCGCCGCTGCCGGGAATAGGTTTAGTAGTTTGAATAGCGTTAGTTGTTTTGTTCATTAGTTTAGTGTTATTTGCTTCTTAGACGTCTTTATTTTGTTTTATACTTTCTTAATTTCATTTTCTTTTAGGTACCATTACAAGAAAAGAGCCAAAAGTGACATAAAGGCGAAGGAAAAGGAAGGATTCGAGAAGCTTAAGAAGAAAGACGAACGAAACGAGAGGAGCACTCGATAGTATCGCATTCTATCTCATCCGTTTTACTTGTGTGTGATTGTTTAGTTCTATAAGTGTTTGTTCCCATTTTTGCGATTGTGTGTTAGTATCCTTGAATATTGTGATATCATGGCAAGTTGGTCATTTGATGAGATTGACCTTATGCGAACTCTGTCCAACACTAGTCGACCATCTACAAGTCATCAGGATTACTCAAACTTATATAGGAGTGGTCCGACTAGTGATAGGAATAGACGAGTTGAACCTGACCGACCTAGGATGACCATGGGTGAATATCGACGAATGTATGGAGTCGGTCAGACTCGTCATGAACATGGTTTTAGGAATTATGAGCATGAGGGTAATCAACCCCGTAAGAGTCTTCGAGACTATCGACAAGAATTTGGTATGACCACACCTTCATGTATGAATTTGTCATTTGATGAAGACCGTAGTTCTATTAGTATTGATCGACCACGTCGAAGTCTTCGTGGCTATCGACAAACATATATGAACGGTTCACTTAGTGAATACAATTCCCGACTCGATGATTCTACTCAAAGAGTCGAGTCTAGGTATCTACATGAAGGTAGTGAAGAAAGGACCATGGAGACCATTAGCCCGGTTTGTGCTATTTGTGCGAGCTTAGACCATTTGACCGACTATTGTCCCATGATCCGTGTTCCGCGAGAGTCTTCGTCTAGTTATACTCATGTGCCTTATTACGAGGAGATGTCTGAAGAGACTCTCCAATTAGTTTTAGAGTATCAGACTAGGTTCAATCGAGATATAAAAGAGATCACGGAATGGATTCTCAATATTGTTGATAGAATTGAGTCGGAACCTATTGTCGACGAGGAAGGGGTTTGCGGACCCCAAACTCAAGAGGAGACTATGAATGATGGTGAGGGTAATACACCTAACTCTAGTCTTAAGTTAAATGTCGATGAAGCTCCTGATAGACCAATTGAGATTGAACAGACCAATGACCCTTGTTGCTCACTCCCTCGACCATTGTCATCTCACCATGATCAAACTACATTAGATTTTAATGTTCAGGATGACAGCTCTAAGAGCAAGTTTGGGGATGACACGTTGTTAAACTTTCCAATTTTTAGCACTTGTGATTACTTGGATGGGTTATGTAGAATGGAAGGTGTTATGCCTAACTTTGATGCTCCCGATGCCTTTAAGGACGTCGATGACATAGTAGCTAGAGAGATAGCGGATAGCTTGTTGGATTATTTGCCTAAGGAAATTATGGACCTTGACTTGGTCCCCGAGCCTACTGCCTTACCCTTAGAGTCTAGTTCGACCTTTCACATGATCTCAGACTCGGTTGTTGACCCCTTCTGGGACACTTCGGACGTCTTCCCTAGCATGTCTAGGGACTTAGTTGATGTTTTATCTACTAAGCTTGAGTTTGACTTTTTGCCTTCGACTGACTTCCTCTCACTTCACTTATATGTCGATCCTTTTGACGACTTCTTAGTCGTCGCTCCTAGCATTCGTGCATCCACTAAGTTTGGGGATGGCCTCTTTTCGCTTTTCGTCTCACCTGCACTTATTTGCTTCGATATTATTGTGAGACTTTTAGCATGTGTATATAGTTTTCTTTGGGTTGACCCCCAAATCTTCCGGCTTTTACTATATGATCATTAGCCGATTAAGATGAGTCTTGATGTTTGTGGGTAGCATCTCTGGAAACCCTCCACGAGACATAACTCGTGCTCTTGTGTGACAACAAGAGAATCAAAGGCTAATTGCATAGCTCAATGCAATCGTGTATACCCGCGTTAGTGGTAGACTTTATATGGTCATGTTTTTATGTGCTTCACTCTCATGATATTTGGTGATATTTTAGGAGCATTTCTTATATGTTTTAATTCTAAGGCGTGGTTTGTTCCAAGTTTGGTGATGGCGCAAGCTTGGCATCAACTTGGAACCTCTTTATACATGAGCCTTGGTAGTATCATTTTTTGTCTCCTTCGGTGATGGTAATATCTCTCCACTCTTCTCTTTAAATTGATGTGACTCTTTATCTTTTGGTGAGTGTATGTTTAGAACATTGAGGACAATGTTAGTTTTAAGTTTGGGGATGCGGGATATGACCATAACCAATGCATGACCATGGGTTTCAAAGACAAAAGGGTTCAAATTAGCCAAAATTTAAAAATTTTGAACATTTTGAGTAGATTTGCATGTCATTGTAGTGATAGTTTTAAGAACGTTGATGCATATGTATCGAGTTGATGGGTTTTGTGATTGCTAATGGTCTTTGCATGAAAGTCGAGTCTTTGAGTGTTTGTGTTATACTATGGGAGTAACATCTTAGTGAAGAAGAAACATCTCTAAGAAACCTAGAGTAGTCATTAGTGGAGACTTAACCCATGTGAGAGCTCAAAGCCTAAATTGTCCTTCGAGTGTACTCTTCCGCGCTAACTCCGAGTAGAATGAAGAGCTACTCAACCTCGTAACTATTAAAAGAGCTCATTTGATCTCGTGTGCTCAACTTTCTTAGCCACTAGGAGTGACATTAGGATAGCGAATTAACCTTGCCCTTGTAGTCCATGAAACCCAATAAGAGTGTCAACTAGAGGGAGGCGGATACTCCATCACCATCCATCATCTTATATCCCGAGAATGAAGACATGAGAGGAAAAGAATGAAGAATGTCAAAGCAAGTATGAAATGGAAAAAGTTGATTGCAAGAATATAGTATTGTGTGAGTTATGTTTGTTTTATGTGATTTTGTGTTATGAAAAAAAAAAAAGAAAAAAAAAAGTGAAAAAAAAAGAAAAGAAAAGAAAGAAAAGAAAAAAAGAAAGAAGAAATAAAGTGGTTCATCAGTATGTTTGAGCGTGTGTTAGCTCTTTTTGTGGGTGTAATGTGATTGTACATATGTGTTGATGTTTGTGTTCATGAATAAGTATTCGAGGCAAGAAACTAATGTGGAAATGCTTAAGAGGTTCTATCATGAGGAGGTCGACATTCTCGGGAATCCACCATCATTAATCCATCTCTAGTATCCGCTAAACTTTAGAAGGCATTTTTAGAGGGTAGAATGGGTGAGAAGGGTGAGTGAGCTTCCCCACTCTATTTAGTGGCTAATTCTTTTTCGAAGATCATTCGTTCCAAAATGTTGTCCTCACCCCTTTTTATGTGTTGAGTCCATGTTAGTGATCACACTCACACATACGAGCGAACCATTCTTGAGTGATTTCATATTTGGAGTGTATGTCCGTGAGGCCGAAGTCGAGGCGAAATGTACTAAACTATGAATCAAGGCGTTGTGGCTTCGGAACATAGATGTTGCTCATTATGGTATGACACTTGCACTTTAGGGTAAGATCATTAGTGAAGGGACCTTTAGCTTTTACAAGAACTTATTTACTTGATTCATTATGTGTTGACATGCTTAAACCCTTTACTAGATGAACCATGCTTATTTATGATTTGGATGTTGGACCCTTGTGTAATTGAAACCATGATGTTTGTGGGTGTCATCTATGGAAACCCTCACGAGACAACACTCGTCCTCTAGGGGTAACCTAGAGGTTTAAAGGCTTGTTGCATACGCTAAATGCAACCGGGATGCCTCCGAAAGTGAGTTAGGCTTTTATTTTGTTTTATGTGCTCGAGGACTAGCAAAGTTTAAGTTTGGGGATCTTGATGTGACACTAAAATGTCACATTTGGAGAGCCTAACTTAGACTAATTATTCATTTTCGAGTGTTATCAATAATATTTTATGTGTTTTTCATGTTAGGTACCTATTTTGGAGTTAGAAATGAAAATCGGAATAAAGGGAACGAATTGTCACTATCATTTCATGTGTCGAAAACGAGAGAAAATGACTTCAAGCAAATCAAATTACAAGTGAAGGCAATGACGAGTCCGACGGTGAAAACGGAAGTCAATTCCGAGTTCGGACGGAGAAGATATGAAAGGAAGAAGCCAATGTCTTTTCTTAAAGGCACTCTCCTTTATTTCTAGTTGGGAATCAAAGTCAAGCCCACAAAGAAAAGAAGAAGAAAGAAAGGAGTAGAGATTTTAGAGGCACCTCTTTAGGGTCCAAGATGAAATGGTCTAAAGACTTAGTCAAACTTTGATTAAGTCTAGGGTTTGACTCAAGTTTGAGAAATGGGTCAAAGGCTACTATTCATCTTCTTCTTCATTTCATCAAAGGAAAACCAAGCAAGAAGAAGGAGAAAGAGGGACTAGGGTAGTGCTTGAAGTTTTAGGGTTTCTAGAGCTTGAAGTTTGAAGAGAAAGGCAAGAGAGAAGGTGAAGGGGCACCGGTCAAGCTAGGCCGGCCAGCACTAAGGCCGGCCAAAGCTTGGCCGGAACAGCAGCTCGGGAAAGCATAGAGCACGGGCAGCACGAGCAAGACGCGTCCTCAGCAGCAGTAGCTTCCACGAGACGCGTCTGAGCTCGGTTGTGCACATTCCAAGGCTCGGGACAGTTGCTCGTGTGGAGGGACAGCAGCTCGGGTTTCTTCATGAGCTCGGGATGAAGTGTACCAGCTCGGGACGGGCATTGGAGAGCTCGGCCGGAAGCTATCTTGCTCGGGACGAAGCTCACAAGCACGGGACGGCTGCACTCGGCTCGGAACAGTACATCTCTTGGCCGGATCTAGGGTTTTGGCCGGATTTAGTCACCTTCTTTGGCCGGAGTTTTCTAGGGTTTCCGGCCACTTTATTGGCCGGAAAACTTAGGGTTTTTACTCCCCTCATCCTTGGCTAGCTTCCCATGTAGTTTGATTTGATTTTGGACAAGAAATTTCTAGAGAGAGAAAGTTAGGGTTAGCTTTAATGGAGGTTGTGTTCTTAATGGAGAAGATGATGGCGGTCGCTATGGGGAACCCAGAAATTGCTAAGGGGAGATCGGCTGCAACTAAAAACTCATATTTTCCGACGATCTTAGCCTCGAACCATCATCGAAAAAGGGGGATTCTCTCACCATTTCCTTTCCATTTCTTATTCAATCACCATATTTAGCTAACTTTAGTGTGTCGATTATATGAGATGAAATGTGATGAATTCGTGATCATGTTTAATATGATTTGACGTTTTGATTATAATTGATGTTCATTTATTTCGATTATCGTTTTGATCGTATTTTCATGTGTCTTGTCAAACACTTCGCATAGTTAATAGACGAAACGAAGTATTCGATATCGATCGTAGTCTAAGTCATATTTTCATGTGTCTTGTCATGCACTTCACATAGTTAGGCGACTAGACGACACTTTCGATGACTCGGGATTAGCCGATTTAGACGTTTGTTTGACTAAGTATGATCTCCGGATATACGTAGTACTTAGAGACATCTACTTTAGGAGTCGAATATCGATTGTACCTCGACACATTAAATCGGACTACACATAGCCGTAGGTTTATCATTATGGATTCCCGGACTTCGACACCTCTCTCACTTATTTGTTGCCCGAATCGAGTCTCACTGTCTCCCGACTCTTGTTCCTCCGAACTCTTCTCTCGAATCTCTCTCGCCCGTTTACTTTTATCGTTTAGTTTAGTTTATTTTACTTGTTTGCTTTATTCTCTTGTCACCTTATTCGATCAAACCCCCATTTATCTTTGTTTCTTTTCCTTTTTAGTCTAAGTTAGTTAGTTATATCTAGACCGGCGAACGAGACCCTTTCGATATCCAAACTACCTTCCTATCCTTGGATCGATCCCGGCTTTGCCGGATTACTACTTGATACCTCCGCTTGGGTGTGCAACCTTTTCGGGTGCATCACCTCTACACTATGTGACATGTGAGATTTTATCGAGATTCCTGATCCTAATAATGTTGATAGAAAGAAATAACTTGCCCAATGTAAAGATCCAAAGTCGAAAAGTAGCACGAGTCATTTTATTCGGCATACTGAGTCTTGTTCCAAAAACATAAAGTTGATTTAAAACAATCAACAATTGCTCAAACTCAACATGTAACTCTTGCCTCCTTTAGGTACAATCAAGTTCGTGCTCGCGATAATATGTGTAAGGTAATCATCATGTTGGAACTTCCATTTCAATTTGTTGAAGACAAGTTTCATGAATTCTGCATACGTGATAGCTTTCATCCTTCTTGTACAAAATTCTCAAGAGATACTGTTAGAAGTGAGCTTCTTAAGTTTTTCAGTGATGAAAAGAAATTGTGAAGAAAATGTTTGCCTAATGTCCTGGAAAGATATCACTAACTTCTAATTTTTGGAGATCCAATGAGAACCGTAGTTACATGGCCCTTACTGTATAGGTTTTGATTGGGTAGTTTATAAACGGATAATTGCTTATTGTCTTCTTGATAAAAACCCATACTAGTGATCATATTGGGCAACTTGTATATGAAAAGGTTTGTGAATGAGGGATCTCTCATAAAGTTTTTCCTTTGTTGCTGGACAACGCAAGTGCTAATCTTCCTCTTCGTGGAGAGCTTCTTCATATGTGATGTTGTTGCCATATACTGAATTTGGTGGTACAAGGTGGTATGAGGGCTCAATAGTTTAAAGATATGTTATCTAACTTGAAGAGAAATATTGAGTATATCATGGTATCTGAGGTAAGGTATGCACAATATCGAGCCTTATGTATTTCCAACGTAATGACACCAAGAAAACTTCAACTCGATGTTAAACACAGTTGGAATTCCACTTATTTCATGCTTAAGAGTGTCGTTCCATACATGATTGTTATGACTCAATTCTTATTTCATTGAGCTTGCCCCATGTTCATTAACTGAAGAAGATTAAATGTACGATGAACTACTTTGCAAAATCTTAAAACTTTTTAATGAAGCGACAAACTTATTCTCTTGTGTTTCATATGTTACCTATATTCTTGTGCTTGAGTACTTGTTGGATATTGGTTTTGTTTTCAAGGAGAACAAAAGTGACCCTTTATATAACGACATTGTTCGTGCGATGGAAGCCAAATTTGTGAAGCATTGGTTTGAAACCCGTCTTCTATTTGGTATATCTTGTGTATTAGACCCAAGGGTTAAAATGAAGGTAGAATTAGTGTTGGAATAGTTGGAGTATTCCTTTGAAACGTGTGCTCATAATATCAAGTGTTGTACTTCCCAGACTTTTTGGTTGATTGTGAGCTGCAGGAATTGAATACTTCAACTACCCATGTTGCTGGTCCTGTTGTTGAAGATGTGCATCTTCTGGTCGTGGCGCATTCCGAAGAAGTAATGGCCGAGGTTGAAGGGACCCAATTGTTGCTGCCTCCGAGGAACTTTCTAGGTATAAGTAAGAACCAGAACCTATAGTTGAAAATGTTGACAAGTTTAATATCTTAGGTTGGTGGGCTGATAATGAGAAAAGATTTCCAATTCTTTCTGCTATTGCTCATGATGTACTTTTTGTTTCTGTTTCAACGGTTGCGTCGGAATCTGCTTTCTCGTCTAGGAAGCGTATACTTGGTGATTATAGGAGTTGTTTGACTCCTGATATGCTGGAGTGTTGTGTTATTTTGAAAGACTAGTGGAAAGATCAGTATAATGGTTTGTTGAAGATCTTTAATCCTCTTGGTGATGGCTTTGTTTGTGATGATCACCTGGTGGTTCTACCTTAAATGTAGATGTTGGTGGAGTTGGTCTTCCAACTGTTGATGGGGGTAGGGGAGGTGCTTCCACAGATGTTGTCGGGGCTGGTCCTAGAAATTGATTCCCACTTCCAAGTAAGATTTCATCTTTTTATGTTTAATTCATTTTTTAATTTTCACCTTCTCTTCAAAGAATTTTGCTCATTTGTTGTTTACTGTTTATTTTAGGGAATCAATCTTTTGATCTTTTGTATTGCAATCTATTGAAGTTAGATTGCAGCTACCAAAGTACCTGATGTTTTGAATCTGTTGGGATTTGGGAAGTTGTGGCTTGTATATATACTAAAATAACTTATGAAGATGTTCTCTTGTCGGCATTTAGCTATCGGTATGAAATGACATCAATTTTGAATGGTAAAAATTTGAGTGTCATGAACTTAGTATTTTTGTGTCTGACTTTGATTTTATATTTTTTTTAGACTCCGGAATTGTTTGGGATGGTTCAACAAGTATATCGGCAGATCAGGAAGGATTGGCCACAAGGGTTATTAGATTATATATTCAGTGGACTTTAGCTACCTTTTGATCTTACTGTGGTTAGTGTTTTGTCTTCTAATTCATGTTAGTACTTTTGATTGAGTCACATTTGGTTTTAGTATTTACTTTAGGTATCTAATTTGTAGGCACTGAATGTGTTTATCGGTTGAGTTGTTGAGACTTTTTTCTTACAACATTAGTAATTTGGTCTCTGGATTTGTCTGTGAATCAGTTAAAAAATAGTAATCTTTTTTTTTTGTTGATTCAATTTCTCAAATGGTATAATATCCTTAAATTTCTCATATGTTAAACTTGATGGGTTGAATGAAGGAGATCCTTCGACCAAAGATGCAATGCGAGAAATTTGTCGGATAAGACAATTAATGAAGAAGATCATCAAGTCCGGACAATTGATGAAGGAGGTGATTTGGAGCCAAATGGGCACAACCAAGCTTTGCCTTGTGGCCCCTTAGAGGCCGGCCTGCCCAAGATGGGCTTCTTTTGGCCGGCCAATAATATGGAATTAGGAAAATATAAACTAGTTTCTATTTTCGACCATTTCCTTAATGTTATTCAAAAGGGACTTTTTAGAAACCAAATTAGAGTTGGACTCAAATTAGGATTCTATATAATGTCTCTTAGAGACTTGAATAAGGTGTGGAAGAATTTTCAAGGAGCTTTCTTTTCTACAACATCAAGTAGAGAAAGAAAGAGAGATTATTTTCAACTATCTATCTAGTCTTAAAGAAGAAGTTTCTTCAAATCAAACCACCATTGGTGTTCTAGCTAGCAACAAGGTGGAAGATCAAATTGATCATTCGGATGTCTTGAGTAGAGGACCAACACTTGGAGCTCTTGGTCTTCACATTTGATTGGCAAGGTTCGAGGGAAAATTTAGCGATTAAGGTAATCTCTAACTCTTAGTTAATTATTAGCTTATGCATGTGATCCTGAGAATACTAGGGTTAGACATTAGATGTCTGAGATTCCGCTTAGAAGACTAGAAGTCACCATTACCCCACATTGAATAATTAAATTCCAAAGGAGGAAGGTTAATTATGAAATTGAGTACCGTTCAAGTGAAGTTTCTTAATATTTTATATATTAATTATTTTTTAACAAATTAACATATTTTATTGCGTCACCCGAAGTCCGAACGGTCCGATGCCCGGATAACCCATCTCCATAACCAGACTTGGGCAGACTTTCATCATAAAAATATTTAAATTTGCCCGCCCGATTTATCTAAGTGCCCGAATGATGAAGGAGCACAAATACCCGACCCACCCGAGCCTGAAACCTAACTACCCGTGGGTATCCATACTCGCTCGATTCCCACACCTGAACACGATACCTATTCTGTCAGGCGTGAGACGCATGTCTTCTTTTTGTTGGATCATGACATTAGTCGTTTCTTGTCACATTAACGCTATGCCTGACTTGATCAAAGGTCTGCCGCGATTTCTTAATTACAACGCTATTTTGACTTAGTCAATTTTCGAGGCGTTTTTATGCTATATCTTTTAATGCTCCCTTATGTCGATGTCTTTGCTCTTCACCTTCCCTCTATAAATAGCATGCTTGTTTTCGTTTTTCTTCACAAATAACTTTTTCTAAGTTGTTTTTTTCTTTAAAATTTCTCCTCAAGTCTTCTGATTTATTGATAGTATTACAAATATCATATTATCTCACGTACCATCTCCATATATAACATCACCTATCATCTCTCAGTCTCTTCTTTAGTTTATTAAATTATATTAGAGGCAGGAATGGATCCTAGGGGGTGGTCGCACCCCCTGGATCCTCCCGGAAAAATAACAGTAGTAGTAATTTTTTTTGTATATTGGTATATATAAATATATATATGTAATGATGTATGAGTTTGACATGAAGAAGTGTCTGGATTAATGGTCAGGGTGCGGGTTAGAGTTTGCCTGTGAGTACATGGGATCAACTCCCATCATAAGCATTTTTAGTAATATATATATATATATATATATATATATATATATATATATATATATATATATATTAAAACAGGTCAGTCGGTTATTCAAGGGATAAGTCTGACCGTCCATTTTATTTTAGAGATTTAGTTGGGAACACATCCGACGGATGATATAAAATCTTTTTGTGTAAATAGACTAAAAAAAGAAGGGTAACTATGTAAATGAACCAAAATTGGTTAGAATAACTACCCACATATTTCTCTCCCTATTTTTTTTCTCACACGGAATAGAAAATCGTGGAGAGAGCTAAATACCTAACCCACTCTCCCATATCTTCCTAATTTCTCTCGTAACCCCCTAACTATTTCACTTAAAATTGAAATTAAATCTCCCAATTTTTTTTATCAAATCTTTTCTGTTAGTGATATTTCTTTCATAAATACAGTTTTCCCTCTCTCCTCCTTAAACACACGGTTTTTCCATCTCTCCTCTTTAAACATTTGAACATACGGTTATCTCTCCTCTATTAATTTTGGAATAAGATTTACAAATTAAGGGAAGTTAATGTAATTTATGTCAGTTATCTCTCCTATTGATTTTGGAGTATGATTTACAAATTAAGGAAAGTTAATGTAATTTATGTTGTAATTTAAATTTATGTTTCTCCTCCTCAAAGGCGTTAGCCAAGAGGGATCTTCCCCGTCCGTAGGACGGGGAGGAAACCTAGTATTAATATATATATCTAATCATGTGTCCAAATTATAACAAGAAGAGCTTGACTCAGTAGTTGTGGGCTTGTGGCGACAATTGTGGGATCAACACCCACCGTATACATTTTTAACTATTTTAATTTTTATATCTTTTTTTACTTGGAAAAGCAACTTCATTCAAAGCACAAAGTGCAAGTTCAAGATACAATGAAGTTAACATAATAACTAACTAGTTACACCTCACAGACCGAGGGGCCTAATACAAAAGAAGAAAATCAAATCATATGTACAAATTATAGTAGGAAGAACTTGGCTCAGCGGCTGTGGGCTTGTGGCCACGAGTGGGAGCTTAAGATCGTGGGATCAACACCCACATTATGAATTTTTGACTATTTTAATTTTAATGTTTTACTTTGGAAAAGCAACTTCAAAGCACAAAGTGCAAGTTCAAGATTCAATGAAGTTAACAAAAGAACTAACTAGCCACACCTCACAGACCAAGGGGCCTAATACAAAAGAAGAAATCAAGGAGTGAGGGTTGCTTGTGAAACTTCATGCACTGACGTGTTATCCACACGTAGAACGGATGGGATTTGGACCCACTCAAAACCTGCTAAGATATGTTTCGCATCCAGAACCGTTGATCTAATTGTCCATGGGATGCAATCTGGTTTGTCCATTACCGCTAAGATAATAAGTTGGGCATCTACCTATATATAAGTCTAGATTGGCCACACATTGACAAGCCAGAAGAAGAGCTGCGACTTCACTTTCTATGGCCGATCTAGGGTTTATTCTTCAACTTTCTTGCTTGGGAAACAATTCCTCCTAATGCATTCATAATCACTACTCCCAGCGAAGCCCCTTGATTGTTAAATAACCCGTCGAAATTAATCATAACCGAATCAGTGGTGAGTAAAGTCGATTATGCAGACATTTCAAAACATGAACTCTCGTAAAGGTTAACTGTGTTTGTAATCGTTGATGTATTTATATAATAATGAATACAAATATTTTGTTAATTATTGTGTTTGTAGAAAAACGTTTATTTAAATATATAAATCGGTGCCTCTAAGTAAAATTCCGGAATAGGTCCCTGATTAGAGGCAATATTTTCACTACATTATTTTTTTTTTTTTTTGGAGAACACTACAATACTTAATTAATATATACCCGTTATGGAATGTAGAGGAATAATAATATAACTCAGTGCATATCAAAGAAAGTCTGAGGCATGACGTGATCCTATTAAACGACCCTTAACCCTTATTGGTGTAATCATCATGTCACTAATTATTCTTAAAACATATTACATATTTAATTACTAAAGGTTAAAGCATATATTCTATCTCACACTTTCTTCACTTTGTATTAGAACAAAGTTCTCAAGGTCGATCTCCCATTGGTTTCTCATTCAAACAACATGCAATTCTTTTTCATTCTTTGCCTTGTTGGATTCCTTTGGATATGATTAGTTTTCTAAAGTAATTAGTATAAGCTTAGAATCTGTGCTATTTTCACTAAGGTTAAATGAGATTTTTTGTCCTGATTCTTTTTTTTGTCTTTGCTAATAATGCATGGGTTAAATAGTGTGGCCAATATATATGATCAAAAAATACTTTATATAGACAAATATCAGAGCTCCTGCTATTTTCTTCAAAACAATGAGAGTAACTTGGACATTCATTTTAGTTCAACAAAAAAAAAACTTCCACATTCATTCACTCGTAGACAACGTTGCCCATTTCAAAACTTGAAAATTATGGGTGGAGTAATATATCATACATGACCACTCTCAAGTTGGAGATGGACAACATTGTCTATTTTTTTTATATAGAAAATCTAGTTTTTTTTTGTGGAAAGATTATCACCTACTTCATGTACGAACTAAATTATGAAAGACGGACCCACATCAAAATTTGACTCCCCACTCCCAAAATTTTAGCCACCCTTGTATTTGGTCTTTTGAGTCTTTTAAGGTTTTTTCGTTGAAGATCTTAAATGAGCAATTTAGCAATACTCTCTCACTACTAATGTATAATTAGCGTTAACCCTTTTTTTATTGGATATCAGTGAAACCCTCTTTTTTACATTTAAAAGTACGAAAACACCCTTATGTTTACTGTTTTATCTATCTTTTTCTTCGATCTCTTATTCTTCGATGTTTTGTCGGCGTATCTTCATTTTTCACCTACTCTTTTCTCTCTTATCTATCTTTTTTTTAACTCTATGCTAGTAAGCTCAGGGTTACCTTTTAACTTGTGGGGAGAGGCTATTCTGTCTGCCTGTTATGTGCTTAACAGAGTACCCTCTAAAACACAAGATAAAACTCCATATGAACTAAGGAAGGGTAGAAAGCCTAGCTTTAAACACTTAAAAGTGTGGGGGGTGTCTGGCAAAGGTTGCAATACCTTTACCTAAAAGATCTAAGATAAGACCTAAAACTATAGATTGTGTATTCATAGGGTATGCACAGAACAGTAGTGCCTATCGCTTTCTAGTGATAAATTCTTTCGTCGACAGCATAAACTCAAACACGATTCTAGAATCAAGAGATGCTGAGTTTTTTGAAAACACTTTCCCTAGAGAGAGTGAGACTCTTAAAAGGAAAGACCCTGAGTCTAGTCGACCTTCCACTAGCTCAGATACTCCACTCTCAGATGATGAACCTAGAAGGAGTAAGAGAGCTAGGACAGAACACAGTTTCGGTCCTGACTTCCTCACTTACCTGACTGAAGCTGAACCCCAAACATACAGTCAGGCAATGACTTCTCCAGATGCTCCATTCTGGAAAGAAGCGGTAGTAAGTGAGATGGACTCCATAATACAAAACAACACTTGGAAACTCGTCGATTTACCTCCAGGTTCCAAAACCATATGAAGTAAATGGATCTTTAAGAGGAAACGAAAACCAGATGGCACAGTAGAAAAATACAAAGCTAGGTTAGTAGCCAAAGGGTTCAGACAGAAAGAAGGACGTGACTTTTTTGACACTTATTCTCCTGTCACACGGATCACTTCGATTAGAATTCTAATAGCAATCGCAGCAATCTACAACCTAGAGATACATCAAATGGATGTAAAAACTGCCTTTCTAAATGGTGAATTAGAAGAAGAGATCTACATGGACCAACCAGAGGGGTTTGAGGTCAAGGGGTTAGAGAACAAAGTCTGCAAACTCATTAAATCCCTATATGGTCTTAAACAAGCACCGAAACAATGGCATGAAAAATTTGATCAAATAGTATTAGAGAATGGGTTCAAGATTAATGAGTCAGATAAATGTGTGTACACTAAATGTGTAAATGGGTGTTATGTGATTATATGTCTATATGTAGATGACATGTTAATCCTAGGCACTTCCTTAGAGATAATAAACCAAACTAAGGAACTTCTGATTAAAAACTTTGAAATGAAAGACCTAGGACAAGCAGATGTAATTCTAGGGATAAAAGTAATAAGAAAACCTGAAGGGATTATCTTGAGTCAAACACACTATATCGAGTCTGTACTAAGGAAGTTTAATCAATTTGACTCCTCACCTGCAAGAGTACCCTTTGACCATTCCTTAGTCTTAAAGAAGAACAAGGGGGAGGCAGTATCCCAACTAGAGTACTCTAGGGTGATAGGAAGTCTTATGTACATAATGAACTGCACCAAACCAGACATTGCTTACGCGGTAAGCAGACTGAGCAGGTACACATGTAATCCTGGACAGACCCACTGGGATGCACTAGTTAAGGTACTAAGATACCTTAAATATACATTATCACACGGTTTACATTATTCACGGTATCCTGCGGTTTTAGAAGGATACACAGATGCAAACTGGATTTCAGACTCTGAAGAATCCAAATCCACGAGTGGGTTTGTTTTTACATTAGCAGGAGCTGCAGTTGCTTGGAAATCATCCAAGCAAACCTGCATAGCAAGGTCAACTATGGAATCAGAATTCATCGCACTTGATAAAGCCGCTGAAGAAGCTGAATGGATACGAAGCTTCTTGGATGATATTCCAATTTGGCCTAAACCAATGCCTTCCATTCTGATTCACTGTGACTCCATGGCTGCAATAGCTAAAGCTAAAAACAACATCTACAACGGAAAGTCTAGACATATTCGCCGCAGGCATAACTCGATTAAGCAATTATTGGCTAATGGAGTAATTTCCATAGATTTTGTGAGATCTAAGGAAAACTTGGCAGATCCTTTGACGAAAGGATTATCAAGAGATGTTGTAAATTTAACGTCGAGGGGGATGGGGCTAAAGCCCATATCAGAGTAAATCATCTATGACGGATACCCAACCTTGGAATTGGAGATCCCATGACCTTGGTTCAATGGGACAAGTAAGTTGTAGATGAGAGCTTGTAAACACTCAAGGGAGAAATCTCCTACCCATCCCTATGACAAAGCGAGTGTACCTGTTCAATGTGGGGGATGAGATCTATAGCTTGGGTATACTAAGTGGGGTGGAACAGGACACCCTTGATGGACTCACCTATATGAGTGTGGAAGTGGGGCCGCTTCCTATGAGAATTGGGCTATTCTCTAGAGCGCTCATGAATACTAGGATATGCTCATGGCCGATAACGAGCACAACCGAATGATCTTGACAGAAATCAGAGGACTTGTGCGTGAGGTTTTTTGACCGAGTCTACATAACAGAAGTTCAGTTCAAGAACATTATGTTCACTGAACGACTGGTAGTCCCAACTAACCATCACAAAGCAAAGGTTCAAGTCATAACGACACCTTCGCTGATACACAAAGCCTCGCACTCTTCTCTTCCAATCAGCTCTTCTAATTTTATTCATGTGGGGGATTGTTAGTAGTAGGATTTGAATAAAATCTAATAACTACTTCTATTGAGCTAAAGAGACTTTCACAACACAAATTACTTTAGTCCCACATCTCTCCAAGAGGAAAACAAACTTGTGTTTATAAGGATAAAGTTGGGTGTAAAGGGGTCTGGCCCTTGGGGTTACAATAGTGCTCTCCGGAGGAGAGACCCATCACTTTTTAGAGGCACCCTTACCTTAGGCACACTTAAATTTATACCTTTCACACCCTCGCGGGTCGGGTCACCGACCCGACCCGGAACCCGGACCCGGAACCCGGACCCGGACCCGGACCCGGACTCGGTCCCGGACTCGGTCTCGGACTCGGTCTCGGTCTCGGTCTTGGTCTACCAGAGAAATGCCCTAATTTTTCTCTGACTTTTTCCTCCCCTACTGGCCAGTGGAAAGAGTCCACTACTGGCTAGTTCTCATACTTTTTCTTCCACTACTGGCTAGTGGAAAGAGTCCACCTCCTTAATCTTCTCAGACCTATTCTTCCTCTACTGGCTATTTTATCTCCACCGTTGGATCAAAACTACCCAAGTCTTATGATCTGGTTTCGTACTCTATAAATAGGGATAAACTCTCAGAAGGAAAACACACAGAAAAATTATTTCGTCTTCTATCTCTCTCTCTCTCAGTTCTCTGTTTACTTCTCTCGGTTTCGAATTCTGTCAAGATCAGTAGATCAAAATTGAAGTTTGCTTCTTCAATTTTGATAAGGAATAGTTGAATCCTAGGGGACTACGTTCACAGACTGCAAAGCAATACCTAATTCTACGGTAGCGGGGGCGTTTAAAGTCTTCAGGAAAGCGAGTCCAACTTGTGCCTCTGTTCCACCTTTACTTTACTACGGTTTATTGCAGGTTCATTCATTCTGGTTGGTTCGATTAACACTTGATTTCAGCACTGCAAAAAGATAAGTCACTTATTTAGTTTACTGTTTATTGCTCATTGTTATTTTCTTTTTCCAATTCGATTTTTAATACTATTTTAATAACAAGAAATACATATAAAAAAAATATACATGGAAGAGTATTGAACTCATAATCTCATTCTTGTTGTGCTAAACCCTTACCGGTCAAGCTATATCTAATTTTATCAAATAAATTAACCGGTCAAAAGTTCTAATTTTGTTTGGTCGTTGAGGGATAAGGTTTTCAGAATAGTCTCACATGAGAGAAGGACGAACAGAAACTTAACATGGTATCAGAGTTAGGCCTACACGTGATAGGCTTAAAAGCCACGCTTCCTCCACATCACCCGAAAAGAAAAAATACGTGTTAGGTTCTAAGAACGTCACACATAAGGTAGCGTGAGAGAATAGTCCCATATGAGAGAAGGTTGATCTACCAACCAAGAATATAATATTTAGGTCCTCTCAACTTATAGCTAATTAGTTTGAGTTGGACGACCAGAAACTTAAGAGGATTTTGTGAAAAATCCTTCAAAATTGAGGGGGGTCCTATGCCCCTCAAAACCAAGGTTGTATAAAATATTGTTAGATACGAGCTGGTGAGATAAGAGGTAAATATTCTCAAGTTCATCATACAATGGATCCTACTCAGCTCCCTTATATAAAGCTTGAGAGGCCTTCTGTTCTCAAATCAAATCAACACAAATTCCTTTAATATAACAGTTGGCGATGAACTAGATATAGAGATCTAGAGAGAGAGAGAGAAGAAAGGATGTCTAGCTAGATTCTTTTGAAGAACTTGCATGCAGTAAATTCCTGCACCTTGGTACTACATGGCAGCATGAATATGCAAGCTAGAATTCGAATAAGAGGTGGGTGATATGAATATATACAGAGGGTGACAGAAGAGAGTGAGCACAGATGGTGTTTTCTTGCATAAATGGTCGTCTGTATGCTTGAAGCTATTTGTGCTCTCTCTCTATCTGTCACCTCCCTAGTGGCTATTCATCTTTCTTTGATTCTTTCTTAACTTAAGTCATGTATACATCTTCTCATGGATATAATTAATTAAATTTGGAGTTAATTTCGTAAAATCTTAGGACTGCTAAGTAATCAAGCTTTCTTTAATATGACTAGTACTCTACTATATGGCTTACCGCTAATGATGATATTTCTCCAAGCATGTATGAGTATGTATATCGACAAGGTAGAACTATTAAAATCTTTTTTCCTTTGTATATACCTCAACTATACAAAACCTTAGTCCTTAGGTCATTTATACCATTTACATATATGTATATCAACAAGGTAGCATGTATGAGTATATACCTCCAACTATAGGTCATTTATACTCATACATGCTTTTCATACTAAATTAAAATGGTATTGGACGAATGGCCCAAAATTGGGCCCAAAATAAGAGCCCAATTCATTAATGCCGAAAAATGTAAAGCAGGTCCAAAGCATCAGAGGAGGAGCATATTTCTCTCTCTAATCTCAACAAATTTATCTCTCATATCTCAACAAATTTCGTTCTTTTTTCTAGATTTATTTCTTATCTCTTTAGATTTAAATTTTCTTTATTTTTGGTAGTTTTCCATTGATTTGTACAAGGAAATTGTTTGATTTACTGGGAATTTTCTTGTGTACTAGACATTTTCGTACAGGAAATTTTCTTGTTTACCGGAAATTGTTTTATTTACTGACAATTTTTTTGTGTACTAGACACTTTTGTACTGGGAATGTTTTTGTTTACCGGAAATTGTTTTGTGTACTAGCTATTTGGTTATGTACAAGACACTTTTGAAGTGGGAGTTTTCTTGTGTACCGGGAATTGTTTTATGTACCAGTTGTTTGGTTATGTAATAGACACTTTTTGGAAAGAAAGTATAGGAAAATTTGTTTCCAAATCTTTCCAGATGTATTTATTTAGATAAAGATTTTTAATGAAAAAGATAGATTTCTAGAAGTCGATAATCTTTCGAAAAGATAGAGAAGATAAAAATATAATCGGTTTCAAAATATTTGTATAGAGAGAGGAGAAATTTAGAGAGAGAGAGAGAGACATTAGAAGTTGATAAGCTTTTAGAAAGAGAGGGGAAGAAGATAATCAACTTCGGAAGATTTGTTTAGAGAGAGAGAGGAAGAATTTAAAAAAAAAAATTAGAGAAAGAGAGAGAGAGAGGAAGATTAGTTTAGAGAGAGAGAGGAAGATAATCAACATCCATGGTTTTCTTAAGGTTTTAGAGAGAGAAAGAGAACGAGAAAAGAGAGTTTGTCGGACGAGATCCCAAAATTTCGGCCCAAAATTTCGAATTTTCAAAAAAATGTACTTTCTCGCGTCAGATTGTCAGAAAACGGCAGAATTTCCTGTCCAAGGGCATGAGGGGGAGAAAAAAAATAAAAACCAGGAAACAATGAGTTGTCCCTCACATTTGGACTGAAAACTTATTTTTTGGCAAAAATGGTTTGTGCTCTAATTTACCCTCCATTATTTGGACCGTTGTGCTCCCAAGTACTTGGGCCGGCTCTGATAAATGACTAAGTAGTAGGTAAAAGTTAGCGCTTAAGATATACAATATTGTATAGAGAGTAAATTTTATGGTTAGGTAATTCAGTTATCTGTCAAGATTAAGAACGTGATTTTGTTGTGTAGAAAAAATAAAAAATTACTCAAAATATAATTCATAACAAACTAGAAGGAGATGTTAGGTTCACAAAAAAAATTGACAATTGTTTTTGTCGAAATGATGTGGCAAGTATTTTGAAAGTTTCACTGAATCTTGATTGTTAAAACATGAACGACTAAAGAGATCCCACCCTTGCTCGGTGTGGGGTTAGCGCAAGTCGTCGGATCCACAAAGATCCAACGCGCAACTGTTAGATCTTCTTAATTCCGCGGAGTGAACGGGAGCCGTCCAGATCTGGGCGTGCTCGCTTCGCCTAATTGGCCCTCAAACTGACTTGTCCTATTTGCAACTTTAGTCTATAGTTTAATCGATCTTCTTCCAAACTTTAAACTTGAATATCTCATTCATCCGAAATCGAATTCAAGTGATTCTTGGCTCTAAATTCAAGATTTCGACGAGACGACAGCAATGGCATATTCTGTTTTTAAGTTTGACAAGTCAGATCGAGCTAAAATCGACTCCGGTTCCAAAGACTAGTTAATTTAGGATGCCTTATCAAATCCCAGATTTATGTAAGGTTTGGGATTGAGGAACTTTACAGTGATTAAAGAGGGGAGATAGAGAAGAGAGAAGAAAAGGAAGAAGAGACAGAGAGAGAGAGAGGGGAAAAACATAAAGGATAAAAAGTGAGATATGGGAAGAAATAATAGAGAAAAAGAAGAGCAAGAGAGGGAAAAAAAGTGTTGTTGGTAGTTGTGGTTGATCGGAGAAGAGGGGTAGAAGAAGAATAAAACAAGAAATTTATTTTCCTTACGGAGTAGCCGACAGATGGTGGTAGTGGTTGTTGATTGGAGAAGTAGTTTATCATCGATATTTACCTCATCTTCTTTATCTCACTCTTCTTCTTATCTTACTCTTCTTCTTTCTCTTTATAGATTTATCTTTCACTTATAAATTTCAAAATTGTTTTTTTTTTTTGGAAATCAAACTTCATTTAAAGGCCAAAAGGCTAATGAGAATTACATCATGAAGTTTAAAAGAACAAAGACACAACCAAAACCGCACAAACAAGACTAGTTATGCCCACTTAGAGTGCCTCTAGAGCTGCCTGATCTAACTGGTGGGCTACTTCTAGGTAGTCGCCACTAACCAACTAAGGGTAGTTGAATAACTGATGCTTCTTTCACCTTCTTCTCTTCTCGCCGTCAACCGTCGGCGTGCAAATCTCCAGTTTGCGTCACTGTATCCGGTACATCGGTAGAGAGAGTTGTAAGTTGATGAAGAAACACCCAATAGTGATCGATGATCAAAGCACTCATAACTGAATAAAACGAAAAATAAAAAGATCCTAAAGACTAAGAAAAGAGGCCCTAAAGACCAACAATATAGGCCCTAAAGACCAACAAAGAACCATAACATTTATTGTACTTATTATATAGAAAACTAATAACACTTTCTTCTCCCTTGCTCCGCCACACCATCACCGCCGCAGATCGCACCACTTAAGACAAATCAGAAACCCATCACTAGACTTGAGCAATCCTCACTAACAAATCAGAAACCCATTACAAAAGATAAAACAATTGAATCCCAAAAACAGAAACTTCTAGCATCCTCTATTCATCTTGTTCACATCAATTAGTATCCCCATCACCATCCATAAGAAAAGAACCAAATGAGTAAGGCAACTAACACCACTCTCAAGTCAGTATTTTTGTCGAACAGGTTATGAGCAACAATCAAATAGAGAAAGAATGAAGATAAATGATGCACCTTTGAGAAGTTCTCTATATTGGGTGGAGAAGAAGTCAGATTATTGGAACTAAAATTCTCATAAGTTTTAAAGATTATTGGAAATGGGTTTTGATGATTTTCCAACATTTTGAAGTTTAGTAGAGATAGAAGTAATATAAGCATCAATCGTAATGTCAAGAACTAAAATTTTGGAAGCAGAAATTTTCATACCAGGTTCGGTTAAAAACAGTTTGAGAATCATCAATAAGTTTAACCATCTCATCTAAAAACCCTTTCAGCAGCAACTTCAGAAAAAAGTTTCTCACAAATCTTCACACAAGTTTCAAGCAAACCGAAAGACAAATATTGAACCCTAGGGTTCTTCATCATGATCCCTTTCTTAATTCCACTAACAAAATCAACACTATTAATCTTTTCTGTATTGATCATATCACAAATCTCAAGATTAGTAGCCCAATCTGGTTCAAGTAAATTCTCAGAAGTTGCTTCTTCAACAAATATATCAGATTGATTTGGTTCTTGAAAAAGTTCTTTCATTTTAAAACACCACCAATCTTAATCCACCACCACAACCAGAACGAAACAACGATTAAAGAGAGAAAGAGCGAAAGAAACGAAAAAGAAGAGCAAAAAGAGGGAAATCCGACGAAGGGATTGCCTTCGCCGGAAAAATTAGATCTCAAACTCTCTTTCTCTCTCTACGACTAAGCGGTTATGCAGAGCACTATTTGGGTTCTCAAACTAAAATTTCAAAATTGTGTGTAGAGGGATAAACAGAAAAATTCTTCATCAACCCTTGCCAACACCATCAACGATACTTGAACAAAAAAATCTCATTTGTGAGATGCATGATCATCATCAAACTATAACAAATTTTCATTAAACCTAACCCTAAATGCCAGTTTAGTTGAATCAAAAATCCCATTTCTGAGTTGAATAATCATCATCAAAGCTTAAACAAATTTTCATTTAA
Source organism: Eschscholzia californica (assembly GCF_041429995.1). NCBI lineage: Eukaryota > Viridiplantae > Streptophyta > Magnoliopsida > Ranunculales > Papaveraceae > Eschscholzia > Eschscholzia californica. The sequence continues at coordinate 20,540,632 of NW_028238309.1, forward strand.
ACTCTAACCCTAAATGCCATATCCAGTTGAATTAAAAATTTCATTTCTAAGATGCATCGACATTATCATCATCATCATCATCATCAAACTATAACAAATTTTCATTCAAGCCCTAAATGCCATATTCAACTGACAAAAACCCTAAACGACTATGAGGGAAACCTTAAAGCTGGCCAAATCAGTGGTTCAGGGATTTAATATCTCACCTTGAAAACTTCACAAAGGTGAAAAATAATCGAATTTCGGTTTTAGGGTTTTATGGGGATCGGTTGGAAGTAGTAATGATGGTGATGATTTTGGCAATGTAGGGATTAGTAAAACCTCTCGTTTTAAGAAAAGTAAAAACTGAGTTTTAAGATCTGCATTCTTTCAAGATCCATAACAAGTTTGATGACATTTTTTAGAGAATTCTAGAGAAGAGAAAGAGATGATGGGACAAAGGGAATTTTCAGAGAGAAAAAATGAGTTAACTGTGCTAATTAAAAGAGGTTATTTTTGGAAAGTTTTAAAAAAGTTAGCAAAAATTGACGGTAACGATAAAAAAGGGGTCATCTGGGTATATTCAATAAACTAGGGGGCTACACGGGAAGCTAGTCATAAACTAGGGTTTCATTGGGGAAACTTTTGGAGGGAACTCTTGTAGGGATTTACACCCTTCTACTAGTGTTTATAGCGGAAATATGACATCTAATGTCTACACTAGTATTCCCAGGATCACATGCAAAACTAGTAATTAATCTAATGGAGATAGTAGATTACCTTAATCGCTTTTCCCTCGAACTAGTTGAATTGATTGAAGAAGACCAAGAGCTTCAAGTGTAGCTCCTCTACTTGGGACACGAGCAATCAATTTGATCTCCCACCTTGTTGTATAGCTAGCACACCAATGGTGGTTGGAAAAGAAGAACACCTTCTTCTTTGACTAGATTGATAGTAATGGGAATTAGCTCACTTTCTCCTCTCTACTTGATGTGGTAGAGTAAGAAAGCTTAGAGAGAAATTCCACACCTTATTCTCTGCCCTAAGAGTGTTTATATAGAACCCTAATAAGAATCCACCTCCTTTTAGATTTCCTAAAACACCCTTTAGAATAAGATTTAGGGAAATAGTCGAAAATAGCAACTATTGGTATTTTCTCAATTCCCTAAGGAGGAGGTGTCCAAACACCACGAAAATTGGCAGATATAATTTTTATTATATCAGCAACTAACCCTCCAAAATTCAGCCCAATCCGAGTCCTAGAAGTACCCGAACCGGTCTAGGCCCAAAAACCCTGTTTTTTGCCTTTTTGTACTATCTTTGCCTAATTCCTTTTTAGGCCTATGAGATATGTTTATGGGACACTCCCATGATTATATCTCACTCCCACTAGTCATATCCTAGATCAATTTGTCACTCTTATGTGTAACCCGTTGTAGGATCCGATCGAAGTTAGCCGCGAATTACTTCGTAATTCGACGATCGTAGTTGGTCTCTAGCTACAACTCTACGATCCCTAAATCAATCGGACTTGATGATCTTCTACATCAATTGTCCTATCCGACAATTTGTTCGCATTGTCACCTTGGTCGAAGGACATCTCCTTCAACTCCTTCAGACTCCCACTTGGACTTAGAACAAGTGCAATGCCTCGATTCCCGTGTCAATTTAGTATCCCATCTGATACGTCACGTCATTCAGACTTTCTTGATATCCGAGTACAACTGTAAAAGACAAACGATTAACTTTAATCCGTTTGAGCGCGGCCACGCATTTTCAGTTGCTACTCATCAAGTGGCCTTGAGACACTTTGTACCTAATGTGATTAGGGTGACACAATCCATTCTTGCGCTCCCACTTAACTTCATGTCTATCCTGTCCTTCCCAGTATCCGTCTTTATAACCTCCTTTTACGGCGCGGCGTTTAACGGAACCAAAGTCGGGCATTCCTTACATAAGATGAGTGGAGCACTCATGTTTTGAGGAATCTCTCCAATTGTCTTTATGAGAAGTATTGACGTTCATCACGAATGATGTACTTCTCATTTGAGGGTTATCCAGTGTATAAACCTTTTACACACCCACGTAGTCGAATAGAATATACTATTCATATAGCCCATAAAACTGCGCTATCCCATCGACTCCCGTGCTAGTCTTCGTGAGTCATTGTTGTCCATGCAATGACCTGGACCAGGGATTTTTGATAATAATTATTCCAAGTTCACTTAATAGGGTTTCATTCATCAGATCACGTATCTGACAAACCTATTCGGAACGTTTTATTATCGATGGACTGTCGTTTAAACACTAAACCAAGTTTAGACGACTGGTGAAATAATTCTTATTATTTCTGATAACGAGAGTTGTAAATCTGAGCCTCTTCCGTAAAACTCCTTTTACCCACTCAGTTTTACTTGTCGAGGTTTAAAATTATACCTCATGCCTTAGACTGTGTATGAATCTCATACTATGTCTAAGGTGACAGTTTAGTTTGACTACCGTGGTAGTCGGTTTTAAACTTTGCTTATTATCAATTAATTTGAAGATTACTATCTTCAACCTTGATAATATCTAGTAATCTTTACTAGAGTTAAGGCCTTTAATTCTTTGTGTAGTATTTGCAACAGTTCCCGCCTTAAAACACTTTTAACCTACTTTCCTTCCATGTCTGGAAGTTTGCTACGATGACATGTTCAACTTTGTACTACTTCATCCTTTGGCCTTCTAGGATGTACTAAGTAGTGTTTCGGTTTTCCAATCCGAATTCGGATGTTTAAATGCTAATCATGTCCAACATGATTGACTTTATGTTTTCGAACATAAATGTCTCTCTCATGCGTGCTAGCTCATCGGTGTCTTTTAGACTCCGAGTTTTGCAACGCCCTCTGTCATGAGTTTTTGGGTCGAAATTCTTTTAGACTTTCCGAGTCTTAGATTTTCTGTTTCGGATCTCAAGCATCTCAGCGTACTGAGTCTCTCTAATCCTATCATCCTTTTGATCTATGCTTATAGATCTTCAGATGCCCAAAATGGCATTTTATCCTTTTGTGTGTGGTCCTTTATTGAGTCAGTTCGTTACTGTTATACAACACCTTATGTCGTACTCAATCTTTTGTATGTACTCTGCATACGGACCCGGAAGGTTTGTTTACTCCCACTTACCTTCTTGAAACTCGTGATTCAAGATTTTCTTCATTCTCCAGGAATCAAATTTCTCTGATTGCCTTTTGAATCGAAGATTCTAACTCTTGTGTGCTTTTAATCCGTCGATAGATTTCTGAAGCATGCTTGTGGACATAACTTGATTGGAAGAATCTTTATTCTTCTTGTCTCGTTTCGGGAAACACGAATGTTTCCATCCTTCTCAGTTTTCTATTTTGGAAAACCAATTTAGGTCTTTTGTTGACTTAAATTATCAAGCTTCATGTCTTGACGAGATATGGATTCCACGATGATTTTGGGTTCTAGCCAAAATCTAGAGTCAGTTTCCGTTTCTGCGCAGGTCTTTTATCTCTTCAGAAATAACCTTTATTTTCTGTGTCTTTGAGATTTGACCTTTTAGGGCTTTTGAACAACAATTTGGAATTTTCTCAATTACTTTAAGATATTCCTTTAGAGACACTTTCACTTGTTTTGAGAGTTCTCCGGCGAATGACATTCGCTTTTGTGCGGTGGGTTTATTAGATCATGTCTTTAACCTTTCCTTTTCCGAGGAGCCGCAGTTTGTTGCTCTTGGTCGAATTTAATCGACTTGTACAAGTTTCATGATTGTTCTTCATGACCCTCCATGATTTTTCTCATGATCGAATTAAATCGACTTGTACTTTTCTCCCACTTATTCTTTTAATAATTAGTGTTTTCTCCCAGACTACTAGGTGTGCTAATTATTAGAAGAATACTATCATGAGCAACAAACACTTTGTTCTCTTGATTAGTTATGGAAGAAGCCCAAATTTCTTTTAAAAGAAATTGCGTCAGATATTAGCTAGTTTTGTAATGCTTTTACAAGCTTAGCTGTTAGACGGAATTTTGGTAGTGTTGTGAGAAGCTATGTCTAGACTAAATGGATTTTGGAGGATAGAGTTTGATTCGTGTTCTTCATCTTAATCCTTTTGGACACTCCAAATATGGATAGGTTAGAAGTACGTTTGAAGATCAATCTCTGTTTTTGACTCAAGGCTTTCTTTCTTGTCAGTTTGATTCATGTTTTGGTTATAGTGGACTTGTTGTCCTCATCCCTTTCGATTGGGATGAACCTATCTTATAGGTTTTTTGACCAAGTTTAGAATCTTTTGGTATAGTTTGTTAAACTTAGCACTTATTAACATCTCAATTTAGAAATAAAATTCTTTATTGATTCTCCATAATACTTAGTACAGAGATGATGTTAAAAAACTAGAAAAACGATTAATCTAGAATAGTGCCTAAAGTAGACTTCGATCCCTTTCAGCATCCTTAGCAGTCGAGGCTTCTGCTCCCTCTTGGATCTTGTCTTCCTTAGCCAAATACTCAGTTCCCAGCTGCGCCTGTTCATTCACAATGAAAGGGCAATTTTAGGTATTACATACCATAATTTGGGAATTTTACAGTATTTGATAAGTTAACTGTTTATACCTGAATTGGAAGCCACTGTTCCATTCTTTTTGTCCTCCAAGAACTTAGGGCAGTTTCTTTTCCAGTGGCCTATGCCACTGCAGTAGAAACATCTTGACGTAGATTGAATACCTTTGTTTTGAGGTTTAGCAATACGTTTGCCTTTTCCTTTTAACGCGGGTTTCTTCTTCTGCCTCTTGTTCTCTTGAGCCACAAGAATCTTATTCTTTGGCTCCAAGTCCATTGTTAGTCGTTCTGCTGCCTGAAGCATTGCATCAAGTTCCTCTAAAGGCTTGTTCCATCCATTCATCGCATATTCCATCTTAAATAGATTGAACCCTTCATGAAGTGAATAGAGGATCATGTCATTAGCCGCCGATTGGCTAACAGGAGAACCCAGCTCTTCTAGTTTAGCAAAGAGTTCTATCATTTGCCGAACATGAGGACCTACTGGTTTTCCTTTCTCGAGGCGCAGACGCAATAATTTACTGGTTGTATCAAACCTCTCCACTCTCGCTTTGCTTCGGATTGAATCCTCAGTTTTCGGAGTGATGGAGGGGACTTCCATGTTCAGAGGTTTCTCGTTAAGAGTAGCCTCCATGGCTGATAACAATCGAGAAGTCATTGATTCTGGTTCTGCCCTCTTTTGATCATCCTCTTGATGCTCTATTTCCTTAGCAGTCAAAAAATCCAAAAATGGATAGTCTGAGACATTTAGCTTGTTTTTAAACTCTCCATCCAATATTTGAAGTATTTCCCGATTCCTTCCTTCATGGATGTTTTCGTTTAACACCTTCCTTAGGTATGTTCCAAGGTCGAACTTGTTTCCTTGTGTCATCTTTAAAACTACATAAAGTAATGGCAAAGTTTTAAAACTCGTTATCGTTTTTGAAAAACATTAGTTTTCCCACATTATTCAATATAAAATCGTCCCCGATTGAATAAGTGATTCCAAGACCCCAGTTCTTCGAAGTAAAGCGGACGAAGGCCCTACCCTTTGACTCCGTCGTTCCGGGTGAGCGAACTACTTCACTGATCATACCTTATGACTCTTGGTTGATAGATTTCATTAATGAATGACTAATCTATCCTTTTGCCTCGAGTATCCAAGACTCTCTTGCTGATCTCGTTGAGTAGAACCATTTAGACGTGTAGGCCTCTTCTATAGACCTACCCTCATTGTCCCAAGGTAGAGGAGGTACTCTGCGAAGGCCGACCCACCTTCCTCGAACAAGGGCGCAACGAGTGTCTTAATCTGGATAGGCGATTACTCAAGATTACTTTTGGGGACTTTTACGCTAGTCTGGCGTTTGTTATAGTGAACTATTTAGCCTAACTAACATCCACGACATAAAGCGTAAATAAGTAAGTAAATGCGCGCGAGAAAGTAAATCAAGCAGACATGGATCCTAGTATGGCCCCTAACCTAGAAGATCTAATCACCCTTGGTTTTCTTCTTGTTTCGCCTTTTGGTTCGTCTTAGATCGCCATCTTTGAACCTCCATTGATTTCTCCCACTCGCCTTTGGATTTCATCCTCGAGTTTCTTCAATGGACTCATAGACCCTAAACTCTAATTACAAGACTCTAACGATTCGCAGATCGTATAAACTTGAAATTAAAATTAATTACAAAGCATGCACCCATCCGTGCTTAAAACAAGAATAAAGAAATAAATCTATGGCCATACTAGTTTCCCGCATTCACATCACATGCAATCATATAATATATCAAGGCTAAGAATTATATATGCATGATTATCTTGGGAGATACTTTTGTTGACATCACATGTCACATTGCGGACCTTAAGTCTAAATTCGAAGAATTCAACTAATGGTGCTTTCTGGTTTTATGTTTTATGATTAAAATCATCTTTTAGAAAAACTCCGTTTTGGGCTCGAGAAAGCCCGGGTCAATTTCGGAAAAAATATTGGTTCGATTCTTAATGATTTCATAAATCAATTTAAAGAGAAATCCGTTTTGGGCTCTTGGATGGCCCGGATTGATTTTGGAATTATTTGGTTGGAATCGGAAATTTTTTTTGGCAAAAACTCCCACTCGAATGATGGTCCCTTTTCGTGGTCCGAAAAGCCTCGAAAAAGCCCGGGACAAGTCCTAGACAAGTCCCGGCCCAAGCCCAAAAAGGGCTCGGACAAGGTCCGGACATAGCACGGCCCATAGGGCCGGCATGTCCTGGCCGAGGCCTATCAAGGCCTGGTCTCGTCCTGGCCGGAGCCAGGACGCTAGTCCATGTACCAGACGCGTTCTAGACGTGTCTGGTACTGGACCGGACCAGCACTAGGTGTCTCGGACTAGTCCGAGACACCCAGAACCTCCCAGACGCGTCTCCAAGACGCGTCTGGTCGAGTGCTCTGGACGCGTCCTAGACGCGTCCAGGAAGCTCCTTCGCAGCTGCTGGTCGCGTCTTCAAGACGCGTCCTTAGTAGCTGCTCTGGACGCGTCTTCAAGACGCGTCCAGAAGCTTCTGTCGCAGCTGCTGGTCGCGTCTTCAAGACGCGTCTCAGCAGCTGCTCTGGACGCGTCTCAGCAGCTGCTTTGGACGCGTCCAGAGGACGCATCCAAGAGCTTCTGGTCCGGCCAGGAAGCTTCCTGGCCGGACACTAGGGTTTTTCAAAACCCTAGTTTCCAAAAAGAAATTTTTTTTTTTTTTTTTTTTTTTTTTTTTTTCTTATGCAACTTTAAGTTGCTATTTTCCAATTTTAAAACTTTTCTTAAATTTTTGAAATTCCTTTTAGAACACTTCAAAAATTTTAGAAACTTTTTAAATTTTTCCAAATTTGTTTTGAGAGTTTCCCAAACTCAAAACTACTCTTTTTAGAACACTTCTAAAATTCCAAATCTTTGTTTTTCAAAAGTTTCCAAAATTTAAAAAACAACTCTTAATCAAACCAATTTTGGATCAAAATCTAGGTTTTTGAAATTTTTCAAAGAACAATTTTGAAATCAATTTGAAAAATCTTGGAATCCAATTCATAATTAATCAAATTTTATGTTTAAAACCTTTTTAAATATAACTATCAACATAATCAAGCATGGATTAGTTTGAAATTCAATGAAATTGAGTCTTTTAAAACACTTTTAATCATCAATTTGATTCTCAATTTGAAAATTTATTGAATCCCATCAAATTATGAGTTTAAAATACTTTTAAAAACATCTTTTAAAATACTTTTATAAACTCAATTTTCAAACTATTAAGCATATGAATTAGTTCGATTCTTAGCAAAAACTAGTTAATGGCAAGAGGCTCTGACGCCACTGTAGGGATTTACACCCTTCTACTAGTGTTTATAGCGGAAATATGACATCTAATGTCTACACTAGTATTCCCAGGATCACATGCAAAACTAGTAATTAATCTAATGGAGATAGTAGATTACCTTAATCGCTTTTCCCTCGAACTAGTTGAATTGATTGAAGAAGACCAAGAGCTTCAAGTGTAGCTCCTCTACTTGGGACACGAGCAATCAATTTGATCTCCCACCTTGTTGTATAGCTAGCACACCAATGGTGGTTGGAAAAGAAGAACACCTTCTTCTTTGACTAGATTGATAGTAATGGGAATTAGCTCACTTTCTCCTCTCTACTTGATGTGGTAGAGTAAGAAAGCTTAGAGAGAAATTCCACACCTTATTCTCTGCCCTAAGAGTGTTTATATAGAACCCTAATAAGAATCCACCTCCTTTTAGATTTCCTAAAACACCCTTTAGAATAAGATTTAGGGAAATAGTCGAAAATAGCAACTATTGGTATTTTCTCAATTCCCTAAGGAGGAGGTGTCCAAACACCACGAAAATTGGCAGATATAATTTTTATTATATCAGCAACTAACCCTCCAAAATTCAGCCCAATCCGAGTCCTAGAAGTACCCGAACCGGTCTAGGCCCAAAAACCCTGTTTTTTGCCTTTTTGTACTATCTTTGCCTAATTCCTTTTTAGGCCTATGAGATATGTTTATGGGACACTCCCATGATTATATCTCACTCCCACTAGTCATATCCTAGATCAATTTGTCACTCTTATGTGTAACCCGTTGTAGGATCCGATCGAAGTTAGCCGCGAATTACTTCGTAATTCGACGATCGTAGTTGGTCTCTAGCTACAACTCTACGATCCCTAAATCAATCGGACTTGATGATCTTCCACATCAATTGTCCTATCCGACAATTTGTTCGCATTGTCACCTTGGTCGAAGGACATCTCCTTCAACTCCTTCAACTCTTTTTACCCATAACAAATAAAATCCATTTTTGTACTAACAACATTTATAGCGTTTAGTGTAAAATCTTTTTCGTCATCTCTTTTAAAATAGAAATGGAAACTTCAAACAGAAGTGTTATATCTCACATCTTTTAAAGAGAAAAACTAGTTTGAGTTTATGTGAAGGAAGTTGGGTGTAAGGGGTGTGGTTCCTTGGGGTTACAATAGTGCTCTCCGGAGGAAAGACCCATCACTTTTTAGAGGCACACCTTACCTTAAGCACACCACCATTTCTTCTATTTCTCACATGTGCACACCTGCGGGTCGGGTCACCGACCCGACCCGTCCCCGACTCCAGTTCTGGTTATCTCTCTGCTCATAATCTTCTCTCCTCTGCTATAGTTCTGTCAAGATCATAAGATCAGAAATGAAGTTTACTTTTTTAGATTCTGATAAGGAACAGTTGAATCCTTGGGGACTTCGCTTACATATTGCAAAAGCAATACCAAATTCGACGGTAGCAGGGGCCTTTTAAGTGAGTCTAACTCGTGCCTCTTGGAACCTTTATTGTTATTATCTACCTGCAGGGTCATTCTCTGAGTTGGTTCACTTACTGTTTATTTAAAGCTCTGCAAAAAGAAAAATTGTCTTCTTTAATTTACTGTTTATTGCTCAAGTTTAATTTCCGATTTTACTTAACTGGTTTTAATATTATTTTGATAACATGAAATATTATGTTTAATTATTTTTTAGATTTATATATATATTTCATTCGAATAATAGCCCCATCAGTTTGTAGGTTGTTTTTCATCTCTTTCTTCTTTGTTCCGCAAGATCTTTATCCTCTTAACTGCTCCTCCATTCAGTTTCCTTACAGGTCACTGTTCTTCTTCGTCTTCGACGTTCTTAAGATCTTGATCTCTTTATCCTCACAACGACGGCTTCATTACGCCCCTCTTTCTCTCTAATATTTCTTTTCTTTTATTTTTGCTCATAATCATAGGACAACGAAGTTCGACCAGATATATATTTCACAAAGAAAGAAGTAAGCTAAAACTCAAAGAGAAAATAATCAAAGATGAAGACAATTGCTTGTGGTTAGTTTATATGTCAGATCTGAATATGAAGATGTTTGATCTTTTTTTCTCTGAGGTAGAAGAATATGCCGAAAAATTGAAAGAATACATCGATGCAGCAAAAAATAAAGGCAAACGACTGAAGCTGAAAAAATCAAAGCTATAGATGGCAGAATTGGGCGAATTTTTAAGGTATTGGTGCAAAACAACTTTTTGCACAATCGTTGCCGCTAATGCCATAATTGACCCACTTTGAGAGTCAAATTTCATCGTTTAGGCCTTCAGAAAGGACTTTTCTTTGAAAATTTTCTATTAGCCAGCACTTTGGAGAAATAATAATATTTTCGGGCTGCAAAGACTTTATTAAAAATTGGTCAACTTTAGTTGACAAATTTATTTTGTAATCGTTATGGGGAAATAATTTTATTTTATTTTGTTAATGGACACTGGCGATTAATCGGCCGATGACAATTTTCTGATAGAAAAAGTGATCGGGAACAAAGAAGTTAAAAGAAAACCAAAGTCTCATGTTAAAGTTGACGAACAATTAACTGACGAACTAATGAAAAAGAGAGTCAAATTAGATGTTGACCATCTTTAGGGGGCCAAAACGGAAATATCCTTTCTCACAAGGATTGGATTTTCCCATGCCTGTGTGCAACATACCATAACTCAGTAAAAGAAATATGGATGTGGCCTCTGGCTACTTTCTTATATCCAACATAAACTCTTTTTCTTGGCAACATAAACTTGATATGCCCAAAGATATTGTGATTCATCATATTATGTATGATTAACAAAATTATCTTATTCCATTGTTGTTTAATTAATCACCCAATTATCACACAAAACATAACAATCAATAAGCTATATACAGAAAGAATGATCAAATAATGGCAGCATCCAAGAAGATTTGGTAACGATTCCCACAGTAACAAATGAAACGAACTCTGAGGGTATCTTCATCATCTCTTTCTAAACTGATGACATTTTCTTCCGGAAGAGTTTCATAGTAATATTCATGGGTTTCCTTCTCCTGCACCAGTTGTGTCGTCGAATCAAATTAACTCGAAAACGGAATAAGAATCAAATTAATTAATAGTAAAAGATGAATGAATACCTTCTTAATTTCATCAACTTGTTGTCTATCTTCCTCTATAATGTCCTCCAACAGAGTATTGACCACTTTCAGACCCTCCTTTATCCTTATCAGTCTCTTGTTCTACCCCATTATTAATAATTGAAAAAGAGAGAAAATTAATCATCATCATCATCATCATCTTCTTTGTTATGACATGGTAATTAAGATCTTTAAACAAATCAATTAACCCACAGAAGATTATGAATTTCCTTACCGATTCTGTACGCCTGTCTCCTGCTGCTTTGGAATCTAAATTAACCTCATGATTATGAAATGTTGGACTATTACCACCAAGGGTTTTTGAATTTGTAAAGATTGTTGTTTGATCTCTTCCTTCACTGTCCAGTTTCTTGATTGTATGTGATCGGATGAAACAATTACATGGGTCAAATCGTGGTGGTGTTAGTTTTACAGAGTAATTATCAATGGGGGAAGAAGAAAGATATACAGATGGTTGTGGTGGTGGTGGTGGTGGTGGTGGGGTTGAAGTGGGAGGCGGGTTAATGAGACAATAAGGAGGAGGAGAAGAAGAGTTGGGAGGGGGAATCTGCTGATGGAACAAGAATGGGTCGGAATCCATGAGAGGAATTGACCTGGTTCTGGAATTTTCATGGAAGAATTGATCTTGATCGTCTTTGGTGTTGTTGATAAAGATGGGTTTTTTCCTAGGTTTAAAGGCAGGGGTGACACATCTTCGTTTCTTTGATCCACATTTAGGGCAAGAATCAGTGAACATGACATGTTCCCCCATTTCTTCTTCTTGGTCGTCTTCATTGTCATGATCATCGACACTACTAGAATCAGTGATGGTGGAATTGTTGCTCCCGAGCCGGAGCAATGTGGGTTTAATAATCAAACCATTACCACCCTCTTCTTCTTCTTGATTTTTCTCTTTATTACTCATCATCATCTGCATCTGCATCTGCATCTCTTCTCTCTCTCTAAAATTTCCCCCGTCTCCAATATATTCTTGAAAGATTGTCAAACTTAAACCTAAAGAGGAGACTCTGATAAGAGAGGGATATTCAAGTTTTTAAAGAGGATTTTGGGAGGGGAACGGGTCAAGTTAAATTACCATTATGTGATTGCCCATAGTTTTTCTTCCATTTAGAGGGGCAACCAAAACAACTTTGCCTTTTGCCCTTAATATATTGCTCCATTCATTGTATTTCAAACCCCCCAAAGTGAGAACTCTTTTGTAGTAACTGTCTGATCATCTACTGTAATAACTTTTGCTTAGCTATAGTCCTATGTTGCTCGCCTTAGTCACGTCATAATCTTCCCTCTTTCTCTCAGCTTCTACCTCTTTTATGAAATGCGTCTTCTTCAGCAGCAAACACCAATCTACCAGTCCACTGCTCTCTTGGCCAAAAATAACTCATCAACTGGTCGAGGAGGGCATGCTGGAAGGTCCGAATATCGAGGTTGTGGTCGAAGCTGAGGGGGTTGTATTAGGGACCCACAAATTCTCCATACTCGGCCAACCGAGTCCACCATGACTAGGTCCAAGATCACTCATGTATAGTTAAGATTTAGTTAGGATTTACTTACTTATTCAACCTTGTAAACTCTACATATACTTCTATCTCAAATAAAATCACAACTTGAATATACTCAAATTCAAATCTCTCTTTCCCTCTCGATCACTATCTCTCTCTCGGTCATCTCTATCTCTCTTTCTCACTGTTTTCTCACTGTTTTATACTAACAGTAAAGAGGAAAGTCCCTCTTCACATGGTATAACAGCAAGCAAAATTTTTTTTAATCAATGGCTAATCCTGGTGATCAATCTTCTGAAACTACAATCAATGTTTCTGCTCAAAACACTAATGGCTTTGATGTCCATCATTCCGATTCCCCCACAACTGTGCTCATTACTCCACCTTCGTCTGGAGATAACTATTCATCGTGGGCTCGTGCCATGAAAATGGCACTTCGAGCAAAGGATAAGTTGAGTTTTGTAGATGGTTCGATTCCAAAATCCTCATCTCCCAATGAAATACATTCATGGGAACGTTGCAATGATCTCGTTGCTAGTTGGATCATGAATTCTGTCGCAACTGATATTCGTTCCTCCATCTTATATGATGAGAGTGCTGTCGATATTTGGCGTAAGCTCCACGATCGGTTCTTTCAAACTAATGCCCCTAAATTCTATAAACTAAAAAGGGCAATCTCATCTCTCAAATAAGATGGTTCGGATGTGTCATCATACTTCACACATCTCAAATCTTTGCAAGATGAATTACATTCACTATTAGCTATTGAACCGTGTATATGTGGACACGGAAAATCCATTTTAGATCGTTCTAATCAAGAACTTCATGGAGTTCCTTCAAGGACTCCATGATCGTTTTTCGGCAATCCGGAGTCAGATATTGTTGATGGATCCATTCCCCTCAATCTTACGTATCCATTCTCTTGTAAAGCTAGAGGAAGTACAACAACACATCATTGCTTCACCGATTGTCAGCGCCGACGCAGCCGCTCTTGCTGTTGGATACTCGCATAATCAATCGGGTTCTCGCTTTGACAAACAAAGGAACAAACGACCAAGACCCTATTGTGATCATTGTCAAACACATGGGCACTCTACAGCAAACTGTTATCAACTTCATGGGTATCCTTCTCGAAATGGACCGAAGAACATACCACAACATCACTCGGGGCCCGTTGCTACCTCTGTTGACACCGACCAGAGCCTTCAACCGGTGCCGCTAGCAACCTCTCTCACACCCGAGCAGTATCAGTCGCTCCTATCTCTCCTGGCCCAACAGCGAGCTGCTGGAGGTACCTCGTCTCATGGACCAACCGCTACTGGTCAGACGTATGCGAACCAACTATAAACCTAACAGGTACTTCCTTTTACTCAAACCCGTGGGTCATTGACTCCGGGGAAGCAAAAAATATTTGTTTATCTATCTCTAGGTTTTCAACCTATATATCGGCTCCACCAAATTACTTCATTCGTTTGCCCAAATAGACGCGTGTCCAAGTATTACATATTGGATCTATTAAATTTTCCGATCATTTTTATTTAACAAATGTTCTCCACATTCCTCAATTTCAATTTAATTTGATTTCGGTTTCCGAAGTTTCAAAATCTCTTTATTGCACCGTCTTCTTTAATTCTGACTCTTGTGTCTTTTAAGACCGAGTAACGAAGGAGACGATTGGACTTGGTGATCCATTTGATGGCCTCTACTTTCTTCGACTGGATCCTAGAATTTTATTTTCTTCATTATTAGTTAATAATTGTGCTTCTAATAAATTATTTGATGTATGGCACTGGCGTCTAGGCCACCCTTCTCTTTCTAGATTTAAATATTTTGTCTCTAAGTTTCCTTGTACGAAACATATTATTTTGAATAATGAGAATAAAGCTCCATGTCTTGTTTGTCCGCAATCCAAACAAACTTGCCTTCCTTTTCCCATTAGTTCTTCTACTACTATTCGCCCGTTTGAATTAATTCACATTGACATATGGGGACCTTTTTCGGTTCCCTCATTAAATGGCTCTCAATATTTCCTTACCATCGTTGATGATTTTTCACGATATACTTGGCTTTCTTTATTACATTGTAAATCGGACACAACCAAATACATTATTCATTTATTTCATTACGTATCAACTCAATTTGGTTCCAAAATTTCAATTTACATTATGGAAATGACACTCGAGTCCTTTCTCACATTCAGGCTGTCCGTTCTGACAATGGTTCTGAATTTCTCAACCATGAATTGCAAAACTTTTTCCATCTTCATGGTGTCATTCATAAAAAGAGTTGTGTTTATACTCCACAACAAAATGGCGTTGTGGAACGTAAACATCGTCACATACTTGAAGTGGCGCGTCCCCTTCGAATTCAATCCCATTTACCGATATCATTTTGGGGTGAATGCGTTTTAACAGCAGTCTACCTTATCAATAAGTTACCCACTCCTACTTTAAATGGACTCTCGCCCCATGAGATATTACATGGTTCACCGCCACATTAACATCATTTAAGAGTTTTTGGGTGTTTATGTTTTGCCCGTTCTACTTTGCCTCGAACTAAAATGGACCCACGATCTTCTCCGGGTATATTTATTGGATACCCCCACGACCAAAAAGGTTATCGAGTATATGATATCAAAACTCGTCGGATATTTATTTCTCGAGATATAACATTCCATGAGAATGTGTTTCCGATGACCAATTCTGGTTCTTCTCAAATCTCTCCACCTTTTATCACTATATCGGACAATGGAACTTTTAATTACCCTCGTTTACCACCTACTTCCGCTGTTCCCACTCGTTCATCATCTCTTGATAACAATCTTCTGTCCGAACGGTTCCTACTGCATCCAATCCTACTGATTCTCTCTTGAATAATCCTGTTGCACCTATTTCTCCTGCGGTGCCTTTAGAATCTTTCCACTCGGATGTCTCCGAGCACTCCCTTTCCAGTTCCACTTCGCTGGGCCCGAGTTCAAATCCTCATGACACTCCTCAACATTTTGTTGACACCCAAACTAGCATCGGTCAACAGCCATGTCGGCCAACTCGTTCTCGCCGACCACCACCTCATCTAAACGATTACATTTGTTCATCATCTTCGGATTTACCATATCCTATCGAACAATACTCATCTATCAACGCTTTCTCTGCCTCTCATCAAGCGTTTTTATCCTCAGTTAGTTCCTACTTCGGAGCCTACAACTTATAATCAAGCAATGAAATATCCACATTGGCGCCAGGCTATGCCCAAAGAAATCTCGGCTCTCGAATCAAATAACACATGGTCTATAGTACCATTACCTCCAGGCAAACGACCCATTGGATGTAAATAGGTCTACAAAGTCAAATTCAAATCAGACGGCACTGTAGAACGCCATAAAACCCGTCTCGTCGCCTAAGGCTATACCCAAATTGAAGGTTTGGATTACCATGACACTTTTGCTCTTGTTGCAAAATTAGTAACAGTCCGTGTCCTCCTTTCTATAGCTGTTAAGAATTGGTCTTTACATCAACTAAATGTAAAAACGCCTTCTTACAAGGCGATCTTAATGAAGAAATTTTTATGAAATTACCTCCCGGTTTTTCAAGTAAGGGGGAGTCCGATGTCTGTCGTCTAAATAAATCCCTTTATGGTCTCAAACAGGCCTCTCGCCAATGATTCGCCAAATTTTCTTCGGTCTTACTTTCTAAAGGTTTCTCTCAATCTAAATCCGACTATTCTCTTTTCACCTTTATTTCAGGTTCTACTTCCATTTTTGTTCTTGTTTATGTTGATGACATAATCATAACTGGTAATGACAATGTTTCCATTTCCAAACTTAAAACCTTTCTTGATCGGACATTCTTCCTTAAAGATCTCGGAAGACTTCAATATTTTCTCGGTATTGAAGTATCTCGTTCTTCCAAAGGAATTTTCTCATGTCAAAGAAAATATACCCTTGATATTCTCAAGGATTCTGGCTTAATAGCCTCTAAACCATCAGTTTTCCCAATGGAACAAAAATCACATCTTAGTCCGTCTAATGATGATCTTTTATCTGATCAAACGGTCTACCGTCGCTTAATTGGCCGTTTATTATATCTAACGGTTACTTGTTCGGATATCACCTACTCGGTCAAAAATCTAAGTCAATTCATGCAAAAAATCCGAGTCAAGTTCATCTTGACGCAGCTCCTCGCGTTCTTCGTTATTTATAAGGTTCCTATGATGAAGGTATCTTCTTATCTGCCTCTAGTTCTCTTCACATCACTAGTTATTGTGATTCTGACTAAGCTGGTTGTCCTACTACTAGATGATCCACAACCGGCTATTTTACAATGCTTGGTTCCAGCCCTTTATCCTGGAAATCCAAGAAACAACCAACGGTTGCAAAATCATCAGCTGAAGTTGAATACCGTACTCTTGCCACTGTCACGTGTGAATTACAGTGGCTTAAATACTTGCTTCAAGATATGGGCATTAATCACTCTTCTCCAATGACGGTTCATTGTGATAATAAGGCGGCACTTCACATTGAAGATAATCCCGTTTTTCACGAAAGAACAAAGCACATTGAAATTGACTGCCATTTCGTTCGCGAAAAAAATGAAATGTCATCGCAACTCAATTTACACCAACAACTGAGTAACTAGCAGACATCTTCACCAAACCCTTGGGTGCAGAACCGTTTTAGAAGATAATCGACAAGTTGGGCGTCGTTTCCATCCCCGCTACAACTTGAGGGGGAGTATTAGGGACCCACAAATTCTCCATACTCGGCCAACCGAGTCCACCATGACTAGGTCCAAGATCACTCATGTATAGTTAAGATTTAGTTAGATTTTAGTTAGGATTTACTTACTTATTCAACCTTGTAAACTCTATATATACTTGTAACTATCTCACATAAAATCACAACTTGAATATACTCAAATTCAAATCTCTCTTTCCCTCTCGATCACTATCTCTCTCTCGGTCATCTCTATCTCTTTTTCTCACTGCTTTATACTAACAGTAAAGAGGAAAGTCCCTCTTCACAGGTTGGAATCGGAACGACAACAATAATCAACGTCTGTCCAGTTCTTGGTTCACCATCTCACGCTCTTCCACAAGAATCTTGTCAGATATGTGGAAGAAATGGTCATACGACGTTTTACTGCTATCATCGTAATGTTCAAGATTAAAGAGGAGACTTTCTCTCTCTCTCTCTCTCTCTCTCTCTCTCTTCCTTTCTTCTTTGATCTCTCTTTCTCTCCCTCTTCTCCTCCCTCTTTCTCTCCCTTCTTCTTCTTCTATTTTTAGTTTTTTCGACCAAGGGGGTCCCCAACCAGTTCATAAGGGATTGGGGAACCCAACAAAGCAATTAGCAGCAAAAGTTAAGCGTAAGTCAGCCTCGGCTATCAGAGACGGGAAAAAACCTCATACATTCAGGCCACGAATCGTCGCTCTCCGTGAGATCAAGAAGTACCAAAAGAGTACTGAGTTGTTGATCAGAAAGCTTCCATTTCAACGTCTAGTTCGTGAAACCGCTCAAGATTTCAAAACAGATTTGAGATTTCAAAGTAGTGCGGTTGTTGCTCTTCCACAAGCCGTTGAAGCTTACTTGGTAATTTTATTTGAAGATACTAATCTCTGTGTTAGTCATACTAAGAGTGTTACTATTATGCCCAAAGATATTCAAATCCTTGAAGAATTCATCTTAGATAGTTTCTTGAAATAGGTTGTTTTTTAATCAGATTTCATCTATGTTTTGATGGGTAGATTACAGTTTCTATAAAATCTTCTAGCTATAATCTTTGTAGTAGTGTTTTAAGTATCTTACGGTTAGGATAATATGAAGTTGAAATTGTTAACAAGTTTAATGAAATGTTGGGTTCTTGAATCTTTTCTTCTGCGTTTTTAGCTTTATGGAGTTGAAACAATTGATATTAGGTTTGATAGTCCAATCCCAATAAAAAGAGGTCGAAACTGCAGATTTGATTACCCAAACAACTAACAAAAGGAGAGGGAAGAGTATGGAGAGAAGAAGGATAAATGGAAGTTTTGGTTTTATTGGAAGGAGATAAGATAAGAAACAAAGAAGAGAAAAATGGTGGGGTGGTCGCCGGAATAAGAGGTGGTGGTCGGTGTTGGTGGTGGTGGCCAAAGATGGCGGTAAGAGTAAAAGAAGATATTTTGTTTCCCTTTAACATTTTGCACCTCAAAAAATTGTCAACATTCAAAATTTTCTTTTAAAATTTTGTACTCGGAAGATATTCTTATTTCCCCAAAGCGTCGATTTTTCTATTTCTAGTGATTGTGCAATTTATTTATTTAGAAGTTGTTAATTCGAATTTGATTAGGTGTAGGAAACTTTATTGCTATATAAAGGAGATTCAGTGGTCGTTTAATTAATTTTTTTTATCAATAAAGTTTTAGTATTTTGTTATTCTTGTGAGTGTTTTGATTTGTAAGTTTTGGACATAGATCTAAATCTTTTTCGAATTTTCTGCAACGTCATTCTCCAATATTGAAACAAGGGTTATTTAGACATTAACCCCTGGTTATTTAGCGATATTAGGACTACATCGCCAAAATGAAAATATGTCTGGCCTGACCCCATTTTCGTTTTTTCCGTTAAGTATCAAGTGGTTCACATGCCAACCACATGCTTGACTTATGAAGAAAATACCCTTCATAAAATATTTAGGTTTTTTAGACATTAACCCCCAACCATTCACTGATATTAGGACTATATGGTACTAGGGTTCAAACCTACTCTAACATTAGTTCCCAGACTTTTAATCTAAGTAACAGTATAAAAGACAAATAATGGTGGTGGACAAAGGAGAAGAATGATTCCAAAGAGAAAAAAAGGTTGTCGACAATGGTCATTTACCGACGACCATTAGCGGAGGGGAGAAAAAATGGTGACGGGATTGGGAGAAACAAAAAAAAATTAAAAAGTTTCACGCAAAGTTATTTCCCTATAACAGGGACGGAATCAGGATAGAAGATCAAGGGGGGCCAATATAGACTAATTGATAACCTTGGTTTAAATATAAGAGAAAATAGATCGTATATCCTTTCGAAACACACCCAGAGAAGTCTTAAAACACATAAAACAAAAAAATACGCTATCATGTGGGTCAAACACAGGTCACTTGAGTTATAACCATGAAATTCTACCAAGAAGCGACTAACAGTTGGTGTTATTCATTGAGTATTATATGTATTAATAGGTAATTCTTGTGAATCATGGCTATAATAGATTATAGTGGAGGTCGTTACGGCAAGATCGAGGGGGGCCACGACCCCCTTCAGCCTAGTTGTAGTTCCCTCTCTGCCTATACCAATTAGAAAATAAATTAGTCAATTAAAATCAGTCAGTTTGCGACCGTCTTCGCACTCCGAAAAGTTCTTGTTTCACCAAAGCGGTTGCCATTTATAGGTTACCATTCTAGTGATATACCCGAACCCGTTGACACCCCAACAGAGGACATTCAGGAAGCAGTGTTCAACTTTCATCAAAAAAAAAGGACGAGGAACAACAAAGGGTCAAGCATGGATGCCCCCAACGACACCTTACTTAAAGATCAACGTAGACGCCTCCTTCACTAATCTTAATGAACCGGCTGGGATAGGGTGTATCATTCGAGATGCTGAAGCAGACTTTATAATAGCAGCAGCTGATGCAGTACGTGGACAAAATGTAGAAGAATGTGAAAGCCAGGCGATTTTATATGGACTCTTATGGGCGAGCCAACTACAAATCTCCCACGTGCACATAGAAAGCGATAATCAAGCACTGATCCACAATCTTAACAGTAATAGCGGAGGACTTCACTGGCAATCGCAACCAATAATTCTACAGATTAAAGAAATTAAGGAAAAGTTTGCAGGAATCATGTTCTCTTATGTGTCTAGATCGTGTAATAGACAGACTGATGCTTTAGCTAAATGGGGTCGTATGAATGGCCACAAGAAAATTTGGAATGATGTTTCGTCTTTTATTTTAGATGTTCAGAGGGGCTGTAATTGACGCTTTTTTTTAATGCTATTTCTCTTCATCAAAAAAAAAAAAGCAGTGTTCAACAAATCGAATGATTTTACACATGTCCGACGTATGCTTCTAACAGAACAATTAGAGAAAGAATTAGAGAGAGAAAATGGCTGCTCCCGGGAAATGCTTTCTAGTTTCAGGCCCTCCGGTAAATCTTCAGAAATTTTCTCCTTTTCCTTTTCACTTTCTAGATAACTCAAATTAAGAATTGGGGAGATTCAACATTCTTATTACAGGGCATAGGAAAAACAACATTGGTGATGAGGGTACTAGAAAGTCTCAGAACTTCAAACCCTAACTTGAAGGTTCAGGGTTTCTACACTCGTAATTTACCTCCCCTTTTATCCTCTTACTATTGTTTCAATGAGTTTGTGTTCTTCTATTGAGTGATTGAGCTAATAATTCCCTAATTAATGATCTTAGAAACCTTAGTTTCTACTGAAACCTGTATATTTTTTTTATTATATGTTGTTAAATTATTATGTAATCCTAATAGGTGAGATTAGACAAGGAATGGAAAGGGTAGGGTTTGAAGTTGTCACTTTAGATGGTAGAAGAGGACCTCTTGCTTCTACAACTGTTTCCAGGTAAATCAGCAACTCTCTCTCTCTCTAAAATTCTACCACTGTTTCCAGGTAAATCAGCAACTCTCTCTCTCTCTAAAATTCTACCATTAATCGAAATATACAAGTATTAACCTTATCCAACATCACTTGAACATTAGAATTTGCGAAGTAGATAAGTCATGGACCAAGGCTGAAAGGCTAAAAATGCTGCAATTTGGGACCTAATTCTTGAGAAAATGGAAAAGATGCTTGCAAATTGGATGAATAAATTGCTTTCTGACGGAGGGCGTCTAGTTTTGATTATCTAAATAATAATTGCACTTATGGTATTTGATTCCTCCTAGTTCCGTGATGACGGAAATTGAGAAGATTGTGTCATTTGACTCATATCCTTTGGGCTGGTTGTAGTTCTAAAAATAATATGCATTGGATCGGCTTGGATCGCAAATGTCGTGGTAAGAGGTCTTTGTATTAGAAGACTGAAGAACATAAATCTATCTCTTCTTGGCGAATGTGTGTGTAGAACCGTAGATATTGGTGAGGAGAAAAGAAGTATTTGGAGGAAAATTATTAAAACTCTCTTTCTTATGATGTAGACAGTTGGATAAGCATGCTTCATCCACCAAGACAATCTTCAAGAGCAACAAAATTGAAGGTTTACAATGGTAACTCAACTCGTTTTTGGAAAGATGAGGGGATTGGATTTTGAAGGGATACTCTCCAAGAAAAAGTAAATGAGTATATGAGACTTCATTGAAGGGGAGAAAGGTTGGGAAAAGGCATGGGTCATCGGCATAAGAAGCTCCACAATAGAGTCAAAGATAATTGAAATTGGCAACTTGGGGATCCACCAAACTTAACTCAGACAGAAGACAAGATTATATGGATTCCAAAGTAAGATCGAGACTTCACAGTAAAGTCACTACACAATCTACTCTCAACCAATCACAAACCAAGATAGTGGAATGTGCCCGATTGAAAAGTTATGATCGATGAAGATCCTGACCAAAGTTTCTTTTTTTTACTTTAGGTTGCAACCTGGGACTCAGCCCCCACCTTGGACTCAGCCCCCACCTTGGACTCAGCCCCCACCTTGCACATGCTAAGTCAAAAGGCTTTCACCTCCCAAATAGATGTCTATTAGGCAGAAAGAAGAAGAAAGTGCCCCTCATATCTTGCTTTATTGGTCCTTCACCCGATCCATTCGAATCCTATTTCACTTTCTGGAATTTTGAAAAATCAGATTCTATGCAAGGCCATTTTTCCGAAATTACTCCTTTTGCTATTTGGTGACGTATGTGGTTTGAAAGAGACATCCGTGGCTTCCGAGAGATAGTGCCCTAGTCACAGAGTTAATGTTTAATAAAGGCCATCATTCATCTCTAGGGAATGCCTACAAGACACTTTGAAGATATCTCTTCACATAGGTTGTTAAAACTCTTAGGAGAATATCTCTTTAAACACATCTGTGCTTTTCTTATTTCTTGTATCTTTTTAGTTCTTTCTTACCACTCGGTTAATATACGGCGTTTTCCCTCAAAAAAGAAAAAAATTAGCCTTGGGCAATCTTTTCTTTGCAAGCCGGTTTTCTAAGGAGAGCTAGGCCCAATGGGCTCTAACAATTATCTGTTGTGCTGGATTTAAAAAAAAAAAAATTTCTTCTTCTCTAGCTAAAACATGTTCAACAATGGCAGCTCAGAGTCTCTACGATGGCCTAGTGTTGGGAGGTATAAAGTAGATATCGCCTCATTTGAATCACTGGCATTGCCTGAGTTGCAGGTAGGAATAGTGTTCAAAATATTATTCCAATCACTAACTTAATTGTCAGTAATGTTGATATATGTATGATTAAGAAATCTTCTTAGTGCTTAATTGCTGAGGTGTCTTTCATTTCCTGATATTAGGTAAAAGAAGACACCGATCTGTTTATCATTGATGAAGTTGGTAAAATGGAGTTATTTAGTTCATCATTCTTTCCTGCTGTTCTAAAAGTTCTTGATTCGAAAATTCCTCTACTGGCATCAATTCCCATCCCAAAGTTTGGCCGTGACATACCTGGAGGTAGTTATTCTTTGTTAAATGATTTGCAGCCCAATTGCTTCATCCGTCTACTTGCTTCATTGAAAAAATTTGATTACCTATCTTCGATATAATGTATCTTGTTCTGTTCTTATTATTTGAAAAAAAAATTCTGTCACATAACATTACGCCTTTATTTGATTTGTATTTGTTGTATGTGTTAATCTTTTGTAGTTGCGAGGTTGAGGAATCATCCAGGGGCGACCATATTCACGCTCAACTCGGATAACAGGGATACTGTTAAAGATATAATCCACAGACAACTTGTGGATTCACTAGGTAAGCAGTGAAGTCTGAGAAGAAAGAGGCAGAAATCACCTTCTGGTTTTTGCTTCTTTGTCTTTCTTGTAAAGTCACGGGTTATAGATGTTTAGGACTTAATGAGCTCTATTTATGTTGTGCAACTGTTCTCGGTACCTGATCTGCCAAAGCTGAGAGTGGTTTAGAATTGATTCCCTGTAGAGTAATGTTCCAACCAAGCTCAGTGGTTGCCGAAGCAACTGATTACTGACAGTATAATGTACTGACCTTTTATTGCTTGAAATTTACTCGTCAACTGCGTATTCATTGTTATAATCATGTTCGACTTCTAAACCGTGTCTCTAATATCAATATCATCTTAATCAAAGAAACAACATGTACGGTCAGCCGATGGGAACTTGACCGTTAAATTTAGTGGATTGTCACTATGCTTAGCTCAACTTCGTTATATAGCTAACCACATGACCTTGTTGGTGAAAGGCAGGCCTATTCGCTGTTTGAAATATGCTGGAGAGTTCCTTCTCTGATACTTGCTCTGAATTCCTCAATTGTTAAAATAGCTAATCACATCAGTAAAAATTATCTGCTTTCATGCATATATCCCATTGTACCTAACATTAACTCCATTGGGTGTAACATGTTTCGCATTTGTATATCACATAACGTTAGATGCATTGCGCTGTTTTTGCATACATCATTATGCATTTTATACTGTACATAATCTTTTTATACTGTACATAATCTAGTTGTTTACGTATAGAAATGTGATTGACGTTTTTTACTTTATGTTTTTCAGAATCTGACGCTTATGCACAAATTTATTATAGACACCACAAATATCAATGTATCGAACACATATACTGTTGACGCAGACCCATGTGCATCTTTCATGATGTGACTGTCTCACATAACCTACATGCGCTGATACAGAATTAGGTAATTTATGTTTTGGCCCCTGAGATGTAGTTTTTCACACCTAAACCTGACTACCTTCGGAATCTGATATTTTTTCACGTTAGAGTACTTTTTGGGTTGATTCCTTATTTTCACCTAAATTATTTTAAGTAAAACTAGTTAACAATAAATATGAGATTTGTAAAATGGGCAAAAGAGAGAAAAAAAAAAGTTTGGACTTTTTCTTTGTTGTTGAAATGTAAATGCATTAAACTTCAAAACAGTTTACAATACAAAATCTAGAAATCAAAACTACAGAAACAAGGAATTGCATGATATATCTTCGATCCATAAAACATTCTTCATTCTGTAGCTTGCAAGTCCGACAACTCATCTTGAAAATGGTATGCAATTTAATCTTACGAGTTTGCCTGGTTGAATGAGAGATGAAACTTGTACCTAGCATCCCGTAACACTGAAGATGGACTAAACAGACATCCAAAGTTCCAAAAAGAAACGAGGATGTCTGCAAGAAGGAACCAAAAAATGATTCTGAGTTATCCTATTTGTATTCTCTAAACAAAGAAACCATACTCGTTCGAGTCCTAATGAAAAGAAACGAATTGGACACTTGGTAATTGGGAATGTCGTAGCATGAGTATAAATACCGAACTAAGCCAACAAATGATCGCAAACGAATTGCTATAAGGGTGGAAGTGAAAATGTTAAGGAATTTGAATAAAAAGTTAGATTTATACGATAACCAAAGGCAAAAATAATCGACAAAAAGAGATAAGAAACAAAAAGTGAGCGACAAAGGTCGAAACTAATATCCGAAATATAGTGTCCTCTAGGGTCGAAGGGTAAGTTAAGATGAACGCTTTGAATGACGGTTCTGATCGAGAGGCAAAAGTAGCTAGTAACTGGTCGATTAATGTTCCTAAACTGATTCTAGTTAAAGAGGTGTGAGACTGAAACGGATAGTTGATCAAATTGAATGGAACTAGGCCTACGGATGATAGCGCTTTATAAAGATGAAAAGAACGATAACCGAAATAGGCATAAAGGGTAAACATTACTAGTTGACAGAGAAAATTGAGATTGGGATGTAAAAATACAGACACTTGACCTCCTACCATAATATTCACCGTTCTTTACTCTATCTATGGTTTGTCTCAGATTTGATGAAGTGAAATCACATAATAAGGATGAGATTACAGGAAGGCAGTAAATCAAGTGAAAGAAAAAGTTAACTAATAAAGATTAAGTAAGCATGCATAGTATAGTCAACGATAGGATTAAAATCTTGAAAATATCTAATATATCTCAAATAGTCAAAACCAGAAGTATAATTTAAGAGATTGACTTCCCTGCAAGGTGAGATCGACGGAGACTGTAGAGTTTCCTGCTATCTTTGTTGTTAGTTTGAAGACGGTCTTGAATAGGACAAGGAACAATTTTGTCTTTTCATACCCTTCCGAAGCGTGAAAAGACAAATTGCTGGTTGTCCTATTAGCCACGTAGAATAGGCCGTGCAGAAAATAATTTTCTGCTCTTATTTTGAGGAAGACTTATGGTTGCAGCTTTATGGTTAATTTGGCAATGAGAGTTAGAAAAGGTTTTTGGTTTTCTTTAGCATGACCAGTTTAAGTTAATCTGGATGATCTCCTTGACGTTTAGGACTTACGTATTAGATTTCAAATCGGAAAGACAGGGAAGGAATTAAAAGAACAAGTAAAGAATTAAACCAAAGGATATCATAAAACAAAATAACAAGAAGATTTCGATACTTTTCCATTTTTACAGTTACAATTTGTTCTTCTCCTACTTTAGACCAAGATGTAGAAAGAAAACAAATCACCACCAAAGACACAATAACACATGAGAGGATAATAGTAGAACAAGTAAGACAGAAATTGAAGTAGAAAAGTTAAGAGAAGATGCCTTGTTAGTATAGAAGTAATAATAAGGATAGGAAGAGTAACCACGAGGTCCGCCTGGTGGTGGTGGTGGCAAAGCTCCGTAAGGGTGTTGTTGTTTCGCCGGTGGTGGTGGTGTTTGATAACTATAAGAATTCTGTGGTGGTGGTGGGCATACTACTGATGATATTGATTGTGGTGGTGGTGGCGGTGAACATATAACAGGACAAGATGAACATTCACTTATACATAACAAGCCTGTTTCAGATAATCCATTCTTATCTTCTGATATAACTTCGGTGAACAAGATCGTCATCGTAATTCCAACTAGTTGAACAAAGAACACCCATCTTCTCATTAAAGATGAAATCAAGATCTTAGATTGACCCATCTAAACTACAATCTCAATAAGCTTTTAAATGAAAAAGAATGAATTACTGTGTAAGATCTCTTGATTGACACAAAAGCTGTTATAATGATTTTGTTTCAGACTTTATAAGCTTCTTTCAGTTTCAATTATACTACACTAAGATGTTTCTTAGATGGTTTCCTCTGCTGTTTTCTTTTTTCTTTTCTGGAAAGATTGGGAGTGTGGTTTCTGCTGTAAAGTAAGAATGAATGCTTCTTATCACTGTCTTTTGATCACTATTAAAGTCTATAATTGTGCTTTCTTTTCTTATCATTTTTAAAAGTTCGTCTAAGATGAATGTCTAAAGTTGCAATTTTTTCTAACTTTTAGTGATGGAAAAAGTTTTAGAATATTGATCAATTGATCGGTGGGTTTTAAATGGATTTTTCTTTTGGGGCCAAGTGTTTGTTGACCAATGAAACAAACTCTGTCAAAATTACATTACCATTAAATGAGTAGTAAAGGAGTTGTTAAGCCCTCTTTAGTTGGATGGTAACACGTATAGTTGTCTACAACATTGGGCGGGGTTCGATCAAATTACATGATCTTTGGTGGTAAAAATTTTGGTCCTCTATTAAACTATGGGAAATGAGTGCAAAGAAAAGAAAGGGTAGGCCTGGTTGGCCGGTGTCTGGGGCAAACACGGTAGTCGTAATTACATCACTAAAATGATTAACTTATGGATTTTTTATGGAGGGAATCCAAAGCAAAGATATCCGATTGTTTTTATGCACTTTCTTATTCCAAAACATATCCACCTTTTTGTGAGAATATATTCTTGTACCATTTCTTTTATATATTCTTTATGCTCTAAAGGGCAAGTTTTTCAGGTTTAGAACCTTAATCACATATGGGTAAACCTGGGGCATCTTGCAGTTATTACTTTTTACGTTAGACTATTAATTTAAGGAACTAGTAGTAGTCAACACTTGCTTGCTGAAGTGGTTGAAAGTGTTGACATAAATTCCAAAACCTGAACGTCCCAAGTTCGATTGCCACGGAGGACGGAATCCATGGTCTATTGAATTTGGGTTATTAAAAGTGTAAATAATGTAATAGTGGAACTTAAAGCAGGTATTGTGCTTATCACATCTTCATGATCTATCTGTCCTGTAACGAGTAACGTAGATCGTAGTAGATTTTTCAAAAAAAAAAAAAACTAGTAGTAGGGAAGATGCCACGGACTTGTGAATTTTGTTCCTCACCATTTAAGGGTGGGAATTGAGTGTTGGAACCCAAAAGAACGACCTGGAATGCTTGAATCCGATGGGCAAACGAATTGCTTGAAGCCTGTAAAGGAAACTACTGTTCAACCTGTCAGATTGTGATGGCTTAGGCTTCTCTTAAAAAAGCTTATACCCCGAGCTACAAGCCCGAGTATAAAGGCCGACCAATATAACAGAATTTATACGAGCCGTCAGATTATAATGTGAGAATCCAGTTGTTAGATTATTGGGCTAATTTTAGGCTTTTCTGTAAAGAGTCACAATTTTATCCGCACTTCTCAACCATCAACCAAGAGAGAGAATGGATTGCATTCAGTTACGAACTGCAGACCTATATTGCAGTCTCGTGAATATCCCTGTTTTATATAAGAACATAAGATATAATCACCTAGAAACGTAACGAAAAAAACAAGTAATACCAAAACAATCCATGTATCGTATAACTAAGTAGCAACATAACACCAAAACGATCCATGTTTCATACTTTTGTATCATTCATTTCCACCTTTGGTCAAACTCTTCCGCACCAAGAACTTTACAATCTCATTAGGAGTACAACACATCTCGTCAAAGCTTTTGTAGTTTTTTAGTTTCTGAGGTACTTTCTTCATTAAATGGGAATTAAATGTATTTGCCTCTTGTGTTAGGGAATACGTCTACAATAGCATTTTGCATAAGTCTATCTTGGTATGTAATAATGACAGATGGAGTTATTTTCTCAATACAAGCAAACATGTCCTAAACAACCAATTAAATGTATAAGCGCCTTCGTTAGGCCACAATAATCTTTTAAGTTCATACTGAAAATAAAACCATTATTTCTTCTTTGGTGAGCCAAATAATACTGTAGATTGTTGTACTATCTCGTTCCCCAAGAAGTAACACCCTTGCCTAATGGATGCAATTTCTTCCTCAATCTCTCTCATCCAATGAGACATTTTCATGTCCATCCGCTGCTACCACTTGTTGTTTATAATTTTGATTCGGTCTAGTTCCTGCCATATCACAAATTTGAAGTTGTCTAACCACACATGGATTGATAATTCTCTTACACTTATAGTGATGAACTTTATTAAATGACGATTATGTTATAATTGTGCATATGAACATAAAGTAAAGACACCATATTTAACGAGGTTCAACCGGATATTCACGACCTACATCCTCGAAGAAAACCACAACAGCTACATACTTTATTCCTCACAATTGTGCTAATTCGTAACTGTAATTGAACAGTAATTGAATGCTTAAATTACTAGAACTCATCTCTTATTTATATAGTAAATTAAGGTTTAGGGTTTCTTAGTTTCTCCTAACTAAACTAGAAAACTAAATAATATCTATCTATTATTTCCACTACATAGTCAAAAGATAGGGTCCATGGGTATAGACCAAAATAATGCTCAAAAAAGGTTTATGGTCCAATCTTCCCAAAATATGGATATTTAGTCCTTTTACCTTATGGACATAAAAACCCTCACTTTCTAAACACAGAACCGTCAATGTCCCACGCTCAAATTTCGCGCGTTTTGGAAAGATAGATTTGGGCGTGATTTGAGGGATTTATTAGCAAAAAATAGATTGAAACAAATCATAATTTCTCTCTCCTCTAAACAGATTTGGAAATCAAATTTCTCTTTCCTCTTATCCGAATCAATCAGAAACCAAAATCCTAACCAAAACAAAACGCCATCACCACGGATATTTCCAAATCAATTTTCTCTCTCTTCTTTACAGATTTGGAAACCAAATCAATTTTTCCTATCTTACTATGTAAATTTTTTTCGATTCAAATCAATTTTCTCCCACTTAACTTTCAGATTTGGAAAGAGTATATTTTCCGGGATTAATTTAGCGTGACTTGGGGTTAATATACAAAACATATATATATCACTTTCTCTCACTTAACTTTCAGATTTAGAAATAGTATATTTTTCTGGGAACCTTAAAGCAGCATTTGGTTTCGTTTTTACTCACACATAAATACACATCGAATACAAATTATGAAACAAATACGTAAATTATGTATTATTTATGACAAGGAAACCATCATTTGTCATGTATACAACGTAATTTATAAAATGTATGTGGGTCTTGTTCAATAAATTACACATAATTTCTTTTACATTACACACCGTTTACATTCTGTTATAAAAAAAACGTACAAAATCTTCTCTGGTTCAAAAATGGTGTTCATCCATGTACTCTCCATTTGTAGTCTTGAGCAGGACAAACAACAATGACACTATATTGTCGAAGAGCATATCCAAATATTTTTGCACCATCAGGAAACAACTGACCAACTTCAGTGAATATTTTATCCGAGCCATCAGGTTTTAGTTTCGTTGACTTACTTTGATTTGATGATTCTGTTTGAAACTCCATCTGTTATATCGAATCTACACACATAAATACACATACATTAAAAAAAACATATATTGTATTATAAACTACATGTACAGTTCCGTAAATTATGTATAATGTTGGTTAAATTTTGACAACATTTGAAGGTTTTGAGTAGTTTGGTAACTTAACAAGGCTACTGTTTTGTGTGAAAAGTACGCGTAATGGTAAATAAATAATACATAATTTATGTGTACTTATACGATGTTTTAGAATTTATTATAAATTATATATAACTAGGTATTAACCCGGCCTCCGGCACGGGCGGTTTCCTTAAGCATTATACACGATGTATAGTTGTTTACCTCCTATTATCAAAAGACCTATATTTTGGATTAATAGACACATTGTTATCATAATTATGTGAAGCAAACCCAATGTTTGAGAATTTTGAAATATTGGAATTTACTAAACACTTATAATTGATTACGATTGTTTTACCACGTGCAAGAATATTTTGTAACTTTCAAGAAAACGAACAATTGTAGTGAAGGAAAACTATTAGGAAGGAACATCACCAGGAAAATAAGAAGAGAAGACAAAAAAACAAATTATTTCAGACATTGCTGCAAACACATCAAATCGCAAACACCAAACTGCATTCTTACTCATCCTCCTCCAGTTACTCTTGAAACACAATTTAACGGGTAAAAGAAAAGGGTGTTACTGAGTCATATAATGTTTTAGTGAAAACCAAAATGAGATCACTAACAGGATTACATAAAGATATAAAGTACTTTGTCTTTGGAGTTTCCAATTTTAGTTGGTTTTCCTGTGGCATCACCATTAAAACTGGACTCCATAGCTCTGAAAGTTAAGGATTTTGAGATGTTATGGCTTGGATTTCTGAGAGTATTGAAGTAGCTATCATCATCGAACAACCTATTAAAAGAAACAGAAGAAGACTATAAGAGTTAATAATCATTGATCATATCTTAGGGAAGTTGAACAACTTTTGTGAATGAATGCGGGTAGGTAAAATGCAGTTGACTTGGGGCAATGCCACTGGCAGTCGTCGTCCATAATTACCTTCTTGTTGCACTGGCGGGCTCCGTCCATCAGGGGGCAAGCATTATAAGCAAAGTTTTCTATTTTTACGGATGAAATTGTGGCAATAACAGTGATAAAGTCGGGTTTATTTGAGGTTCCAAGTTGATCGTCTTTAATTTGGGATATATGGGTGCGACGTGAATTCAATGTTCCCGAGAAATACTTAGATACTGAGACTGATGTGGTATTGCTTCCGATCGTGGCAAATCCAGTTTTGTAATTCGCGGGCTTCTGGTAGTTTTGGGTCCAGAAACAACTGAGTTGATGGGACCATTCCTACTGATTTTCCATTGAAATCGCAAATTCTTCCCGCCTTCACGGACAAAACAGGAAACACTCCAGAATCAACCATTTGATTGATCTGCTGGCCTTCCTTCTCGTAGGATTTACCCCAAAGAGTAACTTCTACAGTAATACGAGACTTATCCTTTAACCATACAAACCTTTTTTTCGTCCGAATACCATCTTTCTTCTCTATAGGTTTAGTCGCATTTATGGATGAAACGACCCCAATTATATCAACAAATGAATTAGGTGGCAGAGTTTCAATCTCACCAATGGGAATGAACTTGAAATGATGTTTAGGTATACATGCATCATCCTCTGAACACTGTTGAACCCTCGAGTAGTTTTCTAGGTGTAACTCGTACTCGTTTAGAAGGTGATTGAAAGTCTTCAAAGCGGGTTTTGACATCCCGTTAGATATCAAATACACGTTGTCAACTTCTATATCAGTGCAGAACTTATCAGCCACGTCATTAAAACACATAACATGTAGTTCCCCACATTCGGAATCAAGCACATCGAACGAAAATAATTTTCCTGATCCCCGAGCATTTGCGTAGGTTCTGAGCGGACCTTTTGTCGTCACTCTAACTTTCACTGTCCACCTTTTCAAGTAAGGACTCAAGTCTTTGATCTGTAACTGTTTTGAAACAGCTTCTTTCTTAACAGAATCCAACTGTTGGTTATGATCCGAAACATATTTCCTCTTCATTGTCCACATAACATTGACTATGATTAATTATAAAATCTTAACAGGGTAACAACCCTCTAGGCCATAGTGGGTTCAATCTATGAAAGAAGCATGAACTCCTTTAATCGTTGTCATTAGATGGTGTAGGTCATAAATAGACTGTATGAACAAAAACTACTTAACAGTAACACATATGGGGAACGAAGTCTATAGTTTTTGTTCGTCCAGAATACTAAATGGAAAGGGAAGAACATTCGAAATGAATAGTAATAATTCATCTAACATTATTCACCCAACATATTTATATGTAGATTATCTATAACGTGCATGATGGAAAAGAGAATCAGTCATACGTCAGCCTTAAATTATTTCTTGATTATTTGGTTGGATGTCGTGAAAGGTAGTTCCTAAGAACATCAATTATGTTTATTCTACAAAAAATAATATGTAAATAAATAACATAAAATTAGTGATTCGTACATGATTCGTACATGAGTACGTTTATTACTAAAGGAAATTAAAGGGTAGCTGATACAAAACCTAGCAAGGGGAATATAAGTAACAAAAAGCTTATTTGGGTCTGCGAACATAATTTTGTTTTATAGGGTGAGAATAAACAATTACAAAGCATTGGTAGGTCTTAGTATTTTCAATGTAATAGTTGACCACCAAAGCGGTGTAAAAAGACTGACATCTATAATATAATTCAAAATTAAGGGGTTAAACGTAACAGAAACTTTAGACAACAATAATCTTTTAACGAAAAAAAATAAAAACAGAAGATGATCATTCCATTTAGTGATAAACTACGGCATAAGTAATCTGAAGGCGAAAGCGGTTCAGTAGAGTAGGTAAGTTTACGAGTCTTCACATTGCGACTTATTATGGTGTACTTCCGTAGGCACTGGTTGCAACATATCACCATGTACGTCATACTAACCCCTTTGAAGCTTCGGATATCATGACACGCTGTATGACATTTAGGGCAAGGTGGCCAACGAAAGTAGTCATAACTTGGAGGTGAGCGTAGACGTTGTGGTGGAGTTATACCAAATAATGGAGATGAAGGGCGGTTAACTGATGTTGAAGATGAGGACGACAATGTAGGGGATAGCGGTCTTTTGGATGGCGATGAAGCAACCGATGTCAATGGAGAGGACGACCAATTAACAGATGGTAAAGACGCGGTCTGTGTCTCATAGTCAGCTGTTGTTTTGTTTCCATGGGACGTGGTGGCTTCTTTCGCGATACAGGGTAGTTTGTTTGAAAATTTTGTTTGTTCTTTTATAACCATTGTGGATGTGCCCAAAAATTTGTTGGCGGTGAAGCCCAAGGTAGCAATACCTCTACATCAAATATTGAGAGTGTTTGTAAGAAATTTATGGGCAACTTCGGCGAAAAAGTAAGAGGGAAACATCTATGGTCTGGGAAGGTATGGTTCGGACAATGTGTTGGTGTAGCATGAAAATTTAAGAAAAGTGGAAACATTCACTAAACCGGACCACATAATGGGAAAAAAAGGTAGAAACGACGAACTTACCTATTGTAGTTGGAATAAAACAACAAAGATTCCAAAGGCTGAGAGCGGCCTGTTCCAGTGCAAGAATAAATAATCAGCAAACTCCCGGGATATTTTCTGATTATGTTACACTATTTATCGAGGGATCTGAACTTGCAAACATAGTGTGTACTATCATTCTCACGAAGTCAAATGCAAACGCAAATATTTCAAAAGTCAAATGCGAAAGCTAATATTTCTAAAATAGTGTAACATAAGCGATTGCGCATGCAAAGCACAAAGTACGGCAAATCATATATGTTTGGTTGTGATAAATTTTCACCAATCCATTTAGTTGACATCCAAGGACTGCACACCAAAATCACGCATTCTCTCTCTCTTTCTCTCTCTCTCTCTCCCTCTATATATATATATATATATATATATATATATATATATATATATGTAGTACTACTTTGTTGTCGCCAGCATGTGTTTTAGACCTAAAGTGTCATTTCAAACACAATAAACATTTAGAAAGCTGGGTCTAAAACGTTATAGTTAGATAGAGATACACCGAATAATGCCATTTCAGATAAGATAGCAATTTGACTCTATGCAAACACGGTAAAGGTTCGGATATTTAGTTTCGAAACAGTACAGTTACATACAAGAACACGTAAGTATCTCAATTCAGACAAATAAGCAATACGACTTTATGCCGGACCATAATCCCAGGCATAGTTATAGGACTGAAACAACAATTAGAAAGAGGCAATCAGCAAAAGCATGAACCAACAACCGATAATTTTTAACAACAAAGTGTAGACAGAGATAAGTGCGACACTTTAAAAGAAGAAGAGGATTTTGTGTTGTACATAAATAAGACGCATTCTACTATAGCATCGTTATATTCATGAAAATATCATAGCAGAAATATGGAATCACACGTGAGGACGATAAGACATCACTTATCATTTGGATGAAAAAATCGAATACATAAGCATAGACCAACAATTGGTAATTTTGAACTACAAAGTGCAGGCAGAGATAACTTCAAGACTTTACAAATTATGGCTTAAGGGGAACGAACTCGAATACCTACATATCGTAGCATTTTTTTCACTTAACTGCTAAATTTGTTTTACGTTTCGATATCCAACTATCGAGGTTCATAGGCACAAAACAACAATATTGAGGTTCTAGTATGTTCTAACCATGTTTATTTCTGTAGTTCATCGAAAAACTCTGGAAAGTCTATGCAAAACGTAACCATACGCGATCATTTAATATTTACAGCAATAAGTATGGAAGTAAGAAACTGAAATTACTTACGAAGTGAATTGCACAAGAGGCTAAGCGTAGTTTGAAGAGCCGAAACAGAGTTCAAGCTTAGTTTCAAGAGTCGAAACTGAACAAGAACAACATGATATTAGTATATTTCTTAAAAAGATAACAAATTGGTTCATAATAAATAATATTGGCCAAATGCGAGATGAAGATGAATGAAGAAAATACAGACGAGTTGCTCAAATCAGAATTTCGAGAAATACCAATTTTCCCAAGGCTCGAAGTGCTAACTGGGTTTCATGAAGGACCTACTTGGCACACGTACACAAAAGTTCCAGAAAACTTAAAACCATGAGGTGGGTTTTATTCCTCGTAGGGTTTGTGTTTAGCTAATGGTGTTTAATATGATAATCAGGGCTTCTGTTTTACTTTTTCTGCTTGGTGCGTTTTATTTCGTGTAGGGCCAGTGATAAGTGCTAGAGAGAAAAAGGAAGACAATTAATGGTGATGATCTTTTATGGGCAATGGCTACTCTAGGGTTTGAGGATTATATTGATCCTCTTAAGGTGTACCTTATAGGTACAGAGACGTAAAAAAGGAAGACAATTGATGGTGATGATCTTTTATGGGCAATGGCTACTCTAGGGTTTGAGGATTACATTGATCCTTTATATGTAATTGTGATTTATATCTTCTTTTTATGAGTCAATTTATTTCATCTCCAATCACCAATCTAAGCGTCAGCAATGGAGCATTTAAACTCCAGAATTTAAAACAACAATAGTAATATAACTCACATAGATGGTTCCAAATTACAACAACATACAAACAGATTTTTATCATTTAAAACATAAGTAAACCGAAATCGGATTTAACAAAGTTTGAGAGCTACCAAGTTACAACAACATACAAACATCTTTTTATCATTTAAAACAAAAGTACACATAAATTGGATTTAACAGAGTTTGAGAGGTTCCAAGTTACAACAACATAGAAACAGATTTGTATCATTTATAACAGCAGTAAACATAAACATAAATTGGATTTAACAAAGTTTAAGACATTCAATTTGAGACATTTTGTTTGAGACATTTTATCAAACACTTTGCGAGCGTATGAAGTTTATCCAACTCATATAGTTGATTCCAAAATAATCAAAACAGATTTTTATCATAAAAGTAACATATCAACTCCAGCCAACTAAATAATAATTCCTACACAACTAAATACTAATTTCTCACATAGATGAACAAATAGATGAACAAATATTTTTCTCTCACCTGGCCGAGACTGACCGAGATCTCGGCCGAGACAACATGTATAGTTAATCATAAGTAATATGCACTAAGTAATAAGTTCAATTCCATGACTCTTCGTTACCTCATAATTTTCCAACATAAAATTACCCCATTCATCATAAACAAAATCCTATTATAGTTAACTTCAATAGTTCAACAAAATAAGTATTAACGAAGTTCATACTTTATAAGTATTCAATAACTAATAACTAATAAGTAATAAGTTTAATAACTAGTAGTACTATAGTCATCATTTTCAATTTCCATAATGACTAGTAGTTCAATAAAATAAGTAGTATACTATTCAGATTTAAAGTTTCCAAATAAATTAGAAGTCGCTGTCTCGGGTCTCGGTCTGTCTCGGCCGAGATAGCCGAGAAACTCGGCCAAACCCTAACTCGGAATCTCGGCTCAGTCTCGTCTCGGGAGAAGGCTGAGACCGAGACGAGACCCGAGATTCTCGGCCATCTCGGTCGAGACCAACTACGTAGTCTCTCACATAGAATTGATATTTTTCTCATCTAATTCAAATAGATGAACAAAACTACTTACTTATTTCAATTAAATAGATTAATAGATGAACAGAAGCAACTACATACTTATTTCTAAGGTTCCAAATCAAAACAGATCAAAAGACTTCATTTCTGATTTCAACAAAACTACTTTCAATTTTGATTCCAATAAAATAGATGAATAGATGAACATGAGAAAAAAGACGAACAGAAGCAAACTTACCTCGCTTCCTTTGCACTGACAATCGAAGGCGAAATGAATGAAAAATTCTCGAACTGGAGAAGCCATTGTTTTAATAGAGAAAAGATCGAATAGATGTATCCGGTGGGAAACAGATGTGTTGGTCCTGGGAAACAGATGTGTCTGAATCCTTTCCTCAACTTCCGTGGCTGAATCCTTTCCTCAAATGAAGTGGACAAATCCAACGGTGGATGAGAGAGCTGATGTGGGACGGACGGCCGGATTTATCCGGGGGTTTGTCCCAGTCAGCACCCATTCACCTGTTTTATTATATAGATGTATAACAAATTACGCGTATTTGACATGGTCTTATAAAAAACATGGTTCGGAAGATGTTAGCGTAATGTACTAGAAAGTATGAAAATTTACTGTAAATTACGTATATTGTATATTCTGTTGTGATAAACATACGGAATAACACCAGGTTCATAAAATTGTACGAAACCAAAGATCTGAGGTGAAGAAATATCAGAAAATCAAGAAGCTTAAACCTAAATATAATGAAAAATGATATAATAATCGGATGAAAACAAAACATAATCGATTTGAAGGAATCAGTAAAGAAGGATTAAACATCAATATCATAAACAGTTATGAATATCTTAGAGAGAGAAAATAAATAGCAAATCGAGTATGTTAATGAAATAGCAATCAAAGTTAAACAGATTCAAACAAGATTTCTGTCAAAATCTGATGTTTTTAGAGAGAGAGAATATGATTCTTTAACCTGAGAAGCAATATTAGATCTTATCAATGGTTTGAACAAAGAGTTTCACAGTTTAAAACCTGATAAACAATGGAGGTTTTTAGACTGTTGCTGTAATGAAGATGAAACAATGGAGGTTTGTACTGCTGCTGGTGAGTTTAATGGAGGTTTATTGGAGCTTTCGTTTTTAGAGAGAGAGAAAGTTTCCAGATTTCAGTTATGGAAGATATTGAAGATAGTGGTTACTTTGAATTTAAACGTGATTGGAGAGAGAAGTGGAGATAAAAATGGAAAAAAGATATTTTGGATTTTAGAATGTAAATCAGATTTTATATATAAAGAAGGTTAGTATAGGTATTATAAATTAATATGTAATTTAGAGATTTGTGTTTTCTCTCTAGATGAGACCAAATGGACTAGATATCCATTTATATTATTTTTTTGGTTTTGAAACCCTTTATAGGATTAGAGAGAACTATATCTGCTATTAGGACCCATTTTTTGGGCTATAAGCCCAAAATTTCCAAAAGATATCCTGATATAAGAAATTATATCTTCCATATCTTTTAATATCCTGGATTAGTCTTGATCGTCGGATCTTCGCCTTCTCGATCCGACACATGTATCACGTATCTCAACAAACTTTTTTAGGACTAATGATTTGATTATGCTCTAAACACACAATAGTAGTCTGTTATTTCTCGTTACGATGTAATTTAACGGTAACTCTCGCTTTGCATCCATTAATACCACCAGGTTGGGAACCTACTAAATTGGTCCTTTTTGGTTTATATGTTCCATGCTTACCACAAGATCCTAACATACCGAAGAATTTCTATAATACTTTTCATCGACGTCTTTCTCACTGGATATCATGTTTGTTCGGCATAACGAAGATATTAGTTGTACAAGTCATCTACACTATTCAACTCCATCACAACATTGGGTACTTCTACTGATGATGCATAAAATGTCCAGACGTTGACTAACATCTGAAGAGTCAAGATCAGACCTGAAGTCTACTGGGTCAACCCGGCTTAAGCCAGCAAGAAGGTTGAGCTTCTGATGGTCCACAAAATATTCCCCTAACTGGGAGGTCGACCAAAAGAAACCAGCCCTGCAAAGTGCCCTTGGCACCGACAGATCAGTCCTGGGGTCTTTAGAGGAGTAGAGGGGGTCCACACAGATCCAGCCAATGTCTTACGCCCAGAACTGGGGAGGCAGCAGCGCTAAGCGATCTATCGACTTAATCCCGAATTTTCCAAAAAGATCTCAGTCGGCTACACATCTCGAAGTGTTTAAGTCAGCTTGAACACCACGTAACTAAAGGAGGAAACTTCGCCTCTGGAATCTATCACATCTGCAAGATATTTACAAAGGATCTTTGAACTTAGGAACTTCCACTTATCAAAGATCCAAGATAGACTCTAAGAGAAACCCTAGATACTCAAGGGAGGAAACTTTCCCTTTGGTTTGACGGCAACCGCCTCACCACTGCCACTAATCACAGTCGGCCTAACATCGCCTATAAAAGGCCCCCCACATCGTCCTTCAGAGGACACAATCTCTTTACCCCAAAAAAGATCACTAGAAACTCAGAGTTCCCACAACTCGCCCCTAAAAGGATCAATTAATATTCATTCTTTCACTGCAAAGAGCACCGTGACTGGCTTGAGCGTCGGAGCGATTTTCGAACCCTTTGTAGGTTTTCCCCCCTCTAAGCAGACGAATAGGAACGGGAGCAAGAAGTAGGAGCAGGGAGCAAGGGCGAGGAGCTAAAGTAAGGAGAAGCAGAGCAGGAAGCAGAGCAGGAAGCGGAGCTGGGAGCAGGAGCATAGATCGAGCAATACTCAATCTAACGGAATAATCATACATAACGGAGGCTATCATGCATCAACTCTACTTTTCTTGCTGATATAACGGAAAACCATTTTTTGACAACAGCATTTGGCGCTAGAAGGAGGGGTCTCTCCAGCAAAACCATCAATTCGGTAACCCGAATCTTATTTAAAAAGTTTTTTCAAACTAACCATCT
This sequence comes from Eschscholzia californica, assembly GCF_041429995.1. Taxonomy (NCBI): domain Eukaryota; kingdom Viridiplantae; phylum Streptophyta; class Magnoliopsida; order Ranunculales; family Papaveraceae; genus Eschscholzia; species Eschscholzia californica. The sequence goes on from NW_028238309.1 coordinate 20,580,526, forward strand.
ATCTCCCTGAGTCCCTCAGGCAAACATGTCTTCAGAGGAGCACACCCCACACGGATCACCACACAGGCTCCGCAGCACAGCCGAGCTCATGGTCGAGCTAGCCCATGTCAAAGCTGACTACCTCCGAAGGATATGGAGTGTTAAATCCCAACCGACCGCACATCCCTAAGAAGAAGGGGGTCGGCGAAGGGTGCACGGACGATCCGACCGTTTGTGATGTACTCATACATCAGGTCGCAGAGCTCACTCGAGAAAGAGAGAAGGAAAAGCTGTGAGGAACAACGGTAATCCACAACCCCCCCCCCCCCCCTGTCAAGAAATCCTTGAGTCCGAGAAGCCAAAGAACTTCAAGTGTCCAGCGCTAGATCATACCATGGCTTAGAGGACCCAGTGGTGTTTGTCAACAATTACACCTCGATAATGAACCTGTACACGATAAATCAAAACGTATGGTGCGTAGTCTTCGCCACAATCCTCAAGGGCCCAGCCCAAGCATGGTATCAAACACTGGCCCCAGGTTCAATCAAATCTTTCGGACAATTACCCAGGTTTTCTGCGACGCCTTTCGAGGAAGCACCACAATGAAAAGAAAGACCGACAATCTGTTTAACGTAGTCAAAGGAAAGAGAGAGACCTTGGCAACTTATTGGTAAAGATTCCGCAACCTCATGGTGCAGGTTCCTGAGTTGGAACCGAAGATCGCTTTCGCCGCCCTATTGAGAGGCCTCCAGCAGGATGATGTCATCAAGGACATCTCTGGCAAAGAGCCAGACACCCTGGCTGAGCTAATAGAAAGGGTGCAACAACTCATCAGGAAAGAAGAAAATTACCAACGAATGAAAGAGGTGGCAAACATCCCGTACGAGAAGCAAAACGATCTGAAAGAAAGAACGAGAGGAAATCAGGCCTCACAGGGAACGAGAACGAAACAGAAGACCCAGATCTGACTTTGCTACCTATACCCCGTTGATAAAAAGTAAGGAGGAAATTTTGCAGATACTCGGAGCGAAAGGAAAAGTAGAACTTCCCAGACCCAATGACGACAAGGACGAGTTCGGGCTTAGACATATGACTGCGTGGTGCGCCTTTCATCGTGGCTACGGTCACAAAACTGACAGCTGCCGGCATCTCAAGAACCTAATCGAAGAAATGGTAAGGAAAGGCGAACTAAACAAATACATTCGGAAGGAGCAACGACCTTACGAATACAAGAACAAAAGATCGACAAACAGAGCAGGAATTGGGTTCGGGCCCGATTCCAACGAACAGAGCCCAACCATCAAGAAGGCCACCAAAGGTTCAGATGAGCCAACCGAGGTCATGGGAAGCATCAATACCATTTCAGGAGGACCGACCCTCGGCGGAGCTACCAAAGGAGAACAACGCAGATATGTCAACGAGGCAAAAAACCCACCAGTCCTGTTTATCAGACTCAGTGTAGAGACGCCGCCCATCGTCTTCACTGACGATGATCTAGTGGGGGTAATAAATCCACATGCAGACCCGGTGGTCATAACGCCAGTAGTGGCCAATTGGAGGGTAGGGCGCATCTTAGTCGACACAGGAAGCTCGACCGAAGTCATGAGCCGGACATGCTTCCAGAAACTCGGGGTAAGCCTTCAACATCTCAAATCATATAAGTCTTGCTTGATAGGGTTTGGCGATAATCAAGTCGAAACGGACAGAACAAAGAAAGCGATGATGTTAAATTTCGCTGTCGTCGACAAGATGCATGTTTACACCATCATACTGGAAAGGAACTCCTTAAGAGAGTCGGGGGCAATAATCTCTATGAACCACCTCATGATGAAATTCCCAATCTCAGGAACAAATCTCATAGGAACTGTCAGAGGGAATCAAGAAATAGCCAGGGAATGTTACCTAATCTCTGCTCAGGGCTGCGAAGAAGAAACCACCAACCCGGCCACTGTCGGAGGAGATAAAGTTTTCTATGGAGACCCCACGGCGGACATGCAGGACTGAAAATCGATAACCACGTAGGTTACCATCAACTTTTTCCTTTACTTTGCAAATAAAGTCGTTATACCAGAGAAGTAGCGCTACCAGCTATATATTTTACTAAATAAACAAAATATTTTAGCAAAAAGGGCGACACTACAAAAGGAGGAGTCCTAGTCAAACTCACTTTGTTCCGACAAAACAGGCGCCTCTGGTAGCTAAGGCGACGACCAGAGGTCCTAAGGAGCAGTCCTAGTTAAACTGACACTTCACTTGAGTAAAACTGACCCTTCACCAAGGTCCCAACGAGGAGTCCAAGTTAAACTGACCGTGCTCAAGGCGGCAAATTAGGCAGCTCTGGTAGCTAAGACAACGACCAGAGACCTTACAAGGAGAAGTCCTAGTTAAACTAACTTTACTCGAGTGAAATGCGGTCCCCACTGAGGGTCGTAAGGAGAAGTCATAGTTAACCTACAACCCTGACAAAAGTGACCGGGGGTATAAGGAGAAGTCCTTGCGAAACTAGTCATGCTTAGGTAGACAAAATAGCCCTGATAGCGAAAGCAGCGACCAGGGGCACGGGAGGAGTCCCGGCGAAAACTAGTCGAGCTCAAGCCGACGAAACCAGCCCTGGTAGCGAAAGCAACAACCGGGGGTACAAGGAGAAGTCCTATCTAAACTAGTTGAGCTCAAGCCAACGAAACCAGCCCTGGTAGCACAAGTAACAACCAGGGGTACAAGGAGAAGTCCTAGCTAAACTAGTTGAGCTCAAGCCAACGAAGCCAGCCCTGGTAGCGCAAGCAACGACCAGGGGTACAAGGAGAAGTCCTAACCAAACTGGTAAAGGTCAGCCTGACAAAAGATAGCCCTGGGAGCAATAGCTATGATCAGGGGCAAAACCCGGACTCAGAAATCACTGTGATCTATGCAGTTACATTAATTTGGGTTTTATTTTGCAGAAGGAAATAGTAAGATTAGAGCATGATAGAATAAGTTTAACTTTCTTTAGTTTTGCAGAAGCGATCATACGGAGCATGCATAGTAAGCTAGGGATATCGCATTAGTATGATTAGGGTTTTTTACAAATAGCTGTTCCATATTTTAGTATGTGCAGATAAAAACATAACCAAAAAGGAATGTCAAAGAACACACATCATCAACTATCTACATATTAGACGAAGAAGATGAGACAGAAGAAGGTGAAGACAGGGAGATTACATCAGAAGGAACTAGTTCTATAGACGTCCGTATAATCACCGCTGCAAGGTCGCTGTCCAGCAAACAAACTAGGTATCCCATTACTTCAAGGGTCACCCTCCGGCCGTCGTTTAGCACCCCTCGCTGTGAAAATTGCAGGGGACATAAAGGCTCACCGAACAGAATCGCCTCTAGATTCTCAAAGACAGACTAGTCGATAAGGTGAAAAACCCTGATTGGAGCTTCACCCTCGACATCAACATGGTAACGACGGACGCAAAACTCATCCGTCAAAAGCGACAGACGAAAATGCATCCTAAGGTTATCACGGGGAAGAAGCCTTTAGATAGACAAACTGGCCATGAAGGAAACAAATGAAAATTGACCGTAACCTTCCAAGTCATATTTGTAGGTCCAGGCCAGGGGAAGACGGAACGAACAGGCAGTTTGGTTGGAAAAGTATTAATGAAAGCAATAAGTATTAATGGCAAATCAGCACTTCTTCGCGAATAGGCGGTTAACATCCAGAAAACAACAAACGATAAGGGGAGAGCCATAACAGATGAATTAATTACTCAGCTAAGTCTATTACAGAAGAAATTGCAGAAAAAGACACCGGAGCTAGAACAAGCATTCAGGTCTATTATAGAAGAAATTGCAAAGATACAAAACCCTTGAAGAAGAAATCGAGAGCAGTCACGCAATTCGATTGGAAAAGAAACTGAGAAGTTATCGAGAGTCACCTTCCAAAGAACTGCCAAGGCAAGGTGACAACCTAGGAAAAAATAACCCCCTTGTTGTCATCACCTTACCCTGAGCACCCCAGTTGGAGGCGGCACTAGCAACTACTTCCTTGTGGAATCCACCAAAATAGCTCATGAGGTTACCACGGCCATTATGGAGGAGTCCACCCTTTACCACGGTCATTATGAAGAAACATCCTTCAAGCAGGTAACTAGTATGAAATCAAACAGAGGCCTCATCTTGGATCTCCAATAAAAACAAAAGGTAAAAAGCAAAGTTAAAAAGTATTTGAAGAGGAAGGATCTTCTATTCTCTAACTTTTGATAATGAGGAGTTAAAAAACAAGAGCCGGCTATTTATACTAGAAGAATAGTCAAGAAACTTCTTGAAAACGGATAAATGGTCGTTAAAAGGCGAAGACCAAACACATCTCGGGAATACACAAAGGAATGATGACCAAGAGATACACACAGCTCAAGATCAATCTGGTCTGATAGGATACCAGCGGATTTTAGGGAGACCTGATAGCTCGTCACTAACTGGAAGCCACGTGTCCACGCATTCCGAGAGGATTGCCGTGTACAACAACCCAAAAGATCAGCTTAAAAAACGCGTGATCAGAAGATCAAATACGTGACGTCACAGAATCACGCATGGAAAGTAAATTAATGGCGTAAGAAGAAGTCGAAACGTGTCTTGGGAGGATAAACAACGCGTCCATCTGTCCAAGGCAAAACACAACTGGGATCAATTTTGGCAAACATAGCCTTAGAGAAGAGAAGCTTTACTACCAGCAGTTTCTACCAGCTCAGTACGAATCAGCTCTGGAATACACAGCTCTGGGAAATTAGAAAAAAGGCCAAACTTCACGAAACAGCTCTGGTCCAGGAAAATCCTCGACTTCAGGGTCTTTAATGTTTAAAACACACGAGTTACTTCTACTCCTCAGTCTCATTACTTTCGACTAAGGAGTGGCGGGACTCATGATGATGCATAAAATGTCCAGACGTTGACTAACGTCTGAAGAGTGAAGATCAGACCTGAAGTCTACTGGGTCAACCCGGCTTAAGGCAGCATGACGACTGAGCTTCTGATGGTCCACCAGATATTCCCCTAACTGGGATGTCGGCCAGAAGAAACCAGCCCTGCAAAGTGCGCTTAGCACCGACAGATCAGCCCTGGGGTCTTCAGAGGAGTAGAGGGGGTCCACACAGATCCGGCCAATGTCTTATGCCCAGAACTAGGGAGGCAGCAGCGCTAAGCGATCTACCGACTTAATCCCGAATCTTCCAGAAAGATCTCAGTCGGCTACACATCTCGTAGTGTTTAAGTCAGCTTGAACACCACGTAACTAAAGGAGGAAACTTCTCCTCTGGAATCTATCACATCGGCAAGATATCTACGAAGGATCCTTGAACTTAAGAACTTCCACTTATCAAAGATCCGAGATAGACTCTAAGTGAAACCCTACTTAATCAAGGGAGGAAACTTTCCCTTTGGTTTGACAGCAACCGCCTCACCACTGCCACTAATCACAGTCGGCCTAACATCACCTATGAAAAGAACCCCACATCGTCCTTCAGAGGACACGATCTCTTTACCCCAAAAAAGATCACTAGAAACTCAGAGTTCCCACAACTCGCCCCCAAAAGGATCAATCAATATTCATTCTTTTACTGCAAAGAGCACCCTGACTGGCTTGAGCGTCGGAGCAAGGAGCAGGAGCAGGGAGCAAAGGCGAGGAGTTAAAGTAAGGAGAAGCAGAGCAGGAAGCGGAGCTGGAAGCAGGAGCATAGATCGAGCAATACTCAATCTAACGAAATAATCATACATAACGGAGGTTGTCATGCATCAACTCCCCTTTTCATGCTGATATAACGGAAATCCATTTTTCGACGTCAACATCTACTTCTGTCGATTCTTTCGAAACATGTTTCTTTTCGTCATTCTTAGATGTTATTTCAGAAATATCAAAATCTTCATTTTCCAAATTCATTCTCGAACACCAAAGATGATTACAACTTCAAAATAAACCAAAGAACAACAATAGTAGGGTTAAGATCAAAGTTCAAGCCTAATCTATCTTCTATATTTTAGGTTCGTTTCCAATATTAAACAAAAATTAGGGATACTAGAAACCAAAATATTGATCAATAGTAGTTCTTGTCCTTAACAAGTACCTTGATGGCCTTTGTTTGCTCGGATGAAAGCCCTAAAAAGAATTCTTTGATTCGTCCAACAAGCAACACGAATTTCACCCAAGAGGGCAAGATGAACATCCACCATTTGATTATCTAAAGCAAGATGAAGGAATGAAGGAATTGATTTGAGAGCAGGTTTCCTCTCTCTCTCTCTAGAACTCGATTTGGGAACAAATGTAATTAAACTCGCAGTTTTGGAAAATTGAAGGTTGAAATTCGGTTTGGGAACAAACGTAATGGAACTATAGGTTTTGGACAGAGACTTGGAAGGAAGAAAAAAGAAAATGTGAGCTTGCCTGGATTTGGTAAAGTAAAGTTTGGGATCATTAGAGCAAAAATTCTATTTTTTTATTTTATTTTATTTGGAAGTCAACAACGATCAACGTATGTCGTTACATTTGGCATTGAGCTTATCAAAGATGTGATAAGCTCGATAACCGTCCCGTCTTAGGCCGAAAAAAAAACACTTTTTCATCCAAAATTTTCAGTCTCGTTTCAGCCTCAAAAATCCAGCTCCAACCCCAGCCTCTCTTGAGTCCAAAAATTTGAAATTGAAATTCTCCAACTTACTTAATAAGTTCGATTAAACAACATTGATTAGAAGTAATAATTGATTAACAATTTAAATCTACTAAAATACGACTAAACAACAAAAGAAAAATTAAAGATAGCTAAGAGAGGTTTCTTGGGTCTCGTGGAAGACCGGATAAACAAGCGTCTCGCGCTGCCTTAAGCATTCGTGCATCATCTTCCTCGAGAGACCTAACATCAATCATCATTAAGTTCATCCCATATTTTTGGTTCTTGTATTCTCTATTTGCTTGTAGAACCTCTTGTTGAACCCGTAAAGCCTCGTGTTGAACCCGTATAGCTTCTTCCATTGTGTTGAAGCCTCGTGTTAAAGCCTCGTGAAGAACTACTAACTTCTTTGTTTTTAGCAGTAGAAAGTGTGGAATTTTCTCCAACTCTTGCATTTGCTTGGGCTTGTTTACGGCAGTCTGGTCTTTCCTCCGATGGATTGGTACTAGAATCTCTTTTGTCGAATGTTACCTTTCCTTGGTGATTTTTTATACATTTCAAGTGCTCTTTGTAACTAAAATAAACAAAAGGGAGATTTTATAGGGCCCCTACATTTTTGTTAAAAAGGCCCCCCTCAATGATTATTTATCAAGTGAAATGGTTCATGGGGAGGTCTTTTAACAAAGTTGGGGAGGCCCTATAAAACTTCCCTAAACAAAATTTATTTTAAGTTTATATTGTGATGTGAAAAGATAGAAATAAAGGAATTAAAAGTTTGAATAATTACCCGGTCATAATCGTTTTCCCCGCTTTTTTGAACTTTATTTTAATAGCCTCAAAGTAGAGACAAAGCTTTAACAGTCAGCATTTATCTCACTGAAACGAGATTTACAACTCCTGAGTGTGAGTTGATACTTTGCATGCGCATTATATTCATCCGCTATTTTTTGCCAAAAGACTTTATATTTCTGACAATTTCCGACAACCACATCAAATGTCATTTTCAAATAAGAATTAGCAAGTAAAATATCTTCATCTTGTTTGTACGTTTCCGTTTAGCTATCTTGGTTGAAGTCGTGACTTCTTGCCCACAAGAATCATCAAAAATTTCATCATCATCATTTTCTAATTGAGCCGACAGGAAGGAGACAACATATCTGATGATACATAAATTGTCCAAACGTTGACTAACGTCAAAGAGTCAAGAACATACTTTAAGTCCAACCGGTCAACCCAGCTTAAGGCAACAGAACAGCTAAACCCTCAAACACTCCGCCACCTACACCCTTAACTAGGAGGTCAGCTAGAGGTAATAACCTTGTGTCGCCCTCGGCACGAACATATCAGCTCTGGAGTCTCCAAAGGAATGAGGGGGGTCCATTTAAGTTAGGCCGATGCCTCACACCCAAAACTGGGGAGGCAGAAGCGCAGCAACAGCTTACCGACTCAATCTTGGAATCTCCTTAAAGATTCCGACAACTCGCCCCCAAAAGGTTCAATCAATATTCAATCTTTTACTGCAAAGAGCAACCTAGTTGTCTTGAGCGTCAGAGCGGTTTCGAACCCTTTTGCAGGTTTTCCCCCCAAGAATCAGGAGCAGGAGCAATGAGCAAGGAACGGGAGCTAGAATCAGGAGCTGGAGCCAGGAGCAGACGAAAGAAATCTTAATCAACTTAACAGAATATTCGATCATAATGGACGTTGTCATGCATCAAGTCCCTGTTTCATGTTGATATAACGGAAGGCCATTTTTTGACATCGACATTTGGCGCTAGAGGAAGGGGATCTCTCCAGAAATACCATTAGTTCAGTAAGCCGAATTCTCTCTCAATCTCAAAACTGACCATTTTCTTTTAGCCCTTCAGGCAACCATGTCGTCAGGCGATCACATTCCTAGAGGGTCTGAGCCCAAAATACCCACCACGGATGAACTCCTGGCTGAAATCAAACAACTAGAAATATATCAATTACAAAAAGAGCAAGAGATGAAGCAACTACATGAAAGGCTTCGAAGGGCCAGAACCGCCCGGAAAGAAGTAATGATGGAGGAAAAAGTGGGAGCGGTCAAGAACCGGGCCCAAAAATTTTTCTCCACACTCGGAGGCACCTTCCCGTACGAACAAGCTACCAGACAAGTAGTCGCCCCCAACTAAAGGTATTCCAATGACGATAGAGTACCTAGCTCAAACCATCAGAACACCCAACCTAAACCAAGTATCTTAAAATGGCTAAGAGCCGATCTCGAGCGCACAAGCAACCCGAATACTGGCATGACTTATGTCAGGGCTGATTCAAAAACTCGATTGTGTGCTCGAGAAAGAGACTTACCCCTAGCCCGTAAGCCCCTCTGCCACTAAGGGACTCCGCAATCATTGAAGAGTTTACCTCATGATACATATATACCTTAAGTATCTAAATGCGTTTTTGATCACCGAGTTCGAATAAGACAGCCGTCCCGCAATTACCATGGAAGGACCTGAACCTCATTCTCTTCGGTACCCTGTCATACATCTAATGCGATCTTTCAAAATCAGTTTCATTCGTATACAAAACCACATTCTCATATTCGATTCAAATCAGTTTCATTCGTATATCAAAACCAATATTCTCATTCGATTCATTATCTTATCAAACACGGAAGTGGAACAACCAAGAGTCATATCGCCACAAAGCAGAGGGATCCTAATCAATGTCACCTCCTAGGCGAGCGGTCAGGGTGTACAGCCCTGAGCCTCGAGCTGGAGGCACGACCACCAATGGCCAGCAAGTGAAGCACTCTACTCCCACAGGTCTCATGACTAGTGTCGCCCACCTCACCGGTCTCACACGGGTCACAACCGTGTCCACATGTCATCCTACCCTCAATGGCTACGTGCCCGTAGGTTGAGATAATTCGCAGTCGGCTACATACAAGAAAATTCTCAGTAGTTCACAATCATCGTAAAATCAGTTCGAAAACATTTCTCATATCGCATCAAAACATTTCAAGCATATTTCAGTTCATCACATAAATCAAGTTTCATACTACCTAAACTCTAGTTATAATGGCGCATATATGACTATAGAATCTAGCATATTCATTATCTATAACACCATGCTGGATAAAGGATTCAGAACCCCTACCTCAGTCCTTGCATCACCAAAGACCTCCCCCGCCTACCAGACGACCTAATTCCTCCTCATTCGCGTACTGGGATACGGAAGAATAACCAAAAATACCGAAAAGAAACATTAGGTTCTTATACTAAGAACCTTCGTAAAATAAAAACAATAATTAAGAGAAAATGTTGAAAACTTAAAACATAAAAACAATTTGTAACGCTGGAAGACTTCGAATAACTGAATTGATCTCTAACTTTCATAGCCATGTCCACTGAATACCTGAAATGCATACAGACCGACTAACCGACTTCCCATAAACTCTATTTTTATTTTAGAGTCTTCATAAGCTGACAAATCATATATTGAACTCCATACTATAAATCTATAGCTGAAACAGTCCCTTTATATGAAATATGATAAAGTTCGGGTAACAATCTCTATTTCAGTTTATTTCCAAAACTAGTCCAAATATGAAATTCGAGCCGTAAAATAATTTGGCAGCACCTCGTCTATATATAGATACCCCGAAATAGCCCATAATATCCTAAATATGATCCTGAACCTAATTCATTCGAAGAAATTGAATAATAATCGTCTAAATAGCTCCAAATTTTGAACCCAAATGAAATTAGTATAACTATACAGTTGTCGATATAACCATCCAATAACCATCAAATTTGAACGAAATTGAAAATTCTAAACTGCTAAATATGTAGAACAAATCGAATGGGATTACCTGGAAAAAATTTCATTAAATTCTGACGACCGAACGCGAAGAAATCAACGAAGGAAAATCGAACTATTTCACGACCAAAAGCCCGATTTGACTCACTGCTTATGGTTTCTCTTGTCTAGAATGTGAATTTGAAAACATAAAAGAAAGTGGGTTTAAAAGGTGGGATTTGGTGGGCACGTGTAGGCTATAATGGGTTTTAGGTTTAAACAAGGGAAAATGACTATTTGGGTTTACAAAATTATAATAATAACTAAAAACACCTAGTAGTATGAGTATTTTGTGTTGTATTATATTACTAGATATATTAAAAGCAAATGAAAGTGAAAGATACGTGATTGGCTTATGTAATTCTCCTTTGATATATTCTCTGTAAAAGTACAAACCTAAATGGAACTAAACATGGTATATATATACCCACTTAGTATCTCTAACTAACCAACACATAGTGACTTTGCATGGGATGAGGTGTAAATTCCTAATTAATGATATATATTAGAAAATCACAAAGGAAGCAACTCATGCTTTTTTACTATAGGCAAACATATAGTTGTCATCCACATCACTTCATAACACTCCCCTTTGGATGACCATCAATAAAAGTAATTTCCTCACTGAAATTTTGTCAGAAAAATCTAGTTAGAGATTTTAGGTTTCACTGGATGTGTGAAATGCTGCCTCGTTAAAACCTTGCCAGAAAAACCCATTGGGACAAAAACTAGACGAAGGAAAAAGAGTACAGAGAGTAAATATCCAGTACTACTGATGATAATATTCTCCCCCTGATGAATATCATATTATGGACTGATGTAATTTTACATCTTTAGATTTTTCAAGCTTTCCATTCCGATGCCTTGTACTAATTTTCTGAAAGTTGTACTAGGCAAAGACTTGGTAAACAAGTCGGCATAATTCTCACATGATTGAATCTTCTGAATATCAATTTCTCCATTCTTTTGTAGATGGTGTGAGAAAAATAACTTAGGCGAAATGTGTTTCGTTCTGTCACCTTTAATATATCCTTCCTTGATTTGAGCAATGCAAACCGCATTGTCTTCATAAATAATGGTAGGTGCCTTTGTAATTCTAGAAATATCACATGATATTCTGATATGGCTAATAATGGACCTTAGCCATACACATTCTCTAGTAGCTTCATGAAGAGCAATAATATCTGAGTGGTTGGAAGATGTGGCGGGCATACTTTGCTTACTTGATCGCCAAGAGAAAGCTGTACCACCACTAGTAAAAACATAGCCTGTTTGTGAAACTCCTTTATGTGGATCAGAGAGATATCATGCGTCAGTATATCCTGTTACTTGTGAACCATTGGAGGAATTTTTTCGAATAGAATAACCCCATGTCAGTAGTTCCCCGAAGGTATCGAAGAATATGTTTTATTCCCATCCGATGTCGCTTTGTTGGTGCCGAACTGAACCTGACTAATAAATTTACTGCAAAAGAAATGTTAGGTCTAGTACATTGAGTCAAATATAATAAAGCACCGATTGCACTTAAATATGGTACTTCAGGACCATGTAGTGTTTCATTATCTTCTTTAGGACGATAAGGATCTTTCATTGTATCTAAAGATCTGACAACCATGGGAGTACTAAGAGGGTATGCAGTATCCATGCGAAATCTTTTCAAAACTTTTTCTGTATACAAATTTTGATGGACAAGTATACCACTTTCACTTCTCTCAATTTGTAAGCCAATGCAGAATTTTGTTTTTCCAAGGTCTTTCATCTCAAATTCTTTTTTCAAATACTCTGCAGCTTTTGAGATATCTTCAACTGTCCCAATTAGATTTATATCATCAACATATAGAGATTTTAGGTTTCACTGGATGTGTGAAATGCTGCCTCGTTAAAACCTTGCCAGAAAAACCCATTGGGACAAAAACTAGACGAAGGAAAAAGAGTACAGAGAGTAAATATCCAGTACTACTGATGATAATATTCTCCCCCTGATGAATATCATATTATGGACTGATTTAATTTTACATCTTTAGATTTTTCAAGCTTTCCATTCCGATGCCTGGTACTAATTTTCTGAAAGTTGTACTAGGCAAAGACTTGGTAAACAAGTCGGCATAATTCTCACATGATTGAATCTTCTGAATATCAATTTCTCCATTCTTTTGTAGATGGTGTGAGAAAAATAACTTAGGCGAAATGTGTTTCGTTCTGTCACCTTTAATATATCCTTCCTTGATTTGAGCAATGCAAACCGCATTGTCTTCATAAATAATGGTAGGTGCCTTTGTAATTCCAGAAATATCACATGATATTCTGATATGGCTAATAATGGACCTTAGCCATACACATTCTCTAGTAGCTTCATGAAGAGCAATAATCTCTGAGTGGTTGGAAGATGTGGCGGGCATACTTTGCTTACTTGATCGCCAAGAGAAAGCTGTACCACCACTAGTAAAAACATAGCCTGTTTGTGAAACTCCTTTATGTGGATCAGAGAGATATCATGCGTCAGTATATCCTGTTACTTGTGAACCATTGGAGGAATTTTTTCGAATACAATAACCCCATGTCAGTAGTTCCCCGAAGGTATCGAAGAATATGTTTTATTCTCATCCAATGTCACTTTGTTGGTGGCGAACTGAACCTGACTAATAAATTTACTGCAAAAGAAATGTCAGGTCCAGTACATTGAGTCAAATATAATAAAGCACCGATTGCACTTAAATATGGTACTTCAGGACCACGTAGTGTTTCATTATCTTCTTTAGGACGATAAGGATCTTTCATAGTATCTAAAGATCTGACAACCATGGGAGTACTAAGAGGGTATGCGGTATCCGTGCGAAATCTTTTCAAAACTTTTTCTGTATACAAATTTTGATGGACAAGTATACCACTTTCACTTCTCTCAATTTGTAAGCCAATGCAGAATTTTGTTTTTCCAAGGTCTTTCATCTCAAATTCTTTTTTCAAATACTCTGCAGCTTTTGAGATATCTTCAACTGTCCCAATTAGATTTATATCATCAACATATAGAGATTTTAGGTTTCACTGGATGTGTGAAATGCTGCCTCGTTAAAACCTTGCCAGAAAAAACCCATTGGGACAAAAACTAGACGAAGGAAAAAGAGTACAGAGAGTAAATATCCAGTACTACTGATGATAATATTCTCCCCCTGATGAATATCATATTATGGACTGATGTAATTTTACATCTTTAGATTTTTCAAGCTTTCCATTCCGATGCCTTGTACTAATTTTCTGAAAGTTGTACTAGGTAAAGACTTGGTAAACAAGTCGGAATAATTCTCACATGATTGAATCTTCTAAATATCAATTTCTCCATTCTTTTGTAGATGGTGTGAGAAAAATAACTTAGGCGAAATGTGTTTCGTTCTGTCACCTTTAATATCAATTTCTCTATTGCTTTAAACCATATAAAGCTCTATTAAGTTTTAGTGAATACATGACACGTGGTTTTCCTTCTGGTAATTTGAATCCTTCACGAACTTTTATAAAATATCGGTATCCAAATTTCCATAATCTAAATGTAATTGCATCCATGACAGGAGAATATGTTTCTTCATAATTTATTCCTGATTTTTGTAGAAAACCATGTGCCACAAGTCGTGCTTTATAGCGAACGATCTCATTATTTTCATTGTGTTTTCTTACAAAAACCCATTTGAACCCAACTGGGTTTACATCTTTAGGTGTGAGGACCACTGGTACAAAAACACTACGCTTATTGAGTGAATCTAATTCTGCATGAATTGCATCTTTCCATTTTGACCAATCGGGTCTTTGTCGACATTCCTCAATAGAGCGTAGCTCATAATCATCATTCTCTTTCAGAATTGAGGTTGCCACCGCAAAAGAGAATACCTCATCCACAATTGTTTCATTTCGGTCCCACACTTCTTTTGAACATTCATAATTTATAGAGATTTCCTCATTGTTCGGTATCTCTGCCTCATCAAGGGTTTCACCCTCTTCAAGGGGTACTTGTTCAGAAAGTGTGGTTGTATCATTAATAGTCTCTTCTAGAGAACAATTATTTTGTGATTGGTTCTTCCTCTTTCTAGGGATAGTATCTTTAGAACCAATTGGTCGTCCACGCTTCTGACGTATTTTAGATGATTCATTCGCTATAGCAGTTTCTCCTGGTCCTTTAGGAATATTAATTCGTGCACGAACATTAGCAGCAGGAATATATGATTCCGTTACCCTTGCTGCATCATTAAATGCATCTGGTAGTTTATTCGCAATGCCTTGCAAATGTACAATCCTTTCTACTTCTAGCTCAGATTGATTTATATAAGGATCAAGATGAGATAAAGTTTGTGTATTCCAACACAATTCAATTTGTTCGTTATTCACTGCAGACAAATTTTCTCCCCCTAATGGTGAGAAAATTGTCTCGTCAAAATGACAATCTGCATCTTGCAGTGAAAGTATCACCTGTCGTAGGTTCTAGATACTTGATAATAGATGGTGAATCAAAACCAACATATATCCCCAGACGCCGCTGAGGTCCGAATTTTACCCATTTAGGAGGCGTAATTGGCACGTGCACCGCACATCCAAAAATACGCAAATGCGCTATATTTGGTTCATGGCCCAAAACAAGTTGCAAAGGAGAATGTTGACCATTCGCAGTAGGTCGTAGGCGGATCAAAGCAGCAGCATGTAATACTGCAGATCCCCATGCAGAAACCAGCAACTTGGTTTTCATCAACATAGGACGTGCCATCAGTTGTATATGTTTTATGAATGATTCTGCTAGACCATACTGTGTATGAACATAAGCTATAGGATGTTCAACATCAATACCAACTGATATACAGTACGCATCAAAAGCCTTTGATGTAAATTCGCCTGCTCCGTCAAGGCGTATGGACTTAATCGGAAAATCGGGAAAATGAGCTCGTAATCGAATAATTTGGGCAAGCAACCTTGCAAATGCATTATTACGAGTAGACAGAAGAGTAACATGAGACCATCTCGCATAAGCATCTATCAATATCATGAAATATCGAAACGGTCCACATGGTGGGTGAATAGGACCACATATATCTCATTGGATTCTTTCCAGAAATTTAGGAGATTCGATATGGACTTTTGTGTGAGACGGTCTTATAATTAATTTCCCCAATGAGCTAGGTGTACAAGCAAAATCCTTGCTTATTAGAATCTTTTGATTCTGTAGTAGGTGTCCCTGAGAATTTTGAATTATTCTACTCATCATGGTAGATCCTGGATGTCCCAAACGGTCATGCCAAAGTGTCGTCACAGTTGGATCATAAAACTTCTGGTTTATGACAATATAAGATTCAACCGTTTTTATCCTTGTAATATACAATCCTGAAGAGAGAGTTGCCAATCTCTCGAGATCATGCTTCTGGCCCGAAGCAGTTGAAGTAATATACAAATATTTTTCATTATTTTTATCTCCAGTTTCAAGGTGATAACCATTTCGACGTATGTCTTTAAAACTTAACAGATTCTGTAAAGATCTGTTCGAATACAATGCATCGTCAATGGTTAACTTCGTACCACTTGGTAATATTATAATTGCTCCGCCAGAGCCGTCAATGAGACTAGATGAACCAGCGATTGTTATCGCATTAGCCTTGTATAACTTCAAGGTCTCAAAATATTTATTGTTTCGAAAGATAGAGTTAGTAGTTCCGCTATCAACTACACATATATCCTCATCATCTTTTGATATTGTCTTTCTGCAATCCATACCTTATGTAAACAAAAATAAGACATAAGATTATAACATATTTGTATTATATGCACATGATAATATTACATTAATTATTTAAGAAACAAAATAGTATGTACAAATATAACACTATTCTGGGAAAATTTTGTCAAATTCTTCATCAAGTAGTTTGTCAATTCAGCGGGAGATATATGAGGTGTCAAATTCAGCGAGAGATATTACATTAATGAGTATCTTGTGTTGTATTATATTACTAGATATATTAAATGCAAATGAAAGTGAAAGATAAGTGATTGGCTTCTGTAATTCTCCTTTGATATATTCTCTGTAAAAGTGCAAACCTAAAGGGAACTAAACATGGTATATATATACCCACTTAGTATCTCTAACTAACCAACCCATAGTGACTTTACATGGGATGAGGTGTAAATTCCTAATTAATGATATATATTAGAAAATCACAAAGGAAGCACCTCATGCTTGTTTACTATCTTACTCCATACGATATAGGCAAAAGGCACCACGTCATCTCTTATCTCAAGCAAACATATAGTTGTCATCCACATCACTTCATAACACCTAGATCTTTTTCTATTAAGTTGAATATGCCAAAATAATTATGAGTAATAATAGGTCAAGTTCGAAATAATATTGATAATTATTAGAAAGGTCATTTTCTAATTGTTTAGTTCCAAAAATACCCTTCCACATCAAAACCTACTCTTTAAAAAAAAACTCAGAAAATTTTAGGGCTCCTCTTCTCCAATCTTACGATGCCAAACCGCCGCCGGAATCTTACTCGGTGTATAGATCTCAGATTTCGCCATCCCCGCCTAAACCGACAAATCTCCTTTCTCCTTCAACCATTGTTGGTGATTACTTCTCTCTCAATGTAAATTCAGACGAAGATGATGTTTTAGTAGTTAGAAAACCATCTGATGTTTCTCCATCTCCTTCCACCATTGATACTCCAACTTCAACCACAAACCCTAGTTTAGAACGTAGTTGGATTCGAGCTAATAGTAAATTCGAATCCCCCATGATCCAACTCCACAAAGGTAAAAAAGATAACTCATTTAAATCTACTCAATTTTCTAGGGTTTTGGAAATTTTATTAGTTTATTTTTCCTGTTGGTTTGTGGGCTAATTGTGGGTTATTCATAATAAAGATACTTAGATTTTTGTGAGTTTCTCTTACCTACTGAAGAAGAAATTTTAGAACTTTTATATATTATTTATGTAAAACTGTGTGTGTTCTAAATGCTGCAACTTTTAGAACTTTTATATATTATTTATGTAAAAATGAAGATTTCAGCAAGGGTTTGGAGGTATTTAAGGAGAGTGTGAAGAGAGATAAAGTTCCTGACTTTGGAACTATGAGACATTTGGTTGAAGGGTTAGTAGAGAAATTGAAATTAACAGAAGTGAAGGAATTGATTAAGATTGTGAAGGAGTTTCCTCCTAACTTCTTAAATGCTTGGAAGAAACTTGAGATAGAACTTGGGTTGGACGTGGAGAAAGAATCTGCTTCAAAAGAATTTGCTTCTGCTACTTCAATTTAAAGCTTTTCGATTAATTGCGGAGCTCAATTTTGATGGAATAATGCCTACCCAACATAATTAATGCTACAACCTTATAGGTGAATTCAGAGGGAGGGATGGGTGATTGTAGAAAAGGAAAATTTAGGTCTAAAAGTAGAGACAATAGGTGGTGGTGGTGGTGGGTGAAGCAGAGATATAGATGAGGCTGCCATTTTTCGTATACTTCTAACTTTTCCCCTGAATTGAGTGGCTTTGGCTGAGATCGTTGGAGATCTTTTATCAATTGATTATAAAGGTTGTTGCAATTCATTCGAATTTGGAGAGGAATAGGAAAGATAAATACAACAAAAATCAAAAGATTGATGGTGACGACGAAGAAAGGTTTTCTGGCTTATTTTATCTTCTAAACATTAGTCGTTTTTTAATTTATCAATTGAAGGAGACAGTGAGGTTTTGTTTTGAGATCTCTTGTTAAATTTGAATATCATCTTAATGAATTTTCCCGACAAGTTTAATTACATTGTGCAAACACATGTTTGCAGTTTACATTATCAATTGAAAGAGACAGTTTGCAGTTTACATTATGCAAACACATGTTTGCAGTTTACATTAAGTTTACATTATGCAAACACATGTTTGCAAATCAGATTGGTGCAAACACGTTTGCAGAACAGATTCCTGCAAACACGTTTGCAGAACAGATTGCTGCAAACACGTTTGCATAACAGATTGTTGCAAACACGTTTGCAGAAAAACGTAAAGAAAAAAAACGCCATTTTTTTGGGGTTTTTTTTTCGAAAAAAAGTATTGAAAGTGGATCTTGTTAGAAAGCTAATGAAAATTCATTTCTAAATATATAATTTTTATAGAAATCCGATATCTCAAACAAAAGTTATAACGATTTAAAGTTTAAAGAAAAATAAAAGAATTTAGTTACACAAAATGACAAAAAGGAGTATTTTAGTAATTGCACACTTTTTGACCTGAATAATAATTTTCAAATGTTTTGTGTTTTTCTACTCATTTTCAATATTATTTTGACCTTTCTAGAAATTACCCCTTTAAATAAATGGTAAGGCTGCCACATGTTATTTATTAAAGTGGCCATGCAAAATTAATCTGTTTTAGGTCCCTCATTTACATACACCTCCTAAATAAATCCCTCGATTTGGTCAGATTGCAAAATAACTCCTGAAATCATAAAAAGTTGCAGATTTAATCCTAATCTCGACTTGACCAAAATGTTAAAATCATGGGATGTTACAATAACCATCTTCCTCATGCGTGCTTGCTCATCAGGGTCTCCAAGACTCTGAGTCTTTCCGAGCTATGCGCCATGAGATTTTGGGTCGAATATCTCTTTTAGAGTCTTTCGCATTTGGTCTTTTAAGAATCTCAAGTTTCTTATTTTAGTCCTATCCTCTTTTAATCTATACTCATAGACCTTTGATGCCCAAAAGCATTTCATCCTTTGTGGTCCTTCATTGAGTCAGTTCGCAACTGACATCCTTATGTTATTCTCAATTTCTGGGATGTACTCTACATATCGGACCTAGAAAGCCTGTTACTCCTACTTACCTTCTTAAAACCACAAGGTTCAAGATTTTCTTCATTCTTCAGAAATCAAACATCTTTGATTACCTCGTTGAATCGAAGATTCCAACTCTTGCTTGCTTCAATCCCTCAACGGATTATTGAAGCTTGCGTGTTCCAAAACTTGATGAGATATGGATTCCGTGATTACTTGGCTTCAAGCCAAAATCTAGGGTTGGTTTCCGTCTTTGCCCAGGTCTTTTATCTTTTCAGTAAGAGTTTATTCTTCTGAACTTGTAAGATAACCTTTTGACCTTAAGAGCGTTTGAACAACAATTTGGAACACTCTCAACTTCTTGAGATATTCTCGTTTTGAGCAACTTTCAACTTTTTGAGAGTTCTCCTGCGAATCACATTCGCTTTGTGCGGTAGGTATTTACCTTTTATTTCTTTTTGCACGGAACCGCGGTTAACTGTTCCTAACAGTCTTTTTGCTCTTGGCGAACTTATTCGGCCTGTACATTCCTCATGACTGTTCATGGTCGAACTAATTTGACATGTAATTTTCTCCCACTTATTCTTGTAATAATTAGTACATCGTTACGCTAAAAACTAGAAGAATACCACCACGAGCAACAAACACTTTGTTCTCTGATCGGTTGTGGAAAAGTCCAAATTTCTTCTAAAGAAATTGCGTCATACTTAGCTAATTTTGTATCCTTGTAAAACGTTTTTACACAGGCTTAGCTTTAGACGGAGTAGGTAAAGTGAGAAAACGACCGTTTCCATAATATATCCCAAAAGATTCGGAAGACTGGCTTGAACCCATCATTTATCGAATCATGCATAGCAGTGTTGGATTACTCCCACTGGACCCACCATCCATCAGATGTGTTCCATGGGTTGTGTTAAGAAACCATTTCTCAACTCTTTGATGGTTATCAAATTCTTGACTCAAATTTTCACCATACCAATTTAATCGGATGACTTAAATTTCCATGTCAAGGTGATTCTTTACTTCAATTTTTAAGTTGTTTGAACCTTTCAAACATTTAGACTTTATACTTAATGACTTGTATGTTTCTGTACTTAGGTCTCGTTTGGGAACGCTTAAAATAAGCTAAAAGCCAGTTTTTAGCTCATTTTTTAAGCGCTTTTTGGTTTTTTATTGTGTTTGGATAAGCGCAAAAAGCCCGTTTTCCTAAAAAATTCTGGCTTCTGCATTTAGCTTATCCGGGATGCTACACGGTGATTTGGAACTGTAATAAAAAAAAATCCATTTTTTATTCTTTATTGCTGCCTCTTTCTTCTTTCCCTTCTTTCTTCTCATGAAGTTAGGGTTTCAAGGTTCAGAGAGAGCTACTACCAACTTTATATGGATTTCATTAATCTTCATCTACATCAATCTCACATGTAAGCAAGATAGGGGTTGAATCTTTATTGTTCCTCTACCAACTTTCTCTCTCGACAAACCAATCATAACAATTGTTCATCAATTTCTTCACATATCTCTCAATATCCACATCTCAATTTTCTCACTATCATCTTAGATAATCCATGCCCCATATCTCAAAGACGTTTCTTTTTTCAAATTTTGTCCCCAAATTGGATTTGGATTACCTTTAGACATCTTTTTATCAGAAATTTGAGTTTAAGATCATGGCATAAGTTGGTTAGGGTAAACCATCAAAAATCTTAAGAAATTACAACCAAAATAATGTGAAAGTGTTAAGGATGACTTTTTTTCTTATTCCTTCTTCAATTGCGTAATGGGTCTTCAAAAGTTAAAGCTTAGAACAAGAAGAACAATTGTTCATAGGTTTCATTACAATCGACAGAGCATTGTTATTCCCTGTATTCTTTACTTTTACATGATGGAAGTAGCAGAGAGTCTTTATCAATTCTTTACTTTTGTCATTTTGTTTAATGACTCTTCAAAAATTCCTTTTATGTGATGGAAGTATTGGATATATTTGATATATATAATTTTATAAATATAAAATATTAACAACTATATATAAAATTAGATAAAAATATTTTAAGTTTATTTTGACCAAACGCATAGCATAGCTTTTAGAGATTAAAAAATCACTTTTCGTGTGTCATACCAAACGATCACAATAGCTTATTATAAATTACTTTTATTTAAGCGCTAAAAAAGAAGCTGTTGTAATAAGCTATATGTGTATCCAAATGAGGCCTTAATGAAGTTGTCATGGTACGTGTTGAAGTAACTTTCGTTAGCTTCTGCAAGTAAACATATAGGCATGCATAACTTAGTATGAGTCCTAATAGATTACTAGTCTCTATGCCTTTCTGAAAATGGTGACTTTGTCAATTGATCCTCAAGTCCTAAGCGACAATGCTGGATTTAACGAGTTTGAATCTTTTGATTTTACCCATTATCAATGTTAACAATTTTAGTTCTTCAAGAATCTCCTGTTAATTTACCATTGATTTAAAACATACGATGTTTCTAGGAGAACAAAATAATTACTATTAAGTTCTAAGCTAGATCAGTGTCTAAAAGAAGACTTCGATCTCTTTCAGCATCCTTAGCAATATTGCTTCTGCTCCCTCTTGGATCCTTTCTCCTTTTAATCAAGTATGTAATTCCCTTGAGCTCCCACTGAGCCGCTCATCTAGTCTTCAATACCTTGTGAAGGAATTTTATGATACTTGTTTAACTTTGTTAACAAGGATACTGGAACCGGAATTCATAATTTCATTCCTTTTGTCCTCCAGGTGCTAAGGGTAGTTTCCTTTTAAATGGTTTAGGCATTGTTTTGGAAACATTTACAGTAATGAGGAACAATCTTGATCATGGACTCGAGAACCAATTTGCCTTCCTTAATCAATTGTTTGTCTCTCTTAACTGACCATTTGCCTTTTAGAATCTCAAGAACTTTTCTTAGATTCCTTGCTCTGAATCTCAAGAACTTTTCTTAGATTCGATGTTCCCGTTTGTTCTGCTCAGTTGTTCATAACAATCTGATTGACTCATCTAAGGTCTTATCCGGTATGAGTCAACATTGGGATTGGATATTCTAGGAAGCTTTCTTTATTTTTAAATCTGAGAACCATTCTTGGATTCCTTTCATTCAAGAAAGTTGTTTTTGTTGAATTCCTTAAGGATTGACCAAAGGTTAGAAAACTAATTTTCTAATATGTCACTAAAACTACAAGAAAGAATTGTAAAGTTTTAAACTCATTATCGTTTTTGAAAAAATCCAGTTTTCCCATATTATTCAATATAAAATCGTCCCTGATTGAACAACGTGACCAAGATCCCATTTTTTCGAAGTTAGGCGGACTAAGGCCCTGCCCTCAACCCCGTTATCCTGGGTGAGTGAACTTGATGAGTCATGAAAATGTCTCATCTGAATCTCATAACTCGGGCTAGTTAGTCCAATTCGAGCCTTTACTCTGATAAATTGCTTGTTTCTATTACTTAGGTGTCTTCTACGGAGTTCGGTGTGAAAAATAGTTAAAATCGGGATATTGACACGTTAGGGGCATTTCGGTCATTTGGTGGTAATGGTGCTCTTGTAATTTGGCCAATATTGATACTCGGATGAAACTGGAGTCAATGACGAGTTCGTAGGCGAAAACGGAAGTGAAATCGGAGTTCGGGAAAGTAAAATAGAGCGAGTCAAAATCCGGGTCAAAATCAATTAGACCAAGCCGTCAAAGACACATGGCATAAACCTGGACATTAACTCAAAATTTCGGTACACTTTCGGGATAAATAAGAATCCACAATCCAGGTACACATGGTCGGAGATTCAGAGGCGATGGAAACATGTGCGGTACACTGGTGGGCTGCGTGGGATGATGCTCGGGATATCTTTTGAGACATGATTCGGTGCTTTACAAATCCATTCTACGGTACTCCCACCAAAATCTAACGACGACTGATATGCACACGCGTTGATTAGTCCATCCGACAGCTTCTCTACTTAATACCGGTACTCCCTATTGCTCCCTAGCTTATCCGAATTTGAATCCAGCGTGGCATGATAACCAAAAAGGATCAGAAATACGTGAACTTCTCTCCTCTTTCTCTATTTATCTTCTTAAATTAATTTGGAAAGAACAACAGAAGAGAGAGAGGGACCGTGAGCTGTCGAGAGAGAAGAAAGGAAAGGGAGACAGAGATGAAAAGTGAAGATTGTGGATCATGTAGAAATGGAATGAAATAAACCGAGAAGGAAAGAGAGAGAGATTTGGGATTTGACTATCCTTCTCTCCTTCTATATAGTGAACACACAGTTATGAACTAATGATCCTCTCCACGGCTTACAACAGGAAAGCACGGTTTAGAGAGAGAGAAGAAGATCACGGTTTAGAGAGAGAAAGAAACAGAAACAGAACCAAGATTCATCTCTCATCATCACTCGTGTTCTTTTACTTTTCCCATTTCTTTTGTTCCTTCTTTGTGAGAGAGAGGGAGATTACAGAAAGAGAGGGAGAAATTGTAGAGAGAGAGAGAAGCAAAACAAATTACAGAAAGAAGTTGTTCTCGGATTTTTCTTATTGTTTGTTAATTGATTTACTGTTTTCTTAGTGAGAAAGAGAATACAGAGAGTTCTAATATTAAGAAAAAGAGAAACAGAAACAGTAGGGTGAGGAAGGTTAGAGAAATTAATTGGAGAATACGAGAAAATAGGTGAGACAATAATTTTCCCACAGGGAATAGCGAAAAAGTTAAGTTTTCTTACTCTTTTACTTATATAAATTTAAATGTTTATCTCCTCCAGCATGATTGGCTAAATCTTGTCTATCTAGGGTTTAGATGAAGTCCAAAATTAGTTTTACTAATATGATTTATATGTAAGTTAATCAATTTTTAAAATAAATTTCCTATATGTAAGTTCTTTTAAACGATGATATATTCCGGATTTTATACCATTAATGTTATAAAACCCGAGTTAAATGAAAAATTGATTAACTAATGCAAATACCTCATACTTAGAATTGATTATATGGATGGATTCGAAAACCCTAGGTTCCCCTTTTCTGAATATCAACTTAAGTGTTATTTAAATATTAATTGCTATTTTTTTTATTATTTGAAAAATATTAACAATCAAACCACTTTTTGAAGATATAATAGTTTTAAGGTTATTTGAGTTTGACTTAGTCTCTGAGGAACGAACCGGTCTTACCGGAATTTACAACTTGAGACCTATGCACTTGCGAGTGTAGACCTATTTAGGAAACTTTCTAAGCCCATCAAGTTTTTGGCGCCGCTGTCGGGGACTAAGTTTGAATTTGTCTTATCTTATTTCTATATTTGGAAAGTTTTATTTTTGGTAAGTTTTTATTTTTGGACACTTTGACTTGCTTTTCCATTTTTGGTGTGTAGAACACTAAGGAGCAAAAGAAAAGGCGCAACAAGGAGAGGAGCTCAAGAAGAAGAATTTACAGTTTTATTTTTAGTATTTTTTATTTTTGGTGAGAGAGAGACTTTCTAGTTTTTATTTTGGTTTTAAAGTTTTGACCCTAAATTGGAGGGCTTTATAAATTGTAACCGAAAATCAAAACGAAGCCTCGGGTTGGAACACTCACGGGAGAGTGGCCATGGTCGTCTGCAAGGGTCATCGCCTGTCTTGAACGGGAGGTAATTTCTCTAATCACCCACGAAGCCCCTGTCAGTGGATAATTGTGTGTTTTGTGTGCCTAATTGCTTTGATCGAATTGTTTAGTATAAGTATTCTAGTAAGGGCAATAACCCAATTAAAAGATAGGAGACGGATTTCATCACCGTTCTCTTGCCCAAATAGGTAACAACATTCACGATCCTAAACCTCACCTAAAAGAAACTAAAATCTGATTTAGACATTAACCCTAAGGTTTCGAGCTCATAGGATCTTTGAAACAATTCAGGGACTTGATTTTTATTTGGGCATTCCTCAATGGAAAGTGTCACTCAATTCTTTAAAAGGTCACCTCGAGAAGAGGAAACGTTACCGAAGATTGGACGGCTATCACAACGTTCATCGTTGGCTATCACCGAGAATTGTTTGACCGTATTACTTTGACGGAGTAACCCTCATAACAATTATAGTTCAAGCTTTGTAACAAAGTAGGAGCTGTCTAGATTTTTAGGGTGAATCTGACCAACTTGTTTGTCGTCTAGATTTTGTTTAGGTTGCTTGGTGGAGTCAGACTGATTGTGTTTGCTTTCTTCTAGGGTTTTCGTAGTGATTCTTTGGTTTGAATAAAAAAAAAAGTTTTATTGAGAATATCCTTGGTCATTGGGCTCTAGTTTATGCCCGATAGATATCGTGATAAGAGAGGTCGTTTCATTAGTAGAGAAACTCATCTAAGTTATCTTCTGGCCAATCTCTCTTTGAGTGACACTATGGGTGAAAATCTAGACCAAGCCAGGAATGGAAATCCACCTATGACACTCAGGGATTACATGAACCCTACTAGAACATGTCAACCATCATGCATACAGTTACCTCACTCCACGGCTCACTTCGAGTTAAAACCGAGCATTATCCAAATGCTCCCACTCTTTTGTGGGGTTGAGAACGAGAATCCCTACCACCATGTTAGGGATTTTGAAGAAATCTGTGGGACTATAAGATTTCCCAATATGTCTGATGAAATAGTGAGGTTAGATTGTTCCCTTTCTCTTTGAGAGAGAAAGCAAAATCTTGGTTGTATGCCTTACAACCTCATTCCATTACCACATGGGAAGAATTAACCAGTTTATTCCTTCTGAAATTCTTTCTCAAGCACAAAACCACCTCTTTAAGGCAAAGTCTTAATAATTTTGTGCAACAAGAAGGAGAGTCTCTCTACAAATATCTTGAGAGATTTAAAGAACTGGAACTACAATGTCCACACCATGGTTATGAAAAGAGCAGACTAGTCCAGATTCTCTATGACGGACTAGACTATCCCACTACATCCATGGTAGAGTCATTCTGTGGTGGCGGATTTACCTATAAATCCGTTGATGATTGCATGGCTTTTCTAGAAGATCTAGCTGAGAAATCCCACCAATGGGAAACTTCTAGAGGACCTCCTACTAGGGCAAATCCTACTCCGAATAAAGGTGGCATGTATAGAGTTGACGAGTCGGAACTTAAACTCGCCGCCATGACGAGAAGGATAGAAGCCCTAGAGCTTGGTCAGCCTAAAGCAGTTAGGGAGGATCCCACTCAGGTCATGAGTGTTGGAAATGAATCCATCTCTTATCCGTGCTCCGTCTGTGGAGACCCATTTCATACAGGGAATAAGTGTACCCTATTCTTTGTTTCTGACAAAAAAGAGTAAGCTAATGCTCTTTATCTAAACTCTAGGCAAGATAACCGTCAGAAATATGATCCTTATTCGAACACTTATAATCCGGGTTGGAGAAATCACCCCAATTTTTCTTGGTCCAAGGGTCAAAATCAGGGTCAGGTTAGTAGTTCCATGAACCCTCCTGGGTTTAACGCTCCTAGGAATCCTTATGCTCAAAACCAGGGTCAATCTAGTACCCAATATCCTTCTCAAAATAATGAGTCTTTAGAGGAAACCATGAAGCAACTAGCTAAAACCCAGATAGAGTTTGCACAACAGACCAACCAGACTATACAACAGACCAACCAGGCTGTAACTAGTTTAAGAACCAAGGTAGGTCAACTTAGAGAAGCCCTTAGGCAGAGAGAACAGGGTATGTTTCCTAGTCAACCAGAACCAAACCCGAAGGGTAAACAGTCGATGGACCAGGCCAATGCAGTAACCACCCTTAGAAGTGGTAGGGTAATTGACAATAAGGTAGGAGTTCTCGAAGATAGTGAACTAAACTTTGAACAACCCACCTTACCAACTAGTGTCCCTAGTAAAGAGCCTGAGAAGGCTCCTGAGTCCGAAGACCCACCCATTGTTCCTGAGTCATCTGTTCCTAGAGCCCCATATCCTCAGCGTTTGGTAGAACCAAAGAAGAAAACTCAGTTTGAGGAGATAATGGAAATGTTCAAACAGGTTAGTATTAACATTCCATTATTAGATGCTATTAAACAAATCCCAGCTTACGCTAAGTTCCTTAAAGACTTATGTACTAGGAAGCGTAAGATGAATGTGCATGAGAAAGTCTTCTTGACTAATCAAGTCAGCTCTATTCTCCAGCAAACCCTTCCAGCTAAGTATAAAGACCCAGGAAGCCCTACATTACCATGCACCATAGGGGAACATGAGATCGAACGAGCATTGTTAGATTTAGGTGCCAGTGTTAACTTACTTCCTTACTCGGTTTACTTACAGTTAAGGTTAGGAGAAATAAAACCCACTTCTATAGTTCTCCAGTTGGCAGATCGGTCTGTTGGGCGACCACGTGGGATAGTGGAAGATGTTTTGATAAAAGTTGGTGAATTCATCTTTCCTGTAGATTTCATCATCTTAGATACTGAACCAGTTCGTGATACCCAAAACCAAATTCCCGTCATTTTAGGACGACCATTTTTAGCTACATCTGATGCTGTCATATACTGTAGGAGTGGACTTTTAAGATTGTCTTTTGGAAACATGACTGTAGAGATGAACATCTTTAAGGCTGGACTTTTCCCTGATGATGTTAATGATTTTAGCGAGATGAACCTAATAGATATGTTCGTTCAGGATTCTTTACCTGAGACTTTATCCGAGGATCCTTTAGAAACACTGTTGGCTCATTTTGGCTTAGACTTTGATGAGGAGGGAAGTATCAATGAGGTGAATGCTTTGTTGGATTCTACCCCATTACTGGATACTGATAAGCGGAAAGCAAAAGCTGAAGCCCTCATTTTGTCCGAGCTAATTGACTCGCCAACTGTAGAGACAAATCAACTATCATCCACCAGTGAATCCAGTGGTCCTTCTATCCCAGAGTTGCTTCCATCCACAGAGAAACCACCTTCCTTAGAATTGAAACCCTTGCTTGACAACTTAAAGTATTTGTTTCTAGGCCCATCTGAAACTCTACCTGTCATTATTGCTTCTGAGTTAGAAAAAGAACAGGAAAGTAGATTACTAGATGTCCTTAGAAACCACAAAGAGGCTTTAGGGTGGTCAATAGCTGATTTAAAGGGTATAAGTCCTTCTGTTTGCATGCACCATATCTACCTAGAGAAAGATGCTAAACCGTCAGGGGAAATGCAACGTAGAATTAACCCTCACATGAAGGAGGTTGTTAGAGCTGAAGTCCTGGAATTGTTAGGAGCGGGTATCATATACCCTATTTCAGATAGTACTTGGGTCAGCCCTGTTCAAACTGTACCCTAGAAATCAGGCATTACTGTAGTCAAGAACGAGTCAAATGAGTTAATACCCACCAGGATGACCACTGGGTGGCGTGTTTGTGTTGACTACAGGAAATTGAACACTGTCACGAGGAAAGACCATTTTCCTCTTCCTTTCATTGATCAGATGCTAGAAAGACTAGCTGGGCATAGCCACTATTGTTTCTTAGATGGCTATTCTGGCTATAAGCAGATTCCAATAGCCCCTGAAGACCAAGAGAAAACCACTTTTACTTGTCCATTTGGAACTTATGCTTATTGTCGGATGCCTTTTGGGTTGTGTAATGCACCCGCTACATTTCAACGATGTATGATGAGCATATCTACAGATATGGTAGAGAGGTTTCTTGAGGTCTTTATGGATGATTTTTCAGTCTTTGGCTCGTCATTCGATCAGTGTCTGCATCACCTCACACTCGTGTTGCTTCGATGCAAAGAGAAGAACCTAGTTCTCAATTGGGAGAAATGTCACTTTATGGTTCGCTCAGGAATAGTCTTAGGGCATGTCATTTCTGAAAAGGGCATTGAAGTAGATAAGGCAAAAGTTGAGTTGGTAAAAAGCCTCGCAGTCCCTAAAACGGTCAAAGATATTCGATCGTTCTTAGGACATGCTGGATTTATCAACGGTTTATTAAAGATTTCAGCAAGATATCTAGACCTCTTTGTAATCTTTTGGTAAAAGAGAACAAATTCGTCTTCGATGGTCCTTGTTTAGAAGCCTTTGAGAAACTCAAGCTTCTGCTCACTTCAACCCCTATTGTCCAACCTCCCAACTGGAGTACTCCATTTGAGATCATGTGCGATGCATCTGATTATGCCAATGGAGTCGTGTTAGGTCAACGTGAGAATAAACTTCTTCACGTAATATACTATGCCAGTAAGAAGTTGAATGATGCACAGCTAAACTACTCTACCACCGAAAAAGAGTTGTTAGCTGTAGTGTATGCCCTAGAGAAGTTTAGATCATATCTTGTAGGTTCTAAGGTCATCATATTCTCTGATCATGCTGCATTAAAATATCTCCTTTCTAAAAAGGATGTAAAACCTAGGCTGATTAGATGGATACTACTGCTACAGGAATTTGACATAGAGATTCGGGACAAAAAGGGTTCCGAGAATCTAGTAGCAGACCACTTGTCTAGACTTGTAGTCGAGTCTGTAGAAGACAAGTTACCTATGAGAGAGAGCTTTCCTGATGAGCAACTTTTTAGTATCTCCCAATTACCTCGATTTGCTGATATAGTGAACTATCTTGCTACTGGTCAAATACCCAAACACTGGACCAAGCGAGATCGTGATAAATTTTTATCCGAGGTAAAACGGTTCTTCTAGGACGACCCATACTTATTCAAGTATTGTCCCGACCAGATCATTAGGAGATGTGTTCCTAATGAGGAACAATCCAAAATCATCTCCTTTTGTCATGATCATGCATGTGGGGGGCATTTTAATGGTAAGAAGACGTCCGCAAAAATTCTACAATGTGGTTTTTACTGGTCGTCTATCTTTAAGGATACCCATGCATATTGTTTGGCATGTGAACAATGCCAAAAGTTGGGAAGCATTTCATGTAGAAACATGATGCCCCTTAATCCTATTTTGGTAGTTGAGGTCTTCGATGTGTGGGGCATCGATTTCATGGGTCCCTTCCCAAATTCATTTGGAAATCTGTACATCCTAGTTGCAGTTGACTATGTGTCAAAGTGGATAGAGGCAGTTGCTTCCAAAACGAATGATCACAAAGTTGTGATCACTTTCTTAAAGGAAAACATACTTTCACGTTTTGGTACACCACGAGCAATTATTAGTGACGGGGGCACACACTTTTGTAATAGGCAATTTGAGCTTTTAATGAAATATGGTATTACCCATAAAGTGTCAACCCCATGTCATCCACAGACTGGTGGTCAGGCCGAGGTGTCGAATAGAGAGATTAAACGCATTCTGGAGAAAACGGTTAACACCAACAGGAAGGATTGGTCTTTACGACTAACCGATGCTCTATGGGCTTACCATACAATGTTTAAGTCCCCTATTGGAATGTCTCCATATAGACTAGTGTATGGCAGAGCATGTCACTTACCCGTTGAGTTAGAGCATAGACCATATTGGGCTATCAAGCAGTTGAATTTTTCGCTTGACAAAGCGGGTATAGAGAGAAAATTGCAACTCAGTGAATTGGAGGAGTTGAGAAATGATGCATATGAAAGTGCTAGGTTATATAAGCATCAGATGAAAATGTTTCATGATAAAAATATTTTAAGAAAAACATTTTTACCAGGTCAGAAAGTTTTATTATATAACACACGTTTGCATTTATTTCCTGGGAAACTCCGTTCTAGATGGTCAGGACCTTTCACGGTCAAGTGTGTTTATCCTTATGGTGCGGTCGACATTGAAGACAAAAATGGTAGTGTGTTCAAAGTGAATGGACAACGGTTAAAACCATTTTTAGAGATGTTGAACGATACAGAGGATGTTTCTATCGAAGATCCTGTCTATCCAAACTGATCCGCTATGATCAGTTTCGTCTGGCTGAAGACGTCAAACTTAGCGCTTTCTGGGAGGCAACCCATGCACAGGACTTCTGAGTCTGGTAACATCTTTCCTTACATCCTATTATTTTTGCATAGTCTTCAGAACATTGAGGACAATGTTCGGTTTAAGTTTGGGGATAGGGGATTCAATTTTTAGTCCTTATTTCAAAAATTCAAAAGGGTTCAAAATTTTTAATATTTGGATTGAAAATGTGAGTCTAGTTGTTTTTGCTTGTTAATAGTTATAGAGTCTAGTTGGTCGGACTATCCGTTTGCTAAAGGTTTTTTCATGAATTTCGTGTCTTAAAGTTGTCTGTGCACTAGCCATGTGAGTGTTAGATAGGTGAAGAGTAGACTTTTCTGAGAAAACTTAATTGATCATTAGTGGAGACTTAACCCATGTGAGATTCTGAGCCTTTTTTTTTTTGCTTTGAGTGATCTCTTCTGCTCTAACTCCGAGTAGAGTGAAGAGCTACTCAACGTCGTAATGTTAAAAGAGCTCATTTGATCTCCTGAGCTCAAATTTTACAACCACTAGGGATGTCATCAGGAATGAAAACCTTCTCTTGTAGCCTGAAAAACTTGAAAGCAATGTCAACTAGAGGAAAATAGAAACCCTATTCGTCATTTAGAAACCCTGAGAATAAGAAATGAAGCAAAGTGGATAGAATTTTACCCAAGGAAAGAATAATGTAAAGAAATTTCTTTTTGTGTATTTTGAGTTTTAGTACCAAGAAAGTGGTATATGTCTTGAAAAAAAAAAGTGTTAGTTTGTGTTTAAGTGTTTATCCCAAAGTAGTTCTTGAAGATTTGAAGACGTCGAGTTCTCAGGAGTTCTAGTTCATCCTTAGTCTATCGACCTCTAGGAAACATCGTTAGAAAGTAGATCAGGTGAGAAGAGTTGGTTAGCTTCTCCATTCCGTATTAGTGGTTGTTTTCTTTCTATGAGATCAGTCGTTTACCAAAAATTTAGTCCATCTTTTGTAATGTGTTGAGTTTCCCTGATACTCATACTCGCACATTGAGTGAACCATTTCGGAGTGACTTAAATTTTTGAGTGTATGACCGTGAGGCAGTAGTTGAGGCGAAATGTATTGAGAGGGTAATCAAAGTCTTGTCTGTTCTAAACCGAAATGATATTCACATTGCCTGACCGAAATGATATTCACATTGCCTGATCATGTGCACTTCGGGTTTTGATTACTAGTGAAGGGATTTTTAGCATTTGTATGGTTTGGTCAACTTTGATTTCATTTCTATTAACTTTCGAAAACCTACCGGATAAACATTTTTAGTCCATATCATATTTAGACCCTTACGCATTTTTGAGATTTTTGGATTTTGTGGGTATATTCACTGCAAACTCTCACGAGACAAAACTCGTCCTCTAGGGCAACTTAGAGGTTTAACAGCTTGTTGCACGTGCTAAGTGCAATCGTGATTCCCTACGAAAGTGGTGAAATGGGTTTAATTTTATTTTTCTGTTTTGCTCGAGGACTAGCAAAATCTAAGTTTGGGGATGTTTGATGAGTCATGAAAATGTCTAATCTAAATCTCATAACTCGGGCTAGTTAGTCCAATTCGAGTCCTTACTCTGATAAATTGCTTGTTTCTCTTACTCAGGTGTCTTCTACGGAGTTCGGTGTGGAAAATAGTTACAATCGAGAGATTGACACGTTAGGGGCATTTCGGTCATTTGGTGGTAATGGTGCTCTGGTAATTTGGCCAATATTGATACTCGGATGAAACTGGAGTCAATGACGAGTTCGTAGGCGAAAACGGAAGTGAAATCGGAGTCCGGGAAAGTAAAATAGAGAGAGTCAAAGTCGGGGTCAAAATCAATTAGACCAAGCCGTCAAAGCCACATGGCATAAACCTGGATGTTAACTCGAAATTTCGGTACACTTTCGGGATAAATAAGAATCCACAATCCAGGTACACGTGGCCAGAGATCCAAAGGCGATGGAAACATGTGCGGTACACTGGTGGGCTGTGTGGGATGATGCTCGGGATATATTTTGAGACATGATTCGGTGCTTTACAAATCCATACTACGGTACTCCCACCAAAATCTAACGACGACTGATATGCACACGCGTTGATTAGTCCATCCGACGGCTTCTCTACTTAATACCGGTACTCCCTATTGCTCCCTAGCTTATCTGAATTTGAATCCAGCGTGGCATGATAACCTGAAAGGACCAGAAATACGTGAACTTCTCTCCTCTTTCTCTATTTATCTTCTTAAATTAATTTGGAAAGAACAACAGAAGAGAGAGAGAGGGACCGTGAGCTGTCGAGAGAGAAGAAAAGAAAGGGAGACAGAGATAGGAAGTGAAGATTGTGGATCATGTAGAAATGGAATGAAATAAACCGAGAAGGAAAGAGAGAGAGATTTGGGATTTGACTATCCTTCTCTCCATCTATACAGTGAACACACAGTTATGAACTAATGATCCTCTCCACGGCTTACAACAGGAAAGCACGGTTTAGAGAGAGAGAAGAAGATCACGGTTTAGAGAGAGAAAGAAACAGAAACAGAAATCAAGATTCATCTCTCATCATCACTCGTGTTCTTCTACTTTTCCCATTTCTTTTGTTCCTTCTTTGTGAGAGAGAGGGAGATTACAGAAAGAGAGGGAGAAATTGTAGAGAGAGAGAGAAGCAAAACAAATTACAGAAAGAAGTTGTTCTCGAATTTTGCTTTTTGTTTGTTATTTGATTTACTGTTTTCTTAGTGAGAAAGAGAATACAGAGAGTTCTAATATTAAGCGAAAGAGAAACAAAAACAGTAGAGTGAGGAAGGTCAGAGAAATTAATTGGAGAAGACGAGAAAATAGGTGAGACAATAATTTTCCCACAGGGAATCCATTTCCGGGAAGACGAGAAAATCGTTTCCCTGAGGGTGCGTTTGGTAGAATTCTGGGAAAAACAGAAGGAAATCATTTCCCTTAGGCCCTGTTTGGTTTGGAAATAGCGAAAAAGTAAAGTTTTCTTACTCTTTTACTTATATAAATTTAAATGTTTATCTCTTCCAAAATGATTAGCTAAATCTTGTCTATCTAGGGTTTCGATGAAGTCCAAAATTAGTTTTACTAATATGATTTATATGTAAGTTAATCAATTTTTAGAATAAATTTCCTATATTTTAAATTCCTAAGTGCTTTTAAACGATGATATATTCCGGATTTTATACCATTAATGTTATAAAACCCGAGTTAAATGAAAAATTGATTAACTAATGCAAATATCTCATACTTAGAATTGATTATATGGATGGATTCGAAAACCCTAGGTTCCCCTTTTCTGAATATCAACTTAAGTGTTATTTAAATTTTAATTGCTATTTTTTTTTATTATTTGAAAAATATTACCAATCAAACCACTTTTTGAAGATATAATAGGTTTAAGGTTTTTGAGTTTGACTTAGTCTCTGAGGAACGAACCGGTCTTACCGGAATTTACAACTTGACACCTGTGCACTTGCGGGTGTAGACCTATTTAGGAAACTTTCTAGGCCCATCAAGTTTTTGGCGCCGCTGTCGGGGACTAAGTTTGAATTTGTCTTATCGTATTTCTATATTTGGAAAGTTTTATTTTTGGTAAGTTTTTATTTTTGGACACTTTGACTTGCTTTTTCATTTTTGGTGTGTAGAACACTAAGGAGCAAAAGAAAAGGCGCAACAAGGAGAGGAGCTCAAGAAGAAGAATTTACAGTTTTATTTTTAGTATTTTTTATTTTTGGTGAGAGAGAGACTTTCTAGTTTTTATTTTGGTTTTAAAGTTTTGACCCTAAATTGGAGGGCTTTATAAATTGTAAACGAAAATGAAAACGAAACTTCGGGTTGGAACACTCATGGGAGAGTGGTCCGGGTCGTCTGCAAGGGTCATCGCCCGTCTTGAACGGGAGGTAATTTCTCTAATCACCCACGAAGCCCCTATCAGTGGATAATTGTGTGTTTTGTGTGCCTAATTGCTTTGATCGAATTGTTTAGTATAAGCATTCTAGTAAGGGCAATAACCCAATTAAAAGATAGGAGACGGATTTCATCACCGTTCTCTTGCCCAAATAGGTAACAACATTCACGATCCTAAACCTAACCTAAAAGAAACTAAAATCTTATTTAGACATTAGCCCTAAGGTTTCGAGCTCATAGGATCTTGGAAACAATTCAGGGACTTGATTTTTATTTGGGCATTCCTCAAAGGAAAGTGTCACTCAATTCTTTAAAAGGTCACCTCGAGAAGAGGAAACGTTACCGAAGGTTGGACGGCTATCACAACGTTCATCGTTGGCTGTCACCAAGAATTGTTTGACCGTATTACTTTGACGGAGTAACCCTCATAACAATTATTGTTCAAGCTTTGTAACGAAGTAGGAGCTGTCTAGATTTTTAGGATGAATCTGACCAACTTGTTTGTCGTTTAGATTTTGTTTAGGTTGCTTGGTGGAGTCAGACTGATTGTGTTTGCTTTCTTCTAGGGTTTTCGTAGTTATTCTTTGGTTTGAATAAAAAAAAAAATTGTTGAGAATATCCTTGGTCATTGGGCTCTAGTTTATGCCCGATAGATATCGTGATAAGATATGTCGTTTCATTAGTAGAGAAACTCATCTAAGTAATCTTCTAGCCAATCTCTCTTTGAGTGACACTATGGGTGAAAATCTAGACCAAGCCAGGAATGGAAATCCACCTATGACACTCAAGGATTACATGAACCCTACTAGAACATGTCAACCATCATGCATACAGTTACCTCAGTCCACGGCTCACTTCAAGTCCTAAAAGATCTAATCTTCTTAGAATTTTTCTTGCTTTCGCCTTTGTTCGCCTTGATCATCATCCTCGAACCTCCATTGAATTCTCCCACTCGCCTTTGGATCACATCCTCGAGCTTCTTCAATGGACTCATAGACCCTAAACTCTAATTACCGGACTTTAACGATTCGCAGATAGTATAAACTTGAAATTAAAATTACTACAACTTCCACCCATCTGTGCTTAAAACAAGAAAGAAAGAAAACAACTTTTTATGGCCACACTAGTTTCTGCATTAACATCGCATGCATTCATATAACATTCTAGGCCAACAGTTATATATGCATGATTATCTGGGAGATACTTTTGTCTACATATCAATGTCACATTACGGACCTTAAGTGTATATTTGAAGAATTGGACTAATGGTACATTTCGGTTTTATCTTTTATGATTTCCAAAATCAAGTTTAAGAAAAAACTTTGTTTGGCCTTAAGTCTATATTCGAACAATTATATATGCATGATTATTCGGAAGATGATTTTTAGGGTTTTACTACTACAAGAGGGG
Organism: Eschscholzia californica; assembly: GCF_041429995.1. Lineage (NCBI taxonomy): Eukaryota > Viridiplantae > Streptophyta > Magnoliopsida > Ranunculales > Papaveraceae > Eschscholzia > Eschscholzia californica. The sequence continues at coordinate 20,616,909 of NW_028238309.1, forward strand.
GGGGGGGGAGACAGACCAAGAGAGAAGAGCTTGGTTGGTATTCTCAAGGTCTCTATATAGAGTTAGGGTTTTAAAGGGGTTAATTGGTAGAAAAGTGTGAATTTATGGGATTATTTTCAAAAAATACAAGGGTTTTAAAGGATAAAACCCTTACTCCGACCGCTAGGGTTTTGAAATCTGTTGTGGTGGAACTGGGAGAGCCATGTGTCGGCTGTGCATAGGAAATCACAAACCCTGGGGAATGTTGGATGCTAGGGTGTAGCCGGATGTAGCATAACAAGGGACGACTCAATAACCGTTGGATCTTCAGGCGCGCGTATCTAGACAACTCGAATTGCACTGGAGTATAGAAGCTAAGCTGCATCAGAAACACGGGATCATGCGCACTAGAGTCGCACTTCGCTGCTTCGCGACCATGAGAAACTTCGTGCGACATCAGTTGTGACCGTCATATTTGGGACATGCGGTCTTGGAAGGTTCGCCCTTTACAAAGCTTTGCGGCCTGCGGAGTGAAGTTAAGACCGCGTATCCAATTGCGCCACGTCATCACACTCCATCCCACCAGCCCTATCCGTACCTGACTATATCCGAACGTTGACCTGGTCAGACCCCAACTTTGACCTTGGTTTATTTGCTCCTCCGTGCTCCGATTTAACTTTCGTTTTCGCCTATGGGTCCATCTCGGACTCTAATTTTTCACCCATGTACTAGATTTGGCCAATTTACCAGAATATCCTTGACTACAAATGACCAAAATACCCTTCCTGTATATTTTTCTCATTTTTAATCATTTTTACCCCTAACTCTGGAACGGACACCTAATCAAGAAAACCAACCATTTTATTATAATAAAGACTCAAAAAGGACTAACTTGCCTAAATCAAACGACTAAGATGAGACATTTTCATGACCTATCAGTACCCACGCAACAGTATCTAAACTCCATAGTTACCGGATCGATTCCATATTGTGCGACACTCCCAGGATTTGTTTCTAAAAAAAAAATTGCACAACACCAGTGCAAATGAATCTTCGAAAGTCCCATAGACCCTATCTTTAATAAGATTGCATGCTCTATAACTTTTCATGTAAGGAAGTCTCACCATCTAATGCTCCCACATGTGGTTAATAACACTTTCTAGCTTGAAACTCAATATATTTTGCTCGCCATATTTTTCTGTTGCATCAGCACAAAATACATAAGTGATCCTATGGTTCTTCGTACCACATAGCATATTTTTTAGCAATCTTTCTAAATATGATAACAGACGAGAACTGTATACCCTTCTGAAATGCAACGGGAACTCCATCTCGTACTCTTCCAACACTTCCATGTCGCGAACAAACTGACCAAACTCTTACTCTTCCTATGCTTGATCAAAATGAATTGGAAATTGAGTAGGAAGATTGACGTCTCCAGGAGTATCATGAATGTAATGATAAATTTGAAATTAGGTTCAACATCACATTCACCCTCATCAACAAACGCATTCTGAGCCCAAAAACTATCTTCATCTTCTTCAGGATCATCTACACAAATGTCATTTAACCCCAAAACATTGTCGGTTATCGGATCTATTTTAGGATCAAAAAATACAAGAACAGGATCATAGGGATCATTTGAACATATTCATCGTCATAATTGAAGGTAGGCTCAACGGGCATATCCATTAGAGGTGGTTCAATTGTTGACGTAGGCTTACTGGCACCGGTAGTAGCACGTTTTACAAGACAAGGATCATTAGGATATCATATATAAAATGATCTAATATGAAATAATAAAAGAGCAACGAAATGCGTTACTGGTGGTGGTGGAGGTGTTTCAAAAACCGGTTGTCTACCCGTATACATTGTTTCAAACTGTCTGTCAATTGCTCCCCAATCAACTCTGTTATTATCAGCTTTATCAGCTTGAATGACTTCTTCATTACCATCAGTAGCAGGATAAGGATCATCCTCGCAAATGAAAGTCGAGTTACCGGGCATTCGTTTACGATGACCCTTACCCCCAATTGGGGCCCTGTTCAAAGAGTTGCACAATAACATCCATATACAAGAATTAAACAAACATTTTGTCAAACATCTCTACACAAAAGAATTGGACGATAACAAAACTTACATTTTGTTTTTCGAGCTCATTACGTCGTTGGGCAGCCGTATTTGACGACATCTACTGTAACATTAACATAGCTTAAAATGAATTCCTAACCCTACAATAACACTAACAATAACAATAATAATAATGATAACATAACCTAAAATGAATTCCTAACCCTACAATAACAATAACTATATGTGATAATGTGATATTGTAAAGTCTTTTCTGAGTCCAAAATAAAACACAAAAAACAATGATAAAAGAGAAAGAAAAACAAAAAATGAGAAGGAAAAGAAGACATTAGTGTTAGTAGACAGGAGATAACACTTTGCAAACCCCCAAAGAGCATTCTTTTGTATATAATTCTAACTAAAACAATGTACAAATTAACACTTATAGCTATCGGCAAGCCTTGGAGTGGGAATGCATATGATGAAAATGAAAGCTTTATAATAGAAATTGGTACTAATGGCTTAGTTAGTTCTGATAAAGTTCTTTTCAATTACTACTAATGGCTTAGTTAGTTTCCAAACTAGGGTTTCAAACCTCACAATAACAACTCTCTTAAGTGATATATCTTCCTACCAAACCTAATAATTGTTTTCTCCATCTCTTTTACCACTTTAAGTTTTGTATCTCAAGATAATACAGTTTAGGCATAAGATATGCAGGATGCTAACCTGATTTTCGGTAAAGGATTAGAGAGAGAAAAGTCAACTTCAATGTCGATCGCTGGAGGTCGGACTGATCGTCGATAAAGGATTAGAGAGAAAGTCGACTTCAATGTCGTTTTTCACCAGGTTCTCCTCGTTCTCTTCGTCGATAAAGGATTGGAGATAATTTTGCCCTAATTTAAAATTCTCAATTCCTTCTACATCAAACATAAGAAATTACTAAATCACCCCTAGTGTTTTTTTTTAAATTTAAGGGTGAAAATTGAATTTTCACATGCACTAGCAGTTTTGTGGTGTTAAATCTCAAGAACCTGGTGGAAAATGTAATTCGAAAAAAAATGGGGATTTCTGTAAATCAATTTTCAAAACATTGTGTAAAGTGGTAATTCCCATTTTCTTTTCTCTTATCAATTTCACAAAGTTTCCCTTTAGTCTCTAATTTGCACCTGATTGCAAAATGCACCCAAATATCATTTGTTGATTTAACCCGTATTTTGACTAGAACCAAATGCCAAGGAGTCCCTAAATTAACATTATTCTTTCATTTAACCAAAACATATTACATCCCTCCTTTTAGCGCCGAATTGTGGATGGTCAAAAGTCTGACAGTCAACGGGTCAAAAGTCATAAGTTTTGACGGGTCAGGTCAAATGTTGCGGGCACCGGTTACGTGATGAAAGGACCTGCAAAAAAAGAGACAAGCGATCGTGAAGCCTTTAGACACCGGGATGATGCCGGCCACTAATAGTCAAGTCAGATACTGGATTAAAGACAAAACCGAAATAAAGGGTAAGGAGGTAACCGTCGTCGGAGTACTTTGGTAACTCGGTTTGTAGAGTTGTCAGAACAAATCTCTACGGGAAAGATACACTCACAGTATACTGGGGAGAAACGAAAATGATGGTGATGGTGGTGGTGGTGGTGGTGGTGGTGGTGATCTTCTACTCATAGTATCACGCAGCAAGGTTCTAGCAGTTTAGTAGATCATGCAGCAAGGTTCCAGCCGTAAGTAGACCATGCAGCAAGGTTCTAGCCGTTAATAAACCATACAGCAAGGTTCTAGAGGTAGATAGAATGATTTTTGGGTAGCTCTTAATTATTTACAGATGTTGAGTCATCTAACTCTTATCTGCAGATGTCGTCGTCTAGCACGTATCTCCCAACTTCTAAGTCGATAATTCAAAGACTTTAAGAGATTATAAAACTATTGCGAATGAATATCAGAGAAGAATCGAGAGGAGATCTAGCAGGTATAAGTAGTAATTGTGTGACCCATGTTCTGTACGCCTTACATCGATCGATGTGGGTATGTATTTGACCGCTAGAGGTTGGGCGCATGGGTAATGACTTGGGCATTATTAGGCTCTGTTATGGGCCTTTTTCGCTTAAAGGACACCCAACCTACTGTTGTGTCTTGTGTATTTTATCCTTACGAATAGATTGGACCTTGCTTTTTAAGGTCACATCGTTAAACGAATATTTTCCCATAAAATGCCTCACTTAAAAAAATCATCGTTTCATTTAATTTTGATGTAAAACTGTGAAGAGTGTCTCACTTAAAAAACTCCTTGTATAAATAAATCAAAAATTATTAGGGGCAAAAATATATTCTTCTAAGTAAATAACTATTTTTCAACAAAAAATAAAAGGTAAAAATAACTATTATAATATTTGTTTCTGGGTTAAAATGCAATTTATAGTGCCGAAGATTTCAAGTTTTTGACGAACTCTTTTAAAAATTGGTTTCTTTTCACTATGCCTCCCTTAAACATTAATTCTTATCAGCCACTGAACGAGAGAAACAAAAAGTGAATTAGTTAATCTTGCACTTTATTTAAGATCAAATGATTCAAAATCTAACCAAGTTGTTGTTGGGTCCCTCCTTATATAAAAAGGTTCCTAGTTAGAATAGGATTTCCCTTATTCCTTATTTAGGGAGAAATAGAAGTTTCTATTTCTAGCCTAAAAAGAATCCTATTTCTAGTAGAATACCTCCTTATTTATCATTATAAATAGGGAATGAAAGGGAAGAAATTATTCATACTTTCAAGTCAGAAAGTATCCTCCCAGTTGGGAGCTCCCAGTTGGGTGAGTTAGTATAGAATTCTTTCAGATGATATCCTCTCAGATTAGATAGAGATCAGAGAGAATGACAAAGAGAGGTCAAAGAAAGAAAGATTTCTGAAGTGGTTCTTTCAAGAGAGATTGAAAGAGAAGAATATTGGTTTGAAGAAAAGAAGATTATTAATCATGTGAAGCAATTTAGTTGGTGGTTATCTTCTTCAGCCTTTGCTGATCTAGGATTTGTTCAAATCCTAATGGTAGTAAGAAATCTTTGTATCCCCTTTCTTTGTTTGGTTTATCCACCATAGGTTTGGTGATGAATTAATTAATCCTCTATTTGTTTAGGGAAGAATTGTTATCAAAGAGTGTTTCCACACATCTTGAACAATTGGTTTATCCACCATTGGTTTGGTGAAGAATTGTGTAACCCATTATGTAATCATAGTGGAAGATTTCTGGACTAGGTCCCGTGGTTTTTTACCTTCCATCTTGGAAGGGTTTTTTGCCACGTTAAATAATCTTGGTGTATCTACTTTTACTTTTGCATCGTTTATCTTCGTATTCCTGAACAAGTTAATTACGTTATTTTTCCTAACAGTTGTTTCATCTTTAATCGCTTCCTCAGTATTCAATTTCGCTGCATTCTTCATCTTAATATTAATCGCATTTTAAAGAGAGAGATACATAGAATGTTAAATTTCTAATTTCTAGAGGTGTTGGAAAAATTAGTTAATTGTAGGTAGTTTCCAAAGTTTAAGGTCTAGAGAAGTTAGACTATGAGATGAGTGTTGAATATGTATCGATTATTAGTTAAGTTCCAATATGGAACTCTCTAGGCCATGCTAGTTAGGCTGAAACCTCTAGTATAAATAGAGGTATTTGTAATGCGTTTGAACAAGCCAACAGAAGTAAAAAAACAAAAATAAAATCAAGATATCTAGCAATTTGTAGTGGCCAAAAATCGTTTTAGGCCACTTCGCCTAAATGTCGCCTAGGCCCAACCTACTTCGAATAAATGTCACTTGGGCCTAGCCCACTCGTCTACTAGTTGGACACTCTCCAACGTGGAAGTCAACCCACTAGAGGTCCAACTGGCTCTAAGCCCTTGCGAACGTCCATCTAGACAAACAATAACCCATCAAAAGTTATAATGCTCCAAGCGCCCCTTGGTCGCCCTCAACCGAGTCTGCCGGTTACCGAGTCAACCTCAACTCCGGAGACCTCGCCACGTATTCATTTGACAAAGTCCCTCTAAAACCCCACGTCGCCTTAAGTACCGTTAGGTGATCTCAGACTACGAAGAGCCTAAAGTCGCGGCGTAATCGTACGATCGAGTTACTCCAGATGACAGATTGACGGCCAAGAACGAGTCTCCCTTAGGGTTTGGGGTCACCCTCGACCCCAATTATCTCGGATCTAACAGACTCCACGAGTCCATCAGTCGCCTATAAATAGAAGGAGACTCAGACTCCAAAGGCATCGAATACCGACTAGAAAACTACAGAACATTCTTCTCTCTCTCTCTCTTTCTCTCTCACATTTAGTATCTTCTGATGAGTGCTCTAGACGACGATAATCGACCTTCGAATTCCAGAAGACTTGAAGGGTAATCTTCTAGGGGATCACTCTAGACGACGATATTACATCTTCAAGCTCCATCACCCTCGAAGTCCTTCTGAAGTGCTTTCCAGACGACCTCTCAACCTGCTCCTGGAGATCAATCTGACCAACTATCCCGTAGAGTCGAAGCTCCGGCCACTCTACGAGTCTAGCCACCCTCCAACGATACAACACGGTGACACCCTCAGCATTCAATCGTTTAAATACTTATCTTTTATAGTTTGCTGACTAGACCGTCGGAGTGCCCTTGGCAAGACACCATCCCGGTGTCCCCAAGACTTCACCGTTTTACTTGTTTTTGTCTGTCTACAGGTCCAACCGGAACTTCGTCCATCTCGAGGTCTAAAGCCCAAGTTGTCGATGGCCCACCAATCGACGATCTATTAATTGTGTGATTTTCTACCGTCCACACAATTATAAGAGCATTTCAAGATATAAATATCCATGGCCATCCTTGCACCCAACAATTCTGGTACTAGAGCCAATTATCCCCTTATCTTTTTTCAATCTCATAAAAAAAATGACAACTACTTCAAATTCCACCTCCAGTCGTCTAATTCCATAGCAATTTCTTAAGGAGGACAGTATGATTATAGCAATACATTCAATAAGGGGTCATAAATCGATCTTCCACGGAATTACGGGTGCAACAAAATCTAATATTGCATGGAATATTTTGAAAAAGGAATTTGAAGGATTTGAAAATATTATCAATTATCTAGCTTCAATTATTGTCGAAAGAATTTGATAATTTGGCAATGAAGGAGGGTGAAAATGTTCAACAATTTTCATCTCGTATATATCACCGAACTTATTAACAAACTTAAACCTTGGAGATACTACAGAAGATAAAAAGATCGTTCAAAAAATTCTTCAAAGTCTAATGCAAAAAAAATGATTATGTTATAGCAGGAATCCAAAAACTTGAGAAGCCCAAAATGGGGTTATACCCTCAAGTATACGTGGTCAAGTAATAATAAATCTGGAAGTCCGGAATCGATCCTCAAGGATAAGTAACTTTCTTTTAAAATCTAGATTAAACCCTTTCGTAAAAAATAACTTTTTGTTTTGAAAATGATTTTAATAAGAAAGCAATCATAGACTTACGAAGAATGAAATCAATATGAGAAAAATCTAAGATTTTCAATTCCACCTCATGAATTCACTCCCTAAAGCATGCAATTAATTAACTAAAGTTTTTTCATTATAACTCGAAATCTAATATAATGGACTATTTAAATTTCGGAAGATATTCTTGATAATTAAACTCGTTTCATAATCATGTATTTATAATTGTCCATTTTATAAAGACTATACTCTTTTAACCATTATTCATCATTTAACAAGCATATTTCATCTAACAACTTAACAAAGGTCTCTTGGGATTGCGCCACTTCATTTTACGTTAGACCGCGTGCCCAAATTCTTGTCGAAGTGAGCCCGAGTTGCTAACTTGGTCAACCATATTTGACCCCCGACTTTGACTTTGCATATTTCACTTGTCTGGACTCTGATTTGATTTTCATTTCCTTCTACAGGTTCGTGTTGGACTCTACTTTTTTCACCTATGTACTAATGCTAATTTACCAGAATTCCCTTGACTCCAAATACCAAAATGCCCTTTGTGTATCTTTCGCCAGTTTTTATCCATTTTCGCTCTAAACTTCACAAAAGACACCTAATCAAATAAATCAATCATTTTATTATAATAAAGGCTCGAAATGGACTAGTTTGCCTAAATTAAACGATTAAGATGGGACATTTTCATAACCCATCAACAGGAATTGAGACTCCAACAACTTATCTTTTCTCTAGTACTTTTGAAGCTCATGAAGGCATAACCAGTAGATAGCAAAGCAGTGCAGTGGAACAACATTTCAGTCTAAGTTAAATATTAGGAAATAAAGCGTCGAAACAACAAAAAAAAGAAGAAATTTTTTCCAAAAAAGTTCTTTTGAAAAACATAAAGGATGACAAGGTTCTTTCAATCTCAAGACAAAAAATATAATCGAGGAAAATTCTTGAACACAAAAATTCTAACAATGATTCCACCCCTTATTGTTTCAGTTACAAAAACGTTGGTCATGAATAAAAAATTATCTTTTTAAATGCACAAAATGTGAAATTCTAATCATTCTCAGAGAGATCTTGGTTTCAAAAAGGAAAAAGTGAAGCTAATTTTTCTGGAAAAAAAAAATCAAAAAGCACAATTATTTTCTTGCATGAATGTTCAAATGACTTCATCAAATATTTAGTATTTGGATAATGGATGCAGTCATCGCATGACAAGAAACAAAGAATTATTTTTAGAATTTGAAGAAAATGTTTCTACTCAAGCAAAGTTTGGTGATGGAAAATTAAAATTTGCTGGAGGAAAAGGAGTGGTTGCGGTAACTACGAATAAAGGTAATAAATATTCTTGATGTTCTTTATGTGCTATAGCACAAAATCTCTTAAGTGTTTGGCAACTATGAGGAAAAATTACTCTCTCTATTTTGACAATGGAAAATGTGAGTTGTTGATAATAAACAATGAAATCTAACTGTGGCTACTGTTCAAATGACTCCAAATAACATATTTCAAACAGTGATAAAATTTGTGGAGGGTGTATTTGTGGAAAAGAGCATATGCTTCCAAATTTCAATATTTTCTTCAAGAGCATGTACATCACTTGAATTGATACATACGGATATATTTGGACCAATAGAAACATCTGCACTAAATAATAGAGACATTTTCTCTTGTTTGTTGATGATATATATATATATATATATATATATATATATACAAGGATGATGTGAATTTATTTTCTTAACAAAAATTGAAAGTATTTAGGGTCTTTTTAGAAATTTTTTGCATTTATTGAAGACAAAGTGATAAAAAACAGAGGACTCTTAGAATAGATCGAGGCGTAAAGTTTATTTATCAACCTTCCATGACTATTCCAAGGGAAAAGGAATTAAAAGAGCATTTACAGTTTGTTATTGTCCACAACAAAATGGTGTGGCTATAAGGAAAATTCGAACTATTGCAGAAATGGCTCAAGTTGAAAGGAAACTGACTTCTAAATTAATAATCTAAAGGCAGAGGCAGATAATACATATGCTCTTTTAGTAAACAGGTTTCCAATAAAAAAGTTCAGAATATTACCCCATATGAAGCATGTTATTGAAAAAAAACCTCAGGTCTTCAAAAATTTCGCTTGTTTGGCGTATTCTCGGATTCCCTTGCGAAAAGAAAAATTTGATGAACAGGGTGAAAAATTCATCTTCACTGGATATAACAACGAATTCAAAGGTTTTATCGTCTTCTTGATCTCATCACAAATAAATTAGTAATTTCCCAAGATGTTATTTTGATAGATGAGATCATGGATGGGTAGAAAGTTCTTCCCAAAATTAAGAGAGAAAGATGAAGATGTTTTTTGAAGGTTGTTTAAGGAGTTATTGTTTGTGTACTTAGGGTAGTTATGATATAGGTTTTCTTGCTAATTAAAATCCTATTATGTTCTTTCTTCTCCTTCATCGATATTGATGGAGTATAACATGGTCATTTTCCTTATCCCGACCGGTGGGTAACTTTTGGCACACAACAATGAACAACCCAAATAATCTCTATCTGGATAAATCAAGATTCATATATTGCAGAAGCATTATAAAAACATGATTTAAGACATCTTAAGGAGGCTTAAAAGTCGACCTCGATCCGGTAGTGGATACTCAACCTTCTTCCGGATATTGTTTGCACAATGCCCAATCCGTATCCAATAGAAACTTGACTTGTTTTTCGGGCAGATTTGGATGGATGAGGCAGATCACATTTTACGCAAATTTTTTGCTCTAAATCTAATGGTTAATTCGCAGCAGAAAAAAAAACTTTTTTACCTCGAGCCAGTACGGCTCTCAAGGTGCCGATGTAATATCTACAAAATTCTCATTGTTACTTCAGGACTAAAACAAAGCTCTTAACATAACTGACATGAATTCACCTTTTTCGTTTGTTTCTAGGATATCGTAGGGTTTAAGGTGACTAGAAGACTTATGCCGATCTCTCATGTCAGGGTTCAGGTGGCTAGGTTTCATCTGATTAACCGCTAAAAAAAGTATGGGGATTAAATGGGCGAATTGGTCGTGTTATTGGAGCCATTGGAGAATGAAGCATTGTTTGGATCAGCTTTTCTCAATTTCTTAATCACTGTTAACAACACGTGGCGGTTGTTAAAGGTAGAGATAGAGTTACGGGACAAACCTGTCGGGAGATAGAGGAGAGACGTGGCACGAAATTGGTGGTTCAGCGCACACGTCAATGTTTGCGGGTTGGAAACATCGAAACTGCTATTCACTCTCCCACTGAGAAATCTATATTTCACAATTGCCCTCTCTTTCTGTATTTATCACCACACTACCACCGCTAGGGCATAATCCTTTTCAGCGTTTTCCCATAACACTACTCCACGTGTATAATTGAACTTTTTGTTTGTTTGAAGAGAAGGCCAATCAAAAGAGAAACAATAATTGTTTAGTCCAAAATAATGTTGTGTAATACCTAGAAAAGTCACTTCTGTGGGAGCACCAAATCTAAAATAGCTAAAACAAAAATATTTGTATACTGTTGACCGTTCAACGTATTTTTCATAATAACTTCCATGCCACACTAACATAACTGTAGTGGTAGTTCAACAAAAAAAAAACATAAATGTAATGGTTCTTTCAACAAAAAAACCATGATGTAGAACGGTTTTGGGGACCGATGAGAGTAACCGACCTAAGGTTTTTTTGAGGAGAGAGAGTGTCTGGGCTGACGTCACCTTCCTAAGGTTTTTCCTCTCTCCTTTTGCAAACCCTAGCCGCAACTTCTTCAAGCACCATTACTCGGCCTTCATCACCAGTCAAGGTTCCTCCTTCATCATTCATTGAACAATTAAAAACCCTTTGATATTCCCATAGGAGTCATTAACTCCAAGATCACGCATCATTAATTGAGATCTCACACGCCAACGGAACAGTGTGTAGTCCCAAGAAGAACAACCGGATTGGTCGGAAGCTGGAACAAGCAGACGCTAATCCACCCGAAGACCGAGAGCCGACGTCATTAAGACATGCATGCAGGCCAAGCCTTGAGATAAGTAACACTTCAACTCACTCTTCATCATTACTTCCCCCTCTCTCTCTCTAGTTTTTGTTTTTTTCTAGTTGAATTAGGTTGTAGAAGAGTAGTAATTAGATATACTCAGGCGTTAGGGATGTCAAAGGTCTTTTCCGACTGAGTAGACGGCTCGGGTAGCAAGTCCTCCACCAATCCCCTGGCATGCACGACAATCATGGTATTTTGGATACCCAGCTCCTCCTCCCTTTATAACCTTCCGGCCATCTCCCAAATAAACACCACTCATCTGTTCTCTGTTCTTCTAGTTCTTTCTTTCATACTAATAATCTTTGTCTCCCTACTCTCTACCCTTCACCTTCATCTCTTCATCTTGTCTGTTGTCTCAATGGCCACTCACTATGCAGTAGCTAACAGAGGAAGATTATCTCTTCGTTACTCCAAACCTTCGACAAACCAGGAGCTACAGCCAATCAATCAGGGGTTCGTAGCTAGGTGGTGTTGTCCTTATGCGGCTTCGTTAAACCAGCTCAAGAGGCTTCTCTACCCTCAATCCAGGTTCTTCAGGGACTGTGACTACTTTGAGGTAGATGGACCCATAAACACTTTCTTAATCAAACCCAAAAGTCTGTTTATTCTCAATGCATTGAACTTTGGGAGACCTTGGATTATGAGAGGGATGATGGTGGTGTTAAAACAAGTGGACTTTCCCCTTACTGAGGATGTTCATGACTTGTTTTATGAACCGATGTGGTGCACTCTTTATCGTCTTCCTCTTGCTATCCAAAACAGAGTGGACTTGGAAATAATATTCGAACGGATGGGAAAGATAATCCAGATTAAGCCAAGGAATTTGGGCTTTGTTAATAACCAAATTATTCGGGTGCATTTCCTCTATGATGTGAGGACGCCACTACTTGCTGTCTTTAATCCCATTTTCGTGGACCGAGAAATAGAGATTAAGCTAAGCTACCAGAAGTTCCCGGGAGCAATTTGTCAACAGTGTAGGATAGTAGAACATCCTCTCACTCGATGTCCTTCAATCAATCCTGAAACTTCTGATGAAGAAGAATCCAACCAGGATCCCATGGATACGACCATTGTATTGTCCCCAGACTATACCCCTACTGTCCCTGAACCAGTGGCACCTCCACCTTCCCCAGTCAACCATCCTATCCCACCACATCAGCTTTTCTCACCTATTGGTAAACGTACTCGAGCTAGCTCAAGTCATCATTCTATCTCGTCTGACCCATCAGAAGACTCAGTGGATGATCATGAAATGATGGAAGAAGCTCAGTTCTTACATAGGAGCCTGGACATCATGACCAACAGGGAGGAGGCAGAGGACTATCATCTACCCGAGTAGTCTACTTTCTAGTCTGTGTCCCGAGTCAGTTGTAGTGAGTCTGAGTCTTTAGTTTCTTTATTTTGTTGAGTCGTGTTTTTAATATTTTGTTGCTTGTGTGGGCTTTTGTGTTTCGGTTGGTTCGCATGCAAGAAATTTGCTCCTTTCACAGTGAGGATTGGAGGGTAAACGATGACCTTGCCTAGCTCAATGGTATAGACATTGAGACAAGGTCTTCCTTTTGATTTCTTGCCAGTGAACCAGCTGAGCCCAGTGTGGTCTGAGTCCTGTTAGTGTTTATTTTCTGTTCTATGCTTGACTAGCTAGTTAATTTGGTTTTTTTGTTTCTCTCTTTTTGTAGCTTTCTTTGTTTGGTTCTGGGTGTCATTAAATTTAGACACCAAGTGCTCTTATAGTCGGGCCCTTAGATTTAACTGCCTAGGTAATAGGAGTGTCATTAGATTATTGAGACCCCAGTACAGAGGGTGCCCTTAGACAGTAAGGTGATCGCGGTGCTTGCTGAAGCGTCTGGTGTGGGAGGGACGTGGTGCCCTTAGACAGTGAGGTGGTTGTGTTTTTATAGGCACTCCATCTATTCAATCCATCAGATGGATAAGCCTAAGGTCGGATGGTCTACCCTAGCCTGGAATGTTAGAGGTTGTGGTAACTACCTAAACCGCAAGCATTTGTGGACCCTGATTAGAGAACATAAGCCGGAGGTTATATTTCTCTCCGAAACTAAGTGCATGAACACCAACATAAACAAGCTTCTGAATTTGGGTATGGACTATACCAGTTACACAGTGGAGCCCAATAATAAGGCGGGGGGGCTAGGTCTTTTCTGGACAAAGGATATAGACATGGAAATAGTGCATGCTGATAAGAATATTATTCAGGCCCGAGCCTCTTTCGTGCCCGATAACTCCAAATTTTATTTATCTGGCTTCTACGGGAGTCCCTACAAACACAACCGAATGGACCCTTGGCAGACTTTAGTTCGCTTAGCACCTAATAATAGTTTACCTTGGGTAATAATAGGGGATTTGAACACCATTCTTCACCCGGATGAGAAAATGGGAGGTAGTCAAAACTTTCCGGCCCATGTTAAATGCATTAATAGCATGATCAATAATTTAGGGGTTCGGGATGTGGGCTTCAGTGGCTATCCTTATACCTGGTCGAATAGGCAATTCTCGGGCAACTTAATCCGTGAGCGGCTGGATCGGGCGCTCACAAATGACAACTGGTTAATAGAATTCCCTGGTACTAATCTCATTCATCTCCCTGGGGTTGGTTCTGACCACATCCCCATTCTGCTGACAACAAACCCAAAGCCTAGACTGGGTCCCAAACCGTTTAAGTTCATTCGCACCTGGATGTCTCATCCAGAGTGCAGCCAGTTCATTCATGAGAAATGGACTTTCAATCCCGCCCACATTCAACTGTCGCTAAACCAGTTGGCGGGACATCTTTCGAGATGGAATAAAGAAGTCTTTGGGAATATAGATAACAAGATCAAAAATCTGACGATTCAACTTCAGGGGCTCAGAGACCAAGACTCTGTTCACAAAATCTCCAAAGAGCTGGAAGAAGCGTACAATCAACAAGAAAGCCTGTGGCGCGAAAAATCGAGAATAGACAACATCCAACTAGGAGACAGAAATACTAAGTATTTTCATTCGAAAGCGATTCACAGAGGACGGAAAAATCAAATCATGACTATCAAAAAGGAAGACAACTCTTGGACCAATGAGCATGGCGAAATAGCGAGCATCTTTCAAACTAATCTTAAGAATATTTCTACCACCAATGGATATGCTGCGGAGAATAACATCCTGAGCCTTTTCTCTACCCAAATCACTGAAGCTCAAAATACAACAATAACAGCGACGCTAACCATAGAGGAAATCAAAAATGCAGTCTTCTCTCTTAAACCGCATGCAGCTCCAGGTCCTGATGGCTATCCCCCGTACTTCTACCAAGCCAATTGGGAAACAGTCAGCAGGGATATAGAAGCAGTAGTCAAGAACTTCTTCCAATACAATTTTCTCCCAGAGAGTGCAAATCACACACACATCTGTCTGATACCCAAAACTAAGACTCCGCAGCACACCGCGGATTACAGACCAATCAGCCTGCTGAACACCACCTACAAAATTATTGCCAAAGTCCTAGCCAACCGGTTCAAAAGCACTCTGCCTTCTCTGATATCCCCTTTTCAAGCGGCGTATGTCCCGGGAAGACAAATTACGGATAATATCATCATCAGCCAGGAGCTAGCACACTCTTTTAAAAAGACGCGAGGATCCAAGAGCTACTTTGGGCTCAAACTTGACATGTCAAAAGCCTTTGATCGTGTTGAATGGTCCTATCTAGAACTAGTGATGTCCAGGTTGGGATTTGCGGAGAAATGGATTAAAATGATTCATTCTTGCATTGCCACATCCTCGATGGCGGTCCTCATTAATGGGCGGCCGGGCCCTTCTTTTAATGTCTCTCGAGGCATTAGACAAGGGGATCCTCTATCCCCCTTTCTCTTTACTCTAGTGATGGAGGGGTTGAGCAGACTGCTTGAGAGTACCAACAATCCTACTGAATTTATTGGCTTTCCTATTCCTAATTCCAATCTTTCTATTAGACATTTATTGTTCGCTGATGATTGTATTATTTTTGGAAGGAATTCTATCGACAACATCAACACCCTAATGAACATCCTCGAGATCTTTGGAAAGAACTCGGGTCAGGTCATCAACTACTCCAAATCTACCATCTTCTTCTCAAAAAACACCCACCCCAAGTTCAAACGCATGATCATTCGCACTCTCAAAGTGCACCAATCCTCCAACTTGGACAAGTATTTAGGCACTCACCTTTTCATTGGAGCTAACAAAAAACAAATCTTCTCCTCCCTGATTTCTCAAATCCAGAGTAAACTTTCGAAGTGGCATACCAACCTCCTCTCCCAAGCGGGCCGCTCGGTTGTGGTTTCCACCATAGCGGCGGCCGTTCCCCGATACCAAATGCAATGCTTTGCCATTCCCAAGGGTATAAGCAACCGCATCGAGACCTTACAAAGGTCTTTCTGGTGGGGAAAAGCTAAATCCATTCATACGATCAAATGGTCTCGAATTTGCAAACCCAGGAAAGAAGGAGGCCTGGGCTTCCGTCTACCTACTATTGATAACCAAGCATTCCTCAGTAAATTAGTGTGGCGGGCATTGAAAAATCCAGAAACGCCTTGGGCGAAGCTTCTGAAGAGTAAGTACTTTCCAAAACAGCCCCAACCCAGAGCAGTCAATCAAACCCACTCCTGGTTATGGAAATCAATATTCAAACATTATCATCAGGTGTCAAAGCTGATTTTCTGGGAGGTCCATAAAGGTACTAAGGTGAATATTTGGAATGACTTCTGGATTCCAAACTATCCTCCGCCTATAGCGAATAACCATAATAGCAAGCTGGAGACGGTATCTCAATTAATAATTAACAACCAATGGAACAAAAACATTATTATGCAAACATTTGAACCTAATATATGTAATGCTATTTTCGGTATTAACTTACAGGAATCAAACGAGGATATGATGAGATGGACACTGACAAAAACAGGTAATTTCTCTATACGATCAATGTACCATTTTATACGACAAAAAAACCAAAACGACCAGGATATGGAATTGATAAAATGGAATTTCATTTGGGACCTTAAAACTATCCCCCGAATTAAATTATTCTTATGGAAATGCTGCACAAATAGCTTACCGGTAAGGGATAGAATTAGGAAATATATAGGCAACATCACTACATGTACCTACTGTGATGAAGTAGAAACGTTATCTCACATTCTACTGAAGTGTGACTATGCTAGACAAATATGGTGTCAATTCCATGTACACTCCGATAAGATTGACAACTTAGACGAATGGATCATTCAATGGAAAGACTTAGAAGAAGAACAAATTATACTATTTACGAAAATTATCTACTTTATCTGGAAGGCAAGATGCGAAAATTTTTTTGCAGGAAGGGACCAATCCCCATTACAGGTTGTAGCAGTGATAAAAAACACAGTAGCAATGATGAAGCCACTTCCAAACACTAAGTACAAGGTCATAGATCAGACAGAGGCAGAACTGGAAGGTAATTATATGACAGTCAAAGTAGATGCATCTTTCACTACGGCCCAGGAACCAGCAGGTTATGGATGCGTATTGACCGATGAATGTTCCAACTTAGTGATGGCTTTAGCGGACCATATTCGAGGACAGAATTCTGAGGAATGTGAATGCCTTGCCATACTCAAAGCAATTCAATGGACGGTACACCTTCGAGTTAAAAGGATTCTCATACAAAGTGACAACCAGAACCTAATCAACATTCTTAATAGCAAACGAGCAACGATTCACTGGCAGTCTGAGAAGCATCTCGAGGAAATTGGTAAGCTCAGAAATAATTTCGACTTCATAGCCTTCCGACACATCTCGAGAGACAATAACAAAGAGGCCGATAAGCTCGCAAAATGGGGTAGAAGGAAGATGGAAAGAACATCATGGTCGTCGATTACTTTGATGGAGCTGGCTCGGTTGTAGTTTCGTTTTTTTCTTCTCCTTTTCTTTCATGTTTTCTCAACAAAAAAAAAAAAAAAAAAAAAGAACAGTTTTGAATATGTTTATCATAAGTAATTATTAAATGCTTTATAAATAACACTGACAATTATTTTGGAACATCTATAAATAGAATACGACCTAAAAAAATGAGAAGGAGAAGTATGGTCTAATAGTTAGTAGGTCCAAAATAACCAAATGGTAGTTACGTCAAAAATATTTGATGCTTCATTTTTATCATAATACCTAAAATGCTCCTTCTTATGTAAAAGAACAAAATTATGTGTTTTTTTCGCCCTATCAGCAGCTTCATTTTTATCTCCTCCTTTAACCTCCTGTAGATTTATCTCTCTCTTCTTTTTATTTGTCTCTTCATCCATTATTCCTCTCTTCTTTTAGATTTGTATGGTATTTAGTTATGGCTCCGCGACAACAAGTGTTTATTTGTGTTTTGATCCATAATTTGGTTCCAATGGTTTGTTGTCTTGGTTTGTATGTTCGATTTTCAGATCTATTTATCAACTGTGGTTTTCAGCTGACGAATTTTGGACTTGTGTGTTCGAATTTTCGTTCAAATAGTTTGATATGTTCAATTGGTGTTTGATTTTCAAGAACAAAGTGGAAAAGTTTCAAATAAGTTGGATTTCAAATATAAGTCGAGCTTTTTATCAGGATTTTAAGTTATGATTTGTTCAATTTTTCTCTAATTTGTTTGGTTTTTTTTTTTTTTTTTGCTCAAATGGAAGTTTTGTGCTCTAATATGTTCCATTTCAAATCAAATGGTTGTTTATTGCTCTTCTATATTTGATTTTCATAACAAAATTAGGTTTCTTATTCATCCCATCAGCCGCTTCATTTCTCTCTCCTCATTCATTCTCTCGCGGATACATCTCTCGCATCCTTCATTCTCTCGTTGAATAATCTCTCTCATAGTTTTTTCTCTCTTTTCATCCATTCTTCCTCCTTATTTCGGATATGTATAGTATTTAGGTAATGGCTTTACAACAACGTGAGATGTTTTTTAATTCTGTTTCGATCTAGAATTTTTGTTCAAACCGTTTCTCATTTTCGATTTATACATCTGTTTATCCAAATGTGGTTTTCAGCTAATGAATTATTGCAACTATTGGTTAATGCAAAGGGACATAACAAACTTGTGGTTTTCAAATTTTGTTCATTCGATTTTTTGTTCGATTTTCCATCCAAATAGCTTGTTATACTCCTTTGGTGTTTGATTTTCAGGAAGAAAGTGCACAAGTTTCAAATCAGTTCGATTGATGCTCTAATTTGTTTTTTCTCTCAGATGGCAGTGTTGTGCTTTAATATGTTTGACATCTGATCGAATCGTAGTTGAGTGTTCTTCTCAGTTCGATTTTTGCTCTAATTTGTTTGCTTTAAACGAGACTTCTTTGTCTTTTGATTTGGATTTGTGTTCTGATTTGTTTGATTTGATGTTTTGGTAGTAACGCAAATCGAACCAAATAAAATCGTTGTGTGTTTTGATCTGATTCTGTGTTCTAATATGGATTTGTGATTTAATCCACTTTTATGTTTTGGTTTTGATTTATGTCCCAATTTGTTTGTTTAGATTTATTCTCATCTTGACTTGTGTTTTTGAACTTGATATGCTATGATTTGTTTTGCTTCAAATTATCTTTTGTGATCTGTTTTGCATAATTCTTTCAATCACTTTTGAACAAAATTACTTTTTTTTTTTACATAAAATAGCGTGTTTTAGACAAAAAAATAAGTGAACAAAATAAATGAATGTATGGTAGAAAGACACTACTAATTTTTTTTAACATAAAATAGTATAGAGAGATATTTAGTGTTAGGGTCAAAGAAAAGTACTAACATTAACATTTAGGTCAAGAGTTTGCCTGCTATAGGATTTAGGTCACAGACTAAACGTTGACCCAATTGACTAGAGACGGTCGTTCACAATCGTTAGTTTGTGACCCAAATACTAATGCCGGTAGTTTTTCATTGGACCTAATACTAACTTTACCTTTTAATCATTTGAACATGGGCGTCTTAAGGGAGATTGGTCGAAGATGTGTGAGCTTCAGAGGTGTACAGATTTCGATGGCGAACTTGTCAGACGTAGAGCGGAACCTAATCTTAAGCTAGCTCTTCCACCATCATTAGCGCTGCGAAAGACACGAATTTTGGCTGACGAACCCGTCATTAGAGAGTCATGGACACCGACGACTTACCGTTGGTAGAAAAACTTGTTGTGTTAGCATAGGTCACTCTAATGAATCTACTGATGAGCATAGCCCCCTTCACTGTATCAAGTAAATAGTGGTAAGAACTCGTCCGATGAGATTCTCAAAGGGCAACTGTATCAAACGTCCGGAAAGAAAATTAAGTCCATGTGATATTTGTGAAATATATTTTTGAAAGTATAGAGAGTTACACGATATGAAAGACGAGTGCCACGAGAACAAAGATAAAGTGATCTAAACAATTTGTAGAGATAAAAATCTCATATTTTGAGGCACTGGTACAACAATTTTGCAGCAGAAAGACGCATCAATTTGAGAATGTGCATTAAGTGAAGAATAAAGCATGTTCCCTCAATGATCGACATATTGAATTCGATGAACATTTATTTATTTGAATTACATTAGAGTATTTCTTTTTCTTTCTCTTATAATCTCTAATGTTTCCTTCTCCAATCTTCATAAAAGAAATTTAAACTTTTGTAACCCTCTCTAACTTGTTATCATCTCCTCTCTCTAACTTGTTATCCTCTGTCATCTCTTTTCTTTTTTCCTCTTTATTCTCTCTTATCTCATTTATATCCTCTTCTCTCACCTCTTGAATGTCTAACTTCATTCGCAAAAGAATTATTGTCGTTGACTTAAATCAGAGATAAAATAAAAAGAGTAGAAAGAATGCATCGAGTCAAAAGAAAGTTAATTGGAATATTTGAGAAAATGAAGATGAAGGTAAAAGAAATGAATGCAAAATAAATTAGGAATGAGTAATTTTGAAAAGTAAAAAGCTTAACAAACTTCGTATAGAGAAACAAAAGAAGAAAAAAGGTCGATATTACGGGAAAATAAAGAAATTTTCTGTGGTCAAAGTTTTAGGTGGAAACAAAAAAAAATTAGAACTTTTTGTTTCCTCCAAACACCACAACCTCTTCTTCTTCCCTCTTCATCTTCTTCCACTACCACCAACAACTCCAACAATGTCCACCTCCAATCCCGACGACATCTCCACCCATCAACTCGCCAACACTTCTTCTCTCCTCTTCCCTCTTTCTTTTTCTCTCTTGTCTCTCCTTCTCTCACTGTGTTCCGGCGAAGGGGCCCTTCCCTTCACCGGAACTTACAGAGAAATGAGAGTATAGACTGGAGAGAGAAGAAAGAGAGGGAGAGAAAGAGAGATGAGAAGATGAAGAGTTCGTTGAGCTAGTTTCTCCGACCGATAACTATTTCGGCAACATAAATGAAGGGTGTGCTCTGAGTGAAATTTTTTGGTTTTCCATCTTTTGATATTTTTTTCTCTGAAAACTTTTTTTTATTCCCCAAAACATAAAAAAAAAAAAAAAAAAAAAAAAAAAAAAAAAAAAAAAAACAACTATTTGTGCATTCCAAAGATAAGAGACCAAACAAGAAACTAGTCAAAACCTAGGGTTTATATGCAAAAATAACCCAAAATAAAATGCATGAAAGAAATGGGTGTGGGGTGGGGGGGGGGGGGGGAACTGCTTTTATTATTCTCTCCTATTTGCACACCTGTCCTGGCAGTCTCTCTCTCTCTCTCTCTCTCTCTTTCTTTCTTTCTAGCTTCTCTCAGTTGGCTCTTGTAAGCTTCTCCAAGTTCAAGGAGAATTAAAAATTTGTGGGTGATGAAATCAAATCCGTGAGGAAACATAGTCGCAGTTGATGAAACTGGTAAGTAACTCACAATCTGTCTTACTCTTCATTACTATTCTTTGCTTTGGAGTTATTACTCTCATAGAATAGTGTATCTCTAAAAGTAGAGAGAGAGAGAGAGAAAGAGGTAGAGAGAGAAACATAGAGAGTGCTTAGGTGGGTCGTGACTCTTATTTTCATGTTGTGTTTTTTTCTTTACTTGTTCCCAACTCTGCTTGTTGGGTTTAATTGATTATTGAGAAGAGAGAGAGAGAGAGGCTAGTAGTTGCTTTCGATCCAGGGAACCCAAGTTTAATGTGAAAAGGGTTAAACTTTTTTAGTTTATACCTGTGATTCTTAAGAAAATTTTCCTCCCCCCTAGGTTTTTTCTCATGAATTTGATCCCTTTTGGTTTCTATCTTTCTTGTGCTTAAGAGATAAGGATTTTAATTCATTCTTGTTTCTGTTATTAAGATGTTGCCCTAGTTGGAGGATGAAGTGATTCTAATGTCTTCTCTTGTTGCTTTTATCTTCACAATAGTTTGATGAAGGATTAGCAGATTAACAAGTTGTTTCCAGTAATGGAGTTTGTTTCTGAGCTCTGAAGAGAATCTTGTGAAGACCAGAGGTGAAAGCTTTAGTATAAATTGAATTTTGGATTCAATTTTTCTTACCAGATCTGCCTACCCATTTCTTTTGCATCACAAGTTAGCTCAATCTGCTCTCATATAATCGGGTCTAATTACTTAATTTAATGCTTTAAGTTCTTTATGAATGATGGGTTTGAGTTTCTTAGGCATGGAAAGAAATTTGGTGATACCCATAACTCAGGGATTACAAAACTCAATCATAGTGGGAGAAGAAGTAAATCAATTAGTTGAACTATGATAGATTATCTATTTTTAGATTGTGTGGGAGGTTGCAATTACTGCTACTTCTGTTCAAATAGGGGAATTAATGGAGGAGATGTCTCTAGCTATTGCAATTTCATTTAGGTTAAGTAGTTCAATCTGTGATACATCTGGTATAGAAACCCATATTGAAATTTCGCGAGTCAAGCTCATAGCTAACACCACGAACTTGATGTCTGATCCCACATCAAAGCTGCCTCTTGAGTCTATTACAGATGGAGATGAAGCTAGTTTTAGTTACCCTCTGAGTGACGGTAGTATTATCGAAGAATCAGTAATAAACCAAGAAAATAAGGGAGGTGAAGGAGGTACTTCTGATAGTGTACCCAAAAGTGAAAATAGTTTTGTTTCTCATGATGCCATGATCCAAGAAGTTGAGGAAGATGATGACTTATGTCTTGGGGGTGATCAAACACTTGATGATTGTTCGTTGTCTGTTATTAGCAATACTGATATTATCTCCACTGAAGATATTTTAGCTTTGGAAACTGCTAGTGGGATATCAGCTCCAGTTTCTATGGAAGTCGAGAAGAGCATCGAAGATGTTCAATCTATTGGTAAGATCACTATTATTGAGAAACCAGTAGGTGATTTACTTCCCGTAGACACATCTGGCCTTAATTTGCAGATTGGAGATGGGTCTGAATCAGAATCGGCGACACTGGTTGTTCAGGTACCTCAGGGGAATAGGATTATTGGGGACTGCTTACCCCTCTGGGGATCGATATCTATTTGTGGGAGACGACCGGAGATGGAAGATGCTGTTGCAACAGTACCTCGATTTCTTCGAATTCCACTCGAAATGTTAATTGGTGAATCAATGGCGGATGGTCTGAAGAAGAGTTTGCCTTACACCACTGCTCATTTCTTTGGAGTGTATGATGGTCATGGTGGTTCTCAGGTATGCATTCATCCATGCAGTTTCTTCATCAACTAACTCTAACAAAGTATATTAATTTATACCATGGTACTATTATCTTTGTGAACATTTAACTAAACATCAATTCGAGATAAGTGGAAATGCCTAGATATTGTGTAGTATTTACGAGACTTCCTTTGGTCCATGTGAGACTATTATCATGCACCTTCTCACTTGTGGTATTGTGTGAGCCTATCACGTGTCTTTTTGTTGGGGGACTTGGAAACATGTAGTTAGGCCTCTCAAGTGTGGGCCGAGCTCTGTTACCATATTAAGTTTGTGGACGTCCAACTCAAAGCCAATTGACAATGAGTAGAGTGGTCCTAGATATTTTTTTTGCTGATTATGAGACTTCCCTTGGTCCATGTGGGACCGTTCTCACGCTTACTGTTATGCTGTTTGTGATTTCTCAGACTTTATAGAAAAAATCCCGAGCTTACAAATTTCAGTTGCAAGTGTAGGTTGCAAATTACTGTCGTGATCAAGTCCATTTGGCTCTGGTTGAGGAGATCGAAAAGATGAAAGGTCTCACGGTTGGAAGCTTCAAAGATAATTGGCATAGGGAATGGGAAAAAGCCTTCACTAGTTGTTTCGTGAAGGTTGATGCCGTAGTCGGAGGTAGTGTTGACGGAAGCTCGGAACCTGTTGCTCCAGAAACTGTAGGATCTACAGCTGTGGTTTCCGTTGTTTGTTCATCACACATTATTGTCGCAAATTGTGGTGATTCAAGGGCAGTTTTATGTCGTGGAAAATCACCTCTTGCATTATCTGTGGATCATAAAGTAAGGGGCATGTTCATATATTATCTTGTATTTGGGTAAAACTACATTGAAGCTATTGCTCTTAGAAATCTCATATTTGTTTAATTGATTCAGCCAAACCGTGAAGATGAATATGCGAGGATTGAAGCAGCCGGAGGCAAGGTTATTCAGTGGAATGGCCACCGTGTCTTTGGTGTTCTTGCAATGTCAAGATCAATTGGTAGGTTTTCTTTTCTTAACTTCACCGTAGTTATATTTTCCTTTTCTTTTGTACGTTATTTTCTTTAAATTGTTACATATGGGTATTTACAAGTAGAAGAGAGCATTTATCTAATGAGGTAGACTTACCCATGAAAATTGACATGGGTGGATGTGGGAGATCCTATCTTGGTCAGGACTTCCCTTTCTCCATGTGGGACTAGTCTTGCACATTTAAGAATTTAAGTGCAATATTAAGCAATAGAAAAACTTACACACACCCATAGTTTAATTTGTTCATTCCTTTGTGATGCTTAGGTGACAGGTACTTGAAACCATGGATTATCCCAGACCCTGAAGTCATGTTTGTTCCACGAGCCAAAGAAGACGAATGCCTTATTCTAGCTAGCGATGGGTTATGGGACGTTTTGACAAACGAAGAGGTCTGCGATGTCGCTCGAAGAAGGATCCTACTCTGGCACAAAAAGAATGGTGTTACACCTCTTCCAGAACGTGGGGTTGGACCTGATCCAGCAGCTCAAGCAGCAGCCGAATGCCTCTCAAAACTTGCTTTACAGAAGGGAAGTAAAGACAACATTTCCGTGATCGTTGTCGACTTGAAAGCACAGAGAAAATTTAAGACGAAAACCTAGAAAAGTAAGTTCACCCTTATTCAGATACAAAAGAAAATCTACAGATGAACGATAAAAACTGCATTTTATTCATTACGGTATGCTACTGTTGGAGCCAATCTGTTTTTCACCTGGGCTACGAACTGCTATGACAGTAGTTGTATTCTTTATGTACTATATAGGTTTTGTGCACCAAACGGGCACACGTTATTGTTCGAATCTTTCACATACTTGCCAGGTCTTGAAGCCAGTAATGTAAATTTTAATTTTGTTTTTAGGGTTAGGAAGTAGGAAGTTTATGTACTTTATGCTGACAGTGAAGTTGTATTTGTTTCCGCCTCCGAGTTCAAGGCTCTGTGAGGTATTTTAGTTTATATTATAGAACACTTAAAAGCTAGAACTAACAAACTTTATGTTCCTTTCAAGGTGATGAAGTTTTTTTTTCTCTTTTTGCGTTGGTCTTTGTTGTCGGAAATATATTGTATTAATTATGAATTATTCGATATCATCAATTTGGTTCAATCGGCTACACAATTGTTCTAGACCTTCATTTATCGAGCATAGTTCATAGATATGGATTCTAATAGGCATATTCTTATCCTATGACAGTTGACAACTTCTATCGAAGACTTCCATACTAATATCATTGTCCTCGGCCATTTTAGAATATATTTCTAGTTGTTAGAATGTTTGCTAAGATTTGATTATGACAGAAATGGTGTCAGGAAAGAATGTGTGGTTGAGTTAATCAGACATCTCATTATCATCAATGAAGGTAAATGCTTTAATCAGATCTCTTTTTTAAACAACTTTCTATTCACAATTTTAGTTTTGTGATTCTACTCTAATGTTATTTTGATTTAATCTTTTTAATAAGGTTGAAATAGAAGAGATTGGTAATAACATCTCAGATATTGATATCAAACTTATTTTATAGAAGATCTAAATCAGTGAAAAATGGTCCAATTGATGTCACAGAGTTTCTACAATAAATGCTTAGAATGGGAAACAATCTCCCACTAATACTAAAATAAAGTTTCTAGGACAGTGTTTATTACTATACGCGTTTTTTATATGTTTCCGCACTTATTTATTTGAGGGCTTAATCACTAATTAGCACCAGCAATTTCTTCTCATCTATTTCCTTCGTTCTCGGATACACTTCTTGATACTATTGAAATTGCAGAGAAGAATGCAAGCTTTTTATTGACTGGCTTGACTCTAATGTTCATCATGTTCAAATCCGTAGAGCACCTGCATTTTCCAACTGCAACAAAATGGAAAAGAGAGTGAGAAACTCATATGAATCAAGTTTCCTTGAACAATTAGACTAAGTAGTGATGTTTCTTTTCTAAATCGGATCTGAAATATGGCTTATAATGAAATTGACTCGAGTGAGATTTTAGAATGTTTGATTGTCTGGCAAGTGATGTCTGGCTCGTCCGAATGGCTAATTCGGGTTGGTTCTACGTCCATTTCAGTCCGACAATGTCAGATTCAGACACAAGGGAAAAAACACCAAGTAAAGGAAATCTCCATCACCAAGTGATTCCTTTTATCCTGTTAAACAGACACCTCGAGGACAGATAACTAGATACAAGAGCCATTGGACAATACCAGGGCCAGGTCGTGTATATGGTAGCTCAGAGTGTAGGGTCTTGGTTCTCATCTTGCAAATATAAACAACATGCACCTACTAAATTCACATTATTTTCGCTGAAACAATGAGCATCCAAATGAAATATCTTTGTTCATACGAGAAAAAGAAACACTAAAATCGAGTATCCAAGTCCCGGCTCGATACAAAAGAAAGTTGGTTGTTCTCAAATACGCCATGTTTATAAACTGAAGTTCTACAGGAACCCCTCAAACTACTAAGCCCAATCCTCCACCCTAAAGGTCAAACTGCTAAACCCAAACTCACCCTAAAGATGAATGAAACCCCCACCCTAAAGGTCAATCGGGTAAATCAAATTATATGGAGGTTAAATTTAGCAAAAACTGCCGTGCCTACATAAGGCTCACATGAAGAATAGCACTTGAAACAAAGTTTTAAGTTGCTCAAGCCAGACTTGCCCAACAGGTATGTCAGTCATCTGCATGGGGCTAATTGGTTGGAGATCAAATTCAAGATGAATGATATGGAGTATTTGAATCCGCGCATAGGATTACCAATTTACCACCTCAGCTTATGATGTTCCGATGGCACGAGGTTTATTTAATGAGACCAGCAACCAAACCAAAAAGAGCTTGTTTATTTACAATCAATACAATAGAGACTCTTGAGGTCTATGAAGAATAAGATCTGAACGTACCATAGTTATTCAAAAGGTGGCAAGGGGGGAGCCTGAATTGACGAAGTAAGATACAAGATCGACATCTAAATGCTCATACATGCTGATGAAAGGATGTTCCTATTCCACATAATCAAAAAGGTTATCAGTTCCCATATGTTTCAGTGACACAAAAGTGCAACCAGAAGAGTGTAGCATAAACACAAAACTAAATTCACGTGCTGACTGCATCTGCGTCGACACCATAAAGTTAAGTCATTAGAAGGATATTGTATCCATACCAGAAGATCGCGTGCTGACTGTCTATGTTTTGGATCTTTATGTGTACTGAAATAGAAGAAATAGTCGTGGGATGAGAAATGCTTTAAATATAAGGAAGGATTTCAGGCATTTGAAATAATCCAAATT
Organism: Eschscholzia californica; assembly: GCF_041429995.1. Taxonomy (NCBI): domain Eukaryota; kingdom Viridiplantae; phylum Streptophyta; class Magnoliopsida; order Ranunculales; family Papaveraceae; genus Eschscholzia; species Eschscholzia californica. Next base: position 20,644,412 of record NW_028238309.1, read on the forward strand.
CATCATAATTTCTATCTACAAAGAAATATAGAAGCATATACGTCAAATATGGTGAACCTGATCGTGCAAGTCATAAAGCTACAACTTTCAGCTTAGGATAACCTCCATGTTTCAAAGCAATTTTCTTATCGTTTCTAGTGCTGCAACTCTGTGTACTAATGGAGTTCAGTTTCTTTTAGTGTTTCACACATTACCACTTGATCCTCATTTATTCTTTCAAAACTTTGTTTTCATTCTATTTGACTAGAGTGAGACTAGTTCTATGAATTAACGTAAAGAAGAATCTTGAAGTAATGATGCATGAAAGAAGCTTGTTTGCATCTCAAGTGTTGAAAATGTAAGAAAATAATAAGCTTTTACCATGAATTAATAAACGAGCAGAACTCTGCCGAAAACTGTTCTGGAGGTGCAGATGGAGATGGATTTTCAACAATAGCTTGCAAAAGCTCAAAAAAATTACCCCATCCCTCTTCTTGTGGTGGGGAATAAGGAAATTCGCCTGTCGCACACTCTAGCAACAATAGTCCCAAGCTCCAAATATCACTCTTATAGCCATATGTTCCTCCACTAATTCTCTCTGGCTGTTAAACAAAAAGTAGGTGTTAAAATTTCTAGCAAATGCGGAGGGAGTTTAAGAATATTAAATGACCGACAATTCATCAGAAACTTTAAGGAAAACAGAAGAAAAGTAGATATCCAGAAGTTCACTCACAGACATATAGTTGAAGGTGCCTACGAAAGTGTCCCTTTGATCGGAAGTGCATGCTAGTATGGCACTTACACCAAAGTCCGTTATCTTTACTTCTCCTCTATGGTTAATCAATAAATTTGAGGGTTTCATGTCCCTGTGAACTATGTGTTTCTCATGATGGAGATACATCAAACCCTTGAGCACCTGCATTAAATGAAATACATTTCGAATTAGTAAGGTTATGCAATTCTTAATCCAAAGAATATCAAATTAACTTTGTTCACCATGTGCAATACTCGCCTGCTTACAGATGGCAGCAAGATAGGGTTCCGGAATTGTTTTCACTCTTATAAGAAAATCTGCAAGAGACCCACCATCCATGTATTCTAAGACTAGTGATATGACTCCGTTATCATAAAAAGACTGGTAATATATAACTATATAGGGACATTGTGCACATTGGTTAATCTTCAGTTCCTGGATAATCTGACCCCGGATATTCTCTTCGATAGTCATTTTAATTACCTGCATGTTTCATCTAAGTTAGAACTCCAAAATGGCAAAATATACAAGGAACTCCATAATGAACAAGTACAAGAATTAGTATCGATATACCAAGTGTACATCTAACATGATCGGTTAAGTAAAGCAAAAAGATGGTTATAGCTATAAAACATCATCTATTTTTGTAACTATAAAAATGAACTAATAGTGAACGAGTCAAACCAAGGGAGGTCTTCCTAGGTTCCGAAACCGTGAGTCATTCCAGACCCTTTGAGGTCTTCCTAGGTTCCGAAGTCGTGAGTCACTCCAGACCCTTTGAGGTCTCAGGTCTTCTTAAGTTCCGAAGTCGTGAGTCATTCCAAACTGTTAAGTTCGTGGTCATCCAATTGGCAATGAGTTTTTTTTTTTGAAACTTTGAATTAATATTAAACGAAAGGGGAACTATACAACAAGAAAAGGGAGGGCGGCATCCTCACGATATCCACGCCTCCCAATTATACACAACATCTGTAAACGAAATATTGCCAAACAAAGGTAAACTTCTAGCCCAGAGTTTTCATTAGCGTCCTTGAAGATCTTGTTATTACGATCCTTCCAAATACTCCACATTATAGCAGATGGGATTAAGTCCCAGATCTCCTTTTTTCCTCTTGGTTTAGGGACGTTCTCCCATTGTTCGAACATACTGGCCACCGACATAGCGTGGAGTGGACCTAGACATTATATTCTTGATTGTTGGAGTGTCCATTCCCAATGTAAGACTATTCTCGCACGCCCCTCACGTGTAGCATTCTTTGAGCCTGACACATGTTTTTTTCTTTTTCGGGTGACATGGAGCACGTGTGGCTTCTAAATCTATCACGTGCGGGCCTAACTCTGATACCATGTTAAGTTTGTGGTCATCCAACTCAAACCTAATTGGCAATGAGTGGAGTGGACCTAGACATTATATTTTTGGTTGTTAGAGTGCCAATTCCCAATGTGGGACTATTCTCACACAGACCCTTTGAGGTCTTACTAGGTTCCGAAGCCGCGAGTCATTCCAGACTAGGGCCAAGTAGTAGTAATGTTTACTAAGCTAGCTTATTCTGTATAGTCATAAGAATGAAGAACGAACAACGATAATGGAATAGGAGAACCGACGAATCAATGAAAAGGCTTGATTACCTTGAGCGCAAAAAACTGGCCAGTCCATTTGTGACGCACAAGGAAAACACTCCCACCACTACCTCTTCCAATTTCTTTAATTCTTTCAACATCTTCGAACTTCAATTGGTTGTCAGATGGTTTTATAGGTGGAGCCTGAAGAGCAATCATATATGAAAAGGACTAGAGCACAATCTATTACAACAAGCAATGGAAGTCTGTTAAGTTTGTGGTCATCTAACTCAAAATCAGTTGGCAATGAGTGGAGAAGACCTAGACATTATGTTCTTGGTTGCTAGATTGTCCTTATCTCATGTGGAGCTATTCTGTGTGGCGTTTTTTGAGCCTAACACGTGTTTTTTTTTTCTTTTTCGATGTCGTCGAGCACGTGTAGATTTTAAACCTATCACCATTTTAAATTTGTGGTCATCCAACTCAAAACCAATTGGCAATGAGTAGAGAGGACCTAGACATTATATTCTTGGTTGCTAGATCGCCCTTCTCCCATGTGGGACTATAATCACAAAGTCGGTAGAAGAAAAATGTCAACTAAAGGCTAAAGTTTGATTCAAAATATGCACAATAACATAGCAATTAGCCTCTTTCCATCAGTAAGAGGAAAATAAGCAAATAAAATGTGATCACAAGTGTTTGTGAAGTCAAAAAGGGTTCCAGGTCTTATTGAATGTTAATTATGCTGTTTTATCTATAAATTCTGCTAAAAAGAAGAAATTGAAGTTTAAATTTTGGAAATGATTATGAAGCTTCTTACAGCTTCATCTTCATTTCGGGGGACAATTCGAACTCCATCTTTGTTGACAAGCAGTTCATCTTCCTTAAACGTACCGTTTTGAGTCCTGTGGCAAGACATGAAGAAGCCATTTGTCAAATGTTTTCCTGAATTTAAAAACTTGCAAGTGATGTTAGAGAGAGAAAGAGAGAAAACAAAAGAGTGAGATTTACAGGAACTTAGTAATAGAAGATTCGTCAGTCGATGGAAGAGAAACCTTGAGCTTAGGGCTTGAGCTGTCTTTCCCTCTCATCGCCTTTAGCTTAGATCTCTCCCGCTTTACTTTTCTCTTTGAGAAATGCTACAATTGTTCTTTTTTCTCTCTCTATGTTACAAATACTCTCTCTCTCTATCTCTCTCTCTAAACTACAATGAAGTCTTCGAAAGTCAAGCGACGCGTGGAAATTGGTGGGAGTACAGTGGACAAAGATGGAGCGACTTTGGTTCTTTCCGTTTTGACAAAAATAGGGCACCAAGACACTAACTAAAGATGGGTCGGGTCAAACAAGGCAACCCAAGAAATCCGTACTTTGCAGACATAAGTCATAAGTGTGCTTCATAAACAGCAATAGTTATTTCAACAAGAAACAAAGGGCAATAATTGCTTGGAAAGGTCTTGCTTGGAAAGGTCTAGATATCTAGAACATATTTTGGGTTAACACCCAAAATTGCTCTTGGGGCTTCCGTTTGTAGGCGTGCACCCCGTACAAACGTGAAATTGTTTTTGGGGCATATGGGTGCACCCTCTCCACTCTTCTGCATTTCTCCTTCATTTCTTCATCATTCTCTCTCTTCAAAAATCTCGCGAGAAAAACTTAGCGATTGGAGCTTGAAAATCTGAATTTGCTTATGGATCTAAAACCTAGATTATTCGCCATTGTTTCTTTTCTTCTTCTTCTTTTTTACAACAAAAGGGTTTGATGCAATGGTCGGAGACTTATCTGGAATGGTTCGATGCAAGGTTTTCTTCTTCTTCGTTTCTAAGACCTAACTTGAAGGGTCTGAGACCCTCAGACTGGCCCCGCCCGAGGCCCCAAGCATTGTTTGAGAGTTGAGACTGGACAGTCTGATCACTCTCACTCAGACTGACCCAGTCTGAAGCAATGCTTTAGGCCTCAGATTTGTCAGTTCGAGAAGGGCGCCTATAGGCGTTGTGAGCCAATCTCTCAAATGAGCCCCCAAGAGCAATTTCAGGGTGTGCCATAGCCACACCCGTCTAACTAATGACATGAGTGGAAAATAGACGACCTTTTTTTCACCCTGTCTTATGTCGGGTATACATATGTTTATCCTTTTATTTCTCTTCCTTTTTCTGTGATTTCAAAACTCTAACCCTTTATTTCTTCTGTTATGTCAATTGAGGTTTAATGTGATCAATACGAGTAATCCAAGACAAGCAGTAAAGAACAATCAAGACAGAACACAAAGATTTACGTGGTTCGGTTGGTGAGACCTACTCCACGGCGACAACGGCGCGATGATTTCCACTATGATAAGCAAACAAGTTTACACAAGAGATTCCTGAGATTGTGTCTTATTGATATCTCCTTAGGGTTTAGTTTATATAGCCACTAAACCTTAATCCCACCGCCTCACCGACTCTCTGTACAACCGCCATTATACACAGATAACACTAATCACCGACATAAGCCTAGCTTCCGCATTCCAGCTCTGTCTCGGAGTCCAGCTCTGCCTCACAACCATACTTCGCATACCAGCTCTGTCTCAGTAATCAGCTCCCCTAACGGGTCCAGAATCTTGTAAACGGGTTGGCGGGTCGTAAACCAGGTTCGATACCAATCCATATTCGAGTCACTTCTAACATCTTCCAAATTATAGTAAAACATATGACATAATCAAAGAGAGGAACAACCAAGTTGGTTCTAGAGAAGGAAGGCTAGAGAAAAGATAAGTCTAAGGAGAAAGAATTCGACGGAGAAAAAAAGGGACAATGACTTATTGATTTAGCTTATAAATCAAAGATAACTTTCGTTATACCTAAGGTTTTTATAGTCTTTTCCAATTTCAAAACTAGTTTTGAATAGTCGAAACAACAAATAACTTTATGGTTCTAATATTCTAGGTTATCATCGATTTAGACACAGTGACTCCAAACAACAATACTGTAACTTAAACTACGAGGATCGAAGTAATTAGAGTGTTGATACACATCGAAATTAGTTAATAGTTGAAAATAAGTTATATATAATCATGTTACATATGTTGTAACTGTTGGTAATCATATATATGACATAGTATTAAGGGTTATTTCCCTAATGGCCCCCAACTTTGTGACCAGCTTCCCGCTTGGCCCCTACTTTACGAGAAATACCCATATGACCCCCTTCCGTTATAACACCGTCACTCTCTCTCCTCCATCATGTTTTCTCTCTCTGCCAACTCACGCCACATCATCTGTTACGCCACCTCATCACCTTCTCCGACAGAGGTCGCTGGCCGGCCAAATTTCCGGCCGGCGACCTTCAAACTAAATTTTTTTTTCACTCTCTTTAAAAAAAAAAATTCATTTCTCTCTCTCTCTAGAACAGATCTAGAGAGAGAGAAGATTTTTTTTTTTTTAGTTTGAAGGTCGCCGGCCGGAAATTTGGCCGGTCGGGCCGGAGAAGGTGATGAGGTGGTGTAACAGATGATGTGGCGTGAGTTGCAGAGAGAGAAAACATGATGGAGGAGAGAGTGACGGTGTTATAAAGGAAGGGGGCCATATGGGTATTTCTCGTAAAGTAGGGGGCCAAGCGGGAAGCTGGTCACAAAGTTGGAGGCCATTAGGGAAATAACCCTAGTATTAAGTATCGATAAACTCATACACAAACGTAACCTTACCTTAATGATTGATAAGGGTATTATGAGCTATATGTGATGATGTCAAAATTTGTCAATTTGTTTATCAGTTAGAAAAAACAGACTTGATGCTGGATCCTGCCTGGTTGATTAATTCTGGTCCATTGATTCCTTCCACAACCAATCATGCTCCCGCTCTAAGAAACCTGGGGGAAAAACCTGCAAGAAGCTCGGAAACCTCTCTGACGCTCAAGACAGCCAGGTTGCCTTTGTAGATAAAAGATTGAGTATTAATTGAATCTTTTGTGAGCGTACCTCTTCAAGGTGATTTGGTTACCTTTTGTAGACTACACTGGACCGATTGTTCATAGACGGTGATGATAAGGCGGTTGAGATCCACCGTGTTGTACTTGGACTACTCTTCGGTAGTTCAGAGATTTAGGGTTTTCCTCTTGAGTTTATCGTGTAACTTAGATATTTAGGAGTTCCTCTATTTTAGGATCTTCAATGGATATCTTTCCGAGTCTAGGAGATGTTTCCTCTTTCTAAGACTCTTGAAGCCTAAGTTAGGCAAACACTTAAGATCCTCAGCATCTGGGATCTTTGATTAGTTTTGGGTTTAAGTTGGTAAGCGTTTGACACTCTTCTGTCTTCCCATGTTTAGGGCTTAAGGCATCGATCTTGCTTACGTGGAATTTCTTAGCCTTCTCGCGAATCTAGGACAGACCTGGTCATATTTGAGTCAAGGCAGGGCTTATGCACAAAGGGCAATCGTGCCGACCCCCCAGTTTTGAGCTTAAGTGGCAGACCTTCTTTGGATTCAACCTCCCTTGCTGACTTGACGTGGGCTGACTCACGAGCTTTTGATCTTCTCTTGAATCATTGACCTTAGTCAAATAATGACCACTTTTTGTATCATCAGTGTGAACCAAATATGTGTGGATTATAATGTAGTTATGACTTATGTTTATGGTTTGTGACTCATATGATTGTACATGACATGTTTGTGAATTATATAAGCAATACATTGAATGTAAGCCTCACATTTAGACTGTGGGGTGTAACAAAGGAAAGATACTGACTTACTCAGCACGACGACGAAAGGTGAACAATTTGAGGTTGTCTCGACGAGAAATAAAGTCAATGAAAACATGGTTAACCAATACATTATAATGCTAACCAGTGAACCATAGTCTTGAATTTTAATAAGGATGGACATCGATTCTAATCCATTATTAATTGGTGGTTGGTTAGACATGTGAACCAATGCAAACAAAAGTGTGTTAGTGTGGTCTTATACTACCTTGTGGACCATGTTTTACTCATAGTTTAAGAAATAATTTACCAACTAAGGTTAGCTCAACTCTTGCTCATATGTGAAGAAGGTTCATGCTTGATTATTGGAGATTATAAATATAATGCACACACCGATGCCAAATGAAGCTATCTAATGGCCCTCGAAATTGGTTGTAATCAGATTAATTGCAAGAATCTCTTCATCCGTGTAACAGGTTGTTGTTGATATTGTTGGTTAAGAAGTGTTGATATCATTTGGATATATTGTCTCGTTTTTGCTCGAACATTGTTGTGTCGCTGGATTAGTTTATCGAGACCTTAGATATTGGGAAATCCACTTTCTCTAGCCTGTTATTATTATTATTTTACGGTGAGGGAGACCGGGTTTACTCCTGCTTGATTTTAGCCCAATCGCTTAAAGTTTTCTTTCATAGTTTTCGCCTCGAGATAGGTAGTTGTTTAAAGATTTTTCTAGGTTCTTAGTAATTCTGTTCAGTCTTCTTTATTAGATTGAAGTAATTAGCTACTTCAAAGTTCGAGACTTAATAAATCTTCGTTAGTTTTCATTTATTGATTCTTATGAGCTTCATGATTTATGTTGTTTGTCATGTCTTTGCCTTTTATGTTCATTCTATTTTGTGATTTCACGGCAGAGTGTCTTAATCTTGATTTTCATGGTGGTTGGCTTGGAAATCGAGATTCCAGGTGTTATATGGTACATCATTAATCAAGCCATGATGGGGTAACATTTTTGGATGTGACACTGTTGTTGATAATGTCGAAAAGTGGTATTCTCGGTTATCTTCTTGATGATTAAGATTCTTGTTCAGATGATGAATTTCCCACTTGCGGATTTGATGGAAAAGAGTCCGCAAAAAACTCAGAAACCATTATGACGCTTAAGTGTGTTAGGTACTTTTGCATTTTAAGAAAATTTTAAGAAAATGAATTTAAAGTTTGAGTTTAAAAATTGAACCTTCAATCTTTTTTATGGCAAGCATGATATGCTTATATAGGTTTGGTATCTTCCATGATGTTTGACTGAGATGATGCAGTGGTAATGCATTAGTGTTGATGAGATAGCCATGTGTCAATGGCCATTGGGAGGAAAATATCTAATGAGTCATATCTTCTGACAATATTTTGTGCATGAAGAGTGGGTCGTTGGAAATTCAGAGTTCCACCTCACTTTACTCTGTTTAGGTTGTGTTGGAGCTGGGAATGCCTGAGTTCTCCTTGGTTGATCTCTCTGTTTCGAGCGTCCGACAAGATTACGACTCAGGTTGGGTAAATCTCATCTTGGGTCCACCTTCCCGTGCCTCGAGACAATACGGGTCTCAAGTTACCAAGTTGATTCCCGTAGACTCCTTTGTTGTTCTAAGACTCATGGATGAGCTCTCTGTTCCGAACGACCATTGACATGTGGGCCGTTAGCTCTTCCCAGCCTTCCACGTCACTTTACTTTGTTTAGGTTGTGTTGAAACTCAGAATTATTGAGCTCTCCTTAAGTGATTTATCTGTTCTGAACGTCCGACTTGATCATAGTTCAGTTTGGGTAAATCTCATCTTGGATCCACCTTCCCATGCCTCGGGTAAATACATGGCTTAAGGTGCGGAGTTGATTCCCCCAGACCTCCATTACAAAAGCTAACCTAGTTTCTTCTCCTGGCTTGTCTCTCAACTAGAGCAGGGCTCACAACCCCTAGGAGACTCATGCCGACCTCCATGTTAGGGGTCAGGTGGTAGAGATTCATCGGATCCACCTCCCTACTGGCTTTAGCGAGGGATGCCCCATGTGTATTTAGACAATTTGTCGACTTCTTGATTTAATTAAAGTTGCCCCGTGTTTTGGTCTAAATTATTGAATGATATATGAATGAAAGAGTTTTGCTCTCTTTTTTACTCTTAAGTTCAGTATTCATTTAAACATTAGGACATGTATTTTCTATTTAATAAATTCCCAAGAGCAATTTATAATAACGAGGGATTAATTCATTCTAAAAAGTTATTATAAATTTTTCTTGCAGCATTATGACAACTTATCCTCCTTGGGAATTTTGGATTCCCCTTCTTACAAATCGCATTCCATTAAGAATGCAACTTCTATTTCATTTATTTGCACTCAGAACCATTTCAGAATGTTATTCATGCTAGTTTATTTTATGCTCGTTCCCTAAACGTGACTTTGTAGTTGTTATGCAGCGGCATGGGTGAGAAAAATGAGGCCCGTGCAAAGTTTTATTTAGTGCACTTCAATAATGTAAGATGTAATATCACTTTTTATACAGAAAATGGTAAACAAAATTTTCACTTTAGGTTACAAAATTATTTTTGTTATATTTTAGATTATATTTTGGACAAATGTGTGTGTATAATAATTATCTATTTGTTTGGTGCTTCAAAATACTTACGACCAAGCAATTTATTAACCGAATTACATTCTTTCACGAGACATAAAAAATAAATTCTTTCACGATTCCAACATATACAAGCTTAGAACTGCAGAAGCATATACTTGTAATTGACTACTTGGAAAAGAAAAAAAAAACTAAAACAGAAAATACTTAACTCGTGACTCTATTTTGTAAAACAACTAGGGTATATCCCGTGCCCTAGGGCACGGACACTTGTATCAATCAAATGTTATGAAATTTATTGTTATATTTTATTGAGGGAAAGAGAAATTTTTATTAGCTATTATTTTTTTTGTTTTCTTTTCTCTTAAATTAACATCCTATGTTTACAGTAACATCCTTTTCCTTATTAGCGTTTGGTTTTTCAAAGTAATTATGTATGTTTTAAAATAAGGATGTTTTCAGTAACATCCTTATTTAATTATTTATATGGAAAGCGTTTTATTTTTGTTATTGTTTTTTAAAATATTCGTATTCTTCTCAAGTAGATGAGACTATTGGATAGATCTGAAATTGGGGTTTGTTACATTGTTTCATTGAATGGGTGAACGAATTTTCATTTTCTTAGGTGGGTAATAGATCCAACCACCAAGATGCTATCAAAAACGCAACGAACGACCGGATTTGTCTTTCGACTTGTCCCAGTCAGCAAAAAACATTGCGTTTTATATAATAGATTATGTCGATACTTATATTGTTTTATCTCAAAAATTCACTCACAAATATTCATATAGTAGAAAGTTTATCATAAAGTCGTTAAGAAATTTTGCCATCTTTTTTTCTTTAAATACATGATTTTATTTCTAAGAAGGACTATATTTTAAATTTTGGGAAGGACTTCTAGACAATATCCTATAAATTGTAAAAAAAAATTCTTATAATATTCATACGAGAATTTGTATTTTGTGAAAGAGAAAGTAGGAAATAAACTACATGAGCTTCTCAATCTCAAAGTGTCATAACTAAAAGTCCTTCCACAGAAAAGCACATGAACAGAAACTCAAACAAGTCATTCTTGTGTTCTTGTTCAAATTTTGAATATTTCCTCTCTGAAAACATCAAAAGAAAACCAACAATGAAGTTAATATTTTGCTAAAGATATTTTGCTTGGGAATGTCAATGAAATGTGAAAATAAAGAAAATATTTTGTCACAGTTCCTCAAAATGAGATGGTTCTTGAGTTGATACCTTTGACGGAGATAAAACATTCCTCGTGAATGGACATGACAACCAATTTGAGCTTCAACATGGAGCAAACATTCACAACACGTTAAATTTTATTAGATTCGATATTTTAACAATATTCGTATGGAAACTCATGAAGGCACAAATTTATCATGGAGATTCGTCAAAATGAAGTAAAATATGCTCAAAGTGTACCATGAATTAGAGGATATATATTTTATAAGAATGAAGTTGCAAAAACAACAATTTTCAACAAACAAAATTAAGTAAAACTTTTTATGGTACGTTTCAGTGAAGAATCAAAATTACATTCAATAGAATCAGAGTAATGGAAGTACACATCATGAATTAGAGGATATTTCATAAGAATAACACATGAAAAGAACAACATTATAAAATTTCTTTATTACCATTTTTGAGAAGAATTCCAAATAGACATTTCATGAACACTTACATTCATAAAAATTTGTTAAATCTCTGTTTTTTGGGTTAATCGTGAAATGTTCTTGTTCAAACTTTGAATATTTTCTCCCTGAAAACATCAAAAGAAAAACAACAACAAAGTAAATATTTGGCTAAAGATATTTTGTTTGGGAATGTCCATGAAATGTGAAAATAAAGAAGATATTTTTTCATTGTTCCTCAAAATGAGATGGTTCTTGAGCTGTATACCTTTGATGGACATAAAATATTCCTCATGAATGGACATGACAACCAATTGGACCTAGAACATGGGGCAAACATTCACAACACATTAAATTTTTTTAGATTCGATATTTTAACAATATTCGTATGGAATTTCATGAAGACACATCAAAATTAAGTAAAATATGCTCATAGTGTGCCATGAATTAGAGGATATTTCATAAGAATGAACCTGCAAAAACAACAATTTTCAACAAACAAAATTAAATAAAACATGTTGTGGTACGTTTCGGTTAAGAATCAAAATCACATTCAATAGGAAATAGAGTAATGGAAGAACACATCATGAGTAATATAGGATATTTCATAAGAATAACACATAGAAAGAAAAACACTTCAAAATTTCTTTATTACTATTTTTCAGAAGTTTCATGAGCACTTACATTCATAAGCGGTCTCTCGATTGATTTCCCTTACTTTAGCCACTCAGAAATGGAGTCCTCTTTTTTTGGGTTAATCTTGAAATGAAATGATAAAGAAGATAATGGAAGAGAGTATAGAGAATAAATAAAATGACAAATTATTAAAAATAAATAAGAAAAATTGTAACTCCAGAATTGAATTTCAAACTGATTAGCATAATGAAATCTCTTGAAGAATAATAAATTAAAAAAACAAAACTGATAACTCCATAAAGATGAATAAATTTCTTAAAGAAGAATAAATAAAGAGGAATAAAAACGTATTCTTCTCAAGTAGATGAGACTATTGGATAGATCTGAAATTGGGGTTTGTTACATTGTTTCATTGAATGGGTGAACGAATTTTCATTTTCTTAGGTGGGTAATAGATCCAACCACCAAGATGCTATCGAAAACGCAACGAACGACCGGATTTGTCTTTCGACTTGTCCCAGTCAGCAAAAAACATTGCGTTTTATATAATAGATGTACTTATTGACTAAGCTGCAATCAGGTTCTTGCAATGATTTAAACATTCAAACATTTATACCTATTTCAACAAAAAAAAACATTTATACCTAAGTTAGTTATTTGAGGAGCATCTCGATTCTTCTACAATTTCCTATTTGCTTGAGAGAGACTGGTTTCGTCGCACCTATAGCAACCCATCTCCCATGCTCCTACCTAATTAAATTAGGGTTATCCTTCTAGGTTCTTCTTAGTCTATTTGTACACATCGAAAGTTTAAAATAACTTCTCATTTTAAGTTAATTTTATAGTGTACGATATAATGTACAAATTATTATTCATCGGGTACCGTCACGAGTTAATGATATTAAAAGGAAGTTTAAAAAAGTTCAGTAAAAAAAGTTTTAATGCAAGTATTATTTACTTTATAAAACAATCTAAACATTAAATAGGCAAAAATTCAACTCTTTTAGGCCTAGTTGAAATCATTTGTATAATTATTTATTACTTTAGTATTAACCAACTTTGTGATTAGTTTAAGGGTTATTTCTCTAATGGCCCCCAACTTTGTGACCAGCTTCCCGTCTGGCCCCTACTTTACGAGAAATACCCATATGCCCCCTTCCGTTATAACACCGTTACTCTCTCTCTTTCATTTCTTTTCTCTCTCCTCCAACATGTTTTCTCTCTCTGCCACCTCGTTAAAACCGTCAACTCATCATCTTCTCCGGGAAGGTTGCCGGCCGACCAATTTTCCGGCCGGCGACCTTCAAACTTGAAAAAAAAAAAAAAATTTATTTCATCTCTCCTCTCTCTCTCTCTCTCAAAAAAAAAATTTCTTTTTTTTCACCTCCACTCTCTCTCTCTCTCTAAACTCCGGCGAAGGGGGTTACCCTTCGCCGGAGTTTGGGAGACCTTAAAGGTCTGGTCTGTTCCGGCAGACCTTTAAGGTCTCCCGAACTCCGGCGAAGGGTAACCCCCTTCGCCGGAGTTTAGAGAAAGAGAGTGGAGGTGAAAATTTTTTTTTTTTGAGAGAGAGAGGAGAGATGAAATAAATTTTTGTTTTTTTTATAGGTTTGAAGGTTGCCGGCCGGAAAATTGGTCGGTCGGCGACCTTCCCGGAGAAGATGATGAGTTGGCTGGTTTTAACGAGGTGGCAGAGAGAGAAAACATGTTGGAGGAGAGAGAAAAGAAATGGAAGAGAGAGAGTAACGGTGTTATAACGGAAGGGAGCCATATGGATATTTCTCGTAAAGTAGGGGGCCAGGCGGGAAGCTGGTCACAAAGTTGGGGGCCATTAGGGAAATAACCCTTACTTTAAATTGTTTTCAAAGGAACCACTAGATTAAGACAAAGAAGGATTCCTAATGTATGATACGGTGTATGCGGGCCCTCACTTCATTGACTACTTACCACCTATTACGACCTTACGGCAATTGGAACCAGTCAACAAGGTTTATCCCTTTGCTTTCTTCCACGGCAAAGATCATCATTTTAGTGAAAATCTAACGGTTTCAGTTTGATTATTGTCCAAGACTGACAACTCCGAGATACAGTGAATCATAGGAAAGGAATTCATATCCCGTAATAAGTGTTACGGGTGGTGGGTGTGTTTCAATGACAAACCGGCTGCGGGGTCAGGCATTCAAATTCGACTTCTGAATTCTTAACACCCAAATCGGGGAAGTCCCAAGTAGTGAGAGAAAGTAGAGAGAGAGAGAGAGGAAGATTTCTTCTATTAGTCATAGTTGTTTTAGTGCGAGAGAGAGCTGATTTTTTTTCAATCTCTACCTAAGGAAGGAAAAATTAAGAGGCAAGTTTTTTTTTTTTAGTTGTCGGTTCTTCTACTTTAATTTAAATTAATTGCGGTATTTGATGATTCATCACTTTGCAATATTTTTTCTCTCTAATTCTTGTAGTGGTTTGGGAAATTATTGAATTATTTGAAGTTTGGTTTTGATGATTTTCGTTTTGGTTCAATTTGGATTGGACTTTTTCTTTTTTAATTGACCACTATATATTTGATTTGATGATTTAGCTAGTGGGTATTGATTTGATGTGTATAAATTTAGATGGGTATGTTTAGATTTCTTCATGTATTTAGGGATTGAGAGGAAAAGTTGATAAAATTGGAAATGGTTGGTGGATTATGGTAATTACTTACGGTTGAGAGTTTGTTACATAGTAAGTATTTGATGACTGCTTCTAAGTAAACACCTCTTTCTATTAGGGTTCTTAATTTCTTCTTGATGGATTTTGACTCATTTATTTGAGGTACCCTCATAGATATATCATTCTTGAATTGATTTAAATTCATAGGTGATTGTTTAATTATATCGAATTTTGTTTACTCGAAATGATAAATTGATGTATATGTTAAAAACAGGTACTTCAGCTGGTGACGAAGAGGCGAGGGAGTATAAAAATTAGCTCTAGAATAATGGATCAGAGTACTCACTTTACTCCACTACGTACTTTACTTCTATATCATCTAACTTGGTGTGATTTCTTAATTTTTGTTAATGGATCATTCTTGTGTATTCTACGTGAAAATACTGAAGTTTTGCAAATTATAAATGATTTCGTTTTTACCGGATGTTTTGTTGGCAAGAGTTGTAAAAATTTTTGTCTGCGTGATGTGTGTCAAACACTTAACCTCTTTGTCTAGTTTTGGTGACATTTCAATCTTTTTTCACCATAGAGTGGACAAGTAGACAACTACAGTACATGTCTTTCGTAACCTATTGTTGGTAATTTGTGTGACTTGTGCTTTTCTAAGTTTCCGACTAGCATTTCCAAACTAGACTTCCAGAGTGGTATTTGGCTTATTACTGAAAATGACGTCAGGGGAGGACTGCCTTATTTAGAAGTCATTCTGTACTCCTCGAGTACATTGTCGAGTGTCTCTTATATTGCTTATTCTATCTCATTTCTTTCATATGAAGAAGTTATTAATCTATTTGAGATCCTTGATAATCGAGTTTCTTTCCTTTTGTACTTATCGATTCTCTGTAATTAGACTGGAAATTCTGGACTAATTGCACATCCTGAGTTCTAGTCTTGCATTGACAACACTGGTTAAGGTTAAAGATGCCTTCAAAGTATGACTTAACCTGCAATATATATAAGCAATAGTAAGACATAGATGATGAATATTTATTGTCCTAATAATTATGGATATGTCATCTTCGTTTTGCAGATGCCACTGAGGAAACAAAAGCGTTGAAGAATGGGGTTGAGTTGGTGAGAACAGGTTCAGATAAGCATATTGAACTTTTGAGACCATCAGCTCGATATATTGCATCTAAAGGTAGTAGTCTTTATAAATTTATAAGCTTTTATAATCCTACAGTACATGATTTCTAACGTTTTTGTTGCTTTCGTTTGAGATGACAGACTACAGTGATCGTGAGAAAGGAAAGTATACCTTAATCAGAGATGTTGAAGACCACCCTCTAGGATTATATGACAAACCCCTTCCGTGTTTCGGATGTGGAATTGGGTGGTTCACGTAAGTATCCATAACCATCAATATCGACCTTCTTAAGTTACAGTATGCTAACATTTCAAGCACGTATATATATGTTTATCTCATTCTTGCACCTTCTTCCAGTTTCCTACTGGGGTTTTTGATACCAATCCTTTGGTACTATGCAACATTCCTCTACTTCTGGAATTATCGAAAGGATCCAAGGGAACGGGCAGGTCTCGCTGCCTCTGCTATTGCCGTGAGTACCTCCTTTCACATCACTATCGTTTCTGGTATTCTTAGTAGTGGTTCATTTCTAATTGTATGGTTTGGGTTATTTGCAGGCTTTGATATGCACCGTTGGTGCTTTGATTATAGGACTTGTTCTTATGTTTCATTAAGGGCTTGTTGCTGCTCTTCACTTCGTTTCTGTTTGTTTTCACCCTTATTGCTGAGAAACTCTGATGGGAGCAAGGCTAGGTGGTGTACTTGTTTTTTTTTTCTTCTCTTCTTTGTACTATTTTTATGGTGAAAAATGGAAGGAATGGTTATACAACAAAAGTGGTTGCAACACCCTTACATTTATCTCAGGGTTCAGTTAAACTTGTTCAATGAAATGTAAAGATCTAAAAGAAACTGTAAATGATATTAAAATCGTGATTGTCATTTGTTTATCTCTCTCCCCAAATAATCTTACCAAAAAACTCGGAGGGAATTCGAATTTCGGAATATGAGTCACCAGTGATAAAGACACCATGTTAATTTGTGGAGTTAATTTGTAAAATTATTATAATTTAGTTGTATGGATAGGGCTCTCGTAATTTGTATGGATACAAACTGGCCTATGCATCATACATTCCAAGAAATTATCTTCCACCGATCAATCCGACAATCACCTTAATTTCAAGCCTGAAACAAATGTAAATAAATGCATTGTAAAAGCTTTTGTTCCTCAATAATATGCCTTACCGATACATTTCCTCTATCAAACACTCACTACAAAAAGAAGAGAATACAAAAATAATTAACATTGTTCATTTCAAAAATGTGTTATTTGCTCAGACTTAGGTTTTGTTTGTTCCCAATGAACAAGGCAAGAATGGATCAGCAGACACAATAACAGCTTCATGCTCATTTCGCTGAAAAATCAATCTTTAAGTTTTTGTTTTTCGGCTAAACAAACCCTTCCCTTCTCATCAAATGCAAATCTTGAACTAGAGTTGATCTGCATCATGAAACAAGTTGTGTGAGAATAATCTGACATGTATCAAGGAACGTTTCACAGTAAACAACAAAATATCTACGGCCTCCTTTCTCATTGCTAATAGGCTCACACGTGATAGGCCCCAACAGTCACGTGTCCCATGTCACCCAACAAAAAAACATGTGTTAGGATAAAATAATATCACATTGACGGGGACGGGAAGTGTGAGAATATTCATGGACCAATGGGCTCTCATAACAAACATTAGAATATTCAAATTACCTTGTTCATACACATCTCCTTGAGCTCTTTTGTACTTTCAGTCGGGCATGATTCCTTTGCCGCTTTCACGACAAGCTTTTGCAGCTTCCGCTTTTCTAAAGCACCTTCAGGGTCCTGCTTTCAATGAAAGATGAATGATAAGTTGCAGAACTCAGTATCAACATCAACAAATGAGTTGAAAACAAATATGAAAAGAAACATGATCTAACCCAATCGAAATTATGTGTGTGATCAGTTAATGTACTTGAAAAGAAGCATACCGCTTTCAAGACTGAGGTAATCAGTTTTTTAAGCTTGATTTTCCCTTTACCAACTTCCTTTGTATGACCAGCTTTGTCCACATCAAAATCTCCAGCTTTCTTAACCGTGTCTGTCGACTCTTCTTTCTTATGTTTTTTAGCTTGAATTACTTCACCATTTTCAGATGCAGCTAGAAGCTCTCTCTTTTTCTTTGATTTTTTCACTTTTTTCCCATTTTCCTCTGTTGATTCATTATCAACAACATCTTTGGGTCGATTTTCTTCTTTTAGCTCCTCATCTGTATTAGAAAGTAATTCTTCCTTTGGAGCGTCTTTATTGCCAAGTGGCTCTTCCTTTGGGATTCCATTATTAGCAAGAGGCTCTTCCATTGGAGTGTTAACATCAGAACCTGTGATATTTGGAGTGGCTTCTTCAGCTGGCTTAGGTGGCTGTTTGGAAGCGTGGAAAGCTCGAGCCTTTGACCTGTGTTTCTTTCCTTCCGCATGAAGCAACAAGGTCTGTCTACTTGTAGCATTGGTATTGCAGAGGCTATATGTGCATCAAGAGAAACAAAAGTTACACAACCAAGTACCAAATTCCAAATCAGATAAAGATTTTAGCAACACTAAACGGACTGCCAGTTCGAATTTAGGTAGGTAAACCTTGACTGTTCTATCATTTTCTTTAATATGTTTGTCTTCCTTATATCTCAGTCATGCCATACATTGAGTTCTAATAGTCTAACATCATCACATATAATAAGATGTAAAAGTCTTTAAGGAGAATTTTGGTTTCCCTCTAGGTTCTCTGACCAATGTCTTTGAATATGTTTTTTCGCCTCAAGACGGTTTGCTATCACAAAGGCGAGGCGGTTCCGCGAGGCGTACGCTTCGATGCGTAAAAGGTGTAAACTATTGTTTTTAAAGAACAGAAAAATGACGTCAAATCATGGAAAAACGAAACAAAACATAGTCTTTTGGACTTTACTACCACAATATAAAGTCTCAAGTGAGAATAAAAATACTAATGTTTTTTGTTTTGTCCAATAACTAAAAAACTAACAATGCAAAGCAAACAAAAAATTTCAAAAGAGATTTTTGTTCTTAATAGTCAAGTACGTACTCCTAGGCACCAAGCGACCGCCTAGCCTCCAGATGCGCCTTGAGTCGTACACCTCGAACGTTTTCTAGAACATTGTCTTTGACATTCACCAATGTTGTATTATTCTCAAAGTAAAAGATTATGCAATTCAACATCCACAGACTCTTATATAGCAAAGAAAAACGTGGTGCTTTGAGTAATTTTACTTTAAATTTTGTATTTTGTGGTTGTTTCATGTAAGTATAGACATCAAAATGTCCACCAATAAATCTTATTTTTAACCTCTTATACAACACCTATTACAATGGAAAAACTATTTTTTTTTTCATTAAGTCAACACACTGTTGATGCTGGAAAATGGAGAAGAGAGAGATAAAACAGAATAGAAACGAAAGGTATAACTCACCACTCGAAGGAATCGACCTAGGAGAAACAAGTCCTCAAACAGATTCAAGACTAGATAAACAAAGTCTATAGACTTCAACTATTCTTCTATTCAAATAAAACTGGCCTGCCTTAAAACATATTACAACTCACTATTTATAAAGTTGGAACAACCCTTCAACTTTAAGGGAGTCTTCAACTTCCTAGCTTATACATATTACTTCCAGAGCCGTGTTTAAGGGGAGAGGGGGGCGGACAAGGCATCTGCACTGGGCCCCCACCACAAAAGGGCCCATTTCCTATAAAGGGCCACAATTAAGTTCTATATATATCTACAATACGTCAATACCCACTTGAAGATGTAACGACTAGTAGCTCTACTGGTAGTCTTGGGCCTCCATACAAGTGACTCGGGTTCGAGTCCTGTTGCCACATCTTGTAGTTGTTTTTTTTTATGAAGTATAATTGCTAAATCAATATTTGTTTCTGCTCCACTACACTTTTTCTTGACCATTTTGTTATCTTTGGTGTATTTCATTCATTTTTGAAGTGTTTCTTAAGAAATAGAAAGCTAAGCGTTTTTTTTCAAAAAAAAAATCCAATAATACATAAATACACATGTGTATCATCCTAAATTTTGTTCAATTATTTGCTCGTAATTTGTTTTTGTACGAAACGCCCACAATTAAATTTTGCCCGGGGCCCTCAAATTCTCAGCCACGGCTCTGATTACTTCGACACACATGTAAGACTCTAGATATACTTAGAATACTTCAGAATACTAATAACATTAACCTTAATGTAGAAACCAAGTGAACTGGCTAGATTTGTACTTAGTTTTGAAGACTGTTTTGACACCTTACAGGAAAATGGCAACAACCCCTAGGAAACTCTTATTGATGCACCGTTAAAGCATTGGAAAGTAGACACAGAGATCTTTTTTTTTTTGAATTGTCAGCGCTCCTCGAACTCTTGACCTCTAAAGTGGAAGACCAAACCTCTTACCACTCCAACCAAGGTTTGTTGGCAAACAACCATATAAGGTACATTCTCAAACTCGGCCTAATTAATACAAGACAAATTTTGAACTTGACTCGAAAACTGACCTCTATGATTACATTGATGATGAACAAGCTTTGGGAATATAACGAGTGTATATTCTCCGGATTAACTGTAACTATTTTCCCTTTCACTGAGAAATTCATTTCTAGCCGTCAACAATCACCATGATATTTCTTAAGTAGAAAGGAAGAGAGACACAACTATACGCCACAACTTTCCAGTTTTTCTGCTATAATGTCATGGAGTGATACCGTTACATAAATACTGATTGAACAAGTCTAAACAAAAATATAAAGAAAAAAAATCATGCAATGCAAAACTCACCTACAATACCAAGGAGCACGAGAAGATAAACCGACATTTATATCGACTTCAGGTTTTCCATTCGACTGGTTCTTTGCCTTAGCTGGTGTAGAATTTAGAGGTTTTCCTCCTTGACCTTTTGGACCATATTTCTCCTAAAACCATTTAACAACATCATCCAACATATCTCAGAATTCAATCTTCAGACGCTTTTTTTGTTTATCAAGTAGAATTCAAAATTAAATGCTATGAGCCTATGATGTTAACGTCTAAACCAAATTTTTCGTAAAAAAATGATTTTTGTTTCGATTTGGCAGATTGAAATTTGAGAAAACAAGATCCACGATTACAAATGCCACAAAGAAATTGATTCAATAAAATAAAGAAACAAACCGCTTCAGTAATGCATTGATTATGAGCTTGAACACTTTGTTGCCCAAATGTTTCTCCACAATCTATGCACGAAAGCTGCAAAAAGAAGACGATAGTGGGTTTGATTTGCACAATAGAAGTAACTGAAATCTAAAACCCTAATTAGGGTTTTAATAAGAGGAGAAAAAAGGAGAGACCTTAAAAGCAGAGCACATCCTGAAATGATTAGGTAACTTTGGCTTCTTCAAGTTCTCCCCGCAGTCTTCACACTGAAACCAAACCATTCTGATTCCCTCTTCTGTCTCTCTCTCTCTCTCTCTCTCTCTCCCTCTCTCTAGATGCAAGCCAGAAACTCTACAACAATGGAAGAAGAAACGGAGATTAGCTGGTTTAGCTTACAAAAAGGGTTTTAGGGTTTATGTGGGAGTTTATTCAGATCGCTAACCACGGTAACGCAACCCCGACTGACCCGAAAATAGAGACCGGGTAATCTATGGGCGTGGTTTTTATCAAGAGAGCAGTCCTTCAACAAAAAAAAAAAGACAAGAGTTAAGTTAAGCTAGAGCCCACATTAATCCAACTACAGTTTTAATAGCACTCCCATTATCTTTTTTTTTTTTGGAAACCCCGACACCATATTTCATTCATAAGTGATACAATCACAAATTTACAGAGATAAAATGTTATTCCTCTCGGCCAGATACTTGAGAGTTACATAAGTAAGTTCGCAGAACTTCGAATGTAAAGTGCCTCATGTATTGAAAGAAATTGACTAGATACTGACGAAAATAAGAAAGATGAAAGATGAAAGGATCCTAAAGATCACAGATTAAAAGACCCTATAGGTCAACAAAATAACAGGAAAAAACTTAAAGAACCACCGTCGTTGTCGCCTGAAAACCGTCGTCGTCACTGGAAAACCGAGCACCGCCAAAAACTTGAATCCTTCTGTTTAGACCTCCAATTCTCCAACTCTGTCTCTCCATATATAACCTTTTTTTTGTTAAGGATTCTCCATATGTAACCTATAAGAATAAACTTCAATGAAGAAAACAGTTTATCATTACTTATCATCGTCGTCTTCTTCATCTGATGCTGAAGATCTCGAATCTATTCCTTCCGGTATGTATTGTATTTGGACATCAATGGCCAATCCTACTTCATCATGAAGTGAGGCGAAACAATAACGATTGAAATCTGATTAATCGAATTAAAAAACGTCAATAATTTCCCCATCTTCTTCATTAATAACTTCTTCATCACATAAGATTAATAAGAAATCAATGGCGTCATAACATGTTATTCATTACTGGAAGAACAAATTTATATTGAAAGAAGGAAGGAGGAAAAATCTATGGTGGATAACAACCCGGAAAATCATTTCGGATAAAGCAATTCTCAATATTGAAGACCCTAGATACTATTAATGGAGGGAAAACAAACTACAATAGAAAGATAAACGGATTCCGACGAAGGGATGACCCTTCGCCGGTGGAAAACTCAGATCTGTAACCGGTTAGAGAAATTCTAAAGAGAGGGAGAAAGGAGAGAAAATAGTTAGAGAAATTCTAGAGAGAGGAACCCGTTTATTATTTGTTCCCCTATCCACTTGAAATGTGTGGATATGAAATGAGATTTCGTATAGCACTCCCATTATCAATTTAAGCTTTTAATCTATTCTATTTCAAAGTCTTGTATTGATACAAAAGGGGGATTTTAAAAGCAATGCCCAAAGTTATTAAAGACTGTGTTTTTCAACGAAGACTTGGTCAAAACAAGTTGATTTAGTATGGTTAGAGACAATGCCCATCTTCTTTCTTTTCCGACAACAGAGCAAGCTTCGACAACAAGTTTGTTCCCCCTTCACCAGAATCTGGTCTGCATCTAGAGTTTGTAACCCTAGATCCAGATCCCAGACCCACAAACCCTAAATCAAGATCCCAGACCAAGAAACCCTTTGTCTGCGAGAAACTAACCACCTTACGGAAAGCTCTGGTATACGATAAAGCTTCAATAGAAAATTCGGTCCCTTCAAATTGAAGCAACAACTAAACCACCAGACATTGGACATGGAATCTCTCTCTCTCCATTGATTACTTCACTCTATAGAGAAGATAACAGGAAACTCTGAACTCCCAATCGCCCTCATCTAGCAGGGGAGTAATCTCTAAACCCTAAACTTCTAGTAGTACTAACATGCAATTTCTATGGTTCACCCTTAGTATCTGGTTTGTTTTCACTCCCTATCTATTAATTGAGACTGATTTATAGATCTGGGCAGTTAGAATCCTAGAAATTTTCTGATAGGTGAAATTTTCTTTCATTTGAGCTTCACTTTAGATTCAACTGATGAATCTGATAATTTGGTCTTTCATCACCTGTCTTCTATCTGACTACAATTCAGTCGGTCGTCCGGTCATGCTGAACCTTTATGCATACTTAGTTCACAATACTAACCTTCGTTACAATATGTTAGCACATAGTCAATCTACTTGCGATCGTTTTGATCGGGTTTCCAAATTGGTTTCATCAATCATTAACAGTAATCACTCTAGAATCACTAATCGAACAGTTGCTGGCCACTTTGGCCTCTGGATCAGCCGAATGACAAATAGAATACATCTCAACTTTCCTTTCGACCCTGGTCGACACCACATTTTGAATATAATTCTCCATTTAAGTCATGCAGCTTATATCGCTTATCTTCCAGCTCACTTTTTGTTAATAACTTTTGTCGTTGATTTTCATATAGATTTAACTCTTAAACCAACCTCCGTAACATGTTCACTTCCACCCTTAATCGCAATTTTATTGCGTGCATTTGTCGAAGTAGCGGGGTATTTATACTCGGGCTATGACGGCGATCCCAATTTCCAGGTATCTGACAGGTTTCTACTTTGTAGAATTCGAATAGATATGGTCTCTTTATATGGAGAATACTGGCGGGATACCCAGGAATCATTGTTTGATTCCATCTTGCAAACATCTCTATTTCTTCAAGAAATTTTAGATGTATGCTTAATCCATCTCAAGTGTTACAGGAAGTTAGGAAAAAGTTTCATCTTTAAATCATTCAGACGGAAGCTCAAGAACAAATATCATATCATACTAAAGAAGAGCTGCCAGCTTAGCAAGCTACAGAATGAAGACAGTTCGACAAATCGAAGATATTTTGTGCACTTCTTTAATTCTGTTATTTTGTTTTACTACTTAATATACTGTAATTTTATTTTTCTTCGTAGTTTGTTGTAAAACTCTCTTTATATTAATGTATTACCTTTCAACAAAAAAAAAAAACTTATATTCATTATTAATAGATTTATACCCATTCTTCAAAAAAAAAAAAAAAAATAGAATTAAACCCAAAACAAAAGGGTTGAATTTTTACTGTAGTTTTCTGGTATATGAGAAACAACGGGAGTAGTACAAAAGGTTGGGTTAGGTTTCTTAGAAAATGAAGGAAATGGAAAGAGATGAATAATGGATTGTTGATAATTAAGTTAAACGAAAACTTACAAATAGAACTGAGTGTGATAACTGATTTAACTAAAAGTCTTGAAACACTTCGAGGAATAGATCATCCTGAAGGTTAAAGGAAGCATTTTCTATCATCTTGAGTTGGTTCTTCATTAAGGTGTTTTCTTGAGATATGTTTATGTTAGGATTTAGTATTTGAAAGGGTGGGTTGTTTTTCCCATGTGACTAAATAGGTTTTGAAACCTCTAGATTCACTCCCATGGCTGGTGAAAGAAAAAATGAGAGAGAAGAAGAAGAAGGAAGAGGAACAAGAAAAAAATAATGGCGGGTTTAGGGTCGTCGGTCGAAGGTTGCCGACCGACGATCTATTGACAGAGACAAGGAAGATGGGCGTTGCCTTCAACAGACCAAATTGCCTCTAACTATTTGAGGAATTGCCTTTAGAGAGATTGTCTTTAACAACTTTGGGCATTGCCTATAAAATCTCTCTTGATACAATAAGCTTACAACAATGATCTAACAGATTCCAATCAGGTGTTCTGAGTACAAATAGTTATTGTAAAATATTTATATAAATAATTTTTTCTTTTTGATTCTTTGTTCCTCCTATTACTACTTCGACAGGATCATTTTGTTTCCCATCTAACTATCTACTACTTATTTCAACGAAAAAAACTAACAACTACTTATTTTTTTTTAAATACCAACTACTACTTACCTCATTAACTTGATATTTTTGAAATACCAACTACTACTTACCTCATTAACTTGATATTCTATTAGACTCTAACCACTAACTAGGGGTTATTGTATTCTTTGTGTGAAAGCTAAGTTCCAACTAATTTATAAGGAAATGCAACTAATTGACAATTTCAATCAGAGTGAGTATCAAAATATTTTTTAAGAGAAAAATGATGATCCTAGATTCGAAAATGTAAACCTTAAATTCATTTTTTTTAATGAACATAAACCTTAAATTCATTAGGACAGCGACTTCCAGAGGAAAAGTCTTCTAGATAATAAAAAAAACTAAAAATTCACGAATAGACCAACAAAAGATATAATCCCTAAACAAAAAAGTAAACCAGATCCCAAAGTACAATAGCTAGAAATTTTATTTTTTCTTCACTATTGCTAGAGATATGACTCCAACTCTTAAAAATAGTGGAAGCAAGTAATTTGATGACCTACTACAGGTAAAGTTGGTTTAAAGTTAATAAAAGATTATTGAATAGCCAGAAGATTATTGAATAGCAAGAACATCGAATAAACACCAACTAAGAGTTAATATTTAACATTCGACTAAGGTTGTTAGTTTTAATTCAGATTACAGTCGTTCAAGACGTACCCTTACTCTAAATATGAGTTGCAAAGTGCTACGTGTTGTGTAATAGATGAGTGCTGTAATCGAGTGATGTAGTGAGGTGTGTTGTACCCTATCATGATGAGATACATAGTATCATAACCGAAAGGTTGTTAGGAATCAGGTAAGTTGGTTAAGAGTTTGTTATACTGTAACTTATAAATTGAGTTATAACCTCTTTTTGATTAATGAGAATTCGATTGTCATTATGGTATCAGAGCTCAACTTTTTCTTTTTCTCTTTCTCTCTCTAACAATCGTCTTCAACCTCAACTTGATTTTCTTTCTCTACAACTTCTCAATTTTCTGTTTCTCTCTCTAAACGAACAATGGAAACACCTAAAATCTCTTCTCTTTCGATTAATTCGATGGGAAATGCTATCCCAATCAAGCTTCAATCAGATAACTATCTAGCTTGGAAGTCCCTTTTTCTTCCAATTTTAAAGAAATACAATGTTTTAAGGTTAGTTGATGGAACTAATCCCTGTCCTAACAAATATATTGATGAAGCGAAGGAAATCATCAATCTAGCTGATCTTGAATGCATTGATGAAGATCAAAACACTTCTGATCAGGATAAACTCCACATTATCTGATTCAGTTGTTTCTTATGTTGTTGGTGTGACTTCTTCAGCACAATTGTGGCAAATTCTTGAGGAATCTTTTGCTATCTCATCAACTGCTCATGTTCTTCAACTCGAAAGACAACTTCGAGATTGTAAGAAAGATAATGGTTCAATCTCTGAATTTCTCTCAAAGATCAAGAAGATCTGTGATAATTTGGCTGCGGCGGACAGTCAGCCTCATCAAAAGAGGTAATTGTGAGTATTCTTGATGGCTTACCATCTGAATTTGATGCTTTCTCCACGTCTATTCGAATTCGATATCCACCAGTTCGATTAGTGAACTTCATAATCTTCTCTTGAGTGAAGAAATCACAATTAATGAGAAGATGAAGAAGCATCTGATATTTTCTGATAGCAATGTTCTTCTAGCTTCTTCAAACAGTAACAATTCTCATAACAAGAACAAATATTATGGAAATCAATCTTCTTCTTCCTCTCGAAATCAATCTTCTTTCTCCAATAATTCTAACAGAAGCTTTTATCCTTCAAGAGGAGGAGGAGGTGGTAATTCTGGTCAAAGTTCAGAAAGAGGCAATTTTAATAGATCCTCATTTTGAATCAATCTAGCAATGATTCAAATCGACCTATTTGTCAAATTTGAAACAAAGTTGGTCATACTGTTATGTAATGCTATCATAGGATGAATTTTTCATATCAAGGAAGATCTCCCCAAAATAACATTGCTGCTATGCTTGCTACAACCAATGTGTTTGGCCATAATCCATGGTATGCTGATTCATGTGCAACTAATCACATTACACCTGACTTATCTCAGCTAGCTTCTTCTTCTGGTTTTAATGGTAGAGAGAGAATCAATGCTGCTAATGGTCAAGGTATGATCATTACTCACGCTGGTAATACTTCTTTCACTAAGAATCGTAGAAAATTCATGCTAAACAATGTTTTTAGAGTTCCTCAGGCATCACACAACTTACTGTCTGTTCATAAGTTTACTACTGATAATAATTGTTCCTTAACATTTGATCCTTTTGGATACTATGTGAAGGACCTCCTCTCGACTCAGACTCTTTTCCAAGGGCCAACTGAAGATGGTCTTTATCCTATCTCTTTTCCTCACAATAAGCCAGCCACAACTCTTGCTCTTTCTGCTCAAAGTACAGATATGCATTTGTGGCATAAAAGACTTGGTCATCCCTCTTTTCAGTCATTTCAGAGACTTAAACCTCTTCTGTTTCATCATAATGTTTCCATGAAGCCTATATTTTGCAATGAATGTCAATTGGGCAGGAGTAAGAAACTCCCTTTTCATGTTTCAGTAACTTGTCCTACTAAACCTTTAGAGTTACTTCATGTTGATCTCTGGGGTCCTTCTCATTTACCTTCAGTTAGTGGATTTAGATACTATGCTAATATAGTTGATGATTTCTCTAAGTCATGTTGGATTCTTCCTCTACATAATAAATCAGATTTCAAACATGCTTTCTCTACTTTTAAAACTAATAGTGAAACACAGTTGGAACTCAAAGTTAAGGTTTTAAGAACTAATGGAGATGGAGAATTTCTTCATTCCTCTTTTAAAGAGGTGCTTCAAGCTGCAGGTATAACCCATCAAATGTCTTGTCCTCATACCCCTGAACAAAATGGGGTAGCTGAATCAAAACATAAACATCTACTTGATGTAACCAGGCACTTCTTATACAGTCCCATCTCCCACCAATCTATTGGCTTGAGTCTTTGTACACTGCCAACTTTCTCATTAACAGGCTTCCTACCAAGTCTATTAGTTTTAAAACTCCATTTGAACTTTTGTTTCATGAGTCTCCTAACTATGGTTTCCTTAAAGTCTTTGGTTGCTCTTGTTATCCCTGACTTAGGCCTTATGCTGCTAATAAGCTTTCTCCTAGGAGTAAAGAGTGTGTTTTCATTTGATACACCAATGATTATAAGTGTTTGGAAATTACCACTGGTCGGGTTTTTATTTCTAGACATGTGGTATTCAATGAGTCTTCTTTTCCCTACCTAGTTTTGTCTTCTTCCTCTTCACCACCATCACCATCACCACCTATTCTGTCAGTACCACCTCATCATGTTCATGCTTCAACATTTCCTGCACCACCATCACCTGCTCAAGCTCCACCATCCCCAATTCATGCACCACTATCCCTAATTTCTACTCCACCATCTCCACATGTGCCTCAGGCACCTCAGCCTTCTCATCATATGCAAACAAGATCCAAGTCAGGTGTTTTTAAGCCCAAATCCATGTTCTTTGCTGCTAAATATCCCATTTCTCCTATTCTCTTAGCTAGTTCTCTTCATTCTACTCCTTCCTTCTTCAGGCAGGCTAACAAAGATCCTAAGTGGAGAGCAACAATGAGTGAGGAGTTTAATGTCCTTCAAAGAGCTGGGACTTGGTCATTAGTTCCTTCCCATCGTAGTCAAAATCTTGTGGGATGTAAGTGGGTGTACAAAATTAAGCAGAACTCGGATGGGTTTATTGAGAGGTACAAGGCCAGGTTTGTCGCCAAAGCCTTTCATCAGCGAGAGGGTATTTGACTTTACTGAGACATTCAGTCCAGTGGCTAAACCCACTACTATTAGAGTGCTTTTGAATTTGGTTGTTCAAAATGACTGGGGAATTAAGCAGTAAGATGTTAGCAATGATTTCCTTCATGGTAATTTGAAAGAAACTGTGTTTATGTCTCAGCCTTCTAGTTTTCAGGACCCTACTATCCCAACTATGTGTGTAAGCTTCACAAATCCCTCTATGGCTTGAAACAAGCTCCAAAAGCTTGGTATGAGGAATTGGTTGACTCTCTTCTCAGTTTGGGTTTTCAGAAATCAAATGCTGATTCTTCTTTATTTGTCTATAAGAATGGTAGCCATCTGGTGTATATGCTGATTTATGTGGATGATATCCTCATCACTGGGTTTTCTTCCACTCTTTGTCAAAAATTTATATCTGAATTAAGCACCAGGTTCTCTATGAAGCATCTTGGTTCTCTTCGCTATTTCTTGGGTCCTGAGGCTACTAGAGATGCTACTGGTCTTTATCTTACTCAGACTAAGTATGTGTTCGATCTCTTAGAGAAGTTTCAGCTTACTGGTGTTAAGCCTTGCTCCACACCTACGGCTGCTAAGACAAGATTGCTTCCTAATGATGGCACTGTTTTAAATTATCCCACTTCCTATAGAAGCATGGTTGGTGCCTTACAATATCTCACTTGGACCAGACCAGACATTAACTTTGCAGTAAGTCAGGTGTGTCAATTTCTGCACAAACCTACTGATGTCCATCTCATGGCAGCCAAGAGGATTCCGAGATACCTTAAGGGTTCTATTTCTCATGGTATTCGAATTTCTAAATCAGCCTCTTTTGGAATTTATGCATATGCAGATGCTGATTGGGCTGGTAGTCCCTATGATAGTCGCTCCATGGGAGGTTATGTCATCTTTCTGCTAGGATTTCAGTTGGTCGGCTAAGAAACAACCAACAGTTTCACGCTCTAGCACAGAGGCATATCGAGCTCTCGGTCAATCTGCTGCTGAAGTCATTTGGATTTTTCCCTTCTAAGGGATTTACATTGCTCCCTCTCGACTCCTCCAAGTTAATATTGTGATAACGTCTATGTTATTGCTTTAGCCTCCAATCCAGTATCTCATTCAAAAATCAAACATCTTGCTCTTGATTTTCACTTCATAAGGGAGTTGTTAGCTTCTAAGTCCATTCGACTTCATCACATCTCCACAGTAGATCAACCAACAGACTCTCTCACTAAGGCTTTACCTTGCCCTCGATTTCGGTTTTTAATTGGCAAATTGAAGGCTTGTTCATCAAATCCTTCTATTTGAGGGCTTGCAATCGAGTGATGTAGTTGTTGGGAATCGGTGGTGTCTACTAATGTCGTTTAGAGAAATCTCAGACATCACATGTCTAACATTAGTATCCCAGGATCATATGCATAAACTAATGATTAACTAAGAGTCTAGAAGATTACCTTAATCGCTAGTTTTCCCTCGAACCTTTCTAATCGCTTTAGAAGACCAAGAGATCTAATTGTAACTCCTCTACTTGGGACACCGAATGGTCTACTTAATCTCCCACCTTGAAAGCTAGGCAGAACTCCAATGGTAGTTTGATAATAAGAAGAACTACTTCTTCTTTATTTGACTAGTTGATAGCTTTTTAGGAATTAGCTCACTTTCTCCTCTCTACTTGATGTTGTAGAGTAAGAAAGCTTTTAGAGAAATTCCAAACCTTATTCACTTCCCTAAGGGTAATTATATAGAACCCTAATAAGAGACCACCTCCAATTTGGTTTCCTAAAAGATCCTTTGAATAAGATTAAGGAAATAGTCGAAAATAGCAACTAGTTGATATTTTCTCAATTCCTTGAGGAGGTGACGTCCAAACCAAGCCAAAATTGGCATATTTGGTCTTCCCTATTAGGGGAACCGACCCTCCAATTTTTAGCCCAATCCAAACCCTAAAAGTCCCTCTTTGGCTCTAGACCCAAAACCCCATTTTCAGGCCTTTTTGCTATCTTTGCCTAAACTTGTTTTAGGACTATGAGATATATTTATGGGACTCTCACTAGTCATATCATCCGATTAAATAACCATTCTTATTTGTAACCCGTTGTAGGATCCAATCGAAGTTAGCCGCGAATTACTTCGTAATTCGACGATCGTAGTTGATTTCTAGCTAAACACTACGACCCCCTAAATCAACCGGACTTGATGATCTTCTTCATCAATTTTCCTGTCCGACAAATTGCTCGCATTGCATCTTTGGTCGAAGGACATCTCCTTCAGATTTCCACTTGTACTTAGAACAAGTGCAATTCTCGATTCCCGTGTCAATTTGTATCTTATCTGATACGTCACGTCATTCAGACTTTCTTGATACCGAGCATAACTGTCAACGACAAATGATTAATTTCTTAACCCGTTTGAGCGCGGCCACGCATTTTCAGTTGTTACTCATCAAGCGACCTTAAGACACTTTTCCTAATAGAATTAGGTAGACACAATTCATTCTTGTACTCCCACTTAACTTCATGTCTATCCTGTCCTTCCCAGTATTCGCCTTTATAACCTCCTTTTACGGCGCGGCGTTTAACGGAACCAAAGTCGGACATTCCTTACATAAGATGAGTGGAACACTCATGTTTTGAGGAATCTCTCTAATTTTGTCAATGAGAAGCGTTTGACGTTCATCACGAGCGATGTATTTCTCATTTGAGGGTTATCCAGTGTATAACCCTTATTACACACCCACGTAATCGAATCGAATATTCCTATTCCTATAGCCCATGAAACTGCGGTATCTCATCAACCTCACGTGCTAGTCTTCCTCAGTCGTTATTGTCCATGCAAGGATCTGGACTAGGGAGATGATAACAAATATTCTAAGTTCACTTAATAGGGTTTCATTCATCAGATCACGTATCTGACAAACCTA
Organism: Eschscholzia californica; assembly: GCF_041429995.1. NCBI lineage: Eukaryota > Viridiplantae > Streptophyta > Magnoliopsida > Ranunculales > Papaveraceae > Eschscholzia > Eschscholzia californica. The sequence continues at coordinate 20,676,118 of NW_028238309.1, forward strand.
TTCGTAATGTTTTATTATCTATGAACTGTCATTTAAATACTAAACTAAATTTAGACGACTATGAAATAACTAATTTATTTTCAATAACGAGAGTTTGTAAATTTGAGCCTCTTCCGTAAAACTCCTTTTACCTACTCAATTTACTTGTCAAGGTTTATTCAAAATATACCTCTTGCCTTAGACTTGTGTATGAGTCTCATACTTTGTCTTAGGTGACAGTTTAGTTTGACTACGGATGTAGTCCGTTTAAACTTTGCTAATTATCAAATAATTTGAAGATCGCTCTCTTCAACCTTGATAATTACTAGTAATCTTTACTAGTATTTGATGTGACACGAAAATGTCACATTTGGAGAGCCTAACTTAGACTAATTAGTCCTTATCGAGTGTTATCAATAATATTTTATGTGTTTTTCTTGTTAGGTATCATTTTTGGAGATAAACATGTAAACTGGAATAAAAGGAACGAATTGTCACTATCATTTCATGTGCCAAAAACAGTAGAAAAAGATTTCAATCAAATCATATGCCAAGTGGAGTCAATGACGAGTCCGACGGTGAAAACGGAATTCAATTCGGAGTTCGGACGGGAAAGATATGAATGAAAGAAGCCAAAGTCTTTTCTTGAAGGCACTCTCCTTTGTTTCTAGTTGGGAATCAAAGTCAAACCCAAAGAAAAACCAAAAGGCAACAAAGAAAAGGATTAGAGATTTTAGAGACACCTCTTTAGGGTCCAAGGTGAAATGGTCTAAAGACTTGGTCAAACTTTGACTAAGTCTAGGGTTTGACTCAAGTTATAGAAAAGGGGCCAAAGACACTATTCATCATCTTCGAGCTTGGAAGGAGGCAAGAGAAAAAAAGAGGCTAGAACTTGAAGGTTCTTGGTGTTCTTGAAGGAGCTTGAGAGAGAGAAAAAGAGAGAAGGAAGAAGGAGGTCACGGCCAAGCTCGGCCGGCCGGCACTCAAGGCCGGCCAAGCTTGGCCGGTCATCATAGAGTTCGGGTAAGACAGCTGCCGGTACGGGCTGAAGCTTCAAGGGACAGCTGCTCGGGTGCAAGAAGCAGCCTTCATCACCAGCTCGGGACACAGCAGCAACAACAAGCTCGGGTAAGCTTCTTGAAGCTCGGGTTGCTGCTGTTCTTGCCGGCACAGTGGTTGCGAACTCGGGACAGCAGCTCGGCTGCATTTCAAGAGCACGGGACGGCAAGGAAGCTACTCGAAACGGCCGCATCTAGCTCGGATATGCACGGGACATCATCCTTTGGTCCGGATCTAAGTATTTTGGCCGGATTTTGCCTCTTTTGGCTGGATTTGTGCTCAATTTAGGCCGGATTTTCAAGGGTTTTCCGGCCACCTTCTTGGCCGGAAACCTTAGGGCTTTTACTCCCCATGTTGTTGGCTAACTACCCATGTGATTTGATTTGATTTTGGGCTACAAATTTCTAGAGACAGAAAGATAGGGTTAGCTTTAATGGAGGTTGTGTTCTAAATGGAGAAGATGATGGTGGTCGCTATGGGGAACCCAGAAAATTGCTAAGGGGAGATCAGCTGCAACTAAAAACTCATATTTTTCGACGATCTTAGCCTCGAACCATCATCGAAAAAGGGGGATTCGCTCACCATTTCCTTTCCATTTCTTATTCAATCACCATGTTTAGCTAACTTTAGTGTGTCGATTATATGAGATGAAATGTGATGAATTCGTGATTATGTTTAATATGATTTGATGTTTTGATTATAAATTGATGTTCATTTATTTAGATTATCGTTTTGATCGTATTTTCATGTGTCTTGTCAAACACTTCGCATAGTTAATAGACGAAACGAAGTATTTGATATCGATCGTAGTCTAAGTCATAATTTCATGTGTCTTGTCATGCACTTCACATAGTTAGGCGACTAGACAACACCTTCGATGACTCGGGATTAACCGAATTAGGCGTTTGTTTGACTAAGTATGATCTCCGGATATACGTAGTACTTAGAAACATCTACTTTAGGAGTCGAACATCGATTATACATCGACACATTAGATTGGATCATACGTAGTCGTAGGTTTATCATTATGGATTCCCGGACTTCGACACCTCTCTCGCTTATTTGTTGCCCGAATCGAGTCTTACCGTCTCCCGACTCTTGTTCCTCCAAACTCTTCTCTCGAATCTCTCTCCCCCGTTTTACTTATATTGTTTAGTTAGTTTTGATTGTTTTCTTGTTTTGTTACTCATTCAATCTAAACCCCCTCATTTATCTTTGTTCCTTTCCTTTTTAGTCTAAGTTAGCTTGTAATATCTAGACCGAGGGATAAGACCCTTCGATATCCAAATTGTCTTCCTATCCTTGGATCGATCCCGGCTTTGCCGGATTACTACTTGATACCTCCGCTTGGGTGTGCAACCTTTTCGGGTGCATCTGTATTAAGGCTTTATTTCTTTTGTAGAATTTACAACAGTTCTCGACTAACACTCTCAGCCTACTTTCCTTCCATGTTTGGAAGTTTGCTACGATGACTTGTTCAACTTTAGTACTACTTCATCCTACAGCCTTCTAGGATGCTCTTAAGTAGTGTTTCAAATTCTTCAATTCGAATTTGGATATTGACATCAGTGCTCTGGATGTCTAAGTGCTAATCATGTCCTACATGACCGACTTTATGTTTTGTACATAAATGTCTCTCTCATGCGTGCTTGCTCATCGGTGTCTTCAAGACTCCGAGTCTTGCAACGCTCTCTGTCATGAGATTTTGGGTCGAAGTTCTCATAGACTTTTCCGAGTCATGGACCTTCGAGTTTGGACTTCAAGAATCTTTGGCGTACCAAGGATTTTTAATCCTGTCATCTAATCGATCTATACTTATAGACCTTTGATGCCCAAAATGGCATTTTATCCTTTTGTGTGTGGTCCTTTATTGAGTCAGTTCCTTACTATTTTATCAACATTTCTATGTTATACTCAATCTTTTGTATGTATTCTGCATACGGACCTGGAAAGTTTGTTACTCCCACTTACTTTCTTGAAATCTCGTGATTCAAGATTTTCTTCATTCCTCAGGAAGCAAACTACTTTGATTACTTCTATGAATCGAAGATTCCAACTCTTGCGTGCTTCAATCCATTGATGGATTCTTGAAGCATGTGTATGGACATAACTGGAGTTAGAAGAATCTTTATTCTTCTTGTCTAGTTTTGGGAAACTCTAAGGTTTACATCCTTCTCAGTTTTCTTATCATGGAAAACTAATTTAAGTTTTCCGTTGACTTAAATTATCAAGCTTCATGGCTTGATGAGATATGGATTCCATATTTTTCGGCTTCTGGCCAAAAAGCTAGAGTCGGTTTCCGTCTCTGCGCAGGTCTTTTATCTCTACAGAAAGAACTTAATCTTCTGAGTTCTTGAGATGAACTTTTGACCTTAAGGGATTTTGAGCAACTATTTGGATTACTCTCAACTACTTGAGAGTTTTCCTACGAATTGCATTCGCAATGTATGGTAGGTATGTAAATTCCATCTTTACCTTTTATTTCCTTTCGTGAGGAACCGCGGTTAACTGTCTTTTAACAGTTTTGTTGCTCTTGGTCGAACTTATTCGGCCTGTACAATTTTCATGATTGTTCCTCATGACTTTTCTCATGGTAGAATTAAATCGACTTGTTCTCTGATCGATTGTGGAAAAAGCCCAAATTTCTAAAGAAATTGCGTCAGACTTTTAGCTAATTTTTTTGTATCCTTGTAAAATGTTCTACATAGGCTTAGCTTTTGGACGAATTTTTGGTAATATGTGGGAAGCTATGTCTAGACTTAGTGGATTTTGGAGAACAGGGGTTGACTTGTATTCTTCATTTTTATCCTTTTGGACACTCCAAATTGGATAGATTAAAAGTATGACGACGATCATCCCCTGTTTCTGACTCAACATCCTCTTTCTTGTCAGTCGATTCAACGCTTTCTTAAGCCTTCTTGGTCATATTGGACATCCCTTTTTCATTGAGATGAGTCTGTTATGAGAGTCTCATGTCTCTTTGCAGATTTAACTAAGTTTAGAATCTTTCGATATAATTTGTTAATTTAGCACTCTTATAACATCTCAATATAGAAATAAACTTCTTTATTGATTATCCATAATACTTAGTACAGATATGATGTTAAACTAGAAAAATACTTAATCTAGATTAATGCTTAAAAGAAGACTTCGATCCCTTTCAGCGTCCTAAGCAGTCTAGGCTTCTGCTCCCTCTTGGATCTTATCTCCTTTATCCAAATACTCAGTTCCCAGCTGCTCCTGTACATTCACAATGATAGGGCATTTTAGGTATCTTATACGAAAATTTGTGAATTTTCAGTATTTGATAAATTAACTGTTAATACCTGAACCGGAAACTACTATTTCGTTTTCTTGTCCTCCAAGAACTTAGGGCAGTTTCTCTTCCAGTGGCCCTTGCCACCACAGTAGAAACACTTGGTGTCAGGAGGAGTCCCTTTGTCTTTGGATTTGGTAGCCCGTTTGCGTTTTCCTTTTGACGCAGGTTTCTTCTTCTGCTTTCCACCTTTCTTGAACCCTTTGTACCATAAGAACATCCTTCCTATGTTCCACTATTGCTACGTCTTGTTCGGCTGTCTGAAGCATCGCATGAAGTTCCTCCAACGTTTTATCCCATTCATGTTGTAATTCATATTAAACTGATTGAAACCACTATGGAGGGAGTGAAGGATAGTGTCGGTAGCCGCCTGTTGGCTATAAGGAAAGCCCAGTTTAGCCAGCTTGCCAATGAGCCTGATCATCTGACGAACATGAGGCGCAACTGGTTTTCCTTTCTCGAGGCGCATGTCCAGAAGTGCTCTAGAGGTTTCAAACCTCTCCAATCTCGACTGTTTCTAGAACATTTCCCGAAGTTGTCAAATCATGGAGTAAGCATCCATGTCTATGAAATGCTCTTGAAGAGTAGGTTCCATGGTTGCCAACCTCAAGCACATAACTGGCTCTGCCCTCTTCCGAACATTCTTTTCATGCTCCTTTTCTTCAGCTTGCCTTCCATCCTGAGAACTATGCTGAGGTTCCTCTCCCATTCGAGGAAGTTGTGCTCATTCAGAATTCTCCTTGTCGAGAAGTGAGCGGAAGTTGAAATTCTCTTTCGTCATCTTAAAACTACATAAAAGAATGGCAGAGTTTTAAACTCATTATCGTTTTTGGAAAAATTCAGTTTTCCCATATTATTCAATATAAAACTGTCCCCGATTGAATAACCTAATTCCAAGATCCCAGTTCTTCGGAGTAAAACGGACTAGCGCCCAACCCTCGACTCCGTCGTTCCAGGTGAGCGAACTACTTCACTGATCATACCTTTATGACTCTTAGTTGATAGATTTCATTGATGAATGACTAATCTATCCTTTTGCCTCGTGTATCCAAAACTCTTTTGCTGATCTCGTTGAGTGGAACCATTTAGACATGTAGGCCTCTGTCGTAGGCCTGCCCGCATTGTCCCGAGGTAGAGATGGTACTCTGCGAAGGCAGGCCCACCATCACGAACAAGGGCGCAACGAGTGTCTTAATCTGGATAGGCACTTCACTCAAAATTACTTTTGGGGACTTTTACGCTAGTATGGCGTGTGTTATAGTGAACTATTTAGCCTAACTAACATCCACGACATAAAGCATAAATAAGTAAGTAAATGGGCGCGAGGAAGTCAATCGAGCAGACATAGATCCTAGTATGACCCCTAACATAGAAGATCTAATCTCCTTTGGTTTCTTCTTGTTTTATCTTTGGTTCGCCTTAGATCGCCATCTTTGAACCGCCATTGATTTCTCCCACTCGCCTTAGGATCTCATCCTCGAGCTTCTTCAATGGACTCATAGACCTTAAACTCTAATTACAAGACTCTAATGACACGCAGATCGTATAAACTTGAAATTAAAATTAATTATAAATTTGCACCCATCCGTGCTTAAAACAAGAAATAAAAGAAACAATTTCTATGGCCGTACTAGTTTCCCGCATTCACATCACATGCATTCATATAATTTATAAAGGCTAAGAATTATATATGCATGATAATCCGGGAGATACTTTTGTCGACATCCCATGTCACATTATGTACCTTAATAAATTCAAAGAATTCGACTAATGGTGCGTTCCGGTTTGTCTTTTATGATTATTAAAATTAATTTTAAGAAAAACTCCGTCTTGGGTTTGTGAAAGCCCAGGTCAATTTCGGAAAAAATTGGTTTGATTCTTAATGATTTCCCAAATCAATTTTAAGAAAAACCTGTTTCGGGCCCTTGGGTGGTCCGAGACTATTTCGGTAAAATTTGGGTGGAATCGGGAGAAAATTTTAACTTTCGTCGGAAAAACTCCCACTCGGTCAAGCCCGTAAAACTTCGGCCCGTGGACCGAGGTCAAACTCGGAAAGGCCCGGGACAACCCTTGGTCAAGGCCCAAGACCCTAAGGTCAAGGTCCAACAAGGTGGCCGGGCCAAAGATCCCTAGGAAGTGCATAGGCCCATGCACCATTCGGCCCAAGGCCAGCTACTCGGGCCGTGCCTAGCATGGTTTGGGCCGAGACTAGGTGCGTCTTGGCCCGAGCGAGACGCATCCTTGCTCTCGGCCCAGGCATAGGACACGTCCTGGGACTAGGCCAGGACGTCAGCCTAGGCCCAGACGCATCCTAGACGCGTCTGGCCTAAAGCTGGGCCTTAGGGTTTGTCTCAGGCTAAGTCCGAGACCCCTAGGCCGTCCCAGGCGCATCCCAGACGCGTCTGGCCATGGCCGCAGCTGCTGGCCATCTCAGACCTAGTCCGAGATGCCGAGAGTACTCCAGACGCATCCTCATGCATCTGGAGGAAGCTTTTGTACGTCTCGGATCAAGTCCGAGACACTTTCGGATGTCTGGGGCGCGTCCCAGACGCGCCCTTAGCAATCGCGGACGCGATCGACTCGGATATGCAATCCGAGTCGGTCTCGGTCAGCAGACCGAGACATGTCTGCGTCTGCTCTGGTCGAGACGCGTCTCCGGGACGCGTCCAGGCAGCAACACCCACGCAACTCTAATTTTTAGAAACTTTCAATTTTTTTTTCTTTTTGCTTCTCAAGCATCAAATTCCAATTTTTAGAAACTACTAAAATCCCAAACTTTTGAATATACTTCAATTAGTCAAAATAAATGAAAATTAAAGTTTTGAAAACACTTTTCAATACCGAAATCAATCAAAATCGAATCTTTTGAAAACACGTCAATCTTGAAAATCAATTTGAAATTTTTTAAATCACATTCAAGACATTCAAATTGGATGTCTAAAACACTCTTAGACAAGACTATCAAGCTAATCAATCATGTATTAGTCCAAAACTTAGTAAAAATTAGTTATTTGCAAGAGGCTCTGATACCACTATTAGAAATTAGTGGTGTCTACTGTAGATGGTGAGAAGTCTACGGGTCGGAAGTTAAAAGGTCGGAAGCGGAAACGTAATCTGGAATTCCAAACATCGAGTTCTTGATTGATGGGCACCAGCAACGTGTGGAAGAAACCTGCAAAAGAAGGTGAACAGACACGAACAAACCCGTGAAGACTTGGGGGACACCGGGATGGTGCCTGCCATGGGCCCTCCGACGGTCAAGTCAGCAAAGTATTACAATGAATAATAAACGACATGCCTGAGGATGTAACCGTTTACGTGTAATCGGAGAGTGACTAGGCTCGTAGAATGGCCGGAGCTCGAGACTACGGGAGTGAAATGATCAAAAGTGTAAGAGTAGATGTTATCAGCAGCGTCGAGTGAGTGAGAAGTTGTAACCTCCTTGATGCTTTCTGGAAGCGTCGAGAAGGCTTTAGTATCTTTGACGATCACTGGAAGCGTCGAGCAAGGAGAAGCTTCAACACCCTTGAGGCGTCTAGTAGTGGTGTATGTCCAGAACCAGGTGAACTCGTATGTCAGTTTCTCAAGAACAATCGAAGAACAGAGAGCGAGTGGAGAAGAAGAAGTAGTGGTTGCTTTGCTCTGCTTTCGATGTGTTTTTTTCCTCCTTGTGAAGTGGAAGAGCTCCTCTTTATATAGGCGTGAGGAATGATCCGTTGGGAGGAGTAAAGGCTGACCGTTATGGAGTAAATGCATGGCAAGATACCTGGGATATGGTGACGTGTACACTAGCTGTACATGCACAACGGTTGTGCATGTTCTCTGGCAACTACTCTGATTGTGCATGTGCATGGTCTCACATTTATGTGAGACGTTACCATGTTATGCATGTCATGCATGTCATTAATGGGGGATAATTGTCTCTGGAGTTACGTTGACCAAGCTTGAGATCTATGTCATTATGGGCATATGTGACATGTCGAGGATCTCATCGTCAAGTGATCTTTAACACGTGGTGCGTGGAGATCTAGACGTGTCAAGCGCCAGACGTGTGGAGACTCAGGCGTGTGGAGTTCTGTGCACGTAGAGACTCTTTGCACGTGGTTGGGCTCGACACGAGTTTTTGGGTCTAGGCGACGAGGGCCCATTAAGAGACTTCTAGGCTGGGCCCGAGAGTGTTGCGCTGGGCTTGACGTCTTAATGGGCGCTTTTAGTGTCGAAGGCCCTGGTGTGGATTTTGGTCAACACAGTTTGTCTGCCACTCTCTAATTAAATATTTTATTTTCTTAGAGAGTAGATGTGTTTCCGAAGAGGTGACCTTGTAAGTCGGATAGATCCCGTGTTAGTCGCATGGGCTCAGATAACAATATGGCACTGCTTTGTGCGGGTCAGTTCATGAACTTTACCCGGAGTTAGCGAACGCAGTGTGGGTCCTCTGTGCGACGAACTGGGGTCGAAGACTTCTCCATACTGTTGGGTAGTGTGGAGGCTATTTTCGCGCTGCCGGACAGCGTGGGGGTCTCTTCACGCTGCCTGGGTAGCGTGGGAAATTTGTCCACGCTTCCTGGCAGCGTGGGGATCCCTTCCCGCTGGCTGGGCAACGTGGGGATCTCTTCACGCTGCCTGGCCATCGTGGTGAACTCCTCCACGCGGTCTGGCAGTGTGGGGGTCTTTTTCACGCTGCCTGGGCAGCGTGGGGATCTTCTTCATGCTGCCTGGGCAGCGTGGAGGTTATCTTCCGTTCGTTAGGAGGTCACGAGGTTGGTCCATTTGTTGCTCTGGGATGCGGTGTTGCCCGAGCGGAGTTGGATCTGAGCCAATGATGTAAGGAGGCAAGGGAGGTCGACATTTTCGTGGCGTCAGCTTGTGTCGGAACTCTATCTGTACTTGTCAGAGCATGCAGAGTATACCTTCTGTCGTTCCTTGGTGTCGAAAGTTCTTTGAATTTGACAACTTGGCAAAGTTGCGACATGTGGATGAACCCGTTATTTCATGTTTGTCTTTCCGCTTAATATGTTTTTTCGATACTAAGACTTGTAGATCTTGATATGTGTACTACTTTTCTTATCCATGTGAACATGTAAACTTGTAGTATACGTAGGTGCACACGTGAACTTGGAGTACACGTACACTGGTAATGCGCGTAGATGCACACGTAGACTTGGAGTACACGTAGGTGCACGCATAGACTTGGAGTACACGTAAGTGGACGCGTAGACTTGTAATGCGCGTAGATGTACACGTAGACTTGGAGTAAACGTAGGTGTACGCGTAGACTTGGGGTACACATAAGTGTACGCGTAGACTTGTAATGTGCGTAGAGGTGTACACGTACTCACAAGGAGGATGCGTGTATGATCCCTGGTAGGCGTTTTGTGTGCGTATACCTATGGTTGGTGGGAGTTGTGTAGTCGCTTACATATGAATGTCGCTGGTCATTTGCTTCTTTTCACAAATGAGAAAAACTTATTCAACCTTTAAGTAGTATAAAAAATACCTTAAGTTAATGCGGTTCGTCTGTACGTGTTCTTGTTTTGTTAAGAGGGATGTTGTGTTTACTCCACGCGAGTATGGGAATGTTCCGTTCAAATGACAGGATGCTAGTGAATGTTGTTTGTATGATCAGTTTGTCTCCACATGTTTATCTCCACATGCTTGTCTTTACATGTTTCACATGTTCAGCTCCACATGTTCGTCTTCACATGTTTGGCTTCACATGTTTCACATGCTTGTCTTCACATGTTTGGCTTCATATGATGTAAACTCGTAGTACGCGTAGGTGTACACTTGTAGGTGTACACGTAAATAAACTTGTAGTGCGCGTAGGTGTACACATAAATAAACTTGTAGTACGCGTTGGTGTACACGTAAACTTGTAGTACGCGTTAGTGTACACGTAAACTTGTAGTACGCGTACGTAGACTTTTGAATGAAGTACTTCATTTATTCTTATGTTGCATATACAAGTCATGTATATGTTTTTTGGTACGAGCAATTGGGTTGCTTCTTGCAAGACGTGTCGACTCGCGTTTTGTAGATGTAAACGTGCACACATAAGTGGGTTAACACCTCAAAAAATCATTTGTTGAGACAAGCGAATTTTTTTCGTATACCAATATGAGTACAAGACAATCAGGTTGTCACACGTAAACCTTGTATAAGAAGAGAGGCAATCGGATTGGCTAGTACATGTAAAAACAAGTGGGCAATCGGGTTGCCGAGTACATGTAAAAACAAGTTGACAATCGGGTTGCCGAGTACATGTAAAAACAAGTGGGCAATCGGGTTACCGAGTACATGTAAAACAAGTGGGCTATCGGGTTGCCGAGTACATGTAAAAACAAGTGGGCAATCGGGTTACCGAGTACATGTAAAACAAGTGAGTAATCATGTTGCCAAGTACAAGGTGAGAAGAGGCAATCGGGTTGTCGTCCTGTCGATGCTTGCGAATACAGGTAGAGAGACAAGCGGGTTGCCCAAGTTTCACATGGCTTCTGTTATTTCTTCATGTGTATTACTGCTTCTTCATCTATTGCTTCTTCTTACAATCTTGCATGCACTCTGTTGTATTTTTGTCTGTGTTTGTTTTTTCGTTGCATGTCTACCTGCTTGTTTCGTGAGAGTATCTCTAGAGTATGCCCCCCAGCCTGAACTTTGTGCTAGACTTAGGTTGTTTTATCGTTCTTGCGAGAGGTGTCTTCGTTTTCCTGTGGAAGAAGTAACAAATGGTCAATGGCATAGCCATTGACCCTCCGACGCTCAAGTTAGTCGAGTACCAAAAAGATAAGTGAAAAGGAAAACTATTTGGGTCAAGTCACGAAAGTTACTTCCCAACTGTTATCGACATGCTCCTGAAAGCGTGAAACGTCTACTTGTCTTAAGGCGTTTTCTACCTGCATACTTTCTGTTGTGGGACTATAGTCGGTGGGAGTCCCACCGACTCTCAGATGCTCAAGTTAGTACATGTATAAGCAGAAGAAAATGAAGAAGTATTAGTAGAGTTTAGAAGTGATACAGCTTGAGGTGGATGGCATTCCAACTGTTGTTTATGTCGCGTCCATCTCGTGCTTAAATTTTGTACGCTGATGAGACATGAAAATGTCTCATCTGAATCTCTTAACTCGGGTTAGTTAGTCCAGTTCGAGCGGTTACTCTGATGATTTGTTTGATTTTCTTTCTCAGGTCTCATTTACGGAGCTCGATGCGGAAACATCATGATAAAGACATACTTGAGGGGCATTTTGGTCATTTTAATGACAAGGGTATTTTGGTCAATATTAGTGCTCATGTGAAAGTAGAGTCCAATACGAACCTATCGGCGAAAGCGGAACTAGAATCGGAGTCCGGATCAGGGAGATAGTCCAAGTCAAAGTTGGAGTCAAAATCATTTGACCAAGTCATCTCAGAGCATTCAAAGACACGTGGCGAACAATCTGGCCGTGAGGGATAAATTCTTGGTACACCAGTGGGCAGTTAGGATATTTTCGGGAATCAGTCCAGTGCTTTGCGATGCTATACACTCCGATGGTCCCGGAAAAATCCATTGATCCCTACGCGACACGCCCGAACATCTCTATCCGACGGCCTTCACACATTGGTACAGTTTAACCCTATACGCCGCTATACACTGAATCACTCCAATCTTGACAGCCAGCAAGCAAAGACCCGTGACCAAATTCAATCTTTCTCTCTTATGTTCTCCAGTTTTTTTGGAAAGATACTTCTTTCTTTTTAAGAAAGAGACCGAGAACAGATTTGATGGAGGGAGAGAGACCGAGAGTTTTAGAAAGATTGGATTGAAGATTGAGAAGGATAGCTGGAGATCTTTGTAGATTGGGTTGTTTTTCTTAGATGAAGAACCGAGAAGGAAATAACCGAGATTAATAAAAGAGATGGAATGAAATCAGCTTAGGAGAGATTGAGGAAGGAAAGAGTAATCTCTGGATTTGAAGATAGAGTGATAGAAGGAAAGAATCGTGTGGGCTAGAGACAAGATATTTGAGAGAGAGAGAAAGTGTCTCGGTTATGATTTTTTAGACAGAGAGAGAACATTAACTCTCGGTTTAGAGAGAGAGGGAAACAAAAACCGAAACCAAGAATCATCATCATCTCTAGCTCATTTTCGATTTTTATTATTTTGTAGTCTCCCTTTTTGTGAGAAGAAAGAAAAGTTACAGAGAGAGAAAGAGAGTGTTGGACATTAGAGGTATAGATACTTCAATACACTCAAATAAACTCAAAAAATTCAGATCAACATACTTTCATATAACAAAGCTTCTTTAGATCTACACAATCTCATAAAACAAGAGACACAAAGTTTTGTCACAATATTAAACTAGATATTGAAGTTAGTTCTTACCTTAAACATAATATTCATACTAGATCTATGTCTTCTTCTCCAAGTTTCTTGTATACTATTCTCCTTTTTCTTTCTCTCTCTAGATTGTTCTTGAACTTGACTAAGAAAAGAACTCTCTACACCCTTTTAATTAATTTCATGAGGCTTTTACTTTTTTACCCCTTCTAGTTTGGTAAACCATTTACTCAAACCCACACTTTTATATTGGGTCCAAATCCAAATTTGGTTTAAAAGCCCCCTTTTCAACATCCCCCCTTAAACCAAATTTCCATAGCTTCTCATACCTAGCATCCACTTCAATCTCTCAAAGACATCATGCTTCAAGGGCTTCGTAAATATATCCGCTATTTGATCTTGAGACTTGCAATACATCACTTCAATATCACCTTCCTTAACATGTTCACGAATAAAATGGTAGCGTGTATCAATGTGCTTGCTTCTTTCATGACAAACGGGATTCTTGGCTAAAGCAATAGCCGATTTGTTATCAAGGAACACTTCGGTTGGACCAACTTGAGGGCATTGAAGATGCTTCAACATATTTCTTAACCAAATTGCATGACAAACCATAGAGCTAGCGGCGACATATTCCGCCTCACAAGTAGATAAAGTCACAATGGGTTGTTTTTTAGAAGACCAAGTAAATGCCGTGTAACCCATAAAAAATACAAACCCCGATGTACTCTTTCTTTCATCTAAGTCTCTACCCCAATCACTATCGGAATAACCGATAAGCTTAAAATCTTGTTCATAAGAGAAAAATAAACCATCATTAAGCGTACCTTTAATATATCGAAGGAGCCTCTTTGCAACATTAAGATGAGATTCATCCGGTGTCTCCATGTACCTACTCACTAGCCCAACTCCATAAAGAATATCCGGTCTTGTACATGTAAGATAACGTAGACTTCCAATCAAACTTTTGAAATATGTAGGATCGACATCACTTCTTCTTGAGCATTTTCTCAACTCCACTCCACTTTCAAGAGGGGTGTTTACCGGATTACATGACTCCATTTTAAACCTTTTAAGAACTTCCTTAGCATATCCACTTTGAGAAATAAATATGCCATTTTCCATTTGCTTCACTTCAATACCAAGGAAATGACCCATCAACCCAATATCGGTCATATCAAATTCCTTAATCATGCTCTTCTTGAACTCATCAAATAGTCTTGAATCATTACCGGTGAATATCAAATCATCAACATAGAGACAAACAAATAACATACCTCCACCTTCTTTCACTTTCATATATAAAGTGTGCTCATGAGGACACTTTTCAAATCCATTTTCTTGAAAATACTTATCAATTCTTGCATTCCATGCACGTGGAGCTTGCTTTAACCCATAAAGGGCCTTCTTCAACTTATAAACTTTATCTTCTTTGCCCTTTCTAACATACCCTAAAGGTTGTTCAACATATATCTCCTCCTCAAGGATACCATTCAAGAATGCCGACTTGACATCAAGTTGATAAATTTTCCATGAATATTGAGCCGCTATAGAGATTAACAATCTAATTGTTTCCATACGAGCAACGGGAGCAAATACCTCACTATAATCAATGCCGGCTCTTTGCTTGTAACCTTTAGCTACAAGTATTGCTTTGTATCTTTGGACTTCTCCACTTGCATTCTTCTTTGTCTTATACACCCACTTCACACCAATAGGTTTGTATCCTTTTGGCAAATTTGTCAACTCCCAAGTATCATTTTTTTCAATTGCATTAATTTCTTCATTCATAGCATTTTCCCATTTTTCTTCTTGGATGGCTTCTTCATAACTAATAGGATCACAATCCATGAGAAAACAACACAAATTTAATTCTTCTTCATTATCCACAACTTCATATATCTCTCTCAAACTTCTTGTTTTCATTGGCCCTTCATTAGAACTTCCCCCCGATGATGAGGATGATGGAGATGAGGACGATGGTGTTTGTGGGTCTCTTTGAAATTCTCTTGGTGGCACATCTTCTCCTTCAAGTCTAAGTTCAACTTGAACAATTTCTTTTCCTTTCCATTCCCATGCCAAATCTTCTTCAAATACCACATCCCTACTAAATAGAACTTTATTGACAATTGGATTAAACAACTTGTAACATTTCATTTGCTCATTATACCCAAGAAAGATACATTTCTCACCTTTGTCATCAAGTTTTGTTCTTCTTGCTTCCGGTATCTTTGCATAAGCAATACATCCAAATATCTTTAAATGAGATACACTAGGCTTGTAATAACCCCATGCCTCTTGTGGGGTCTTCATATAGACACTTTTAGTGGGACATCTATTTAACAAGTATACGGCACATGCAACGGCTTCACCCCAAAATTCTCTAGGCAAACTTTTTTCTTTCAACATGCTTCTTGCCATGTCTAATATGGTGCGATTTTTTCTTTCGGCAACTCCATTTAGTTGTGGTGTGTATGACGGAGTAAGTTCATGAACAATTCTATGTTCTCTACAAAACATATCAAATGCTCTTGAGGTATATTCTCCACCTCTATCGGACCTTAGTTTCTTTATCATAAAACCACTTTGTTTCTCAACCATGTTCTTAAACTCTTTGAATGCCTCAAATACTTCGGATTTATTTTTTAGGAAATAAACCCATGTTTTTCTACTAAAATCATCAATAAAAGTGAGAAAGTAATTATTACCTCCATTTGTCATTGGCTTCAATGGACCACAAACATCGGTATGCACAAGCTCCAATATATTAGATGCTCTCCACCTCCCTTCTTTAGAAAAACTTGTGCGATGATGCTTGCCAAAGATACACCCTTCACACACTTTGTTTGGGTGATCAATACATGGTAAACCCCTTACCATATTCTTGCTTGCCAAGGTCTTCATCCCATCAAAGTTTAGATGC
The DNA here is from genome assembly GCF_041429995.1 of Eschscholzia californica. Taxonomy (NCBI): domain Eukaryota; kingdom Viridiplantae; phylum Streptophyta; class Magnoliopsida; order Ranunculales; family Papaveraceae; genus Eschscholzia; species Eschscholzia californica. The sequence goes on from NW_028238309.1 coordinate 20,691,709, forward strand.
CCAAGTCTCAAGTGCCACAACCAAGATTCATCTTTCACAATAGAGTTTAAGCATTTTGCATCACCATGTTGAATGTTCAAGGGAAATAATATATTCTTTGCCATCTTAACCTTAGCAATTAGAGGTCCACTTCTATCTCTTAATGTGAGATGAAGATCCTTCAATCTTATATCATAACCTTTTTCTAAAAGTTGTCCCAAACTCAAAATATTATTTTTCATTGCGGGAACATAATAGACATCGGAAATATAGTTATGTTTTCCATTTTTTAGTTGAATGAGGATATTACCTTTCCCTAGCACCGGTATCTTTGAGGAGTCACCGAACTTTACACACCCTTTCACACTTTCATTCACTTCAACAAACAATTCTCTTTTTCCACAAATATGATTACTTGCACCGGTGTCGAAATACCAAGTGTTTGTTTGTGATTCGTCAAGACCCACTACAAAAAAACAGCTTATTACCGACGGTTTTATTCCGTCACTAATAGTGAAAATTCGTCGCCAAATGTATTCCCGACGACAGTAAAACCGTCGGTACAAGTGGCGTCGGCGACACTTTTACCGACGGACTTTGCGACGGTTTCTACTCATACCGTCGCTGATGTTTTGGGCATTTACGAGGTTTTTTTTTTAATACCGTCGTTGTAGTTTGATTCTTGGCAACGTTAATTTTCTTTATTTTAAACATCAACGACGGGAAAAAACCGTTAGTAATACTTATTACCGACAATGTATATACCGTTTCTAATAATATTACTTACGGTTCTTGTCGTCGCTAATGTTTTAAATCTTTTTCCAATATCTCCCCTGTTTTTTAACTGGCAGAATGCCTAACCCTCAAGATAATTCCTTCAAAGACACAAAAAGCAACAATAATTCACATCCATTGAACAAAACGAACATTAACACTAATATATCTCAAAATGTGAACACAAACATATCCCAAAATGTCGACACCTGAAAAGAAACAACATTTAAATTGTATTCAAATATGCGAAACACATAAAAAGTGCATACTTTAGTGTCTACTACTTTTTGATTAAAAAGCTTAAGAGCCCACACCTTTTGAGTGTTGCTGCCACCAGAACGATCATTTTCAAGTTGTTCCAACCTCTCTAATGCACTTTTGAGTTGATCTTGTAAATCCTTTATTTGTTGATTTTTTTCAACATCATCTGATCTTCTCTTCTTTCTTGAATTTAAAGTATCTCTGTCCCAAAACTGCTTTGGCTTTACTGGACCATAACAACGAACTCGACCGCCTCTATCACGTCCCATCACTTGAGCGAAAATATCGTTCGGACCTGAATCAACAAATTCTCCATCTTCCTGAGTCATTTGATGTTGTAGTTTTTCCATTTTATCCTGTCAATGCAACCACATCTAATAAGTTAGAATTAAATCATATAGTAAATATAATATATCATATATATAAATGAAATAATTACAATCTTCTCTGCTGCCAATTCGTTTACTGGAGCAAGATTTCTTTTCCGTGTATGAGTCCTTTTGTATACTGTTGTCCGAGGAGGGGATGCATTAAGCTCTTTTCTTAACTGTTAAAGCAATTACTGAAAGAGTTAAACACAAAATTTATTGAATATTATGATTTGATATGAATGAGACGAAAGTAATTTACCTCATCAGCATATTTGGCATGGGACTTTGAACCTCCTGTATGCGGAATTTGCTGAAGAGCCTTATTTTTTGCATTTTGACGACTTTGTTTCTATATTAAATAATCAAAATTACTAAAATATACACTATAAATAGAGCTAGTGTTTACTATAAGTAACTACCTTCGCATCTTCTGAATTCCAGTAATCAACAACATTCATCCATTCGCTCGGTTCAATCCCATCGGGTGGATTAGCAAGGCACTCGTCTAGGTTGTCATATGACGAAAAGTGTTCCTTTTTCACGGTGCATTTGTGATCTTTCCATCTTGCATTCAACCTCTCCGATAGAAATTTGTTACATTCAAAAGGAATCTCGAATATTTGCTTGTAAAAAGAAAATAGTAAACAATAATTAAGACACATCCATCAATAAAAGTTCAGATGAAGAAGAGTAATACCTGAGCACTAAAAATAAGAATACCCTCCGAAAGATTTCAATATGAAAAACCCCCTGTGAGAAAAAATTCAAGAAATGCATAGAAGTAGTTATTATTTGTACATCACAAAATAATAACATAGAGTAAATTGGGTAAGATGGACGTAATGGGACACTACGTTACCCCAAAAATAGCATCTCAATATTAGGAACGTCCCTAAACACGATTAAACATGTCAAGTTCCTTCTCTTAGACCAACTACGTACCAATACCAAGGTGAACAACAACCTTGATTGACACTGTCAAAATCCACCATTACGCCCTTGAAGCGCACTTTTAACGAGAACGAGAGACCTCTTGTGTGCAAATTAGTTTGGTAACTTTCAGTATTCTAGTGAACCAGTCATACAAAAAATGGAATACTTCCTTTTAATGAATATTCCTCTATAACACAAATTGCCCTGACCTTATGTGCATAGTTGGAGCAAGGTGAGTCAACTTAGAGGGATTTCTAGTTATTTATTTCTAAGAATCAGCAAGTTTAGATAGGCCTAAATGTAATCAAGATTGTAAGCATGATCCACTCCTAGCTGCTTGAATACCAGATGGCAATCTATAGATTTCCATCTCTTTTTACATACCAAATTATATAATCAACTCCCGTTGTCGTCCCTATTAGCAATAAGGATGCGGCATCACCCACAAAAATGATAACAAGTTTCACGACACGAGAAATAAATGGTCCAGATTTAGATGCCCCATATCTCAAATATTTATGAGAAAAAGATATGACATGATCTTCAAATAAACTCGCGGCATAAATTGCTAAGATTGTGCTTTCGAGTAGCCTATCTATACGAATATAGTTCATGTGGGGATACTTACATAGACAACATCAAAGCAAATTTAAGCACAAATTCGAAAGCCAATGAGCATATGAGGTAGATCTAACTAAACTAAATTCCTGTCTCGTTTCAAACATTAGGTGTTCATTTACTCTTTTCTCTACCTTCAACGATACATAATGGGTGCTAAATCGTGAAGGTCACTAATTTTGTACATTTACTCATTTTGATTGGAAACAAGAAGCTAGGAGCCAAACCCTAAAATCCAAATTAAATTAAACATATAAACAATCGGTGACTTGAAGCAACTTCGAGAAAAGATCAAAGACTTCAACTTGGTTTTCTAAATCACCTCAATGTCACAACAGATGAATCCAATAAGATTGAAATAGGTCAATTAAGTGTTCACTGATCAGCAACATCATGAATTCAATATCGAAAGCTTGAAAAAGAATGATACGTTTCGAGTAGTCCAATTACCTGAAAAATTCTGGCGAAATTTTCCCCCTTTTCAAGCAATTGACTGACAGCTAAACCAGGAATAAAATCAGCCAATCTCTCGTAATCAGTCAATAAGCCCCAAACAGTCTCAAGGCTTGCATAGAAGTAGTTAAATACTGTTGTAAAGTAAGATTAGCCACTACTTAATTATCATCTAGAATAGGCAAACTTCATATTCCAAAATTAAAGATAAGCGAATTAGACTCGTAAAAACCAGAAGCGATGTTCCGATTCAGAAGAAAAATTGTAAAACAGGGGTATAACATTGACGAGTAGAGCTTACCGTTCACGAAGACTTCCAATGATGCCAAGTGATGGAGGTATCTCTCCAACCAACTGATTATTCTCTAAATGCCTATATGAATCAGCAAATCTAAATGAGATAGATGAATGGTTTGACTGGTAATGTGACTGGTTTTTAGCTTAATGTGCATAAGAGAAAGAGGAGAGATAGAGTGCTTACAACGTCTTCAGATTCTTTAACGAGCTAAGATCGGGAATCGATCCTGACAAACTATTAATTACTCCCAAGCCGTCTGTCATCAACAATTTGAGATTGTTAGTCATATTATCATATGTTTTCTAATCAAACGAAACTTCAAAAACAACACATCCGACACAAATCCCATTAGCTAGTTCAAAAAATTACACAACCACTAGTTCAAACAAATTACAGGTTTGTTGGAGGCCTGTATTATAGCATGTGTGGTTGTTATTAGGTGGAGTGGTATTAGTTTACTTGATGGAGAAGATTTAGGTCATGTGAGGTATGCACAGCCTTGACATTGTCATGAAAATTAAATGCATCATATGGGTGTGGGATAATAATCAAAGATTGTTCTATATATAATTCATATGCAAGTGGGAGTGTAATGAAGCCAATCGGACAAGAAAGGCCACAGATAAACACAAGTAGATGAAGAAATATGACAAGAAAATAGAGAGAACTTAAGATTTCATAACATAAACTTTCTTCCCATAAGTCATACTCCATTACTAAACACAAGTCACAAAGACAACATTAGACAAAAGAAACAAAACACTCCCCAAAAGATCAACAAAACTACATATTTATCCCAATTCACCACCCTCAACTTTGAATCCCTATTAAGGGCTAGAACCAGATTCAAGCAATTTGAACATGAATAGTCTTGGGTTTCTTTGGTTGAGGAGGAGGCAATTTCTTAACAGTAATAGTCAAAACCCCATCTTGGCAAACAGCTGAAATTCCATCTTCAACATTTGCATTTTCAGGAAGTACAAATTTCCTCATGAACATACAAATCCTTCTCTCCATTCTCAAATACTTAACCCCCTCTTCCTTTTCTTCTTCTCTCTTTTTACGATCGCCACTTATCACAAGTACATTATTATCTTCAACTTGAACTTTGATCTCTTCTGATTTTAAACCAGGCATATCTAGAATGAACAAATGGATACTTGTACAACAATAGGAAGACAGCCTAGATGAGACGTGGATACATCCACAGAAACCTCAAAGGGATACAAAAAACAAGTGTAACTAGTCCAGATGAAAGATCGATTACAAAATAAAGGATGGGGAGTAGATTTTCCAAGTCAGATATTGATGGTTAGGCATATATAGAGAGTTTTTACAGAAAGGTAACAGAAGATAACTTCCCTCAAGATTGAGTCTTCTACATTAATAAATTTAATCAAATTAATGACAAACAGTTTTGATCTTACACATAACTGGATACCATCATCTACTTTGGGATGTTATGGCCTTTTAGTTAGACTAGTTAGAGGCAATGGCAGAACCGCAACCCTGGGTGACGTCGTGCCTACTAATGAGGACAATCTGATAGAGATGAATGGCAGGAACAACCACAAAAGGTGTATCGGAGGCGTCAAAAGAAAGATTCTAAGGCCCAAATTCTGATTTGGCATGTCTTAGATGAAGGACCCACCTGGAATCTTGAATAATGTGGGCCTAATCCAAAATGGTTCCACCTTGTTCAATGTTTAATGCCTTTTAGTGTCTCTTTAATGTCTTTAATGTCTTATAGTGTCTCTTTAATGTCTTAAATGTCCTTTATAATGTCTTTTAGTGCTCTAGGAGTTTAGAAGTTCAATAGTCTACAAGTAAAGATGGCAAAGGTGGGTTTTAGGCCTATATAAGGCATGTAATTCTGCTGTTTGAGACGGACAGAGAGTATTCCAGCAGCTAGTTAAGCTTTATGTGTTTGTGTGATGCAAATACCCCAAAGGTGTGATGCCTAAGGGCTCTAGGAGTGATTCCTAGTTTGTACTGGTGTGATACTAGTGCGTTATTTCTTATATCTATAATATAATCTAGCTATTTTCTTCCTTATTTCCAACTTCCCATTTCTGTCCTACATCATTTTGGTATCAGAGCGAGGTTACGTATGGCAAATAGATCTGGAAGAAATTTGCGAGGAAGAATAACTGATGACCAGCGTGACGAGATCCTTTTCCGAATTGTAGATACTCTCAATGATATTGAAATCAGACTAGGAGAGATGGAAATTCGAACACGCCATCCAGGTAATAATTCTGAAACTGCGGGACAAGATGACCAAGTTGGTAACGATGAGGAGGAAAATCAAGACGATCAGCCCCAAAACAGTCCCCCAAGACGTAGGACTCGTGTTTTTGAACCACTAAGAAACATGAGGGTACCAGAACATGATGCAGCTGGTGATATTACAAAGAAAGTAAGGATTGAAGTACCAGATTTTGAAGGTAAGGTTGATCCAACTCTATTTTCAGATTGGCTTACATCAATCGAAGAGTACTTTGATTGGTTTGATATGACTGACGAGCGAAGAGTTAGATTTGCTAAGATGAAATTGGTGGGCTTAGCAAAAGTGTGGTGGAATGGTGTTGAAGGAGACATCAGACGAAAGGGACTGCCATCAATTGACACATGGCAAGAAATGAAGATTAAACTACAAGAGAAATACATGCCAGCAAACTATCATGACAAATTGTGTGATCAACTTATTAACTTAAAGCAAGGCAGCATGTCAGTGATACAATACATGCAGAAATTTGATGAGCTTAAAACTAGGAGTGAAGTGGTGGAAGATCCTCGACAAGCCCTTGCTCGATTTAAAGCAGGCCTAAGAGCTGATATAAGAAGGGAATTACTTCGACATCCAATCTACAATCTGGAACATGCTTTCCAACTTGCGTTGGACATGGATGAGTACCTAAGCTACCCTATAACAAAGAAGTTTGGGAGTCAAACCATGGAAACAGCAAATCGGAGGTCTAATGATGCTAATTATGGAGTTCGGACAGCAACAAATCAACAGGCCAACAAATCTCAAGTTTTTAGGGGTTCTTCGGCAAGAGATAACGCCAACGGCAAACCCTTTTCAGCAAATAAGTGCTTCAAATGTGGGGAGACTGGTCATTTGGCATACCAATGCCCTAAGAAGAACTTACATATTGGTATAGAAGACGAAACGGAGGCCGGTATACAAGGAGATGAGGAGAATCAAAATTTGTTTGATTACGGGACATATAACCCCGATGACTTAGAAGAAGATGAAGAAGATACGTCTCATTTATCTGTTGTTAGGCGCATCCTAGCATCTCCAAAAGTTGAGAAAGAAGATTGGCGACGTACTTCAATCTTCCAAATGTTGGTTCGTTGTGGTGACCAAGCTAAAAAGCTAATTATCGATGGTGGGAGCTGCATGAATGTTGTTTCAGCAACCACAGTTGAACACCTTAAGCTTGCTGCCCAACCGCGCCCACATCCTTATAAAGTGGCATGGATAGACAATACCTCAATACCGGTAAGTCATCGCTGCCTCGTTTCACTTTCTTGTGGTACTTATAGTGATTCGATTTGGTGTGATGTGATTCCTATGAAAGTTGCCCACATAATTCTTGGGCGCCCATGGCTTTATGATCGTGATGTGCACCATCACGGGAAGGAGAACACATACAGCTTCACATTCAACAACAAAAACGTTGTTTTGAAGCCTATGAGTACAGCTGAAATTGAAAAATACAAGGAAAAGAAGCCCAAAACTGTTGTTGCAAGCAATAAAAAGTCCCTTCACATGATTACCAGGAAGGAATTTGAATTAGACAGCAAAGAATCGGGATTTGTGTATATTGTAGTGCAGAAAGAAGTTGATAAAACTGCTGCTGTCCATGCCCCTTCGATTCCCTCGGAAGTGTCGAAGTTATTGGCTGATTTTTCTGATGTGGCACCTGAAGAACTACCTGATGAACTGCCTCCTATGCGTACTATTCAACATGCAATAGACCTGGTTCCGGGATCACAACTACCTAATCTTCCAGCTTATCGCATGAATCCAAGTGAGCATACTGAGTTACAACGGCAGGTTAAAGAGTTGTTAACCAAGGGTTTTATTCGTGAAAGTTTAAGCCCTTGTGCTGTCCCCGCGTTGCTCACACCAAAGAAAGACGGTACTTGGCGTATGTGTGTTGATAGTCGTGCTATCAATAAGATTACCATCAAGTATCGTTTTCCAATACCTAGACTTGATGATCTATTAGACATGATGGCTGGTTCTCTAATATTTTCCAAGATAGATCTCAAAAGTGGCTACCATCAAATACGCATCAGGCCCGGGGATGAATGGAAGACTGCATTTAAGACGAGGGATGGTCTATATGAATGGCTAGTCATGCCTTTTGGCTTGTCTAACGCCCCTAGCACATTCATGCGCTTCATGACTCAGGTATTACAACCCTTTATTGGTCAATTTTTGGTTGTTTACTTTGACGATATCCTTATATACAGCAAAACAAAAGAGGAGCACCTTGTCCATTTGCAACGAGTTATGAGGCTTTTACGCCAAGAGAAGCTCTATGTTAACCTGAAGAAGTGTTCCTTCATGAGCACACATGTTGTTTTCCTAGGCTTTGTTGTTTCAGCGAAAGGTGTACAGGTCGATCCGGATAAGGTAAAAGCTATCACAAATTGGCCAACTCCGAGTACGGTACATGATGTACGAAGCTTTCATGGTTTGGCAACATTCTATAGGCGTTTTATCAAGAATTTTAGTACTGTCATGGCACCTATAACTAATTGCTTGAAGAACGGGCAATTTGTATGGACGAAGGCAGCATCAATAGCTTTTGACGAGATAAAGAAAAGGATGACGGAAGCTCCTGTTTTGCACCTTCCTGACTTCTCAAAGGTGTTTGAAGTGACATGTGATGCATCACATGTGGGAATTGGAGGTGTTTTAAGTCAAGAAGGACATCCAGTCGCATTTTTCAGCGAAAAACTGAATGAGGCAAAGCAAAAGTATTCCACGTATGACAAGGAATTTTATGCTGTTGTTCAAGCCCTTCGTTATTGGCGGACTTATCTTATTTTTCAAGAGTTTGTGCTATTCTCTGACCATGAGGCTCTCAAATACATAAACTCTCAAAAGAATTTAAATCGTCGTCATGGTAAGTGGGTTTCTTTCTTACAAGAATATGCTTTTGTTATCAAGCACAAGGCAGGTACTGAAAACAAGGTTGCTGATGCTTTAAGTCGAGTAGTTCATATCCTCTCTTCCATGCAAGTCCAAGTTGTCGGTTTTGATTTACTAAAAAAGGACTACCCCTCTTGTAAAGATTTCAGCATCATCTATGCTGATTTGTTGGCTGGACAGCAAGGAGTACATACTGAATTTTCTATACACGATGGCTACCTGTTCAAGGGGACTCAACTTTGTTTACCCGACACGTCTCTTAGAGAGCAAGTAATATGGGAATTACATGCAGGAGGAGCAGCAGGTCACTTTGGAAGAGATAAGACTATTGTGATGGTTGAAGATCGATTTTATTGGCCAGGCTTGAAAAGAGATGTTGCCAAAGTCGTTTCTCGTTGTCGAACTTGTCAAACAGCAAAAGGAAGGCGGAAAAATACCGGCTTATATATGCCATTACTTGTCCCTCATGAACCATGGCAAGACCTAAGCATGGACTTTATCCTTGGGTTACCAAAAACCCTAAGAGGCCATGATTCCATATATGTGGTTGTGGACCGATTTTCGAAAATGGCACATTTTATTCCGTGTACAAAGACTGTTGATGCTGTCTCTGTTGCTAAGCTCTTCTTTAAAGAAGTGGTTCGACTTCACGGGTTGCCTACAACCATTGTCTCGGATCGTGATGTGAAGTTTATGAGTTATTTTTGGCGTACTCTATGGAAAATGCTGAATACAAAGCTGAAGTTTTCTTCTTCTTTTCACCCACAGACGGATGGTCAAACAGAAGTTGTTAATCGAAGTTTGGGTGATTTACTTCGCTGCCTAGTCGGTGACCATGCTCCTAGCTGGGATCTAGTCATCCCTATGGCTGAATTTGCTTACAATAGTTCAGTGAACAGATCTACTGGTCGCAGCCCCTTTGAAATAGTAACTGGTATACTGCCAAAGAAGCCTATTGATTTGGTTCCTTTACCAATTGAAGCACACCCTAGTGCTGAAGCAGATGCTTTTAGTAAGCACATTCGGGACATACATGATGAGGTAAGGCGAAAGATTGCAATCAGCAATCAAAATTATAAAGCACATGCTGATTTGAGGAGGAAGTTTATCGAGTTTAACGAGGGAGACATGGTTATGGTACGAATCAGACCCGAAAGGTACCCAAAAGGTACTTTTAAGAAACTTCACTCTAGAAGTGCTGGTCCATATATGGTTCTTAAGAAGATCAGCTCTAATGCATATGTTCTCGACTTACCCAAAGATACGGGCATAAGTAATGTGTTCAACATTGAGGATCTTACTTTGTACCATGAACACGACAGCTATGTAGTTGACAAGGATCCTGTCATTCGCCTACCACCAGCCCCACATTCAAAAGAAGAAATTGAAGACGTTGTGGATCATTAAATTGTTTCTACTAGGGCAGGTGGTTATCAAAAGTATTTGATTAAATGGAGGGGACGCCCACTTTCGGATTGTACTTGGATTAGAGATGATGAGTTTCAAAGACTCGACCAAGACCTTTATGAGAAGTTTCATGCAATTAACTCGCCGGGGTCGAGTTTTCTCAAGCCAGGGAGAGTTGATAGAGATGAATGGCAGCAACAACCACAAAAGGTGTATCGGAGGCGTCAAAAGAAAGATTCTAAGGCCCAAATTCTGATTTGGCATGTCTTAGATGAAGGACCCACCTGGAATCTTGAATAATGTGGGCCTAATCCAAAATGGTTCCACCTTGTTCAATGTTTAATGCCTTTTAGTGTCTCTTTAATGTCTTTAATGTCTTATAGTGTCTCTTTAATGTCTTAAATGTTCTTTATAATGTCTTTTAGTGCTCTAGGAGTTTAGAAGTTCAATAGTCTACAAGTAAAGATGGCAAAGGTGGGTTTTAGGCCTATATAAGGCATGTAATTCTGCTGTTTGAGACGGACAGAGAGTATTCCAGCAGCTAGTTAAGCTTTATGTGTTTGTGTGATGCAAATACCCCAAAGGTGTGATGCCTAAGGGCTCTAGGAGTGATTCCTAGTTTGTACTGGTGTGATACTAGTGCGTTATTTCTTATATCTATAATATAATCTAGCTATTTTCTTCCTTATTTCCAACTTCCCATTTCTGTCCTACATCACAATCCCCAGCTTCTTCTCTTTTTGTTATGAACTCGACGAATAGAACAGAAGAATACATCTTTCACTGTTCCGAATGTAATTGAAACCTAATCTTCACTTAGAAATCACCAAAAGAAGAGTTCGAGTATAAAGTATTATTTCTCCATCCATGTTTCACTATCCCTGAGCTACTACAGGTATAATGGGATATTCTACCAAGCAAATTAGTGCTATTACCATGTTATGCTAATGTCTAACTTTATTAATTTTATGAACATAACTATCTTGCATAAGACAATTATGAAATAGGGTTGGGACAACTAGAAATGTGGCCTTAAGTCCTTATCTAAACCCCCGTGAATATGGGTGAATAGGGGAAGATGAACAAGTAGAAAACCTAAACTCTTCTTTCTATAAAGCAGTAGACATCAGGTTTATGAGTATTAGGGTTTGGTAAAGAACTAAAACAATATGAACACAAGCTTGTTTACCCTGGTAAATAAAAAAACAAGGGCAAACAATCAATACAAACATTAGGGTTTCTTAATCTCTTTGATTGACACAGGCTTATGAACAGAAAACATAATCTTCAAGGGTTTCTTAATCATAACTTAAATCAAATAATAGGATCAATGGAAATGGAAATCAAATAATAGGATTTCTTAATCATAGTTCAAAGTAGATAACAAACCTGAAATCCAGATGAAGATGGACAGATAACCTGGATCAACTTCAAGCAGAGAGAGAGAGAGATGTGGTCGATTTGTAGGGAAAAAGATATCTTCGTCTTGCCCCTTAGTGATGAAGAAGAACTCCACCCTTGGATTCGCAATTTGAAGAAGAAAAATAGAACCTAGCTTTCTAAGAGAAATAATCAGAGAACCCTAGTTTTGGAACAAAGGAAACCTCAACTTCCAAGAGGAAAACTCGAGCTGAAAAGATGAAAAGATGAGAGAGGGAGAAGGAGAGTTAGAGAGATTGAGATGGAGAAGAGAAGAGAAGTGAAGATGAGAAGAGATGGAGAAATCGTGGGTTTGAGAGAGAGTGAAGAATAGTTTTGGGAAATTTTTAGAAGTGAACTGATTTGGGAAATTACCATGGTTGCGAAAGTTTTCGTGCGTTTGGATTTTTTTTTGCGGGAATTGTTTTCCATCCAACGACGGAATTTCATTTTCCCACGCCGTTAGTAGTAGTAATAGACGACGGTTTTTCAACCCGTCGTTAATACCTTGACGCCAACTTCTCTCATTCCTTTTTTTTCCTGTAATTCCGTCGTAAAATAAGGTTCTTGCCGACGGCTTTGTGCAAAACCGTTAGTACAAAAGGTCAATACCGACGGTTTTTTACAAACCGTCGTAATTAGACACATTACCGACGGTTTTTCATAAAACCGTCGGTAATATTCCGTCGCTAATACCATATTGTTTTGTAGTGACCATCACAAAAAAATAACAATGTAGGATCAACATTAATTTCTACTTCATCTTCAACAAGGTTTGATTCTTCCTTAACTTTATTTTTATACCAACATTCATTACTATAATGCCCGAGCTTGTGACAATTATAGCATTCAATATCCCTTTTGTCTCTACCTTGGCTATTATAAGGTCTAGTAAAGTTTCCTCTACCTCTTCCTCTTGGTTCATTTGTTCTTCCTCTATTAAAAAAATTTCTTCCTCTTTGGTTTCCAAAGCCTCTTCTACCATTATCATAACCTCTACCGTAACTCTCATAGCCTCTTTCTTTTTGGGGTGTATATTGTTTTTCTTCTAAAGTGAGTTTTGCTTGAAGTACTTGATCAACCGAACAATTTGAAGAGGTTGCGACATTTCTATTCACCCTTTGTTCATGGATTTGCAATGTTCCCATCAATTCATCTACCGTCATGGATTCCAAATCTTTTGATTCTTCAACGACAATAACCACATTATCAAATTTAGGTGTCAAAGACCGTAAAATCTTCTCCATCACCCGGACATCATCACATTTTTCACCACACCTTTTCATTTCGTTAACATTAGACAATACTCTTGAAACATAATCGGAGACAAGTTCTCCTTCATTCATACTCAATCTTTCAAATTCACCACGCAAAATTTGGAGGCGAACCTTTACCACTTTATCAACTCCTCTAAATGAATTCTTGAGAATATTCCAAGCCTCTTTCGATGATTTTGCTTCGGACACTTTTTCAAATGTAGGACCATCAATTCCTTGATAGATAAGAAATAAGGCTTTTTTATCCATCTTTCTTGAGTCTTTAAGAACACACTTTTGTACATCATTCATAAAACTCTCTTCTTCTTGAGTTGGTTCTACATAACCATTTTGAACAATATCCCACAAATCTTGAGATTCCAATAATACACTCATTTGAATACACCAATGTTCATAGTTCTCTTTAGTTAACCTAGGTATTTGAGGTTGTATCATATTTGACATTTTCTTAAAAGATCCCCAAAAATTTCACAAACCCTAGATCTCAAAAAATGTTGAGAAAGCTTGAATTGATAAACTAATATGGCTCTGATACCAATTTGTTGGAGATTAGAGGTATAGATACTTCAATACACTCAAATAAACTCAAAAAATTCACATCAACATACTTTCATATAACAAAGCTTCTTTAGATCTACACAATCTCATAAAACAAGAGACACAAAGTTTTGTCACAATATTAAACTAGATATTGAAGTTAGTTCTTACCTTAAACATAATATTCATACTAGTCTATGTCTTCTTCTCCAAGTTTCTTGTATACTATTCTCCTTTTTCTTTCTCTCTCTAGATTGTTCTTGAACTTGACTAAGAAAAGAACTCTCTACACCCTTTTAATTAATTTCATGAGGCTTTTACTTTTTTACCCCTTCTAGTTTGGTAAACCATTTACTCAAACCCACACTTTTATATTGGGCCCAAATCCAAATTTGGTTTAAAAGCCCCCTTTTCAACAGAGAGATTGTAGAGAGAGAGAGAGACAGGAAGAATCGGGTTTAAATAAGAAGTCATCTTAATTCTTTCGTTTTGTTTATTTTTTTTGTATCTCTTTTAGTGAGAGAGAGAGATTAACAGAGAGTTAAAGAAAGAAAGAGGTTAAGAGATAAGAAACAGAAAGTTAGAGAGAGAAAGAGAGTTGAAGAAGGTGAGAAAATAATTTTCCCTCAGGGAAACCGTTTCCGGGAAGACGAGAAAATCGTTTTCCCTAAGGGTCTGTTTGGCAGAATTCAGCAAAACCAGAAGGAAAATACCCTTCCCTAAGGGTCTGTTTGGCTGCGCAGAGGGAAATTTTGCGAGAAAAAGGTTGTTTCTTTGCCGATTCTTTCTCCCTCTCTTATTTTATTAATTTTTATCTCTCCTACCATGATTATGATCTCTTTAGTTATGAGTAGTTAACTTATCTAATCTGGGGTTTCGATGAAATTATGATTTTGTGTAAATTTTCACTTAATATCTTAGTACTTTGATAAGCAACTCACGTTGATTTTCTATAAATTCTCATGATTTCTTCTTCATTTATGTTTCCGAGTTGATTAGTCATATTTAGATAATCTCTTTAATGGCCAATACTCCTTAGTTAATAGGTGAATGTTGAAAACGTGTGTAAATCTTTCATTACCTATGCTTCATAAGTCTTGATTCGTCATATTTAGGTTGAGTCCTTTAATGAAGAATGCTTGATAGTTGATAGGCAATAGTTAGAGTCGTAGAAAATCAATCATAGTGAGCCATACACGATATAAGATTTAGGTCGATATTTATGCCTGGTTATAATGGATTCAAACCCTAGACTTCCATCCCACTGATTTACTCTCATCGTTATTAATTTCCTTCGTTATTTTAGTATTTTAGTATTCTATCACAAAGAAAAAAAACCAATTTCAAAGAAAACCTTATTAGTCATAGGATTTAAAATAGATTAACTTAGTCTCTGAGGAACGAACCGGACTAACCGGAATTATCACTTGACGCCCGTATACTTGCGGGTGGTGACCTATTTAGGAAACTTTCTAGGCCCATCATACGCGCCAGGTCCTACAACTTTGGTTATTTGACGCGGGCCTTCCCAAGTGGGCACAAGTTTTCCAGCACCGCTTCCTTTAGTCTTCTGGAATTTTTGAGCGAACATGTGCTTGACTTTTATCACTTGGTCATCCCGATGGGGCGTTTAGTGGTTTCCCGTTCTCTCGGGACAGAGGTCCTCCAGACGTTTGATATGGTTCTGCATGTCGACGATCATTTCTCCTGTCAGAGTATCTGGAGTGCCTTTCTCTGTTTTCATTTTCATATGAGTATGACCTGTTCCGGTGGGCTTCATCTTCTTCCCAACGAATCTCCACCCATGTTCTTGCTAACACGTCCTCTATAGTGGTGCAATTGAACTTTGTAAGTTCTTTGTAAAGCTCTCCATCTGGAAAGAGACCTTTCTTGAAAGCATCACTGTAAGGCAGGACCGGTCAGACTGGACCCAAAACTTTTTTCCCATGCACGCTTCGCGCAGATCTCAGGGAATAGCTGCTGCGAACATTCTCTGCTTGTAAGATGCAATGTGATCGTCTGGGTCAGAAGTACCATCATACATCTTCGTATTTGGGAAGGAGAATTTCTTTGGCATCTCCACCAGTGTAATAGCGTCTACAAAGGGGGAGTCGGCGTAGCTGTAAGGGAGGCTCTTCTTGAAAGGAGTAGGCATTCCTGGAATACGTGTAATCAAAGCTTCCATTTTCGCCAACTTCTTCGCCATTACCTGTTCTAGAGGAGTACCTGTAAATGTAAACGGAAGTGAATCAGTAGACGCATTAACATGAGTTGATCCATTTGTTATCGGATACGTAGTAGTTGGAAGAGTTTGATGCGTGTGCGGAAAGAAGAGTAAAGGGGGGCAGTAGTTGGAAGAGCTTGATGCGTGTGTGGGAAGACACGTAATGGCGTGACAGGAGTAGTGTCAGGAATCGAAGTTGGTCCTCCAACTGTTACGGGAATTCCTTGACTAGAAGGGCCTGCTCCTTCTGTGTTTGTGGGAGGTGGTCTAGCGTCTGTTAAGATGCGCATTCTGGAGCCCCTTGGAGTCGTCACAGAAAGTTCCGTAATTTTTTCTTGGAGTAACTGGTTCTCTGCTCTGACCAGTTGATTTTCTTCCTCTAACGCCTTGACACGTTCAGCGTTCTCTCGCATTTGGGCGTTAAATAGAGCAAGTTGAGAAGAAATGTCGAGTGGAGCAGATGTCATGTTCTCTTCCATTTCGTTAATAATCTCCGTTGTTAGTTGCTGAGGCCCCACGGAGTGCGCCAAACTGTAGACAGTGAGAAGTCTACGGGTCGGAAGTCAGAAGGTCGGAAGCAGAAACGTCTTCTGGAATTCCAAACATCGAGTTCTTGATTGATGGGCACCAGCAACGTGTGGAAGAAACCTGCAAAAGAAGGTGAACAGACACGAACAGACCCGTGAAGACTTGGGGGACACCGGGATGGTGCCTGCCAAGGGCCCTCCGACGGTCAAGTCAGCAAAGTATTACAATGAATAATAAACGAAATGCCTGAGGATGTAACCGTTTACGTGTAATCGGAGAGTGGCTAGGCTCGTAGAATGGCCGGAGCTCGAGACTACGGGAGTGAAATGATCAGAAGTGTAAGAGTAGATGTTACCAGCAGCGTCGAGTGAGTGAGAAGTTGTAACCTCCTTGATGCTTTCTGGAAGCGTCGAGAAGGCTTTAGTATCTTTGACGATCAATGGAAGCGTCGAGCAAGGAGAAGCTTCAACACCCTTGAGGCGTCTAGTAGTGGTGTATGTCCAGAACCAGGTGAACTCGTATGTCAGTTTCTCAAGAACAATCGAAGAACAGAGAGCGAGTGGAGAAGACGAAGTAGTGGTTGCTTTGCTCTGCTTTCAATGTGTTTTTTTCCTCCTTGTGAAGTGGAAGAGCTCCTCTTTATATAGGCGTGAGGAATGATCCGTTGGGAGGAGTAAAGGCTGACCGTTATGGAGTAAATGCATGGCAAGATACCTGGGATATGGTGACGTGTACATGGTGCACCCGAAAAGGTTGCACACCCAAGCGGAGGTATCAAGTAGTAATCCGGCAAAGCCGGGATCGATCCAAGGATAGGAGGGTAATTCGAATATCGAAGGGTCTTATCCACCAATCTAGGTATCAAATGCTAACTTAGACTAAAAAGGGAAAGGAAACAAAGATAAATGGGGGTTTGATGGAATAAGGTGATAAGAGAATAAAGCAAACAAGTAAAATAAACTAAACTAAACAATAAAAGTAAACGGGCGAGAGAGATTCGAGAGAAGAGTCGAAGGAACAAGAGTCGGGAGACGGTAAGACTCGATTCGGGCAACAAATAAGTGAGAGAGGTGTCAAAGTCCGGGAATCCATAATGATAAACCTACGACTATGTGTAGTCTGATTTAATGTGTCGAAGTACAATCGATGTTCGACTCCTAAAGTAGATGTCTCTAAGTACTATGTATATCCGGAGATCATACTTAGTCAAACAAACGTCTAAATCGGTTAATCCCGAGTCATCGAAAGTGTCGTCTAGTCACCTAAATATGTGAAGTGCATGACAAGACACATGAAATTATGACTTAGACTACGATCGATATCGAATACTTCGTTTCGTCTATTAACTATGCGAAGTGCTTGACAAGACACATGAAAATACGATCAAAACGATAATCGAAATAAATGAACATCAATTTATAATCAAAACATCAAATCATATTAAACATAGTCACGAATTCATCACATTTCATCTCATATAATCGACAAACTAAAGTTAGCTAAACATGGTGATTGAATAAGAAATGGAAAGGAAATGGTGAGAGAATCCCCCTTTTTTGATGTGGTTCGAGGCTAAGATCGTCGGAAAATATGAGTTTTTAGTTGCAGCTGATCTCCCCTTAGCAATTTTCTGGGTTCCCCATAGCGACCACCATCATCTTCTCCATTTAGAACACAACCTCCATTAAAGCTAACCCTAGCTTTCTCTCTCTAGAAATTTCTTGTCCAAAATCAAATCAAACTACATGGGAAGCTAGCCAAGATGATTGGAATTAAAAGCCCCATAGTTACGGATCAAAAAGGTTGCCGGAAGACTCATAAAAATCCGGCCAAAGTATGCATGAAATCCGGCCAAAACCCTAGATCCGGCCAAAACCCTAGATCCAGCCAAAACCCTAGATCCGGCCAAATGAAGATGCACCCGAGCTCAAACAGCTGCGTCCCGTAAAGTTACATCAAGATCCATGAAATGAATAAGCATTATAACTGCCTAGTTGCTCTAAAGACCATATACATCTGTTCTTAAAGACCATACTCTCAGACTTCAATTCTTGTAAAAGAAGTTGAAATTCCTGGACTTGAACCATTACTGGTTTAATATCGGTCATTTTGAAATCCAGAAATTTACCCACTATAAATTTCTTAACTCCTGTTGTTTCAGTTTTATATTTATTAGCCAAGGTCTCCCAGAGTTCCTTAGCCGTGTCTATACCATAATAGACATTGTATAAACATTTTCCAGTGAGTTAAGGATGCAATTCTTACATAGAATGTCTGAATGCTTCCATGCTTCAATGGCAGATACATGCTGAACATCTCCATCCCCTTCAAGTGTCAGCTTCGGTTCAGATAGGTACTTGACTAACCCTAAAGTAGTCAAACCAAACAACATCTTTTATTGCCAACGCTTAAAGTCAACTCCAGAAAACTTCTCTGATTTTTCAGCGTGATTTGGACCAACTTGCTTAACAGCCGATTCTGTTGTTGTTGTTGTCATTTATGATAATCAAAATAACACAACAAATTAATTTTCTGTTTCAACCAGAAAAAACTAAAATATACAAATTTGACTGTCTTAAAGATTGTTGTTTCCCTGGTATTATGAAAAAACCAAGAATCCGGTCTTTCTGTTTTAATAAAAACAGGGATACACTTTAGAGTGTCTTTCTGAAATAAATTCAGAGATAACGTTAAGTCTAAACAAAAATATCACTGTTTTTTGAAACAGATTAAAAAGAAAACTAATATAATTTTAATAACAGAAATTGATTAGAAGGTTAGAGAGAGAAAGCCGAGTTGTCTCTTTCCTTAAGACAGTGAACACCTGGTATTAGTACTAAAACCAGTCAGATGTTTGTCTCCCAGGATACAACGGCTATACCTTTCAGGATACGACTAAGAGTACTTCGTATTTTCTGAAAGCGTGCGAATTTCAAACAAGCAGTAAGAACCAGATGCAAGTGACTACTTAAACTCTAAATGCTCTTAACTTTGAATGCTAAAATTTTCGTGTTTTGTTTGCTGGATTCTGTTTGGTATTTATAGAAGTATTGGTAACACTTAAGACAGGTGCCTATAGACGAATGGATGCTTCCCAACAGTCATATCTGACTGTTGGTTTTCAAGTGTCATCTTGATTGTCAGATCTCAACGGATCTATCAAGATCTCGCGCCTTTAACGCCCACCATAAGATTATCAACGAATCTATCTTAAGAGCGCCAATCATCCTAACCGTCGGATCAAATCTATGATTGTAAAATCAAAGGCTCCAATCGCTCCTCGCGACGATGCGTACGTACGGGCGCCTCTAAAGCGCCCATTCGCCCGTGTACGTGGTGCAAACCACGCGAAACACCTTTCTATTTCAACCAACATACCATAAATATATAGAAGATTCTATTTAAGGAAATAAAACATTTCCTCCATCATAAATGTGGTACTAACTCAAAATCCCGGTTTAGAGTTAATGGTACCCATACCAAACTAATTTTATAATAACTCACTCATACGGAATCGGATTGGGACAAAATCTGAGTCTAAATTCAAGAGCTCAGCGAGACGAATCCAACGAGACATCTTGCTCGAGATTAGATGAATATAGGTACATCAAATTAAGGAAAAACCGGTCCAGCTACATTTTGAACTAGGTACCGATTCCAACAGATTTGGTGTTGCTAATGTTTCATTAACATCACCAAATCATGGCTACTAATGGTTGATAGCAACAACAAATTTTTGTTGCTAATAGTTGATGAGCAAGAGTGACTTGCAACTGTTAATGAAGAACCAACAACGACATATCTGGGAGGTCTTCTCTTAGATTTGCAAAAAATGGAGAAGGAACGGTGTTACTTAGAGAGTGTGAAGGAGAACAAGAAGAAGTGGGAGATGATGATGCGGAAGAAGAAAAAAATTGTCATGAAGGTCATCGTAGTTGGTCGATAGTCGACGACCACTTTTCAAACTTTGGAGAAGACAGTAGGGACAAATGAAGATCAATTTTAAGAAAATCTATATAATAAAACAGAAGGGAAAAAGATGACTGAGACGAACATCCTTTTTTAATAAAGGATATTGTCTAGAAGCCTTTTCAAAATTTAAAATATAGTCCTTCGTAGAAATAAAGTTACCTATTTAAAAAACAATAATCATTTCCTTCTTAGAAATAAAATAACTAATTTAAGAAAAAATAAAATAAAATAAATTTCAAGGGTTAAAAAAAGAAATTAAAATCTCTCTCTCAATAAAATAATAACTAATTTAAGAGAAAAGAAACAAAAACATAATACAAAAAAATAATAACTAATAAAAATCTCAAAATCTCTCTCTCAATAAAATATAACAATAAATTTCGTAACATTTGATTGATACAAGTGTCCGTGTCCTAGGGCACGGGATATATCCTAGTATAATACTATATGAAATGAATAAAGGTACGAATGTTAACATCTGGAGCGACTATTGGATTCCCAATCATAAACCTCCTTTAAATAACCACAATAACTGCCCTTTTGTTTTAGTTCAAAACCTGATATGTAACCAGACATGGAATATAGAACTAATTGACACTTATTTTACCGAGGACATAAAAAGTGCTATACTAAGCATTAATATTCATCCGCACGCGGAAGACAACATGATTTGGTCTCTTACTAAATCAGGTAAGTTTACCTTAAAATCTTTGTATTTTCATTTGAGAATGAGAGAGTATAATGCTGAGATCACGAATTGGAATTTCATTTGGAATATTCAAACCATTCCTCGGATCAAACTATTCCTTTGGAAGTGTTGTACTAACAGTCTCCCAGTTCGGGACAAAATTGGTAAATACATTGGTAATAACTATGTGTGCTCCTTCTGCATGGAAAGAGAAACGATCTCTCATATACTGCTACACTGTAACTATGCGAGAGCTATTTGGCACTACTTCGGTATCAGAACAGGAAATTTTCGAACAGTTCTTGAGTGGATAATGTTTTGGCAAACGATGGATGAAGAAGGTATGGCGAGGATGGCAAAAATAATGTGGTTCATTTGGAAAGCACGATGCGAGAAAAGCTTCGGCAGGGAGGAAGGTACACCTCAACAGACCATTCACAGAATTCTAGGCTTCGAGACAAGCTTGCGGGTCCACAAACCAAAGAAACCAGAGGTGAATAAACCAAGATGGCAACCTCCGGAACAACCGTTCCTCAAGATTAATGTGGATGCATCATTTACCAACTATGCGGAACCGGCGGGATTTGGAAGTATAATTCATGATGACCGGGGAGATTTCATAATCGCCAGGGCGGGTTCCATCCGAGGACAAACTGCAGAGGAATGCGAAAGTATAGCGATTCTGGAGGCAATCAAATGGGCGTCCGAACTCAACATTACCCATCTCCAGATTGAAAGTGATAACTGCAACATTATCAACTACCTAAAGAAGCAGCATGACAATATCAATTGGCAATCGAAGGATTACATGGATCAAATACTATGTCTTGCGGGGACCTTCGTGCAACTCACTTTCCACTATGGTCCACGTGCGATCAATACACAGGCGGACCTATTGGCCAAATGGGGGAGAAGAACTACCGAACGGCGAATCTGGAACTCCAAAGAGGCGATGACCGCGGACCTGAGCCGACACTTAGATTGAGTTTTTGTTTTTGTTTTCTGTCAGCAAAAAAAAAAAAAAAGACTAAAAAAAAAAGATCATTTTTTAGTTGATGGGAACTAAACTGTAAAGAAAGAAACTGGTCACATGATAGGAAGCCAGGAAAAGAAATAACCCATATTTTATTTTAATTACTGGTTAGAGTTTGACTTTATTGGGAGAAGCTTAAGAAACAAGTAATCATTTGAAAATTACTCTTAAACAATGACATATATCAAGAGTTTTATCTTACAAACTGAAAGGATACTTGTTATAGTTAGGCCTTTCAATGGAGAGAAAAAACACTTTGATTTACATTCTTATTTGTTGGATATGAACTTACAAAAGCTGAAACAATCTTTTTAGAATTGCTTCTCCAGAATCATAGTCAACAGCAAACCCACTGCCATGGAAGGTGAAAAAGGAGATGCTGCACCAGCTTGGCTTCAACCATCCAACACCACAACCACCCCCACCACCACCACTACCTACAACAACCCCATGACGCCGCAGCCATCATCCAATTCTCTTCTTAATTCTCGTGTGTTGATCGGAGTTTTACCAATTATAGCTTTAATATGTTCTTTTATACCTTCTCTCTTTTCATTGACTTCCCAATTTCTCCATCCAGATTTGATTAAAAGAAGTTGGGAATTTCTTAATCTTTTATTAGTCTTGTTTGCTGTTTTTTCTCACGCTATTAACAGACTTTCTTCCAGTTATGGTGGAATTTCTCCTCCACAACTAGCAATCCGGCAAGAAACTTCCACCCCCAACCATAATCCTCCTGTCCACCAGTTATTGTGGAATTTACCTCGTAATCAGGGTCTGTTGATCGGAGTTTTGGCATTAATATGTGCCGTTCTGCCGTCGTTGTATTCGTTAGCTTCTCAATTACTTGAACCAGATTTTATCAGAAGGTGTTGGGATATTTTGAAATTTGTATCAGTTGTCTGTGCTACTATTTCTGGAGTTATTAATAGAATCGCCGGTATTAATAATGATGGTCCCGATAAATTGTTGGATCTACTGAGGCCTCCTACTCCTCCACCACCACCACCACCACCACCTCTGCCATCTCAACCACCCCCTCCCTATAATTTACCAACACTACCACCTCCTGCAATTCATAATCATCATCATTATTATCTCCAACATCATCATTATTATCTCCAACATCATCATTATTATCTCCAACATCATCATCAGCCCGTGCATCACCCGCGATTGGATTTTCAGAATAATACGTTGACTTATGATCCAAGGAATAGTTACAATATTGGTACAGATATTAGGCGGGGAAGCCTTGATGATACGGACATTTACTATTATCAATATGAATCATGGGATTCTTATCCTGATTTACAAGAAGAAAATTCAAGGAGTCTTGCCATCGACCACAAACGACGGTCGTATGATGATATTGACGTTGATGGATATCGGAGGGGTCTTGCCCTCCAGCAGAGGCGACAGTCCTTCGCTAATAGAGACGACGATGGAAATAGGTACCGCCAGGGTAACCGGCGCCGCCCTCCACCACTATTTGAACCTGAATTTGATTATCTCCACCACCATCTGAACCCTCTGCTAGAGATTTCATCCATAGAACCACCACTTTTATCAACAAGACCCCCACCCCCACCGCCGCCACCACCAACTCCAAGTAGGCCCCAAGAGAGGCAAGTTCAGTTGAGAAAACTACATTTACCAACTATGCTTCCCCCACAATCAACTCCTCCTCCTCCTCCTCCTCCACCACCACCACGACCAATACAAACTACAAGAGTAGAATCACAGAGGCAATCATCAAGGGGGCAGCTGTCCTTTCGAGTTCCACCTACGCTCAGGGCTTCCACCATGGGCAGAGAAAAGAGAGAGAAGACAAAGGTGACAAAGGTGGATAAATGATCAACAGACAATATGTTGAAACTACATATGTTGAAGAATGATAGGAAGAGGAAATGCAAATAGGATATTGATGTATACACTCTGCCTTTTCCAATCCACCACCACCATCTTCCCCGGTCACTACTCACCACTGCCGCCATCACAAGTCACAATATATACAAACTTCATTATTTTCAGCGTTTATTGGGTATGTGTTAGAGTGGAAAATGCTCCTGGAATCAACAAGAGAATTAGAGTTCATTGAGTAGTTTAAATCATTAGCTAAAACTATATATGTATCTTTTGTGTATTGATCTTTATTTGGTAGAACAAATCATGTGTGAGGTGCTATAAACTCTCTTGTGATCTCTCAATTAATGAAGCGACTTGCAAATCAACATGTGTGAAGGTTGTGAAGGTGAACTCATCTTAAAGCGCCCCCCTTAGTTCAGTATGGGCCTCAGCTCCTTTGACCATGGTCAATCATTTGACTTTTAAAGGTACCTCTGCTAAAAGCTTGGAGAGAATGAATGATTCTAATGGAATGATTAAAATGACAGAAAAAACTAGTAACAAATCATAAGATCATATACATCTGTCCTTGAAGGCCAACCTAAGGGGCCTAAACCCATCAAATCTACCTCTATTTTATTTATATCCAAGTTCAATAAATTATTTTCGTTTTTATGAAGTCAAACTTAGGACTTTTCCGTTGCGAAGTGAGTGTCCAACCACTGCACCTTGGTGGACAATGTTATGAGATTAAAAGAGAAGAATTAGAAAAATTGTAATTTTATGAGATATTTTTAGATGCATAACGTAATGCTCCAAACTCTAGTCATCCAAATTGAAAAAACTATAGATTTATGGAGAGGATTTTGTTAAACCCATTTGATGAAGGGGCGCTTTTAGAATTCTGGGGATTGCCATTAGAAAGAACTTCCTTAATCTCTAATACAATGACAAGAGAGAATAGCCCAACTCTTCACAAAGTAAATATTATGAGGATTCAGATTATATGATTTCGAGAGAGAGGCAAGACCCAACCAAGTAGAAGTAAAAAATGCTCCGTGGCTGAGCCTCCCATTTCCCTTTGTCTGGCACTACCACCCTCACGGTAGAGACAGTTTTATTTTTCAGTTTCTGACCGGTTAATGACAGTTTCACACCAATCTTTGCATCTGTTCATCTTTTTTCTTCTTTAAGGAGGCTTAATATCTGAGATTAGTCTCTTCTCATCTATCATTAATCTTCTTTCTATCACTTTCTTAATCTCCTCTCTCTCAACTATGGATTCTTCCCAATCACTTTTCATTCAACAGTTCGAAGCCCTCACCACCGATGACCCTATCGTCCCTACCGTTGAAGAAGAAGGAATAACAACCGACCAGAACATCATTAATCGAAATGGAATCCTTAAATTTTCAAGTTCCAAAAAAGTTGAAATAGGTCAAGCAATGTTGAGGATCTCTCGAGTGTTACATGGTCCAAATCGTTTTACTATTTCAGAAATTACAGATAACCTGTTTATGATTCGGTTTGTTACGGCAATGGAACTAGAGATGGCTATTGAGTCTTCTCCCTGGGTTATACTGGATGATTTAGTGATTCTAAAGCCATGTGATCCGGATGTACCCCCAACTGAACACTGCTTTGATAGGGCATGGTTTTGGATACAACTCCATGGTATCCCTACTCGACAACTTAACAACACTAGCATAAACAAGTTGGCAAGTTCGCTTGGTCGTTTTGTTGCAACCACACCCGAGGACGCATTCAAATGGAGTGTCTATGGCCGGGTTAGGGTGGAATTCAATATATTGAAACCTCTCCCTCAAAGAGTTAATCTTAACATCTCCAATTATAAATTAATTTGTGTGGAGATTCGTTTTGAACGACTTCCTCGCTTTTGCGTCTCATGTGGTATTCTAGGTCATACCATTAAATTCTGTCTGAACCTCCTAAAATTGGGGGACTTGTTACATCTACAGATCTCAGATGAGCAACGACAGGCTGTATTGAAAAAAATGGAACCGAAATACACGGAAGCTTTCAAGGTGCCGTTTGTCCAACGAGGAACAGGCAGAGAACTGGATTCATTTTCTCCTACAAACGTGGATCATACAAGTGGCTCATCAAGGGCCCCAAATCTTGAGACTATAAACAGAAAAACCTACCCATCGGTTTCTTCAGTTTCAGAGAGTTTTAGTACATTTATCACCACAGTAACTAATACTAAATGATTTAAACCCTCTTTTTACAGGCAACCGATGTTGACGGGATATCCGTCCCTACTAGGCGGATTCGGTCTAGATTCACAACAAGGAAACGCTCCGCCATCCCAAGAGGGTACGAATATGGAAAGGGCAAAAACGACACTGGATTTGTCTGAAGATACAGAAGAAAGAATCAGACGTACTTTCAAACGGCAAAATAAAATCAACAACCGGGAAAAAGAAAAGGAAAGGGACTCGGCATCCCCAATGCCGATGGACAAATGAATTGTTTTGCCTGGAATTGTCGGGGGCTCAGGAATGACCCGACAAAGGATACTCTTAAAGGATTCCTGCAGTCTATTAAACCTAAACTAGTTTTCCTCTCTGAAACTCATCTTAATAGTACTTTTTCTATTCCTAATTTTGATTATCTAGGTTTGAATAAAACGCATCAGGTTCCATCTCAAGGTAGGAGTGGTGGACTCCTTTTGTATTGGTCTTCTGATATTAATATTTCTATTAATTATTCCTCTCGTAATGTTATCCATCTTACAATCTTTTCAGACTCTTCTAGTCTGAACTGGGATTTGTTTTGCATTTATGGTCCCCCATTAGTTCAAGATAGGGACAATTTCTGGAACTCCATTCTCTCTAGACTCCAAAATATTTCAAATCCCGTATGTTGCATAGGAGACATCAGCGCCATCAGTACCACCTCTGACAAATGGGGTGGAAACACGAATTCACCCTATATCAGACGCTTTCAATCTTTCATGCGTCAAGCCAGACTCATGGACCTTGGGTATAGCGGTCCAGGTTTTACTTGGACAAATGGTAGATCTATGCATCATCTGACTAGAGAACGGTTGGACAGGGCCCTCTGCAACCCAGATTGGCTCCTGCTTTTCCCTCATGCTGGTTTATTTAACCTTCCCCGTTACAACAACGACCACTCTCCCATCCTTCTTAGGACTGAATCCCAAACCAAAATTGTGGACACCAACTCTCGGTATGAGATTTTCTGGTCTAAACACAGAGATTATAAAAATGTGGTCTCTCGGGCCTGGACTTCTACCACAGGATCTTTCCATGATAGAGTTTCTCAAGTTAAAGACCACCTTAAAACCTGGAGCAAGAGTGTTTTTGGTCTTATTAATAACAGACTCAAAATACTAAAAAAAAGACTGAGTGATATCCAATCTTTAGTATCAACAAATGACCTGTTACTTATTGAATCTCATCTACAGGAAGAGATAATCCACCTCGAAGAACTATACCGAACTCAACTAGAGCAGCGATCACGATTGAAATGGGTAAAGAATGGAGATAGGAACACGAAGGCCTATCATATCTCCTGGACCCAAAGAAAACTTAAAAATCGAATCGCTCAACTTCAACTACCAACAGGGGAAATGACATGTGACGAGAAGGAGATATCTACATCTTTAGTCGCTCATTTTCATTACAGAAGAACCGGTTTGTTCCCCTCCCATTGAGATTCTACAGGCATACCATACTATATCGGACGACGATTTGGGAAATCTTAATAGAACTCCCACAGAGGACGAGATCCACCCGGTAGTAATGCACATGGACCCCTCAAAGAGCCCGGGTCCAGACGGTATGTCTTGTCACTTCTTTCAACATAATTGGGATGTTATTGGCGAGGATCTGGTACGTTTAATTCAATCTGCTTTTACTACTGGTACTTTTGACGATTCTATTAACTATACTACTCTTGCCCTAATACCTAAGGTTAAGGCTCCTAGTCTCGCCTTTGAGTTTTGTCTGATTGCCCTATGCAACTCAATCTACAAATTCATCACCAAACTCATCGCGAATAGACTTAGCCCCCTACTTGCTGACTGTATAAGTTGGAATCAGAACGCATTTGTTCCTGACCGCTAGATTTTGGATAATATTATTGTGACTCAAGAGTTAATGCATTCTATGAAAATCTCTAAATCCAAAAAGGGTGGCTATGCTTTTAAAATGGATATGGCCAAGGCCTATGATAGAGTTAACTGGACTTTTTTAGAAAAAGTCCTTCTGGCCACGGGCATCCTCGGCAATGTTCTTAGTCTTATAAAACACTGTGTGACCTCTGCTCACTTTAATATTCAATTAAATGGGGGGTTGTATGGCCATTTTCGGGCCACTCGTGGGTTGAGGCAAGGGTGCCCATTATCACCCTACCTCTTCATCTTAGCATCACAGTCTCTATCTCTTCTCATTAATTCTTTTGAGTTACAGGGATTATACAAGGGTTACAAGATTAATACAACTTGCCCTAGCATCTCTCAGCTGCTCTTCGCTCACGATCTTATTCTCTTTGGCAATACAACCAATCCCAACCTACTCGCGATTACTCAAATTATGTCCACATATGAAGAGTTCTCGGGGCAGAAAGTGAATTTCCAGAAATCGGCTATATATTTTGGATCGGGAGTCTCGGAAGATACCATTGCTACTTTTATGACCACCCTACAAGCTCCACGCATGAGTGATGATTCCAAGTACCTGGGCTCCTTGATTTTGAAATCAGGAAATAGAATTAACAGTTATAATTGGTTAATTGAGAAATTTCAAAGTTCATTGGCCGGATGGAAAACAAAAATGACTACTCAGGCTGGTAGAACGGTTCTGATTAAATCAGTACTCCAATCCTATACTACTTACCCTTTCAGTTTCCAAATAATACCAAAGCAAACCATCGATACTCTTGAACAACTAGATCGAAGATTTTGGTGGGGGCATTCAGTGGAAGAGAGAAAACTTCATTTTATAAGATGGGATATTATAGCTCGGCCTAAACAAGAGGGAGGCCTAGGGATCTGTACTTTGGAGGAAGTTAACTTATCACTTCTAGCAAAGTTTTGTTGGAGATTACTGGAATCTCCTACTTCTATTTGGGCACAAGTTCTTATTGGTAAGTACACACCTAAGGAAGGAATTAACCATCACACAACCATCTCCAACCAATCCACACCCTTATGGAAATCTATCATGAGCATTAAGGATACTATGCTAAATAACATAATCTGGCAACTAGGAGATGGTAGCAAAATCAAGATTCTTACCGATCCATGGATTGCTTCACTTCCACAACACATACCCATTCCTGTATTTGAAATACCCCCTGAAATTAATTTGGTTTCACATCTCATTAATCAAAACACAAAGAGCTAGCAAATCTCAACTCTACATCAACACTTTGATAATATAACAGTAGAAGCCATTTTGGAAATTCAAATACCGACTACAAATAGGGAGGACAAGCTTATATGGTGCAATACGGAAACAGGTAAGTTTTCTTCGAAATCATTTTATACTACTATCAAAACTCACCCCCCTTTACAGTCAGAGTTACTTGACTTTCCCTGGGGTAAGTTTTGGAAAAAGAAAGATATGCAACCTAAAATTCAACTTTTCGTTTGGAAACTTATTCACAATGGCATCGCAATATCTGATAATATAGGAAAGATACTAAGT
Source organism: Eschscholzia californica (assembly GCF_041429995.1). Lineage (NCBI taxonomy): Eukaryota > Viridiplantae > Streptophyta > Magnoliopsida > Ranunculales > Papaveraceae > Eschscholzia > Eschscholzia californica. The sequence goes on from NW_028238309.1 coordinate 20,721,201, forward strand.
ACTGTTAATCGGACTTGTGTGATTTGTGAGTCCGACAATGATACTGTTATTCATCTATTTGGGGACTGTCGGGGTTTTCAAACCCTTCTTACATACTTAGACCAGGATTTTAGAAGTCACATAAATTTAAACTCAATCACTACTATCAGATACTTACTTAATAATGATTGTCGTTTAAATGATTACTGGTATAAGTATACTTATCTCGTTTGGCATTGGTGGAAGGCGAGAAATGAGCTCCTTTTCCAGAATAAACCGATTAACTATCAACTCATCTTCAATAAATCGAAGCAAGATCACAGGTTTGCATCTCCCTCACCTTCCCTCTCTACTAATACCTTTTCTTCGCAGCCTCTTGAATGGATCCCTCCAGATCCAGGAGTGATTAAAATCAATGTAGATGGTGCATATACCTCCACCAGAGCTTCGGCGGCAGCCATAGCCAAAAATCACGAAAAAACAATTGTGGGAACCAGAACAAAGATCTTCAACCCTAAATCTGCCTTACATAGTGAGCTAATGGCGGTGGGAACAGGATTAGATTTGGATGAAGAATTAGGAGGTGCTTATGAAATCCACCATACACGTGGAAGACTGTGACCCACCCACGTAACAATCCAATTCGCGGGTCGAGAATGCAACACAGCATCGCATGACTTAGCGCATTCTATCTTAAGTCCATAATTTCGGCTACTTTGAGTTTAGCCCCTTTCTGTTAAAGTTTCAGTTGTTTAGTCCTCTTTGTATTGTGCTTGGACTCACTGTTTTATTCAATGAAAGGCTTTATAAAAAAAAAAAATTATATGATTTCTGTGGCAAACTTTCGTTTGACTGGAAGATGGATAATTTATTTTAGGTATATAAATAACAATTTGATGACCTAATAAAAGTATTAGGAATTGGGTCCTCTAGTTCATCTTGTCTTTTCAACTATTTTCGATAGAGTAAGAATACACAGCCCGCCCTCTCAAACCGCCCATTAAACCGTCCAGAGAGAGAAACCCTTATTTCTCTCTCTTCTCTCTTGTGACGTCACCTAGAGAGAGAAACAAGGTTTCTCTCTTACACGGTTTAAGAGGCGGTTCCATTGGACGGGTTGTGTAGATTTTTTGTTTTCGATATATTACAATTTGTTTTTGATGAATTACAGTTTGTTTTTGATGAATTGCATTAATGAACTGGTTATTCTTTTTACCAAGTCTTTTTAAGGCAACCTTACATATTTCTTTGTCATTCATTCTATCATTTACACATATAAGTGCATCCTTAACTTTCTATTATTATCGTAGATTAAGGAATTACCTTTCTTATTGTGTTAAATATGTTCTGTTAAAACACAAATTCTTGTTTCATAGTCTTCAGTGAATATCTTTATAATAAATCTTTAGATCTCTCTACTAATAATCAAATGGAGCACATGATGATTTAAAATGACAAAATGTTGATTTTGTCGTGTCAAATATTGACCAGCTTTAACCAGTCAAGAAGTTAGCTGGTCGACCTAAGCGGCACATGCCAAAATCCTGCATGCCCATAGACGAATCTTTAACAAATCCATCAGCAGGTGGAACCTGAAGGGCTCTGCATCTGAACCCAATTCTAACCAGAGATATTGATGAGAGGTGGATCCGAGCCAGCCCTACCACCTGAACCCTGCTCTAAAGAGAGGCAGAGTAGGAAGGTCTGCATAAGCAAACTCGAGACAACGAACCCTATTCTACTCAAGAGATTGGTGATTGTGTGGAGGTTCGGACAGTGCCCAAGATCTTTTCATATATAAATCGTTATAGGCCAAAGATACGATTAAGTCATTATTATTAGAGAAGATAAAATCATATTTAAAGATTACCCTCTAACAACCATGCACGTAGTTATCATCAAGACAATGCTTTGCCACCACTAAATCTCAGCGGGTGATTCACCACCGCGAAACACGTTTGTCCTTAAAAAAACTCAAACTCAATCTTGACAAATAATTGATTTCCAAACCTGAACACTAAATTGACTTGAGCGTCAGAGTGTTCTTCCTATCTCAAGTCTCTATTACAATTGGGAGAAGGAATCAAACAAATGTTAGTAGGTTATTTTTGTAAGGATGTTCGTGAAATCACTTTCCGACATCATCAATTCGGCGCTAGAGGAAGGAGATGTTACTTCAGCCAACTCGAACATTTGTTAACATGAATTCAGTAATTCATGGACATTCGTTCACATGAAATTTAGTATAAAACATGCCTGGTGGTGATAGTTTGGAAAAAACAAAGCGGCTCACTTGAGAGAAGAAAATTAATGAGACGCAGATGATTTGTCCATGATGCAGACACCCTCCTTATGGTACAAAAGGAATTGATCAAATAAGGAGGTAAAGACAGTGACGGAAGGAGAGAATTCCTCCAATCTCTTGTAAAGAATCTGTTTGCTACACCGACCACTCCAGTCACTTCCTTCGTTATCACAGTTAATGCCAAAATTTGTCTTTCTGGAATCTGTCATTATGTTGAATTTGCTTCATTCTGAATGAGATGTCCTTCGACCAAGATTGCAATGCGAGAAATTTGTCGGATAGGACAATTGATGAAAAAAAATCATCAAGTCCGGTTGATTTAGGGGTCGTAGTGTTTAACTAGAAACCAACAACGATCGTCGAATTACGAAGTAATTCGCGGCTAACTTCGACCGGATCCTACAACAGGTTACACATAAGAATGGCTATTTAATCGGGTGATATGAGTAAAGGGAGTGAGATATATTATCATGGGAGAGCCCCATAAATATGTCTCGTAGGCCCAAAAGAAGTTTGGGCAAAGATAACACAAAAGGCCCAAAAGAGGGGTTTTGGGCCTAGGGCCAAAAAGGGACTTTTTGGGCTCGGATTGGGCTGAAAAGTGGAGGGTCGGTTGCCCTAATAGGGAAGCTTAGATATGCCAATTTTAGAATTTTTTGGACGTCCCCTCATCAAGGAATTGAGAAAATATCAACTAGTTGCTATTTTCGACTATTTCCTTAATCTTATTTATAAGGGTCTTTTAGGAAACCAAATTAGAGGTGGACTCTTATTAGGGTTCTATATAATGACTTTTAGGGTAGTAAATAAGGTGTTAAATTTCTCTAAGGGATTTCTTACTCTACAATATCAAGTGGAGAGGAGAAAGTGAGCTAATTCCCAAAAGCTATCAACTAGTCAAATTAAGAAGTAATTCTTCTTATTATCAAACTACCATTGGAGTTCTAGCTAGATTTCAAGGCGGGAAGATTAAGTAGACCATTCGGTGTCCCAAGCATCTTTACATGTTGAGTCAATGACTCAATCTCCTGCGTCGTTTGAGTCGCAAATTGTGACATCATCTCTCTAAGACGACTCGTGGACTCTTTAAGAGTCTCCTCATAATAAGGCTCACTAGTGTAATTCAATGAAGACTCTTGATCATAACTCTCATCGTACATATTAGGGTCATACCTGCCTCTAAAATCATTGGTCTCTAAATAGTGTGGACTATAAGGTCTCTCATACATATTCGGTGTCAGACCATATCCATCACTAATTTGACCATCTCTATACATTTGTCGGTATTCTCCTAATGTCATACGAGATCGATCAGGTTCTGGTCTACTCCACTCACTAATCGGACCGTTTCTAGACATTCGTTGATAATCCCCAAATGTCATACCAGGTCGGTCAGGCTCGTTTCTACTCATCTGTTGGTATTCCCCGAAGGTCATACCAGGTCGGTCAGACTCGTTTCTACTCATCTGTTGGTATTCCCCAAAGGTCATACCAGGTCGGGTAGTGATGGAACTCCTCAGATCAAGGTCATCATCAACATTGAATGGCCAACCGTTAGAATAACGTGCCATGATCTCACAATGCTCAAGGAACTAACAAACAAGCTATCAATGCAAATCAAAACTTATCCAACCAATCACACACAAGTAAGAAAGAAAGAGATAGAATACGATACTAGCGGATGCTCCTCTCGTTTCGTTTTTCCTTCGCTTTCTTTCTTTTCCTTCGCTCCTATTTCTCCTTTTTGGCTTTTTTTTTCTTAAAGTAGTTCCTGAAAACAAGAAAGAGTCAGAAACTACGAAAATAAACAAAAATGTCTAAGTTAACAAATAACACTAAACTAATGAACAAAACAAACAATATCCAAACTACTAAACCTATCCCCGGCAGCGGCGCCAAAAACTTGATGGACCTAAAAGGTTACCCTAAAAGGTCTTCACCCGCAAGTATACGGGCGTCAAGTAATAACCCGGTAAGACCGGGATCGATCCACGAAGATAGGAAGGTAATACGAATACCGAAAGAGTCTAACCCACCGGTTTAAGTGTCAGTTACTAACTCAGACTAAAAACGAAAAGATAATAAGTTGGGTTTTTGGATTGATTTCAAATAAATAAACAAATAAGGCTAACTAAACTAAAGGTTAGAGGTGAGAGATTCGGGAAGAGTCGAGCAAGAATCGAATGAGAGGGATACTTCGATCCACAAAGTCGATAGTGGCTAGTACTAATGATCTTTAAGCTTGAAAAGTTAGTTAACTTCACCCATTTACTTGGATTGGTCAACGAACTCGTGGTTTAACTCAGATTCCAGTCCATGAACGGTCTAAAAACCCGGAAGATTTTATCGTTAAAAGCAATAAAACTCTTTTGTCACATCAAAACATGTTTCACGAGTATCTGATTACAAAAGCTAGCTAGACATGGCGATACAAATAATAAAAGTAAGAAGATAAAGTAAGACAAAATTAAGATTGAAATCCCCCTTTTTCGATTATGGCGCGAGGCTAGGATAGTTGGAAAATATGAACATGTATGTGCTGGCAATCTCCCCCTAGCAATATCCTGATTTCCCCTTAACAGAGCAGATTAGGTGTCCCCTCAGTGAAAACTAGGGTTTCCCTTAGTAACAGTACCTTCTTCTTCCTCCAAACTAAAAATCCACCACGAAAGCTTCACTTAAGCTTTCTCTCTCTGGAGTTTTTAACCCAAATCAAAATCAAATAGCAAGGTAATCAAGGCAAGAGACTCAAGAACAAAATCCCTAATCTTTCCGGCCAAAATAATGGCCGGAATAACATCAAATAAATCCGGCCAGAGAAGGAAATCGGCCTAGGGTTGCTGCTGCTGTTCGTGGAGGCCTGGTGCGAACTCGCGGGAGCTGATGTTCGTCCTTGAAGGGTGATACCCGAGCTGCTCCTTGCCGCAGACGAGTTGCTGTAAGAAGATTCCCGCGAGCTGCTGCTGTTCCCGAGATGTTCTTCAAGTGACCGAGCTGTTGCTGTCCCGTCGCCGTTGATCGAAGCCGGAATGCTGATCCGAGTTTGTTGTTGAAGATTCCAAAATCCGAGCTGCTTCTCTGTTTCAGCCGTGCCGGCCAAAACTTTGGCCGGAGTTTTGGCCGGCAACCCCTCCTTTTTCTCTCTCTATCTCCTCTCCTCTAAACCCTAATTTCTTGATGGGAGAAACCCCACTTTTTCAGATTTTCTTTTCTTTTATCCAAACTCTTGAGACATAAGAGAGGGGTGCTTATAGATTTCTCCAATTCTTTCTTAGACTCTTGGCCTTTGGGCTTTGGACTTTGGGCTTTGGGCCTTGTATCTCATTAGCAACCAAGGGGTGCCTTCAGCATATATTTCAACATTTCTAATTTCCAAAGTAGACAAAAATGTCCCTCGACTTCTTTGTTCCATAACTTTTCCGTCCGACCACCGATTCGACTTCCGTCTTCACCGCCGGACTCACCATTGACTCCACTTTCCATTGAACCTCTGATTTCACCAAAATGACCAAAATACCCCTGGTGCTATTTTCCTTCCGATCTCTTCCACATGAGACGAAAATGTGACGAATTGCTTCGTTTTATTCCGAATGTAATGCCAAACTCCAAATAAGCTTCCTAACAAGAAAAATACATAAATTATTAGAAATAAAATCCGAAACGAACTAACTCATCCAAGTTAAGTGATCTTAATGTGGTATTTTAACGCCACATCAAACATCCCCAAACTTAGAATTTGCTAGTCCTCGAGCAAATAAACAAAACAAAACAATAAAGTAAAATCCTAACTCACTTTCGGAGGAATCCCGATTGCATTTAGCGTATGCAACAAGCCGTTAAACCCCTAGGTTACCCCTAGTGGACGAGTGTCGTCTCGTGAGGGTTTCCAGAGAATATACCCACAAAATTCAAGATTCCAAAGACACAAAAGAGTTCAACATCGATGTAAATAAGATAACGACAATTAATGACACACTCAATCATGCTAAACAAGCGAATCAGGATCGATAAACGCATATAAATGCTAAAAGTCTCCTCACTAGTAATCTCATCCTAAAATGTAAGTGTCCAATCATAATGAGCATCATCTAAGTTCAAAGTCACAAAACTTCGATTCCTATCTTAGTACATTTCGCCTCGACTTTAGCCTCACGGTCATACACTCAAAAACATGAAATCACTCAAGAATATATAATAATGGTTCACTCTAATGTGTGAGCATGAAATAAAGAGAAACTCAACACATACAAAACAAATGAGGATAACAAGTTTTAGAACGAAATGATCTCTAAAGAATGGAAATAACCACTAAAATGGAATGGGGAAGCTCACTCACCCTTCTCACCCACTCCACCCTCTGACAGTGCTTCCTAAAGGTCAACGGATACAAGTAATGAGATGGAAGTGATGAGATCCCGAGAATGTCGACGTCTTCAATAAAAAGAACGCTCAAACAACTACTAAATTTAGCTTTTGCTTTGAACACTTTATTATTCACAACACAAACAAAATAACAAGTAAACTCAATTTTTTTTTTCTTTTCACTTCTTTTTTTTTCCTTTTTTTTCATTCATTTTTTTTTTACTTTTTTTCATAACAAAACAAGAACACTAGTATTCTCAACAAACAACTTTTTCTTCATTCTCACTTTGTTTCACATTCTTTTTCTATACTTTCCAAGTCTTCATTCTCGGGAGTAGTATGTGAATAGGTGGTGGAGTATCCGTTTCCCTCAAGTTGACACTATTGTCGGGTTTCATGGACTACAAGGGTAAGGTCGCTATCCTGATGTCACTCCTAGTGGCTAAGAAAGTTGAGCTCATGAGATCGTCTAAGCTCTTTGAAAAGTTACGAGGTTGAGTATCTCTTCATTCTACTCAGAGTTAGCGCAGAAGAGTACACTCGAAAACAATATAAAGGCTCAGATATCTCACATGGATTTAAGTCTCCACTAATGACTAGTATAGGTCCCTCAGAAATGTTTCTTCTTCCTTAGGATGCTACTCATATGATCAGAAAACAAACACTAAAGGACTTAACATTCATGAAAAAGACTAAGAACATGCATAAGATTCACCAAAACTGAAACACATGCATCAACATACTTAAGCATACCACTAAGGTCACATCAAATCTACCCAAAAAATTTCAAATTTGGTCGAATTATTGAACCCTCTTGTCTTTTGAAACCCCATGGTCATGGCTGAAAGTCATACCCCATCCCCAAACTTAAAATTAACATTGTCCTCTGATTTCACCAAAATGACCAAAATACCCCTGGTGCTATTTTCCTTCCGATCTCTTCCACATGAGATGAAAATGTGACGAATTGCTTCGTTTTATTCCGAATGTAATGCCAAACTCCAAATAAGCTTCCTAACAAGAAAAATACATAAATTATTAGAAATAAAATCCGAAACGAACTAACTCATCCAAGTTAAGTGATCTTAATGTGGTATTTTAACGCCACATCACTTATAGACTCTTAATTAATCATTAGTTTATGCATGTGATCCTGGGATACTAATGTTAGACATGTAATGTCTGAGATTTTGCTCAACGACATTAGAAGATAGTAAAACCCAACAGTGGCATCAGAGCCTCTTGCAAATAACTAATTTTTGCTAACTTTCGGACTAATCCATGTTTGATTAGCTTGATAGTTTAGTTTAAAAGTGTTTTAAACATCCAATTTGATTGTTTTGAATGTGATTCAATGTTTTTCGCAAATTGATAATCAAAGATTGATGATTGAAAGTGTTTCAAAAGAATCAATTTTGATTGATTTTGGTTTTGAAAAGTGTTTTCAAAACTTTGATTTTCATTGATTTTGATTAATTAGATGATAATCAAGAAATTGGGTTTTTTAGTAGCTTTTAAAAATTGGAATTATCTCAAGAACAAAGAAATCGAGTTTTAGAAGTTTCCTTAAAAGATCAAAGTTGTGATTTTAAGTTTTGGAAATCAAATTTGAACCTTTTTGAAAGTTTCTAAAAATTGGATTTTCAACTTGAGAAGCAAAAGAAATTTTTTTTTTGAAAGTTTCCAAATATTGATCATACAGGTTGCTGCTAGCCGGACGCGTCTCGGTCTGTTGGCCGAGACTGCTAGGGGCGCGTCTGGGACGCGCCCCAGGCAACCCTGGATGCGTTCGAGACACATGCAGCTCGACCAGACGCGTCTGGGAGCTCGGAAGGTCCGAGCACGTCTCAGATTTGATCCGAGACGTGAGGAAGCTTCCTCCAGACGCATGTGGATGCGTGTGGGGAGCTCTGGGCATCTCGGACTATGTCCGAGATGGCCCAGCAGCTGCGGCCAAGGCCAGACGCATATGGATGCGTCTAGGACGACCTAGGTGTCTCGGTCTTCGTCTGAGACACATCTTAGAGCCCGCCGGCCTTAGGCCAGACGCGTCTGAGCCTAGGCCAACGTTCTGGCCTAGTGCCAAGACGTACCTAGTCTCGGCCATACTGTGCTATGCACGGCCCGAGCACCTGGCCTTGTGACATATGGTGCATGGGCAGGATCCAAGCACATCCTAGGGCTCTTTGGGCCGGACCACCTTTTTGGGCCTTGGCCTTATGGTCTTGGACATTGACCAAGGAGTGTCTCGGGCCTTTCCGAGCTTGACCTAGGTCCACGAGCCGAAATTTTACGGGTATTGACCCGAGTGGGAGTTTTTTCCGACGAAAGTCAAAATTCTCTCCCGATTCCACCCAAATTTTACCAAAATTATTCCGGACCATCCGAAAGCCCGAAACAGGTTTTTCTTAAAATTGATTTATGAAATCATTCAGAATCAAACCAATTTTTTCCGAAATTGACCCGGGCCTTCAAAACGGAGTTTTTCTTAAAATTGATTTTAATAATCATAAAAGATAAAACCGGAACACACCATTAGTCGAATTCTTTGAATTTAGACTTAAGGTACCTAATGTGACATGGGATGTCGAAAAAGGTATCTCCTGGATTATCATGCATATATAATTCTTAGCCTTTATATGTTATATGAATGCATGTGATGTGAGTGCGGGAAACTAGTATGGCCATAGAAATTAATTCTTTTATTTCTTGTTTTAAAGCATGGATGGGTGCAAATTTGTAATTAATTTTAATTTCAAGTTTATACGATGCGTATCGTTAGAGTCTTGTAATTAGAGTTTAGGGTCTATGGATCCATTGAAGAAAGTCGAGGATGACATCCAAAGGCGAGTGGGAGAAATCAATGGAGGTTCAAAGATGGCAATCTAAGGTGAACCACAGATGCAACAAGGTGAAACCAAAGGAGATTAGATCTTCTGGGTTAGGAGCCATACTAGGATCCATGTCTGCTTGATTTATTTACTTTCTCGCGCGCATTTACTTACTTATTTACGCTTTATGTCGTGGGTGTTAGTTAGGCTAAATAGTTCACTACAATACACGCCCGACTAGCGTAAAAGTCCCTAAAAGTAATGTTGAGTGTAGTGCCTATCTAGATTAAGACACTTGTTGCGCCCTTGTTTGTGATGGTGGGCCGACCTTCGCAGTAGTACCATCTCTACCTTGGGACAATGCGGGTAGGCCTATGGCAGAGGCCTACATGTCTAAATGGTTCCACTCAACGAGATCAGCAAAAGAGTTTTGGATACTCGAGGCAAAAGGATAGATTAGTCATTCATCAATGAAATCTATCAACCGAGAGTCATAAGGGTATGATCAGTGAAGTAGTTCGCTCACTTGGAACGACAGAGTCGAGGGCAAGGCCCCAGTCCGCTTTACTCCGAGAACTGGGATCTTTGAATCACATTATTCAATCGGGGATGGTTTTATGTTGAATAATGTGGGAAAACTGAATTTTTCCAAAAACGATAACGAATTTAAATTTTGCAATTCTTTCATGTAGTTTTAAGAAGACACAAGGAAACGAGTTCAACATTGAATCACACTTAAGGGAGCTACTGATCAACTTCCTTGAATGGAAGAATAAATCCGAGAATGATTCTCAGATTCAAAAGGAAAGCTACTAGAATACCCAATCCCAATGTTGACTCATACCGGAGAAGATTAAAAGCCTTTTGCACGCAATCGTAGAACATTCTCTTTGAAAGAGTAATGGATGCTAGCACGACCATTAAGACAACCTTAGGAAGAAATTCCTACAGAAGTCATAAATGGAGAGGTACGAGACCTCCAAGGCAATCTGAAAGTCATCCTAAGAGAAGACAACAAAATCTATCTATCACCTTGTTCAATGTTGGTTGAACAAAGATAGATAAGACCTTAGATGAGTCACTCAGATTGTTATGAACAACTGGGCAAAACATATGGGAACATCGAGTCTAAGAAAGAGTTTTTGAGATTCAAAAGGGCAAAGGGTCAGTCAAGTGAGAAAAACATTTGATCATAGAAAAGGCAAGTAGTTGTTGAGTATATGGTCAAGAATGTTCCTCATTACGGTAAATGTTTCCAAACAATGGCTAGACCATTTAAGAGGAAACTACCCTTAGCACCTGGATGACAAAAGGAATGGAATGATGAATTCCGGTTCCAGTATCCTTGTTAACAAAGTTAAACAAGTATCATAGAATCCCTTCATCAGGTATTTGAGACCAGATGAGTGGCTCAGTGGGAGCTCAAGGGAATTACATACTTGACTAAAAGGAGTAAAGATCCAAGAGGGAGCGGAAGCAGTATTGCTAACGATGCTGAAAGGGATCGAAGTCTTCTTTTAGACACTGATCTAACTTAGAACTTAATAATAATTATTGAGTTAATTCCTATTTGGCCCCCTACTTTGTGACCAGCTTCCTTTATGGCCCCCTATTTTCTGTAAATTCAAATATGACCCCCCTTTTTTTATGTAAATGTCCTAACTACCCCTCCTATAAATATTTTTTCAAAATAAAATTAAAAAAAATATAATTCCACCTCACTTCCCTCTCCACCACTTATCTCTCTCCACGTCACCCCTCTCTCTCCAACTCACCACTCTCTTCTCCGATAAAGGTCGCCGGTCGGAAAATTTTTCGGCCGGCGACTTTCAGACTAAAAAAAAAAATTCTCTCATCTCTCTCTCTAACCAGTCCAGCGAAGGGTTCGCTGTAGTGGTTAGAGAGAGATGAGAGAAATTTTTATTTTTTTTAAGTTTGAGGGTCGCCGACAGGAAAATTTTCCGGCAGTCGACCTTAATCGGAGAAGAGAGTGGTGAGTTGGAGAGAGAGGTGACGTGGAGAGAGATAAGTGGTGGAGAGGGAAGTGAGGTGGAATTATGTTATTTTATTTTATTTTATTTTGAAAAAATATTTATAGGATGGGTAGTTAAGACATTTACATCAAAAAAGTGGGCCATATTTGAATTTACAGAAAATAGGGGGCCATAAAGGATGTTGGTCGCAAAGTAGGGGGTCAAATAAGAATTAACTCATAATTATTTTGTTTTTCTAAAACATCTAATGTTTTAAACCAGTGGTAAATTAACTGAAAGTTAACATTGATACTGGCTGAAATCAAGAGATTCAAACTCATAAACTTTAGCATTGTCGCTTAAATCTTAAGGACTAATTGACAAAGTCACCCTTTTCAAAAGGCATAGAGCCTAGTAATCTATTAGGACTCATACGTGGTTATGCAGACCTATAAGTTTACTTGCAGAAGCTAACGAGAGCTACTTCAATGCGTACCCTGACAACTTCATGAAGTATGGAAACATTCAAACCATAAAGTATAAAGTCGGAATGTTTGAAAGGTTCAAACAAAGTACACACCGAGTAATGAATCACTTTGGCAAGATAGTTTAAGCTAACCGATTAGGTTTGGAGTGGTGAAAACTTGAGTCAAATACTTGATAACCATCAAAGGAGTTTAGAAAAAATTTCCTAACTCGCTCCATGGAACACATTTGACGGATGGTGGATTCTTTGGGAGTAATCGAACACTGCTATGCATGATTCGATCAATGATGGGTTTAAGCCATTCTTCCGAATATTTTAGGATATATTCTAAAAACGATTGTTTTCTCAATTTACCTACTCCGTCTAAGAGCTAAGCATGTGTAAAATATTTTACAAGGATACAAAAATTAGCTAAAAGTATAACGCAATTTCTTTAGAAATTTGGGCTTTTGCACAATCGATCAGAGAACAAAGTGTTTGTTGCTCATGATGGTATTCTTGTAGTAGTTAGCACAACTAGGTACTAAATATTACAAGAATAAGTGGGAGAAAAGTACAAGTCGATTTAATTCGACCATGAGAAAAGTCATGAGTAGTCATGAGGAACAATCATGCGAATTGTACAGGTCGATTAAAGTTCGACCAAGAGCAACAAAATTGTTAAAGATAGTTAACCGCGGTTCCTCACGAAAGGAAATAAAAGGTAAAGATGGAATCTAAATACCTACCGTACATTGTGAATGCAATTTGTAGGAGAACTCTCAAGTCGTTGAGAGTAATCAAAATTGTTGCTCAAAAGCCCTTAAGGTCGAAAGTTCATCTCAAGAACTTAGAAGATTAAGTTCTTTTTGAATAGATAAAAGACATGCGCATAGACGGAAACCGACTCTAGCTTTTTGGCCAGAAGCCAAAAAGTATGGAATTCATGTCTCATCAAGTCATGAAGCTTGATAATTTAGTCAACGGAAGACTTAAATTAGTTTTCCATGATAAGAAAACTGAGAAGGATAGAAACCTTAGTGTTTCCCAAAACTAGACAAGATGAATAAGATTCTTTTAAGTCCAGTTATGTCCATACACATGCTTCAGAAATCCATCAAAGTATTAAAGCACGCAAGAGTTGGAATCTTCGATTCATAAGGGCAATTAAAGTAGTTTGATTCCTGAGGAATGAAGAAATCTTGAATCACGAAATTTCAAGAAGGTAAGTGGGTGTAACAAACCTTCCAGGTCCATATGCAGAGTACATACAAGAGATTGAGTACAACATACAAATGTTGTTAAAACAATCAGGAACTGACTCAATAAAGGACCACACACAAAAGGATAAAATGTCATTCTGGGCATCAAAGGTCTATAAGCATAGGTCGATTAGATGATAGAATTAAGAATCCTTGGTACGCCAAAGATTCTTGAAGTCCAAATTCGAAAGGTCTAAGACTAGGGAAAGTGTATAAGAATTTTGACCCAAAAACTCGTGACAAAGAGCGTTGCAAGACTCGGAGTCTAGAAAACACCGATGAGCAAGCACGCATGAGAGAGATATTTATGTACAAAACATAAAGTCGGTCATGTAGGACATGGTTAACATTTAGACATCCAGAGCACTGATGTCAACATCCAAATTCGGATTGAATAAACCGAAACACTACTTAAGAGCATCCTAGAAGGTTGTAGGATGAAGTGGTACTAAAGTTGAACAAGTCATCGTAGCAAACTTCCAGAAATGGAAGGAAAGTAGAATCAGAGCGTTTCTAGTCGGGAACTGTTGCAAATTCTACAAAAGAAATAAAGTCTTAATACTAGTAAAGATTACTAGAAATTATCAAGGTTGAAGAGAGCGATTATCAAATTAATTGATAATTAGCAAACTTTAAACGGACTACATCCTTAGTCAAACTAAACTATCACCTAAGGCAAAGTATGAGACTCATACACAGGTCTAAGGCACTAGGTATATTTTGAATAAACCTTGACAAGTAAATTGAGTGGGTAAAAGGAGTTTTACGGAAGAGGCACAAATTTACAAACTCTCGTTATCGGAAATAAATTAGTTATTTCGTAGTCGTCTAAATTTGGTTTAGTATTTAAACGACAGTCCACAGATAATAAAACATTCCGAATAGGTTTGTCAGATACGTAGCCTGATGAATGAAACCCTATTAAGTGAACTTGGAATATTTATTATCATCTCCCTAGTCCGAGTCGTTGCATGGACAACAACGACTAAGGAAGGCTAGCACGTGAGGTCGATGAGATAGCACAGTTTCATGGGATATAGGAATAGGAATATTCTACTTGACTACGTGGGTGTGTAATAAAGATTATACACTGGATAACCCTCAAATGAGAAGAAAATCACTCGTGATGAACGTCAAACGCTTCTAATTGACAAAATTGGAGAGATTCCTCAAAACATGAGTGCTCCACTCATCTTATGTAAGGAATGTCCGACTTTGGTTTCGTTCAACACCGCGTCGTAAAAGGAGGTTATAAAGGAGGATACTGGGAAGGACATGATAGACATGAAGTTAAGTGGGAGTACAAGAATGGGTCGTGTGATCCTAATTTTATTAGGAAAAGTGTCTCAAGGCCGCTTTGTTTTGCCCAATCGTGGTTAATGTGAACAATACGAGTAATCAAGACAAGCAATAGGAATAGTAAAGAACAATCAAGAACAGAACACAGAGATTTACGTGGTTCGGTTGGTGAGACCTACTCCACGGCGGCAACGGCGCGATGATTTCCACTATGATAAGCAAACAAGTTTACACAAGAGATTCGTAAGATTGTGTCTTACTGATATCTCCTTAGGGTTTAGTTTATATAGCCACTAAACCCTAACCGCACCGCCTCACCGACTCTCTCTCTACAACCAACATTATACACGAATAAACACTAATCACCGACATAAGCCTAACTTCGCATTCCAGCTCTGTCTCGCAGTCCAGCTTTGCCTCAGAGCACTGCTTCGCATACCAGCTCTGTCTCAGTAATCAGCTCCGCTAATGGGTCCAAGCTTCGGTAGGTTGTACCGGGTTCGATATCAATCCATATTCGAGTCACTTCTAACAATTCTCCACCTTGACTTGAATATGCTCATCTTGACTTAGATCTGCCACCATCATAGCTCAGCGCCTCTGAGCCATCGTCGCTCCAGCCCTGCTAGGGCTAACATTTGGAAAACCCAATCAAGTCTAAGCAATGCTTAAACTTGAAAGTTATAACTGTCTTGGTCAGCATATCCGCTGGATTCTCTGTCGTAGAAACCTTCTTCATCGTGATCTTCCCTTGTTCAATCACGTCCTTCATAAAGTGATACCTGACGTCGATGTGTTTATTTCTCCCGTGATACATTTGATTTTTGGTCAACTGAATAGCACTCTGGTTGTCGCAGTAGACCTCTGTCACCTCCTGCTTTAGGCCCAAATCCTGAACTAAACCACTCAGCCATATTGCCTCCTTCACCGCCTCTGTTGCTGCCATGTACTCAGCTTCTGTTGTAGACAGAGCTACCACCGATTGCAGCACTACTTTCTAGCTAATGGCACTCCCGTAGAGTGTGAATGTGTAGGCCGTCAGACCTCTTCCTATCAAGATCCCCTGAAAAATTCGAATCTACAAATCCAACTACCGAACCAGAAGTGTCAGCCCTTCTGTCGTAAACCATACCAAGCTCCGCAGTTCCTCCCAGATACCGCAGTATCCATTTCACAGCCTGCCAATGACCTCTCCCATGTCTACCCATGTATCTTCTTACTACACTAACAGCATGTGAAATATCAGGCCTTGTGCACACCATAGCATACATAATGGTACCTACTGCTTTTACATAATGAACCCGAGACATGTACTCTGCCTCGTCATCAGTTGTTGGTAACAGTTCCCCCGAAAGCTTGAAGTGTGCTGCCAATGGAGTACCGACAGGTTGTGCCTCAGTCATACCAAAACGTTCCAACACCTTCTCGATGTACGTTTTCTAAGACAAGAACAGTTTCCCAACAGATCTGTCTCTCCGTATCTCCATACCCAATATCTTCCTTGAGGCACCCAAGTCTTTCATCTCAAATTCACCCTTTAAATGACCCTTTAACATGTGGATTTCCGACATATCCTTGCAAGCTATCAGCATGTCATCCACATATGGGAGTAGATACACATAAGAACCATCCGACAGTTTCCTGTGGTACATACAACTATCATACCTGTTTCTGTCATAGCCGTTTTCAACCATAAACGTGTCAAAACGGTTATATCACTGCCTCGGAGACTGTTTCAGTCCATACAAAGACTTCCTCAGCAAACATACATGGTCTACTTTCCCGAGAATTTCAAACCCCTCTGGCTGACGCATATAGATTTGTTCCTCCAACTCTCCATGTAAGAAGGCAGTCTTAACATCCAACTGCTCCAATTCCATATCATACAAAACAACCATAGAAAGTATCACTCTAATAGAGCTATGTTTTACAACAGGAGAAAATACCTCATTGAAGTCTATGCCTTCTCGCTGTGTAAACCCCTTAGCTACTAACCGTGCTTTCTAACGTGCATCTTCCACCCCTGGGATTCCTTCCTTCTTCTTGAAAACCCATTTGCTACCAACAATCTTCTGACCCTTAGGCAACTCGGCTAATTCCCAGACCTGGTTCTTCCGAAGAGACTCAATCTCTTCATTCATGGCAAGAGACCACTGCCGTGAATCTTCGCTCCTCATAGCTTCTTCATAGGTGCATGGCTCACCTCCATTTATGCTTTCTCCCGCACTAAGTGCAAATGCAACCATATCTGCCATCCCATACCTTTCTGGTGCCCGGATGTCTCCCCTTCCCCTGTTCCTCGCAACACTCTACTGAACCAGCTCTGGTTCAGCTTCCTCAGCTTGCTCATCTACCTGAGGCCGAACCTCTACCGGAGTGTCTATCTCAAACTCCACCTGCTCTCCATGATCTTCCTGCTCCACCTGTTTACAAACACCCTCCCGAGCATCTACAGGCGTTACCTTCTGAGTTACCATGGCTAACTCATCAAAAGTAACATCTTTACTTATGAGAAACTTCTTCGATTTTCCATCAGGATTCCACAACCGATAACCCTTAACTCCAGGCTCATACCCAAGAAATACACATTTCTTAGCCCTCAGATCAAGTTTACCTTCCTTAACATGTGCATAAGCCGAACAACCAAAGATCCTCAAGTTCTCATAATTAGTAGGATAACCAGACCATACCTCATTAAGAGTTTTACACTCTATAGATGTACAGGGTGAAATATTCATCAGATACGCTGCCGTGTTCACTACTTCAGCCCAGAACACCTCCGACAGCCCTGCATTCGAAAGCATACAACGAGCTCGTCCAATAGAGTTCTGTTCATATGTTCCGCCACCCCATTCTGTTGTGGGGTCTTTCTGACCGTATGGTGTCTCAATATCCCTTCGTCTACACAGAACCTATTAAACTCGTTTCTGCAAAATTCCATGCAATTGTCAGTCCTCAAGCGTTTGATCGATTTTCCAGTCTATTTCTCGATCAAGGTCTTCCACTGCTTGAACTTGACGAATGTCTCATCTTTGCGTTTCAGTATTTAGACCCAAATTTTCCTGGAAAAATCATCTATCAAGGTTAACATGTATCTACCCCCACTATGTGAGCTGGCCCGAGAGGGACCCCAAAGATCTGAATAGATGTAATCCAGAGTTCCTTTGGTATTATGAACCGCTGTACTGAACTTTACCCGACATTGCTTCCCGAAGACGCAATGTTCACAGAATTCTAGTTTTCCAACCTTCTGCCACAGAGTAAACCCTACTTGCTCAGTATAGCCATCCCCCTTTCACTCATATGCCCTAATCGCATATGTCATAGCTTGGTAGTCTCAACTTCCTTGTCTGATGATGACACCGCTACAGATCCGGTAAATGTGTTACCCTGTAGCACATATAGACCATTCTATTTCAACCCCTTCATAACTGTAAGACTCCCCTTAGAAATCCGAAGAATACCACCTTCACCAACATATTTGCATCCATTATCACCCAGAGTTCCCAAAGAGATTAGATTTCTCTTCAAATCTGGAACATGTCTGATGTCTGTTATAGTCCTCACAACACCATCGTGCATCTCGATCTGAACAGTACCAATTCCAACCACCTTACAAGTAGCATCGTTTCCCATTAACACCTTACCGCCATTAATGACGGTGTAAGTAGAAAACCATTCCTTATGAGGACATACATGGAATGTACAACCAGTATCCAAAATCCACCTATCTTCAGCAAAGCAGGCATTGATCGCCAAAACCATAGCTTCATCACATTCTTTAATGATTGCCAAGACACTACCATCATCTTCTTCGATGACTGCTGCCTCTGTTGGCTTCTTCCTAAGCTCAGGACAATTCCTTTTGAAGTGCCCCTCCTTCTTACAATTAAAGAATCTGTACTTCTTTGGTTTCGATTTAGACCGAGAACGGCCCATCCCATCGACCTCATGTTGCAACCTTCCCCTTACCACGAAACCATCACCTGAGCTGCTTTATTTCATTGACCTCCGTCTCAACTCCTTCGAATTCAATGGTGCTTTAACATCCTCAAAGGTTGTAGTTGTTTTTCCAGACATAAAAGAATCAACAAAGCTTTCATATGATGGAGGCAGGGATGCAAGCAATAGTACTGCCTTATCTTCTTCTTCGAATTTGACATCTATGTTTGCCAAATCTAAGAATACTCAGTTGAGTTCATCTATATGGTCTTTCAACGATTCCCCTTTTAACATCTGTAAACTAAATGATTTCTTCTTTAGATACAAACTATTAGTTAGAGATTTCGTCATATACCTTGTCTCCAGCTTACTCCATAGCCCATCGGCTGTAGTTTCCGTCGCTACTTCCCGCAAGACCTCATTGCTCAAACAGAGTAGAATCTGACCATGAGCTCTATCCATGAGATCTTCCTTCTCTACTTCTGAAAGTGATTCAGTGAGTGCAGCCTTCCTATTCAACGTCTTCAGCAGACCCTGTTGAACTAATACTGCTCGCATCTTAATCTTCCAAAGATTAAAATCGTTACTTCCATCGAACTTCTCTATCTCGTATTTCGCCATCACAGAAACCTCAAAACCACAGCTCTGATACCAGTTTGTTGTGCCCAATCGTGGTTAATGTGAACAATACTAGTAATCAAGACAAGCAATAGGATTAGTAAAGAACAATCAAGAGCAGAACACAGAGATTTACGTGGTTCGGTTGGTGAGACCTACTCCACGGCGACAACGATGAGATGATTTCCACTATGATAAGCAAACAAGTTTACGCAAGAGATTCGTGAGATTGTGTCTTACTGATATCTCCTTAGGGTTTAGTTTATATAGCCACTAAATCCTAACCGCACCGCCTCACCGGCTCTCTCTCTACAACCGACATTATACACGAATAAACACTAATCACCGACATAAGACTAGCTTCGCATTCCAGCTCTGTGTCGGAGACCAGCTTTGTCTCAGAGCATTGCTTCGCATACCAGCTATGTCTCAGTAATCAGCTCCGCTAATGGGTCCAAGCTTCGGTAGGTTGTACCGGGTTCGATATCAATCCATATTCGAGTCACTTCTAACACGCTTGATGAGTAACAACTGAAAATGCGTGGCCGCGCTCAAACGGATTAAGAAATTAATCATTCGTCTTTGAAAGTTGTGATCAGTATCAAGAAAGTTTGAATGATGTGACGTATCAGATGATTTACAAATTGACACGGGAATCGAGCATTGCACTTGTTCTAAGTACAAGTGAGAATCTGAAGGAGATGTCCTTCTGCCAAGATTGCAATGCGAGCAATTTGTCGGATAGGACAATTGATGAAGAAGATCATCAAGGCCGGTTGATTTAGGGGTCGTAGTGTTTAGCTAGAAACCAACTACGATCGTCGAATTACGAAGTAATTCGCGGCTAAGTTCGACTGGATCCTACAACGGATTACACATAAGAATGGCTATTTAATTGGGTGATATGACTAGTGGGAGTGATATATATTATCATGGGAGAGCCCCGTAAATATGTCTCATAGGCCCAAAAGAAGTTTGGGCAAAGATAGCACAAAAGGCCCAAAAGAGGGGTTTTGGTCCTAGGGCCAAAAGGAACTTTTTGGGCTTGGATTGGGCTGAAAAATGGAGGGTTGGTTACCCTAATAGGGAAGGTTGGATCTGCCAATTATAATCTTGTTTAGACGTTCCATCATTAAGGAATTGAGAAAATATCAACTAGTTGTTATTTTCGACTATTTCCTTAATCTTATTCAAAAGGGTCTTTTAGGAAACCAAATTAGAGGTGGACTCTTATTAGGGTTCTATATAATGACTCTTAGGGAAGTAAATAAGGTGTGGAATTTCTCTAAGAGCGTTCTTACTATACAACATCAAGTAGAGAGGAGAAAGTGAGCTAATTCCCAAAGGCTATCAACTAGTCAGATTAAGAAGAAGTAGTTCTTCTTATTATCGAACTACCATTGGAGTTCTAGCTAGCTTTCAAGGTGGGAAGATTAAGTAGACCATTCGGTGTCCCAAGTAGAGGAACTACAATTGGAGCTCTTGGTTTTCTAATGCGATTGGAAAGGTTCGAGGGAAAACTAGCGATTAAGGTAATTTTCTAGACGTTAATCATTAGTTTATGCATGTGATCCTGGGATACTAATGTTAGACATGTGATGTCTGAGGTTCTGCTAAACGACATTAGTTGACGGTAAAACCCAACACATTCAATCTCGATCTCCTTTTCAGAAACTGGGGGTTAAACCTGCAAGGAACTTGGGAACTTCTCTAACAATCAAGACAGTCAGATTACTCTTGCAGTTAAAATATTGGGTATCGAGTTTATGGAGTTCTTACTTACTCGTTGTGTTGAGAGAGTTTGTTCACTCGTTTCACTTATGCCTTCTTCGAGGCAAGTTAATTACCTTATATAAACCTCTGAAGACGAATGCATTTATGGCTGAGATGAGGCAGCTAAGATCCACCGTATCATATTGGAACTTCTATTTCATAGTCTGAAGATATCAGGATTCCTTTTTGGGATTATCTTGAATCTTTGATATTTAGAAGTTTCCTTATTCAAAGACACTTAATGTTTAGGATAGATTGTGTTTTCGATGTTACAGAGTTGGTTGGGAAAGTTTCCTCCCATAGGACTCTTGAAGCCCAAATTTAGTTAATACCTAAAATCCTCACCGACTGAGATCTTTGACACAATTTCAGGATTAAGTCGGTAAAGCATTAGCTAGGCGCGCTTCTACCCTCCATGTCTGAAGGTTTGAGGGATTGAAGTATCGACCCCACTTACGCAGACCCTCCTAGTATTTTCTTAAATCTCAGGGCAGATCTGATTATATTTGAGTTAAGGCAGGGCTTAGGCACCTAGGTAGATCATACCAAACCCCCAGTTTTGGAGAAATAATACAAAAATAAGAAGAAACACCCAGGAAGAAAAGACAAAGAGAAGTGGAAAGGCTGCAAATGGAGCAGGGGGAAGAAATGTTTGTTGCAAAGAGAGGGGCCTAGAGACCACCACCACCTACTGCCTTAGAGACATAGCTCGAAGAACGGGATGAATCTACTTTTGGGCCTTCAACGGTCCAACTATTAGTAGAGATGAAGGAAGATACCAATATAAACGAAGAATTCGCCAAACAAGGTACTAAGAAGTTTGGCATCAAATAATCACTAAGGAGTCAAACACTTGTGAGGATGGATGTCAGTAGTAGCATACACAACTGGATATTATTGAGAAAACTTTAACGAGAGGGACCAAGGGACAGGTCGGTCAGAGTTTCATTGTCTAGTGGTTGATAGTTGCAAGGCAAACCTAATAATTGAAAGTCAGGATCATACCAAACAAAGGAATTACTTTTGTATTCCTTCCGCACCTTCTTCATATTAACGAAAGGGTGTCGTTCATTGATCGATGACACCAGGAATAGTCCTTTCTGTCGGACTTTATGTGATAGAGTTGGGTGAAGATATATAGGTGAGGATTCACCCCCAAGTCTAGTACAGAAGTCACAATATATGTAATAATGACAACAACATCAGTAGACTTCAATAAACAAGGAAGGACTCCACAATAGTTGAACACTGCCACGAAGAAAGAATGTAGAGAGAGACATAACCTTACCTCAAAGAAAGCAAAATAGAAATCCAGAAAATAATTAGAGGTCTTGAAAATTTGTTCATCTGCATTGGGGCAAAATAAATCAAATTCTTTAGCAATAACATGCTTCCTCGGCATGACAACAAGGTCTGCATCTATAAGTACACTTGGGTGGTCCTATTGATCATGATTTCAAGGAAAAAAATGTGACGCCCCGTGTTCTGAAACACGGTTCGCTAGGCAGTTTATGAAAGAAACTCGGTCTAATCCTCACTCAAACCAGTTTCAAATATAAACCCAAGCTAAAAACTCTCATCACGGGTTACAAATCAAGAACATACGCAGCGGAAAATCAAATATAGTTTAAACCTTCTGAAAATATAATCGAAAAATGTGTAACCCAAAATAGTTTTCATAAAGCGAAAGATAGGAAATTTTGACAGAGTCTCCTCCGTAAATTGAACTCATCAAAACCTGAAAAACCTGTCCAACATTCGTACATGCTTTCATAACCTCAAACATATCAATAACATCAAATTCATAGTGTTGTGCATACTAGTTACTTGTGTACAATCACAAACAAGTGAAAGAACGATCCTAACTATTCTAGATAGATGATACATATATAATATCAATGTTGTGATAAAATCGTAAGTTGAAAATATAGTAAAAATTATATCGAGCTTACATAATGTGAGTCGTCGAAGTAAACTGTGTCACTCCGGGTCACCACCACCAACAACTGAACAAAAACAAATAAGAATGAGATAACCCGAAGGTTAGTTTAGTAGGATACCTAGACATCCGACCCGCACCGCACACATCAACACTTTTAGATATTAATATTTATAAGTGTCACATATATACAGAGATATTGATATGCACACCAAGCAAGGTTGTATAGCAAGATAATTCTTCTAGTTTATCAAGATCACGACTGAATACGCCCTCAGTCGGGGTCACCTACTATTCGGTTAGGAAGAACCGATCGACCTTTGTTAGTATGTAGGCAGGCGACGTCTGATCGAACATTTGACTACTCCAGTGTACACATGGATCCACGTAATACCCCGGTAAGAGCTTCCGTAACTTTACCTTCGTCATCATCGCCCATCGGGCTAGCTTTTGATCTAAATATGCATCGAATAATAAATCTCACCCAAACAATGATATGCTTCGAATATGTCATGAATTACCCGGACGACTATAAGAGCGTCGTCGTGTAGCAGAGCCATATACTCACGACGATACAATTATCTCGTCTTGAGGCGCGCCCTATCTCTGGCCAGATCTAACGCTTCCTCGCAAGATAATCAATTAACCATTGAAAGAATACCCAAACATATGCATGAACCTAATAATAATATTAAATGATCTGAGTGGCTCCCAAAGCTACAAGAACATAACCCTCCTTACAGGTCCTGTCAACCAGGGGAGAAGAAAATTTTTGTGTCTCAAGGTAGGGTAAACCCTGTTTAAAGCCAAGCTTTTACAAGTGTCCACTTCCAAGGATTAAGTATTTTCTTATTAAAAAAACTCAGGTAAACACCCTTATTCATTTCAGTGAAAATTTTGTAAATATCAATCACAACAGAATTCAAACCACACACACCAATGGCTTAGCAGAATAAACAAACAAGCATGTCATTGGGTCGATCCCCTAATCACTCCAAGGTTCGGAATATCGCAACTCCCATCCTCTCTGGACCCCATTTCTGCAGAAACTGGAATGGTCGTTACCTAACGGTTGTGCACGCACCGAGTTCAACCCTTGACATAATTCATAGCTAATCCAGAACATAAAAATAAACAAAGGGACCAACCAATGCCCGTCGGAAAACAATCATTACACGTAACACAGCTCAAGCAATTCCGCCACCATGTTATGCACGCCGCTCAAGCGATTACACCACCGCGTGGTTATAATTCACACAAAACGAACACACAGCTCAAGCGATTCCGCCACCATGTGATTATTTATCATAAAAACCAATTTTTTTAAAAAATATAAACATCCATAACAGAGAACACACCACATACATTCACATCGTAACATATCATGTCATAATTTGAACTTGAGAACGATAAAAAGAAAATAATAAATATATAAAGTGGCGAAACAGGGAATATCCGTGCTCTAAGTAAGATTCATAGGATCCTACCTCTTCTTGCGCGTTCAATGGTGCTCCTGACTAAGCTCCACCTCTCCTCGAGCTCCCTATAGCAGCATTAGTCCTACTGAAATATAAAATGGCAAAATGGTCATTTGACAGTAACGTAACGGTCACGCGTCCTCTTGCAAAGCAACAATGCATAAAATGAATGAAACTAGAATAACAATGTCCTATCAGCACTATGCAGTTCACTGAAACATCCCACCAAATATCTGAAATGTATACAAACCAACCAACCAACTTCCATAAACACTATTTAATATTTCGAAGCCCTCATAAGCTGACAAACCATATAACAAACCTAATAATATGAATATATAACTCAAACTGTTCATTCATGTGAGATATAACAAAGTTCGGGTAACCTTCTATATTTCAATTCATTCCTAAAACTAATCGAAATATGAAATTGACCATAAAAATAATTTGACGGCATCTCGTCTATATATGGATACTCCAATATAGTCCATAATATTCTAAACATCATCCCGAACATAAGTCATTCGAAGAAACTAAAGAATAACCACTTCAAATTATGAAACCAAAAGAAATAGGACCCAACTATACAATTATCGATATAACTATCAAATAACCACCAAATTCAGATGAGATGTAAATTTCTAAATGCGAAATATGTAGAACAAGTCGAAGAAGATTACCTAGAAGAAGTTTCATTAAATTCAGACAACCGAACGCGAAGAAATCGACAAACCAAATTTAAAACCCTTAAGCCCTCAAATGCATTCGGTTCTCTCTGATTTCTGTTGGCTTTGAAACTCAATTGGAAAACAATTGAATTCGTTTGGAATGGAGTGGGCTTTAGGTACGTGATGTGTGGGTGCATGCATTGGTTTCGGTGGAGATGGAAAATGAATTTAAAATTGGGACCAATGAGGTGGGTTTTATGCTGGCACTACGTGGGCACGTGTAGGCGTAAAATGGCGTTGGGTTGCTTAAGTAAAGAAAAATGGGTGCCACATGTCACTTAATGAGGTGGTCATGGATTTTAAATTTGTTTGAAGTCCCCAACTATTCACTATTAACTAACACATCCAATCATATTTATATCTTACTCATTCAACCCCCATTAAATGTCCTATGCCCCCAAATTTAACCTTTTCGATTAATCTTCCTCCCACAACTAACCATGAAGAAAATTGTCGAAACCAAAATGATAGCCAAACCATGTCCGATCTTGTCGTGTGACCAGTCAAAATTCATAATTTTTTGAGATCTATCCGATGAGTCGTCTAAATCAACCCAAAAGAAGTATTGAAAATCAAATCCCAAAGCAAAGCTCGACGCTCCAACTCGTCTGATGCTCCAACTCGAAGTTCTGGGTGCTACACAACATCTATGATATCGATGATAGGCAGGTAGGAAAATCGAAGATGTCTGATGAATCACTTGAGGATGAAAACTCGATTGATGAGTTTTAGTCAAATGAAACTCGATAGATGATGACAAAAGAGATGAAACCAATGACGGGGTCTTGCAAGAAGAGTTTGTTAAAGATATGGTGGTAGCCGGAAAATAGTAAGGCAAGAATGTCTAGGACAAATGAAGTTATGATGGATGAGATGTTCTAACTGCCTCTAATGAGACGAGGTTTTGTTAATTGAAGACTGTTTTTATTTTTTTTTATGTATAACTATACATGTATAACTATATATGTACATATATCTGAAGAGAAACACACGAAAAGTATATTTATGTATGGGGAAATGGAAAGAAAAAGAAAAAGATGAGAAGTGTAAACAAAAGAATGTGAGGTATATGTATGTAAGAAGAGAAAGAATGAAAGAGAGAAACGGAAAAATAGGGAAACAGCATGAGATTTGGGCCCATTTTCTTTTAGGTAAATATTGATTAGGGGCCACTAGTTAAAGATATTGAATGGGGCCCAACACTTTAGTTATTTAGCCCAGTTCTCCTTTACTATGTTGTGGGCACCGAACTTTGTTTTTGTTTAAATGTTTTTCTCAAGGGCCTATATAATTGGTGGCGCAAAGCAAGGCTTTGGTACCTTTGCCCATGGCTGGCCCTAGTGATATATCATTGTTTGACCATAACTTTTTCTCTGGTCTCTCCGCGAGACATTATCCCCGAGTGTTTAGACTGAATAGAGCATGCCAAAGTCCAACTACGAACTTTTTAACTGCAATAACTTAAATATACGCTACTGGAGCTAGAATTAGCGCGATTGCTGAAACCAGACTTGCCTTCTGATTGATCATCGTTAAGGCATTTAGATTATACTCATTCTAATTACCAGACTCGATGAGCCGGGTGTTGTTATTTATTGTCACTACCTCCTCGTGTTAGGATTGGGTAATTTGCGTGCCTTCTGCCTTCCTTGTATGTGGTAGCCGATTCTCAGGCTCGTTTTCCATAATCGAACCCCTTAACGAATTGGCTTGTCATGAACACCTCATAGACAAATTTCATTACATGCTTTTAAATGTTGTCAAAAAAACCTTTGTTGTCCAATACAAAGTCGAATTTTTTAAAGATATATAAAATATATTTGATACTTACAAAATGCTTACCGAATGCAAACCATAATATGCGTAGTCACCACAAAAATGTCCACTTTTAGTGACGATTGTAACTGATGGGTTTTCTGAAAACCATCAGTAATGGTATCTACAGAAAAACCATCAGTAATGGTATCTAAACCTCAATCAATCAATCTTCGATTATAGTCATCTAATGTCTTACCCATAAAAGATAGTTTAAATTCGATACAATTTAAATTTTCTGATTCATGAATGATTCCAAACCTCAATTTATCCAATGTGTCACTTAATCCTATACCATCTAGATAAAATGATTTCAACAATTTATTCTTCGATTCTGGCTTGGGTATATTTAATCAATCTAGTCAAATCAAATCAAATCTGATTCAGAACTACTTGATATACTTGCAGACAATGAAA
Organism: Eschscholzia californica; assembly: GCF_041429995.1. NCBI lineage: Eukaryota > Viridiplantae > Streptophyta > Magnoliopsida > Ranunculales > Papaveraceae > Eschscholzia > Eschscholzia californica. Next base: position 20,748,388 of record NW_028238309.1, read on the forward strand.
ATAATGGAGGAAAAACATGATTGTCTTTTATTGTAGAAGATTGATGATTGAAATTGTAAGAAATGGATTCATGGGATGATTGATCATCCCAAATTTTAAGATTGTGATAATAACCTTCATTAATATAAAGATAAATACGAGAACCATGGTGGAGTTTGTAGAATTTGATATCCATATCTAGTCCATGAATGGTGAATAGTTTTTGTCGAGAGATTGGATAATCTATAATTTCAAAAATTTGTTTTTTGATTGAAAGAATTGTATTTGGTAATATTAGTGTAATGGGAAACTCCTTCTGATCTAGTAGTATAATGTATATGATCGATTCCGTTATTTTTTCTCTGTAGATTTTTTCATTTGCTCTCTAGATAGCTCTTTCTCTCTATATATTTCTCCATCAATTAGATCCCATGAGAATCTTTTTTTTCTCAAACTCTTCTGTACACGACGAAGATGAATTTATAATGTCCACTTCGACTCTCTTTTCTCTGATTACTATCATGACACTCTTTTCACTTTTCTCTCTCTTTAGATCTTGTGGGTCAGTAACTAATATCCTCTAATCTCTATACAAAAATGATTGGAGGACTTCTCTTTGTACTCCCTGACATACCTCATTGTTGAGGTGACTAATAAGACAAGGGTATTTCGGTCTTATTATAGTCTGAAGATACTGTGAAAAGACTAAAATACTTCTTGTCTTATTAGAGAGAGTGCACCAGGGAGTGTACGGGGGAGTCCATATTAGCTCCGATCTCTATAAGGGTCCAACAGGAGTAATTGATCTTATTCAATTCAATTTGACGGCCACAGTCCATAGACATCTTTTTTCGGACTATCCTACCCGACGTCTTCTTAAGTTCTTAGACTGCCTAGTAGAGTAATATGGCTGATATGCATATGTTCATATCTAAATTGGATTGATGCTTGTAATAAAAATAGATTAATATGAATCTAGGTACTATCAAATTGCTATATTGCATAACTGAATCGAACGAATTGTCGAATCTTGACCATTGATATGACATGCAATAACGCTGCGCATACTATTTTACGTCAATTGGTTTATCATTTACACGTACATACATATTATTGTTCTTTGATATATAGGGTTGCATTTGGTTAAAGATTGTAAAAATTTAATTGGGAAAATAGTTTAAGAAGCAACACTCCAAATACATGATTCATTGATATTTTACAAGTTCAAAATATTTGAGTTATTGACAATTTAAACTTAAGTTATACTGGAAAGGTTACATCATATGCATCATGCCTTTTGAGTATCGATAATTTTATTAGTGATACTTACAAACCGTCGTTGTAAACTTTTACCGATACATTTTTTTTATTTTCGTAGTGAGTGTAGATATCATATTCATCTAAAAATAAATAGAGAAAATGAGTAAAAGAATATGGCATTCCGTGAATTGTGAAAAGCAATATTGTAAAATCAGAACATTACATTAAATATTTTATTCAAAAATTGTAGTACACTATGTAAAGTCTAAAATTCTCACAAAATTCAAATACAAACAACACTCTACATTTTAAGAATTGCTCGGTACGTCCAAATTGTGAAATGTAAGTAGCGTGATCTTCTAAAAAACAACATCAAACATTTTACGATACTTCATATGTACACGATGCATCGAGCAGTATCTGTAGTAAAAAATAAAACTTTTGAAAATGCGTTAGAAACTGATGAAATTTGAAAGTACATGTGGATGCGTGTAACACGATGTTTATTATATTTGGAAGGCTAACACATATGTATTGAGTACTCAAAATGCTCTGACTCTTGAGATGTTCGTGAAAGCTATCCTTGAACAGTTACTTGCAGTATATATATAATGTGAAAAATAAGTTTGAAAATGTACAATAATTTGATAAAAGTTAAAAGAATATATTTGTGATATTTATCTGAATATGTGAAACATATTGTCTGTATTACTCAGAAGTCTAATTAATATTGTGATTTCTAAATGAAGGAAAACCCTCTTCGTCTGGGATTTTCAACCAAGAGGGGGCTGGATCCAGGGTTTCCCCCATTTCCAGGTGACATCCACAGAGATGTTAGAGGGAGATAAGAGGGGATGGGGGAGAGAGAAATGGGAAGGGGGAAAGAAGATGGAAGGGAGGAAGAGAGGTTTGGAAGAGTAAAGAGAGCGGAAGAGAAGATAGAGATAGAAAGAAGGTGGGGAATGCTGATGTCGAAAAATATCTGTTATATCAGCATGAAAAAGGGACATGATGCTTGACAACGCCCGTTAAGATTAAAGATTCCGTTAGATTGAGTGTGGTTCTAGGTTCCTGCTCCTAGCTCCAGCTCTGGTTCCTTGTTCCTGCTCCTTGCTTCTGCTCCTTGATTCCTGGGGGAAAACCTGCAAAGGATTCGAAAACCGCTCTGACGCTCAAGACAGTCAGGTTGCTCTTTGTAGTAAAAGAATGAATATTGATTGATACTTTTGGGCGAGTTATGGGAACTCTGTAGAATTTGGGAGATCTCTCTGGTTTGAGAGATCTCGTGTGAGTGAGTGAAAAACTTTATGTTCTAGTCAAAAGCTTGTGCCTTCAGTCTAGAACTTTTGTCCTGTAGAGGACGGTAGAGGGCCCTTTTATAGGCTTAAGTAGGCCGACTGTGTTTAGACGGTCGAGATTAGGCGGTGATGATCCTCCGTTTAGGGAAGTTTCCCACAGTTCGTGGTTAGGGTTTCCCTTGTAGTTATCTCGTATCTAGGATAAATAGAAGTTCCCAAGTTCTAGGATCCTTCGTAGATATCTTGCCGAGGTGATAGATCTTCTGAGAGATGTTTCCTTCGGTGGCACTCTTAAAGTCCAACCTTGCTTAAACACTCAAGATCCGTAGCTGACTGAGATCTTCAAGGAGATTCTGGGATTGAGTTGGTAAGCATGCAGCGCTTTCCTGCCTTCCCAGTTTAGGGTGCGAGAAAATGGCCTAGCTGACGTGGACCCCTCATTCCTTTGGAGATCCCAAAGCATATCTGTCTGTGTCGGGGGCGAAACGGCGCTGATACTTCTAACTAACCTCCCAGTTAGGGGTGTAGGTAGCGGAGTGTTGGGGGTTTAGCCGTACGGTTCACCTTAAGTCAGATTGACCCGTTGGACTTCAGGTCTGTTCTTGACTCTTTGACGACAACCAACGTCTGGACAATTTATGCATCATCATGAGTCCCACCACTCTTTAGTCGGAAGTAGAGACTGAGGAGTAGAAGTAACTATCTTGTTCGTTGCAACTGCCATGTTCTTATAAATACCTCTCTCAAGTTCGAGGACTGACTTCACTGTTTTCTTTATGCCTACCCTGTTGATTTAGGGGTTTTTCCCACGGATAACTTTAGGTTACTTTTTACTTATCTCTCGTTTCTGATGATTTCTTGACTCACCGTTTTTGTATTGAAGTCGAAGGTGAAGGTATTATCAGGGTTCTTCATTTATAGGCTTGACCATTTTCGAGAATCTGGAGGTGGTTTTTGCTGTTGACCCTTCTGTCCTCTGCACTTTAACCAGAGGGGGTTTTAAGTGACGTCCGGCAGGTGACCTTCGAGGTAATGGGGTACTTAGTCCGTCTGATGAATGGTTAACTTATTGCGATGGTTTTGACCTCTTCTGTGGAGTTGGTTCCTTCAGAAGTAAATTCTCTTCCTTCTTCTTCTTCTTCTTCTTCTTCTTCTTCTTCTTCTTCTTCTAATGCGTAGCAGTTGTAATTTGCTCGATCTCCTTTCTGTTGTACATGCATTTTTGCTGAATGAACTTCGTTTGTGTTTTTTCTTCATTCTTGGAAGCGTATAGAAACCTCGACTAAAGAAGTCGATTCTTTGTTAGCATAATTTTATCTCACTAATGCAATTTTCCTAACATACTACGCGTGCTTCGTATTATCGCCACCTGCAACATAACAAAGAAAGTTAGATTTATTCTATCATGCCCTAGTGTTACTAATTCCTTCTGCAAAACAAAAACCAAGTTAGCCCTATATAATTGATTTCTGAGCAGCTTCGAAGTTTTATTAGGGCTTCCCTTTGGTCCCTGGTCATTGCTTTCGCTACCCGGACTATTTTGTCGGCTTGAGCACGACTAGTTTAACTAGGACTTCTCCTTGGGCCTCTGGTCGTGGCTTTCGCTACTAGGGTTGTTTCGTCGGCTTGAGCACGACTAGTTTAACTAGGACTTCTCTTTAGGGCCCCTGGTCGTGGCTTTCGCTACCAGGGTTATTTTTGTTAGAAGTGACTCGAATATGGATTGGTATCGAACCCGGTTTACGACCCGCCAATCCGCTTACAAGGCAATAGTAATTGCCTGTCGAAACATAAGGTTTCGGCGGCGAATTTTGGACCCATTAACGGAGCTGATTACTGAGACAAGGCTGGTATGCGAAGTAAGGCTCAAAGGCAAAGCTGGACTCCGAACAGAGCTGGAATGCGAAGCTAGGGTTATGTCGGTTATTAGTGTTAGCGTATCCATGTGCAATTCGGATTTAGAAAGAGAGTCAGTGAGGCGGTGGGATTTGGGTTTAGTGGCTATATAAACCAAACTCTAAGGAGATATCAGTAATACAATCTCATGAAATATCTTGTGCAAACTTGTTGCTTATCATAGTGGAAATCATCGCGCTGTTGTCGCCGTGGAGTAGGTCTCACCAACTGAACCACGTAAATCTCTGTGTTCTGTTCTTGATTGTTCTTTACTATTCATATTGCTTCTGTTTGATTACTCGTATTGATCACATTAAACCCCATTCAGACATAACAAATTAGTATCAGAGCTGAGGTTTTGAGGTTTCTATGATGGCGAAATACGAGATAGAGAAGTTCGATAGAAGTAACGATTTTAATCTTTGGAAGATTAAGATGCGAGCAGTATTAGTTCAACAGGGTCTGCTGAAGACGTTGAATGGGAAGGTCGCACTCACTGAATCACTTTCAGAAGCAGAAAAGGAAGATCTAAAGAAGAAAATATTGTAGTTTACAGATGTTAGAAGGGGAATCGTTGAAAGACCATATGGATGAACTCAACTGAGTATTCTTAGATTTGGAAAATATAGATGTCAAATTCGAAGAAGAAGATAAGGCAATACTATTGCTTGCACCCCTGCCACCATCATATGAAAGCTTTGTTGATTCTTTTATGTCTGGTAGAACAACTACAACCTTTGAGGATGTTAAAGCAGCATTCAACTCGAAAGAGTTGAGACGAAGGTCAATGGAAGAAAGAAGCTCAGGAGATGGTTTGGTTGTAAGGGGAAGGTCGCAGCATGTGGTCGCTGGGAAGGGTCGTTCTCGGTCTAAATCAAAACCTAAGAAGTACAGATGCTTTAATTGTAAGAAGGAAGGGCACTTCAAGAAGAATTATCCTGAGCTTAGGAAGAAGCCAGGTGAGACAGCAATCATCGAAGAAGATGATGGTAGTGTCTTGGCAATCATTGAAGAATGTGATGAAGCTATGATTCTGGCGATCAATGCCTGCTTCACTGAAGATAGGGGGATTTTGGGTACTGGTTGAACATTCCATGTATGTCCTCATAAAGAATGGTTTTCCACTTACACGGTCATTAATGGCGGTAAGGTGTTAATGGGAAACGACGTTCCTTGTAAGGTGGTTGGAATTGGTACCATTCAGATCAAGATGCACGATGGTGTTGTGAGGACTATAACAGACATCAGACATGTTTAAGATGTGAAGAAGAATCTAATCTCTTTGGGAACTCTGGATGATAATGATTGCAAATATACTAGTGAAGGTGGTGTTCTTCGGATTCCTAATGGGAATCTTACAGTTATGAAGGGGTTGAAGAAGAATGGTCTATATGTGCTACAGGGTAACACTGTTACCGGATCTGTAGCGGTATGATCATCAGACAAGGAAGTTGAGACTACCAAGCTATGGCATATGCGGTTAGGGCATATGAGTGAAAGGGGGATGGCTATACTGAGCAAGCAGGGTTTACTTTGTGTGCAGAAGGTTGGAAAACTTGAATTCTGTGAACATTGCGTCTGCGGGAAGTAGTGTCGGGTAAAGTTCAGTACAGCGGTTCATAATACCAAAGGAACTCTTGATTACATCCATTCAGATCTTCGGGGTCCCTCTCGGGTCAGCTCACATGGTGGGGGTAGATACATGTTAACCTTGATAGATGATTTTTCCAGGAAAGTATGGGTCTACATACTGAAATGCAAAGATGAGGCATTCGTCAAGTTCAAGCAGTGGAAGACCTTGATCGAGAAGCAGACTGGAAAATCAATCAAAAGCTTGAGGACTGACAATGGCATAGAATTTTGCGGAAACGAGTTTAATAGGTTCTGTGTAGACCAAGGGATTGTGAGACACCATACGGTCAGAAAGACACCACAACAGAACGAGCTCGTTGTATGCTTTCAAATGCAAGGTTGCCGGAGGTGTTCTGGGCTGAAGCAGTGAACACGGCAGCGTATCTGGTAAATATTTCATCATGTACATCTATTGAGAGTAAAACTCCTAATGAGGTGTGGTCTGGTTATCCAGCGAAGTATGAGAACTTAAGGATTTTTCTGTTGTCCGGCTTATACACATGTTAAGGAAGGTAAGCTGGATCTGAGGGCCAAGAAATGTGTATTTCTTGGTTAGGAGTCTGGGGTGAAAGGTTATCGGTTGTGGAATCCAGATGGAAAATCAAAGAAGTTTCTTATCAGTAGAGATGTTACTTTTGATGAGTTAGCCATGGTAACTCACAAGGTAACGCCTGTATATGCTCGAGAGGGTGTTGGTAAACAGGTGGAGCAGGAAGATCACGGAGAACAAGTGGAGTTTGAGATAGACACTCTGGAAGAGGTTCGGCCTCAGATAGATGAGCAAGCTGAGGAAGATGAACCAGAACTGGTTCATTACAGTGTTGCGAGGAACAGGGGAAGGAGAGACATTCGGGCACCGGAAGGTATGAATTGGCAGATATGGTCGCATTTGCACTTAGTGTGGGAGAAAACATTGATGGAGGTGAACCATGCACCTATGAAGAAGCTATGAGGAGTGATGGATCAATGCAGTGGTCTCTTGCCATGAATGAAGAGATCGAGTCTCTTCGGAAGGATCGGGCCTGAGAATCAGCCGAGCAGCTTAAGGGTCAGAAGATTGTTGGTAGAAAATGGGTTTTTAAGAGGAAATAAGGAATCCCAAGAGTGGAAGATGTACGATACAAAGCACGGTTAGTAGCTAAGGGGTTTACACAGCGAGAAGGGATAGACTTCAATGAGGTATTTTCTCTTATTGTTAAACATAACTCTATTAGAGTATTACTTGCTATGGTTGCTCTGTATGATATGGAATTGGAGCAGCTTGATGTTAAGACTGCGTTCTTACATGGAGAGCTGGAGGAACAAATCTATATGCGTAAACCAGAGGGGTTTAAGATTCTCGGGAAAGAAGACCAGGTCTGTTTGCTGAAGAAGTCCTTGTATGGACTAAAACTGTCTCCTAGGCAATGGTATAAGCGTTTTGACACGTTTGTGGTTAAAAACAGGCTATGACAGAAGCAGGTATGGTAGTTGTGTGTACCACATGAAACTATCAGATAGTTCTTATGTGTATCTACTCCTGTATGTGGATGACATGTTGATAGCTTGCAAGGATATGTCATAAATCCACATGTTAAAGGATCAGTTGATAGCTTGCAAGGATATGTCATAAATCCACATGTTAAAGGATATGTCATAAAACTATCAGATGGTTCTTATGTGTATCTACTCCTGTATGTGGATGACATGTTGATAGCTTGCAAGGATATGTCATAAATCCACATGTTAAAGGATCAGTTAAAGGGTGAGTTTGAGATGAAAGACTTGGGTGCCTCAAGGAAGATAATGGTATGGAGATACAGAGAGACAGATCGGCTGGGAAACTGTTCTTGTCTCAGAAAACGTACATCGAGAAGGTGTTGGAACGTTTTGGTATGACAGAGGCAAAACCCGTCGGTACTCCATTGGCAGCAAGCACTCTTCAAGCTTTCAGGTGAACTGTCACCAACAGCTGATGACGAGACGGAGTAAATGTATCGGGTGCCTTATGCAAGTACAGTAGGTAGCATTATGTGTGTTATGGTGTGCACAAGGCCTGATATTTCACATGTTGTTAGTGTAGTAAGCAGATACATGGGCAGACCTGGGAGAGGTCATTTGCAGGCTGTGAAATGGACGTTGGTCTGGTTTACGACAGAAGGGCTGACACTTCTGGTTCGGTAGTTGGATTTGTAGATTCGGATGTCACTTTATTAAGGACGTGATTGAACAAGGGAAGATCACGATAAAGAAGGTTTCTACGGTAGATAATCCAATGGATATGCTGACCAAGGCAGTTACAATTTTCAAGTTTAAGCATTGCTTAGACTTGATTGGGATCTCCAGATGTTAGCGCTAGCAAGGCTGGAGCGACGATGGCTCAGAGGCGTTGAGCTATGATGGTGGCAGATTTAAGTCAAGAGGAGCATATTCAAGTCATGGTGGAGAATTGTTAGAAGTGACTCGAATATGGGTTGGTATTGAACCCGGTTTACGACCCGCCAACCCCCTTTACGACCCGCCAACCCGCTTACAAGGCAATGGTAATTGCCTGCCGAAACAGAAGGTTTCGGCAGCGAATTTTAGACCCGTTAGCGGAGTTGATTACTGAGACATGGCTGGTATGCGAAGCAGGGCTTCGAGATAGAGCTGGACTCCGAGAAAGAGCTGAATGCGAAGCTAGGCTTATGTCGGTTATTAGTGTTAGCGTATCCATGTGTAATTCAGATTTAGCAAGAGAGTCGGTGAGGCGGTGGGATTAGGGTTTAGTGGCTATATAAACCAAACCCTAAGGAGATATCAGTAGCACAATCTCACGAAATCTTTTGTGCAAACTTGTTTGCTTATCATAGTGGAAATCATCGCGTCGTTGTTGTCGTAGAGTAGGTCTCACCAACCGATCCACGTAAAGCTATGTGTTCTGTTCTTGATTGTTCATTATTATTCCTATTGCTTCTGCTTGATTACTCGTATTGATCACATTAAACCCTATTCGGACATAACCGTTTTGTTAGCTTGAGCACGACTAGTTTAACTAGGACTTCTCCTTAGGGCCCCTGGTCGTGGCTTTCGCTATCAGGGTTGTTTCGTCGGCTTGAGCACGACTAGTTTAACTAGGATTTTTCTTTGGGGCCCCTGGTCGTGGCTTTCGCTACCAGGGTTGTTTCGTCGGCTTAAGCACAACTAGTTTAACTAGGACTTCTCCTTGAGGCCCCTGGTCGTGGCTTGGGCTACCAAGGTTGTTTTTGCCTTAACAAAGTTAGTTTAACTCGGGCTTCTCCTTAGGGCCCCTGGTCGTGACTTTCGCTACCAGGGATGTCCGTCTTGCCTTAGCAAAGTTAGTTTAACTAGGACTTCTCCTTAGGGCCCCTGATCGTGGCTTTCGCTACCAGGACTATCCGTTTTGCCTTAGCAAAGTTAATTTAACTAAGACTTCTCTTTAGGGCCCCTAGTTTTGGTTTTCGCTACTAGGGTTGTTTCGTCGGCTGGAGCACGACTAGTTTCGCCATGACTTTTCTTTGTATAATACTTGGTATTATTTATTAAGAAATATTGCGGCTCATATCGCTACACTCCAGCCTACCGGCTTTATTTGTAAAAGAAAATTGAAAAGAAGTAACTGCAAAAGTTGTTCGTTGTACCTAGACGAATTCTCTGTCCTATTCTTACATGTCTGATGTGGAGTCGCCGCAAGAGACTCCTTCCTCTCCAGTAGTGATTGGGGCGACCATCTTTTTTCTGCAGCTCTGGGTCGAGATTAGATAGCATTCTCGGGCCGTCTCTTGGTTTCCCCGGACTGTTCCCACCAGACTCGTTCCCGGGATTGGAAATTTCATCATCAGATGGTTCATTGAGACAATGGCCCCAAATTCTCTTAGGAAGTTTCTTCCTACGATGATATTATAAGTGTGTAGCTTGTTGACTATGGCAAAATTCAGCATCATAGTTTTCTTCGTCACTCCATCTCTTATCAGCATAGGTAATGACGCGATCCCGTTAGTCTCGACTTGGTTGTCGCCAAATCTTGTGAAACGAGACTTGTAAGGCATGAGGTATTTAGGACTTACACCGAATTTTTGGAAGCAGGTTTTGCTCATGACTGCGATTGAGCTCCCTGTCTCGGCCAAGATGCGTCCAACGTTCTAGTTAGCCACCATTGTCGTTATTACCAACGGATTGGTATTCGGGGTGATTACCCCTACCAGTTCATCGTTCGTGAAGGTTATTGGTGGTGATTCCACACTGGGTTTAGTGAATCGGGCCGACATTATTTTAGTTGCATTGGCATACCGTCGCTGTTCACCTTTGGTATTTCCACTAAGAGTCGGTCCCTCCCGCAATGGTGTTGATGTTGCCTATTATTCCTTAAGGCTCCTCTGACCCTTTAGCCACTCTTTTGGCGGATGTAGAATGAGTGTTGGTGTCCTGACCTGACCCGAGTTCTCCTTTGTTAGCGGACCTTTTGCTTTTCTATTGGGTGAAGGGTTGTTCCTTCTCATAGTGATAGGGTTGATGTTCCCTCATGATGTAGTTATCCATCTTTCTTTTTCTTACGAGTTCTACTATCAAGTTTTTAAAGTGTCGACAATTGTCGGTTCTATGGCCATACCCTCGATGAAAGGCGCACCAGACGGTCATGTTTCTTGAGCCGAACTCTTCCTTGTCGTCGTTGGGTTTAGGCAACTGCACTTTTTCCTTGGAAACAAGGATCTGCAGAATTTCATCTCTGCCTTTTGTTAAGGGAGTAAAGGTATAGAAGTCAGGTCTTCCTTGCCTACTCCAATAAGGCTCTGTAGGGGGGCTTGCTTCTTCGCGTTCCTTTCTTCTAGGTGGTTCTCCTTCACACGGTATGTTTGCCACCTCCTTCATCCTTCGATCATTTTTTTCTTTCCTTATGAACTGTTAAACACTTTCTATCAGTTCTCCAAGCGCTTCAAGTTCTTTGCTCGAGATGTCGCGTATGATGGCATCCTATCTGAGACATCTTTTCAAAGCAGAAACCGCAACCTTTTGTTCGAGGTCAGGGATCTATACCATGAGATTACGGAATCTCTGCCAGTAATCCGCAAGAGACTGACCTTTTTTTTGACGATGTTATAGAGGTCGTCTGTCTTTCTTTTGATCGTAGTGCTACCTCGGAAAGCGTCACAGAAAGCTTGCGCTAGCTCCTCGAATGACTTTATAGAGCCAGAAGCCAACGCCTGGTACCATGCTTGTGCTAGTTCTTTCAAAATTGTGGCGAAAACCACGCACCATACGCTTCGGTTGGTCGTATGAAGATTCATCATTTGGGCGTAGTTGTTCACAAACACTACTGGATTTTCCAGGCCGTGATAATGTTCGAGCACAGGGCACTTGAAGTTCTTGGGCTTTTCAGCGTCCAGTATTTCCTTACAAAAGGGGGGGTGGATTATCTCCCTTGATGATAGTTTCTCTTTTTCTCGTGCCCGGGTCAGTTCCGCCACCTGATGTATGAGTATCTCGCTGATGGTCGAATCATCTGGACATCCTTCACCGACTCCCGCGGGTTTAGGGATGTATGATCGATTTGGATTCAACGTCTAGGATGCTTTTCTAGGTGCATTTGGTCGCCCAACATAAGTTCCATGGTGCCTGACGAAAAAAAGTTTCCCGGCGATGAGAGGAGTTTGCAGGCTCGAAGGCTGGATGCCTCCTTTCTTTCTTCTAGCGTCGGTTCCTTCCTGGCCATCTCTGCATGGCGGAGGCTTTCTTGCAAACGTTTCATCTCTTACACCTTTTACAACTGATCAACCTTGAAGCGTGGCCTGAGACCCTTGGGGGATATGTTCGTCAGAAGACATAGTTGCCTGAAGGGCTGAGAAAATGGTTAGTTTTGAGAGTTAAAGAGAGAATTCGGGTTACTGAATTGATGATATTGCTGGAGAGATGCCCTCCTTTTAGTGCCAAATGCTGATGCCGAAAAATGGCATTCCGTTATATCAGCATGAAAAAGGGACTTGATGTATGCAACGTCCGTTAAGATTAAAGATTTTGTTAGATTGACTGTGGTTCTAGGTTTCTGCTCCTGTTACTCGCTTCAGCTCTGGTTCCTTGCTCCTGCTACTCGCTTCAGCTCTGGTTCCTTGCTCCTGCTCCTTAATTTATGAGGAAAAAACCTGCAAAGGGTTCGAAAACCGCTCTGATGCTCAAGACAGTCAGGTTGCTCTTTGCAGTAAAAGAATAAATATTGACTGATCCTTTTGGGGGCGAGTTATGGGAACTCTGTAGAATTAGGCGGATTTCTCTGGTTTGAGAGATCCTGTGTGCGTGAGTGAAAAACTTTATATTTATAGTCAAAAGCTTGTGCCTTCGGTCTAGAACTTTTGCCCTGTAGAGGACGACTATAGGGGGCCCTTTTATAGGCTTAAGTAGGCCGACTGTGTTTAGACGGTCGAGACTAGGCGGTGATGATCCTCTGTTTAGGGAAGTTTCCCACAGTTCGTGGTTAGGGTATCTCTTGTAATTATCTCGTATCTAGGATAAATAGAAGTTCCCAAGTTCAAGGATCTTTCGTAGATATCCTGCCGAGGTGACTGATCTTCTGGGAGATGTTTCCTCCCGTGGGACTCTTGAAGTTCAAACTTGCTTAAACACTCAAGATCTGTAGCCGACTGAGATTTTTAAGGAGATTTTGGGATTGAGTCGGTAAGCCTGTAGCACGTTCCTGCCTCCCCAGTTTAGGGTGCGAGACACTGGCCTAGCATACGTGGACCCCCCTCATTCCTTTGGAAATCCAAGAGCAGATATGTCTGTGCCGGGGCCGACACAGGGCTGCTACTTCCAGCTGACCTCCCAGTTAGGGGTGTAGGTAGCGGAGTGTTGGGGGTTTAGCCGTTTTGTTCATCTTAAGCCGTATTGACCCGTTGGACCCCAGGTTCGTTCTTGATTCTTTGACGACAGTCGACGTCTGGACAGTTTATGCGTCATCAGGGAAGATGATAATAAAGGTGGGGGAAGATGAAAGAGTTAAAAACGAAGGTCGCAAGAAAATAGTCGACCATCGTGAATAAGGTGGGTTTGAATATAGAGAATGACCAAGTGTAGGTGAGTTGGACAAAAAGAAAAAAGAAAATACAATTACAGAAATGATACGAGGGTAGAATATGGATGTTAGACAAAATTTGGGGGTCGAATCTAACTCTGGAACACATTTGGGGGCCAAATAGAAGCCCATACACTTATGGGGAATCAAACAGAAGCCCATACGCTTATGGGGGACCAAATAGAAGCCCATACGCTTATGGGGGACCAAATCAGCCAGTTGGTGACAAATTGGGGGCCAAAAAAAGATTAACCCAAATATTTTGTACCGTAAGAAAAAAATGACAAACTCATGCATATTATCCAAAAGTGACATAAAATATGAAAAATGTGTTTCAAACCCCATTAATGGATATAACTAAAAAGAAAGTTTGAAAATAAAAAAAATTAAAAACTCGCTTCTTCATCTTCAAAGTTATAATGGAGGTCTAAGCTAATATAAAGAAAGATAAGGTGATTGTAATGAGTGATAAAACTTTCTTTATCTCGATCTAAAGAGCGACGTTGATGGGCATTTGGATAAAGATGTTGAAGAAGATGGCTTGATCTGATATTGAAGGTCTAATTGGAAAAGAAGAATATGATTACAAGGTTTGGTAATTGTGGCGAGGCCATAATATTTTTTACATGGGGACACCTTTTTTGTAGAGAAAAAAGAAACAATTCAAATGTCATAAAAGAAATATTTCACATATGTTGTTTTGTAGTATTTGACTCAAATCCATATAGTTATTCAACGAACTTTTATCTCAAGCATTCATTGAATAATAACTACATTATAAGTAGTATCAAATACAATTTTTTCAGTATAAGCAGTCCAATTATCATCTACCCACGCGTCTTCTATTTGATTGTTAAATTTTATACTAACATTAGAAAACGCGCTCACTATTTGGAAATTGTAATGAATAAAGTTTCATCAAAATGTCAATAGTAAGTATAAAAGAGATCAACTTCCTTTCAGATGTTTCCCTGCAAGAATTTTAGTACCTTTTGATCTGACAGATTCGCTATTAATTGCATATCTTTTATATTGTCTTCAAGTTGATTCATAAGTGCCTCTAGGCAATATCATATATAAGAAAACTACATCATTAACAATACGCGTTAAGAGTTGCTTTTTTTACATAATCGAACCGGATAATTAGCAAGAAAATGGCATATACTCGAGTTTACATAAACTCTAGCTAATATCATTAGATGTTGACATGATTTTGTGGATGTTGGATCATCCTATAGTGTTTTTATAGAATCTAAAGCTTACTAAAATATCATTACATATAAACCCAAAAAAATCGAATAAAACTGTTTAAGTATAAACAATAAAGAATAATAAATAGATATACAGTGAAAGTTCGTTTGTTATATGGTTTGCTAAATTTAGCAATTTTGCTTGTCCCTATTCCTGATGTCAAAAAATGGTTTTCCGTTAGATCAGCATGAAATAGGGAGTTGATCCATGACAGCCTCCGTTATGTATGAATCCTCCGTTATGTTGGGGATTGATTAGCTCTGTGTTCCTGCTTTCAGCTCTGCTTCCTGCTCTGCTTCTCTTTGTTCCACCTCCTGGCTCCTGGTTCCTGTTCCTTGATCCAGCTCCTGGCTCCTGTTCCTTGCTCCAGCTCCTGGCTCCTGTTCCTTGCTCCAGCTCCTTGCTCCTGTTCGTCTGTTCCCGAGGGGGGAAAACCTGCAAAGGGTCGAATACCGCTCCGACGCTCAAGCCAGTCGGGGTGCTCTTTGCAGTAAAAGAATGAATATTGATTGATCCTTTTGGGGGGGGCGAGTTATGAGAACTCTGAGTTTTTTGTGATCCTGTGAAAGACGATGTGGGGGGGGAGCCTTTTATAGGCGATGTTAGGCCGACTGTGATTAGTGGCGGTGGTGAGGCGGTTGTCGTCAATTGGAAGGGAAAGTTTCCTCCCTTGAGTATCTAGGGTTTCTCTTGGATTCTATCCCGGATCTGTGATAATTGGAAGTTCATAAGTTCAAAGATTTTCCGTAGATATCTTGTCGGTGTGACAGACTCTAAAGGAGAAGTTTCCTCCTTTAGATACGTGGAGTCCAAACTAGCTTAAACACTTCGAGATGTATGGCCGACTGAGATCCTTCTCTAATTTTCGGGATTAAGTCGGTAGGTCGCTTGGCGCTGCTGCCTCCCCAGTTCTGGGCGTAAGACACTGGTCGAACCTGTGTTGACACCCTCACTCCTTTGAAGACCCCAAGGCTGATCTGTCCATGCCAAGGGCATCTTGCAGGGCTGGTTTCTTCTGGTCGACTTCCCAGTTAGGGGAACATTCGGTGGGCCATCAGGAGCTCAGTAGTCCTGCTGCCTTAAGCCGGGTTGACTTAGTAGACTTCAGGTCTGATCTTAACTCTTCAGACGTTAGTCAACGTCTGGACATTTTATGCATCATCACCTATAGCAATGCGTTTCCTTCATAACTGCTTCAGTAGACTAATTTGGATGGGAGGAAACGGTTTACCACCTTGGAGTTGTGGGGCATGTGCCTATAAGGAGACTATTTATAAAGGGATAAAAGGAAGAGAAAGCAAAAATCTATATGCATCGGGATTCGAATTACTCCTAGATTTGCTACATAGAGATGGAGTGTTGGTTTCAACCTTTTTTTAAGAGCTTTCATGTTCCGTGTTATTGGTTCAGATCTTTATTTAAGAACTTTAAAATTACGTGTTATTGGTTCAGTTCTTTTTTTAAGAACTTGAAAGAATGCGTTATTCATTTTTTTTAATGAAAAATTAAGAACTTTTAATCAAAGGTCTGGTCCAGGGACTTTTCGAGACAAATTTAGTCATAAATTAATCAAATTCAAAGATCCATCCGTTTAGGTGGATCTTTGAAATTCCTACTTTGGGTATACCTAAAATTATTGTCAAGTCCGTGTGGTAGGTGGTACGGGATGTGTACCCGCACTTGGTCCCCACCACAAGGGGCCATTGTTTTCTTCTTAACAAGTAACAAGTTACATACCCTCTACCTCGACAATTTTTTCTCTCTCCTACACATATTTTTCCATCACATAAATGTTTTTTTTCTCTTCTAATATCTTCAGTGTTGCTTATTTCTCCTTATCTCAAATCTCTCTTTTTTTTTCCTCTCGAACTCCTAATCTAATTTGTCTGTCTCCATAGTATCCTCTGTGTAACTTTCTTCTTAACAAGTAACAAGTTACATACCCTCTACCTCGACAATTTTTTCTCTCTCCCACACAGATTTTTCCATCACATAAATGTTTTTTTTCTCTTGTTATATCTTCAGTGTTGCTTATTTCTCCTTATCTCAAATCTCTCTTTTTTATCCTCTCGAACTCCTAATCTAATTTGTCTGTCTCCATAGTATCCATCTCCTATAAAAAAAAATTATTCATTCGTATAAATAATTGATTTTTTCCTTTCTAATTTTTTTTACGCGAGCCAAAAAAGTCTATGTGTTTAGTATTTATTTGGGAGCCTACCTTCTTATTTTCTTCTTTAAGTTTTAAAATAATACTTTGTACATAAAAATAAAAGCCTACTTAAATTTTTATTTTTTTTTTCGTTTCGTATTTAAATAAGATTGAGATAATTAGAAAGACAAAGAGAAAAATAAAGAACCAAAAAATGCGTGCGTGAAAGGGAATAGTGGTGTTTGGTGAAGATAAAGAGAAGATGAAGATGATAGAAGAAAAGTAAACAACTAATATTTAAAATAATATAAGGTTCGGTGTAATCTCAACCATTAGTTTGGACGGCTTAGATTTAAAATAATATAATTTTGATTCTAATAAAAAGTTCTAGATTTTCAAAGTTTTTAATAAAAAGATTTCTGAACTTAATGATCAACGACTTTATTGTCCAGGACCTTTAAAAGTTTAAAACTTTAAAGTTTCTGAACCTTTAGTTTTGAACGTTTATGTGTCAGAACACTTAAAAATTTTGAGATCTTTGGAGGGCCAGCACAAAAAAGATCTAGTGAAAAGGTCTTAACGAATGACAGGCCCAAGGTGACTTTTCGGATTTGTTTTTTGGGCCTTGCAGCTAATATTTCACCCATATATCAAGTTATCAACCATAGTAGAATGATTCAACCTTACTGCGCTAAATTACTAATCAGTTGGCAATTTTGAGACGGATCTGCCGGATTTGATTTCTTCTGCCCTAATGGTACAAAATTAAGCTGTTAATTAAAGATTGGACCAGTCTAACACGCTAAAGCCACATTATTAATATTAAGCTCAATTTGTTTCATATTTATTTTCCATATAAATTTTGTGTACAATATGAAAACGTGTATTTCATGTTCGATTAACAAATTAATACAGCAAATCACACGGTTTCTTGCAAATAAAATTTGGTAAATATTTGGATTTGTTGTTTTGTATTTATTGCCATTTCTCCTCGCTTAGGTCATGTTGGTGGTGCATGCAAGAAATGCCTACCCAACAACTACCTAATCACATTGACTTTGTAATAAGTTGACTTGACCCAACTTAATTAGACGGTCATGATTAAATCTTTAGAGACTGAGAGCTTCATCCGATCAACATATGCCTGCTACCAACAAACCTCTAATCATTGATCATGGCACTTTAGTGGTCTTCCACTTTCACTTCTATTTTTCCTAACCATATCTTAATGGGATTTTACAAACTATAAACGTAATTTTATGAGTAGTTTTTCCACCATCTCCTCTTGACCAGTAAAAATAAGCAAAAAAAAAAAAAACTAAAAAGAGATAGAGAGAAAGTAATGCACCACTCGTTTGTATAAAAGGTAACAATGGGTGAGTACATCGATCAAGTTTTAATGTTAATATACTATAGAACTTGTTCGTGTCATATGAATTACGGAACTAACGTGTTGTGATATTAAGAGGTCGATTTTTTGAAAAACAAAAAGATATATTTAGGATACAAATTTTTGTAAAGTGAAAAACTTAGATATTTTTCATCTCCAATTAGTTTTTGCTTTGGCTGAGAGCCTGTTCAAAAAAAGAAACAAATTTAAAAAAAAAAAAATTAGTGCTACAATATTAAAATGAAAAAATGTATTTTGTTTGTTTAGAATTGGGAGAGTACCATTTGTGAAGGTGGCACTTGGCAGTTGCCAGTTGGGTCAAGTCAACCACCAATGGAACCTCTTACCCTACTACTGGAAAGTATTATAAAAGCAAAAGCGCCCTAAAATTCATTCCCCTTGAATGATAATATCAGAAATTGGCAACCAATGTGAAATAAATAAACAGATTCATTACACATAAAATACAAACTCAAGAAAATTCACTTAAAACAGATTATTTATGACTCAATTTGTGGTTTTCCTTATAAAAGTGTCTGCTATCATAGAAGAATTGATGATACATTATTATATAAATATTATATTATTGCTTAATTTACCTAATCTAAAACGATGGATGACACCATTATATTTGATTTCAACGACAACGAGACGTAACGAAATCGCGTACAACATATTCCGCCTAATAACTTAATTAAGAAAGTCATAATAATTATACATCGAAGAATCAGAGAATGAGTCTAGTTGAAAATAATTATTTAACTATAATCATAAGGATTAGTTAATTAATTATATTATTAACACACGTGAATGAAGAGAAGATAGGAGGACCAATCTGTAACAAGCTGTGTTTTATAGCTCTCAACACCCACCCAAGGGTGACCGGCCCCATATTTTCATATTGCTGTCTTTTTCTCCAAGCTGTCTACCCTCTTTCTCTCTCTCTCTCTCTCTTTATATGGAGTATTATATATAACCGCGTGGTTGTAAGAAATAGGTTTCCTTCATTTTCAATTGATCTTTTTTCCCCATTGTTTTTGGGTTTCATACGTACAACTCAAGTCACCAAACCCTTAACTTTACAAAGAAAGATAACTTATGATATACTGGCTTAAATTGGGTTTCTTGTGTTTCTTTTTCCTTATTTCTCTCTTGGCTTGGTTGGAAACTTTTCACATTTTGTTTTCATTTTATGTTATTTAAGTTCGAAAATTCCTTATATCCCTCGATGGGTGATGCTTCCTTTGGAGGTGTTTGGACTTAAAATACTACTGAATATTGATATCCAGCTGATTCTTCGATTATGGTTCCAAAGGTTTAATGTTTAACTTTTAGTGTTCACTGCTAAATCTTACGACTGCATCTGCCTAACTTCTAAATCACGTTACCTTATGTGATAGAAGTGTCACATGATAAAAAGAGGTTGAATTATGATGGTGGGCGCTAAATGAGAACATGTAAATTACAAAAATCACAATTATTGAGACTGAAAGGTGCACGGTTGATTTTTGTTAGTGATAGAGTTGGTCCACATTTCAATTAACGACTCATCAAAACTCAAAATTAATAGCATATGATGTTATGATTTAGAGGATCTCGAGAGACCCCTAAAACTCTAAAACTTGGACGGCCACTTAAGATTATTTTGAGTTTATGCTAAAAAAGACCTTCTCCAGTAGATTATTTTATTAGACGTTCCGTGATGATGTGAAAGCCTCTCTGTAGAGGAGGAACACTCTATAATTAGAGTGTCTTTTGAAATTTTTGTAAGTGTCATTCTAAAATTGAAGGAAACTGACACTTTACTCGGCCAAAATCCCGTCCTGAGTACGTGATTGGGCCAGATTTTGGGAGAGAAAGTGAAATACTTTCTCTATTCAATGTAAGATCAGTGGCACGTGCATTAGATAGCGTATTTTAGAAATCTACATTCGAGACAAATGTTTTTTAGAGTGTCTATTTTTAACACGTAAAAAAAAATCTTAATTGACAATGACAACTAAGATTTTTAGATTTTTTTGTGTATCCTATTAGAGATGCTCTTAGTAGCTAATTCATAGAATCGTTACCCACACTAGAAATTTATGATAAGAATCACACAAAAAGGACCATAGCATTTCGAATAATATCATGCTTCCATTTTGTATACTTAGTAAAACTCACTTTGATAAGATTTGGGGATATTTTAGAAGAAATGTATAAACAAAACTAGTCAATTTTGATATGTACTGGATTTCATAAAATATTAGAGAAATAGTATATAATAAAATGACATTTCTCAAAAAATACTATTTGGTTGGGGAAAAAAGGGTCGACTACACATCGGCACTGATATGGCAGATCCTCATTGAGGTTTTTTTTTCTCTCTTAATTACCTCCATTTGGGATCGCCCACACTAGCATGTAGCATTAGACTACAATCAGCACAAAATAAATACAACCGTGATACGCATCACGGCATGAAACCCGATCGAAACCCGACGGGGTGACGTGTCGGGTTGTGATCTAGCGAGAGAAAGTGAAATAAATACTTTCTCTCTCTAGATCACAGCCAGACACGTCATCCCGTCGGTTTCGGCCGGATTTCGTGCCGAGATGAGGATCATTTTCCAAATAAATAAAAGAAAAAATGGATATTGTTTTTGGGATAATCCATCAATTGGCTGTGGACCCACTAGGTAAAAGTGTTCTTTTTTTTTTTTTTTTTTTGAACTAAGGTAAAAGTTTCTTAGCTACCATTCATAGCAATGCAACTATCAATAATCTGTCAAACATCATCCAGGGAACCAACTTTTTCCCAAATTTAAAGAACCGCAGTAGTTGGCTACTTTTTCAAAGGACTTCCAAGCGAGGGCCTTATGTGATGTTTATAGAGCTATTTTAAGAAACCATACTGTGAATGTTCCATCTGATATCAAATAACATTCACTCATCTAGAGATAAAAGATTTCAGAAAAATGTCTTAAAATATGGCTTACATGAAATCGATTATATTTGTTTGACTACTATTGAATTTTGTCAGAGTATAAGAGTATTTTGTACAAACTAATAAACTATATATTGCTTTACCTAGCTACTAGTAAAAGATGCTCTCTAATTATTGGTGCAAGGGAAAAATCTTTAGAGTTTAGAACAACATTTCATGACATAGCAAAACTAGTAAGGCAAGACAAATCTATTTTCTAGAAGATTAAATTTTTTTTTTGTTTAATAATTAAGCATCTATGTTGAAGAAAAATCTCATGTTCCTTCAAAGTTATTTTTTTGACAATACAAGTTCCATACAATGTCTATATATGCCACTCTCCTCTCCACAAAACGAATATGATTTTTTTTTTTTAGAAACGGTAACATTTGAACCAAACATGAGTTTGATATAGGCAAAGATTTGTTCCGACAATAAAAACATCATCATTCATTAAGTTTGAGTTTGAGTTTGCATTTGATATTTTGATTGCCTCTCACCGCTCCTCCAAATGATGTAGGATTTTCTGATTTCATATAATTTGCACCAACTCAGATGACTTTAATTTTCAAGAAGAGATATAAAAAAAATTATTTTGAAATTTGGGGGAAGAACATACCTTCAATCAAGACTGTTTTCTTTCCGCTAAATATTGTATGATAAAAAGGGTTAATTTTCAAATGACCCCATAACGTGGCTAACTCAGTGAGTTAGCCCCCAATTTCGTTTTAGGTTTTCAATTGGCCATCTTCTATCTGTTAATGCTAGTTTTCTCATTAAATTGACTTTCACTTTTTTTTTGTTGCCCCTTTCAATATTTCGAGCATTTATTAAATATAATTATTTTGGTCTCCACTTTGTTTTATTTTCTTTTTTTTCTCTCAAATTCTCTAGTTATTACTTCTATTTTTCTCTCTCATTTGGTATCTTTTTTTTTTGAATTGTTCAGCGTGTGTCTCGAACCCTTGACCTCTAGGTAGAAGATTATACCTCTCATTTTGTATCTTCTTCTTTCCTCCTTTTTTTCTCTCTCTCTCTCTCTTTCTCTCTCTCTCTCTCTCTCTCTCTCTCTCTCTCTCTCTCTCTCTCTCTCTCTCTTCTCCAAATCAAAACTTAATAAAAATAATAAGTAGAGATTGACAATAATCTTTGAACTCATAAAACACAACAAGAACTTCTCGGAACGATTTTAATGAAAATCAGAAAGTTCAAAAACCAAATCCTAAACAACAACCCTTTTTTTTCTCTTCTTTCCTGCATATCTCATATTTCTGTGTTGTTCCTGCATTACAAGAGAAGAGAGGTAAACGTTATTAATGGATGCATATCAAGCTTAAGATGACTATGATTATCTCTTTAAGCTTGTTTTGATACGAGATTCGGGTGTGGGTAAGTCGAACTTGTTGTCCACGTTCTATAGAAATGGGTACAGTCTTGAATCCAAGTAAACTATTGATGCTAAAGTCATTAAGCTCAGATTTGGGATATAACAGGATAAGAAAAAAAATAAGTTTTATATTATTTTCTGATGTGAATAAACAAAATTTTTGTTGATATCTGTTTTTTTTTGTTCTGTGCGTGCTTGCTTGATTTGTGCAAGATGGGTAAGTAACAAATAGATCTAGCATAAAAATTGGAGACGAATACGATGATCGAGAAATGAGATAAAGAGGAAGGAAGAACATGAAAATGAGAGAAAAAAAATAAAAGTAACTATTGAAGTGAGAGAAAATGAAATTAAGTGGAACGGGCTTAACAATGGTAGAGCAAGACAGAAAAAGTAAAAACCAATTTAAAGGGTAAACTAACAGTAACAGAAAAGAAAAGTCACGATTAAGAATACTGATCAAATAGGGAGTCAATTGATCGAGTTGGACATATTAGGGAGGCAATGTGTGAATTTACCCAATAAAAGATTAGTAGGGAAAAGCATTTGACATTATTAATCATTGCCATCACAAGCTCCTCTACCATAAGCTATCCCCTTTATATAAAAACCCATTATCACATATTTATCAAACAATATATACAAAAGCTAAAGAAAAGCAAATACACCTTCAAAACAAAAAAAAGGTACTAATTAACTTGTTCTCTAAAAGCATTTCTCCCTCCTCCATTTTCAAAAGCAAATCCATCAAAAGAAACCATGGATGATGAACAAGGAGATGCACCACCATTTTGGCTTCAATCCTCCACAACCACCTACAACCCCATCCGACGGAGATCATCCAATTTTTTTCTTAATTCCGGCATATTAATTATAGTTTTGCCAATTACAGCTTTGATATTAATTTGTGTCATTATACCTTCTTTTCTTTCATTCACTTCTCAATTTATGAAACCCAATTTGGTTAAAAAGAGTTGGGATAGTCTTAATCTTGTATTAGTCTTCTTTGCTATTATTTGTGGATTTCTTAGTAGAAAAACCGATGATGGTGGTTCCGGTGAAGAAACCAGCGGTGCTGGCGGCAATAGTTTTTCCAATTTGCCACCACAACCGGCGGAGGAGCGTTCTTTTCTTCCTCCACATCATCATCAACAAGAACCGATGGACAGACCCTGGATCGATTATCCGAATAATCGGTTGATTTATAATCCAATGGATAGTTACAATTCTAGTTTGAATGTTATGGGTAATACTGGATTGAGAAGAAGCAGTAGTTCTTATCCAGATCTTAGACAAGAATCTTTATGGATTCCGGCCGCCGACGAGAGGCGGAGATTTTATGATGATATTAATGTTGATGGTTACCGGTATGGATCATGGAATTCTGATTCTAATTCGAATTATCTTCACCGGCGCCGCCCTCACACACCATCTGAACCTGAAGTTGATTATTCTAGTAATATCAAAATTATACCAGTTGATACATTTGTAGTACATCAACGAGATGTTTCACCACCAGAAACAGAGCCGCCAATACCAACAGAACCACCTCACCCAAAGCCACCGCCGCCGCCACCACCACCCGCGCCAGCCGAGGGTAGGCGAAAAGAGAGACGGTCATTTGAAGCAATTCAAAGAAAAGAGAAAGTTGTAAATAGTGAAGTTGAAGTTAGAAAATTTCAAATTCCACCACCATCACCTCCTCCACCACCACCACCACCACCGCGGCCGCCACTATCATCTAGGATATCGAGATCCGATCGGTCGGATTCAAAGTATAGTAAGAGTGAGAGAAAAAAGAACAGTACAGCAAAGGATATAAAAAATACTCTTGCTTCATTCTATAATCAGACGAAAAAGAAGAAGCAACAGAGAAGTAAAGAAACTTTTGATGACATTTTTCAATATTATGAATCTTCTGTACAACCAGTTCATTTTGGTCCACCACCATCACCACCACCTCCTCCGCCACCTCCACCACCTCCAACCTCTGTTTTTCATCATTTATTCAAGAAAACTATTAAGAACAAGAAAATCCATTCTGTTTCTTCCGCTACAAATCAAAAAGTTTCGCCACCAAAACCACCACCACCACCTCCGACAACTTCATCACGTTCATCAAAAAGGAAAACCCGTGTAAACTCGCCACCAAAAACTGAACCTATTCCGGCGTCAAAACTAGAATTTTCCCGCCAGAGAAAACCCATGGGCAAACCTCCACTACCAACGAGGATTAACAATTATTACCCAAGTGATGAAATTTTGAACAGTGGTGGCCAATCCCCATTAATTCCGATGCCACCGCCGCCACCTCCACCACCATTTCGGATACCGGAGATGAAATTTGTTCGTAGTGGTGATTATGTTAAGATAGAAAGCACCCAAAATTCTCGTAGTACTTCACCTGATTTGGAAGATAATGAAGCTCCATCAAATCAAGAATCACCTGTATCAACACCAAAAATGGGGGTTGAAGATTCAAGTAGTAGTACACCAAGAGCTTTCTGTCCAAGTCCAGATGTTAATAACAAAGCTGATAACTTCATTGCTAGATTCAGAGCTGGATTAAAGCTTGAGAAGATGAATTCCATCTAAGTAAACAAGAAACAGTTTCATCATCTAGCCCAAGCCCAGTTCCCGTTTACATCAGTTAAAATTCAAATTGTTTTATCTCTTTTGTGTGGTTTGATGATTTTACTGAACAACAAAGATTGGTACATACATCATACAGGTAATTATATATGTTTAATGATATGGTTAGGCTCCTTGCAAAATTTTTTTTATTTTAGTGAGAGAGAGAGAGAGTTCATATATACCTAATTTTATTTGTAAATGATTGATGAGAGAATGGTGTGATGGTTTTGATAGTGAGGGAAGATAAGATGTGAGTTGTTGGGTGGGGTAGATATAAATATATGTGTTTATATTGTATTATACATTAAGGGGTGGTAGTGGATAAAGCATTAGGTAACATTCATGGACCAAATGTCTTCAACATTTCAAGACATCGTAAGACATTTTAAAACATTAAGTCCGTAAACAAAATGTCTTGCAGACATTTCAAGATATTGAGTCTATGGACAAAATTTGCAGTGGACATTATTATTGTTTTGAGAACTGACTACGATCTATGTTAGTCGTTACAAGGCATTGATACATAATGAAGATGTGATGAGCACGATAACTGCATAATTTAAACCATATTGAAAGATGCCTAAAGCCCGACAGTATAAAAGAGGCGTAAAACCCGACAAAATTTATTACAATATTTACTATTTATATTGCCTAAATTACATGGGATAAATCTTGATGGCAAACTGCTTCCACCGAGACTCGATCCCACGACCTCATGGACTTAGGAGGGGTGTCCAACCGTTACACCACAGGGTGGTGGACGAACACATAAACATGTATTTTTAGGCCTCATGTACAATATTTATTAAAACACATATATTATTGTATTTTTAGAACAAAATAAACGTTGGCAGATTATTATTTTATCATATAAAATATATAATCTTTCAAAATATATTTTTGACTTTCGTAGACATCTTAATATATGTGTACATTTATATACAATTAGTTTATTATTAAAATAATATTGTTATTATCATATCATATGTAATAATACATTCTTATATAATAATATTTTAAAAATGAATTTTTTCACTTTCGTGGACATTTGGAAATCCGTGGACGTTAATTGACAATTACTGGATATTTATTATTATAATAGCATTATAATAATCATAAAAAAAATTTCTTTTTGAGAAATCGACTACGATCTACGTTCACTACAAAAAAGGGGACTTTTTATGACGGGTTATTTCCGACGGAATGCTGGGAAGCCGTCGAAAACAGTCTTTTTTCCGACGGAATTGAAAGGAGGCGTCGAAAATAACCCTATTTCCGACGTTCTTTCTTAGGCTCCGTCGAAAATAGCTTGTATTAGCGATGAGTAGGTCTCCTGCATTCTGTCGCAACTTGTTGTGGCTATTTTCTGGAAAATTCTGTTTTCGTCGGTCTTCAACTCCGTCGAAAAAAGACTTATTTCGACGGTTTAGATTTCGTTTGTCGTCGAAACAATTGTTTTCTGTCGGTGAGAAATTATTCTCGGCGGGAAGTGAAATTTTTTTTAGCGCCAAACAATTCCGCCAAATTTTCAGGGAAAACTTGAGAATATGTGCCCTAATTTAAGTTTTCCGAATTCTCGCAGCAGGTGGCCTCTTTCTCTCCCATCGTTCACCTTCTTCTCTCTACAACTCTAGGTTTCTCTTCTTCTCTCTACAACTCTAGGTTTCTCTTCTTTTCTCTACAACTCTCGGGCTCTCTTTTTCTCTCTGTATTCTCGGTCTCTTTTTCTCTCTTGTATTCTCGATTTGGAAGAAGAATCATTCAATTTAGAAGAGAAGCAGTCTATTTAAGTTAGGTCTCTTCTTCTCTCTTTCACTGAATTAGAAGAACTCTGATTTAGAATCAGAAGCAATCTGGATTGGAAGACAAAGCATTCTGATTTACAGAATCAAGAAGAAGAAACAGTCAATTTTAGGGGTTTTCCATTAATGTTGAATCTTCTGAGTCAATTGCTGTAAAATCTTGCAAATTTAATCTTTAAAACCAACTCTGATCAGGTAATTGTTCCATCTTTGATTCTCTTAATATTTGATGAGATATTTTGCCTTCACTTAGGCTGCTTTCTCGACCTTGTTCTCCATTTATTGTTTTAAAGAAATTGAGTTCTTACCTGCTTGATATTATTCAAGTCTCTAGGTTCTTGATATGGGAAATGATTTACACTGACTCCAATTGCTGTGGAAATGATAATGTGTGACCATATGTGAAGTAATCGTTGTCTTTATTCTAATTTTTTTTCTACAAATGAAGGTTCTACTTTTGATCTCAGACTTGCTCATGTGATTTCTTACTACTAGACTATTCTAAAAATTATAGTATGAAATTGAATGTTTAGTGTAAAATGAAGTGAGCAATGAAGATGTCAACTGAAGTGTCTAATCTTGCTCATTTTCTCTTTCTCGCTTTTCCTCGGACTTGGTGGTATTTATACAGCAGCAACAACAACAACAACAACAACAACAACAACAGATGTAAAAGAAGATTTTGGGTTATACTCAGACGACGAAAAGAAACATGATTCCTCAAGATGAAATTTACTACTTTCGAACAAAATCAAGTTAAGTATTGGAGTCAATTTTTGACAAGAAAATTCTATGGTTGCAGTTGAAGCTCGGGCACATGTGGCAAAGCTGACTGAAGACCATAACAAGAGAATGCTTGTTGAGCGTATGAAGGGTAAAAGGTAGAAGTGGCTTGCAGCCATTAAATCAACTTTTAGTCGTATTAAAGGTATACTACTCATATCTATCTTTAGTTGTAGTGACATTACTTGGTAAGTTGATCAACTGATCTTGTGTTCTAATTATCTAAACCCATAATAAACGGTCTTCTAATTGGGAGAAATCACATAACATAGATTTGGAATACTTGTTGGATCTGCTTTTTCTTAGAATGTTAAATCATTGCGTTTTTTGAACTTCGCATTTTTACACCGATTGAAGTCATTATAAGTTCAATAAGCATTAATAAACACAGTGAGTTTGTCAAACATTCATGGTTGCTACCTAAAATGTGCTAAGCCATTAAATTTTTTGTTGGTTGAAAATGGAGAAGGCTCTTCATAATTTACTGGTTGCTCAATGCAATTTTGTAGGAGGTTTTATGATGTTGTTCACAGACCAGAGTAAATTGGTTATGGTTGTTGGAGGAGCTACAACACTAGCAGCAGGAGTTTACACTACAAGGTCCACTTGCTATCTTGTTATTATTTCTTGTTCTGTTTCATCCTATTTGATCGTCGGTTGTTACTATGTGGCGTCTTATTTCCATTATGATATATCAGTCGAATTCTAAATCCTTTTGAGGAAATGAAAAACTTGTTTGGACTTTGCTGATTAATGCTTAGAAAGAAATAGTTTTACACCATCTAGTTTATTAGTTTGGCCTATTTGTGGCATGTTCTTGGTCATTTATGAGTCTACGAGAATTCCTTCATGGGAGTCACGTTAGAAACAAGAAAGTCGTCCACACTTGATAACTTTCTTGCTATTTTATGCAGAGGTTGTTACCAAAATTCATCAGATATTTGAAGTCCAATAAAAGTTTATTATTCATGGATGAGGCTGATGCCTTCCCGTGTGAGTAAGTTGCCTTTTCTCGAATTAATTATCAGAGTTCTTAGATCTCTTAGGTTCATATTTTAATATACCAGTATAGGCATTTTCATCTGTTCTAACGTGAAATGAGCTATTTCATTGATGGTTTTCGGGTTTTCTGGATTCGTACTATAAATTCTATAAATGTCTTGATCTCGACCAAGTTTTCTTTTTAGGATTCATAAATCGTGAATTTAGCCACTGTGGACGGGTAGAAAGTCACACGATTAGAGGGATCGTCGGGTGGGCACCAGCAACTAGGCTTCGGGCCTTCAAATAGACGGGTTCATGGGCAGAAGGTCGGTTCTGGTAGCCGGGTAGACGGGTAGGCAAACGTCAGAGAAGGAGACAGCTACTGTCGGGCCAACGTCAGGGTAGAAAACGGGTACCGGTAGCCTGTAAACCTGCACAAGGGAAACACAACCGTGAAGTCCAAGGGGGCACCGGAGATGGTGTCGGCCAAGGACCCTCCGACGGTCAAATCAGTAACTTAGTTCGATGTAATAAAGTGAATAAACCGAAGATAGAGTTACTAATGATGGTAGAATCGTTGTAGCGTCGGGGTGGCACGACTCGTAGAGTGGCCGGAGCTCGGTTCTACGGAATGGTGAGTTGTGGTAGCTTCTGGACTACTTAAACGTCAGAGTAGACTTCCGGTTATGGAAGAGTAGGATTCTGCTTGCGGAAGGGTAGATCTCTGCTCACAGAAGGGTAGACTCCTGCTTACAGAAGGGTAGACTAACGGAGAATAAGAGAAACAAGGAGCCTCTAGCAAGTTCCGATGTGGTTTCGTGGGAGCTTCTAACCGGAATCTCTGCCTTAGGCTAGCTTAGACCAGAGATCGTCGGGGTAGGTGATTCGTAGCCGGAGCTTAGTATAGAATGAGTGAGGTGATCGGAGTAGAGCTTCTGGAGTGCTAAGTAGAGAATAAGTAAGTAGTTTTCGAGTGAGAGTCTGAACCCCTTCCAAGAGTGAGGCTTCCTCTATTTATAGGGTGTAGAGGATAGTAACCGCTCTTGGGGGCGCAGGGTTGTTGGATCCGCAATAGTAGGATCACACTAGACTGCTTCCGTGGCCGTTGATCTCTTGAGAGAGAAGGGTAGCCTTACGATACCCGTTGCCCTAGCCTGTTCGTTGCCAGTAGAAATAGTCCACCACTCCTTTAAAGTAGCGCAAGACTCGGTCTTCTACCATGACCCCAACGTGTAGCAGAATGCTAGGATTGGACTGACTCAATCTCTAACAATTTGGCCACGTGTACGCACAACTAGCTGGAGTGTGGGTGGATCGTCATGGCAGACTTTATCTCGGCATGCCAGGAGCGTGGGCTTGGGTAGGCCTGCTTAGAATTTCTGGGCTTGCGAGGCGTGTTGGGCTTTCGATGGGCTTCCTTGCTAGACCGTAGAGGCTACTGAAGGCACCCCTCAAATGTTACACGAGGGTGGGCGCATAAGGAAGGCCCAATGCTGCTTTTTGCCAATACAGTTTGTCCCCCACTCCATGAGTTAGCGAGTGGCTGACTTAGGGAGTAGTTGTAGCTGGAACTATTAGAATCGTGCCCGGAAGCTTCGTATCGTTGTTTCGTTTTCCCGTGTGGTACGCCGGAGCGTTTTGACATGAGTTGGATAGAGCGGTACCATAGCTGGTGGCTAGCGAGTCAAGGAGACTTGTAATTGGTGGAGAGAGACGGATGCCGGAGCGTTAGCCATGTTCGGGACGTGGCAAGTCAGGGGGAAAGATGGTCGGGTTGACCTAAGGAAGAGGAGCTGAGGCGGGCAGGCGCGTCCTGCCCTGCAGGAGCGCGCAGGGCAGGCGCGTCCTGCCCAGTAGGAGCGCCCAGGGCAGGCGCGTCCTGCCCTGCAGGAGCGCGCAGGGCAGGAAGCTTCCTGCCCTGCTGGGACGCGCAGAGCAGGAAGCTCCCTGCCCTGTCCCGAGCAGGTTCCTGTCCCGAGCCTCCTTTTTTTTTTTTTTTTTTTTATTATTATATATATATATATATATATAATATATATGATACGTATATATTGGAGAAGGGTACCTGAAGTTTTTGTTCCCGGATCGTTGGTTTGGTTCGACAAGTAAGCCGGTTCGGCACGTGACGACCAGTGTCGTTCATTCGACCTTGAGTCTTCGCAAAATTACCCCGCCAAGTTTTGCTCTTACTGGTGGCATCTCGTCCATAACGCCTTTGAAGGTTCTAGACGAGCCGTGTAGCAATGAGATGTGTCGGACGACGTGGTCCGCTTAACTTGCTTTTCGACTCATATATAAGGGGATGAGGGGTCTTGGACCCTTGTGGTTTGTTGGAGTCATTTTTGGAGTAGAGTTTGGAGAAAAAGCTAGGAGAGAGAAAAACTTGAAGATCTTGAGGTAATCTTCGAATTTTTCTTCAGCGTTCTTCGTGTTCTTCGTATGTTGGTAGAAAAACTTATATTTTGATCTCCTCGACAACAATTTGTAGCATGTTTTCCGTATTTTGATCTTGTGGTAGCGTAGGGTTCCACCAAATCATGTTTCTTGCTTGCCATGTTAGTATAGTGAACTTGACACATGCATGCTAGAAAATGTGTAACGGCGGGGTAGAATCACGCCAGGCTTGTGGTAGTCGTGCAAGCTAGGGTAGGATTCTACCAAATCATGTTTCTTGCTTGCCATGTTAGTATAGTGAACTTGACACATGCATGCTAGAAAATGTGTAATGGCGGGGTAGAATCACGCTAGGCTTGCGGTAGCCGTGCAAGCTAGGGTAGAGATTTCTTACCATGACTATGTGGGCTAGGGTAGCCGTATGTTTGCCTTGCTTTACTCTTGTTGTAGAATTCGGCCAAATTGTGTTCTCTGCGTGCTTTGTTAGTGTAGCGAACTTAACATATCCATAGCTGAATATGTGTGGTGACGGGGTAGGACCACGCTAGGCAGAAAACGTGTAACAACAGGGCAGAATCATGCTGGTCTTGTAGTTGCCAAGTTATCTAGGGTAGGACCTTGTTGCCACCACTGCTGGGGCTAGGCTAGATCCTTGGTAGGAGTACCTTATTCTTACTCGAATGTGTGCTCCGTAGGATGGACGAACGGGTAGGCGACTCTTCTAGTGAGTACGCTGGGGCTTCGACACAAGACGGGGTTAGTTCGCGTGTTCCTGCTGGGCGACCTGTGGTGTTGATAAACCCTCCATCTGCTATTACCAACACATGTCTGAAGAGAATCAGGAAGAAATATAAGATACCTAAGGATGTGAAGCTTAGGGCTCCCGGGCCGTCTGAATTGGTAGACGGTGATACGCCAGGTTGGGTTGCTCTGTACGAG
Organism: Eschscholzia californica; assembly: GCF_041429995.1. NCBI lineage: Eukaryota > Viridiplantae > Streptophyta > Magnoliopsida > Ranunculales > Papaveraceae > Eschscholzia > Eschscholzia californica. Next base: position 20,780,176 of record NW_028238309.1, read on the forward strand.
CATTGCTTCGAAACTGGCCTCCGGCTTCCAATTCCTACCTTGGTGTACGACATCATTAGGCGATTCGAGATTCACCCGTCCCAGCTGATGCCCAATGCTTGGAGGGTTCTGCTGTGTCTCGACCAGTTGGCTGGACCGGGTAGGGTATTGCATGGAGAGGATGTGTCTGCATTCTACCTCCTAAAACTCGACAAGGGTCGATATCAGTTTCGCATTCGAGATGGTAGGACCCATGTGGTGACAGGCTTGCCTACCAGCGAGAGGCGGCGATACGACCGGTACTTCTTCGCGCAGGGTCCTAGCTTGTTTGGTGGGCGTGACGTGTCGTGGATGCCTCCGGGGTGGAGACTTGCTAGTGAGTGATATTTATTGTTTGTTTGTCGATGTTGACGCGAGTTTTGTCGTTTCCTGCCTTACCTGGTCCGTTGGTTCATGTAGATAGCGGGCAGGGCAACGAAATTGACTTTGTAGCACGGGACCTGTTAGGCGTTTTGACTTCTGCCTGGCTCTTAGCCCCATTGAGAGGCATTGGGAGGTCATACTTGGCCATAAGAGAGTTGACGAAGTGACCCTTGGTATGTGCTTCATCCTTTTTGCATCTCGTTGTTCCGTTTTCTTGCTTTTGGTGCTTCTAAAGTATGTGCTTATTTTCCTTCAGAGGACGTTATGCCGAAGAAGAGGTATCGTATGCCCGAGGTTCCTGGTGCTAGAAAAGCAGCTGCCGCAAGTACGGCAGTGTCGCCTCCTCATCCTCTGCGCATCCGTCTCAGGCCTTCTGCCGCTCCTTCCCCTTCTGTTGCAAGTGCCGAGCCGCTGCCTATGACCGTGGCTCCCTCGGCGGGTAGCGGTGGCAGTGTGGTGCATTTCGAGGTGTCACCCCCATCGTCAGCGCTTCACGATTCTTCTTTCGTGCCACAGGTGGTCCCTCAGTTGCTCATGGAGTGGGACAGGCCAGGTTTTAGGGAGATGGGGTATGGCGGGACCATGGAGTGGTCTATGACCCAGGCTTATCGGGTTCGTATTCCTTCTTTCTTACTTAGGTGTGTTCAACATTCCTCGTATCGATTTGTCATCTAACGTTGTGTTTTTATGTGCTTCCGTCGCAGGCTTTGTCTGGCATGGGTCATGCTAGAGATCTTCAAGAGGAGCAGATTAACGAGTGGAAGCAGAAATACCATGCAGAGCATCTTCTCGTTGAGGAGAAATCTCGCCTTGCTGAGGAGCAGACTCGTCTTGCCGAGGAGCAGGCTCGTCTTGTCGAGGAACAGAGGCGCCTTGCTGAAGAGTTCAAAGGCAAGTTGAAGGTGAAAACAGACGAGTTCGATGAGGCGGTGGAGGATCACGGGGCGCGGGTACAGATACATGCAAGGGGCATGCTTATGCGGGAGTACGTGGCAGGGACGTACCTTACCGACTGGGATCCGGCTGGCACGATTGCGCTTCTCGACTAACAGGAGGCGGAGGATAGGGCGATCGAAGAGGCAGAGCAGGCTCAAGCTAGGGCTAGAGCGTCGGGTAGTCGTGCCCGTTGAGTTGTGCTACCCTTGGGCTAGCTTCTTCCACTGAGTGGTAGTTAGATTTTCTTTCTTTTGCTTGCCCATGGGGCTATGTCAGGAATACTGTGTCGTTAGTTTGTGTTAAACTTAGACTTTCGGAGGGCTTTAGTATCCCTTGTTGCCCATGGGGCGTGCTAAACTTTTGTGGGGTTACTCCCCTTGTTACTCTAACTTCTGGGTTTGACTTTTTTTAAAAAACGAGAGCTAGAATTGCTTTAACTATGCTTTATTGATGACTTGCGAATTTAGTAATCATTGAGTACAGTAATTCAATAAAAAGTGCAACAAGTATGTAGTAGGACAAACAGTGGTGTTCTGGGGCAGCCTTAGGACAAGGAGTGGTGCTCCAGGGCAGCCTAGGGCTGGGGTAAGGAGAGGCACACATCAGGGTAGCCTGAGTCGTCGGCTGCGCACACTTTGTTAGTCTTTGGTGGAGTCGTTGATCGACGTTGCATGTCTTGTTGAGTAGAGGGTAGGTTGTGCCCCGCATTTTGCTTTGTACTACTCCGACCCGGGCAGGGATATGCATGCCAACGGCGGGGAAGCGTCATCTGGGCAGAGGTGTCGAATCGTCCGTGTGAACACTGTCTTGCCATTTATTGTCCCCCCAGCCTAAGTGTAGAGTTAATTTTCTCTGGACTTAGGCTGTCATTTTCGTTGGCGTCGTAGGATGGGAGAAGGTTGTCCTTTTCCAGCTTGTCCAAATTCGCCATTAGATTGCCGACCATGCGCGCTGCAAGAGGGGTGGTCGATGGCAAATGCCATGGACCTTCGGAAACTCGAGTTAGTGAGTTTTTTACATGTTAAAAAAAAAATAGCCAGAGGAGGTAGAGGTATGTGTTACTCTCCCTTAGACAAAGTGTTGGACCATGCTTGTCCTGTTATCCTCGTCGACATCGTAGGATGGGGGAAGGGCGTCCTTCCCCAGCTTGTCCAAGTCTGCCGTTAGATAGCCAGCCTGCACACTGGAATGATGGGTGGTCGATGGCAACGCCATCGACCTTCAGAAACTCGAGTTAGCACCGTCCTGAGATGACAAAGGAAAAATTATGTAAAGGAGGTAAGGGCATGTGTTACTCTCCCTCAGGTCGGACTAGGCTTGTTCTGGGCTTAGGTCGTCATCCTTGTTGATGCTGCAAGGTGGGAGAAGAGTGTTCTATTTCCAGCTTGCCCATGTCTACCGTAGGATAATCAACCTGTACAGAAAAGAAGAAAGGGTGGTCGATGGCATTGCCATCGACCCTCCGACGCCCAAGTCAGTAATGTTCTGAGGAGAGAATAGATAATGGACAGAGGAAATAAGAATATGTGGTACTCCCTGCTCCCCTCTGAGGGGTTCGGTGTGGGCATGTCGTATGCTACCGAGTTATACTGGGGCCGCAACTGCCCTTATGCTCCTTGGTCTGGGAGTTGAACCAACTTCACCAGGTGTGTATATCTACGCTGGTAGACCAGCAGGTCTAATGGGGTGTGTCCCATTTTTTTGTCAAAAATCCTGTCACAAAATGGGTGAGAGGGGTAGTCGGTGGCATGGCCACCGACTCTCCGATGCTTAAGTCAGAACAAGTGTTTATTAGAAGCGGTAAGTAAAGTAAGGAGGTAGGGTTAGAAGTGGTACAACTTTAGATGAGTGGCGTTCCAACTGTTGTTGATATTGAGCCCATCTTTTGCTTGGAGCTTGTATGCTCCCTGGCCTATCACCCTGGTGATTAGGTAGGGGCCTTCCCAGTTGGGGGCTAGTTTACCTGCTCCAGCCTCTCTGGTATTCTAGAAAACCTTTCGGAGCACCCAGTCACCTACTTTGAAGGTACGAGCTCTGATGTTCCGGTTGTAATGACGGGCTACCTTTTGCTGGTATGCTGCATTCCTTATTACTGCCATATCTCGGAGCTCGTCGACCGTGTCGAGGTTGTGGTTGAGTTGATCCCAATTTGACTCTTCTGTAGTCCATTGACAACGTACTGATGGTACTCCAGCTTCTACTGGTATGACTGCTTCAGAACCGTAGGCTAGGGAGAAAGGAGTTTCGCCAGTTGGGGTTCTAGCAGTAGTTCGATACGACCAGAGAACCCCTGGCAACTCGTCTGCCCAAGCCCCTTTAGCTTTTTTGAGCCTTTTCTTCATAGTTTTCATGATGGTCTTATTAGAAGACTCTGCTTGTCCATTAGATTGATGGTAGCGTGGGGTAGAGAAGCTAAGCTTGATTCCCCATCCCTTGCAGAAGTCCTGGAAGTCGAAACTAATAAACTGGGAACCGTTGTCGGTAACGATCTCCTTGGGTACCCCGAACTTGCAAATAACATTTTTCCAAATAAAATTCTTTACCTCGCGGTCTCTGACCTGGTGGAATGCCTCAGCCTCGATCCACTTGGTGAAGTAGTCTGTCACGGCTAGCATGTAAACTCTCTGCCCTGGAGCAGTGGGTAGTTTTCCCACGATGTCCATACCCCACTTCATGAATGGCCATGGTGAGAGTATGGAGTTGAGTTTTTCTGGAGTTAAATGGGAGGAGTTGGCAAACCTCTGGCAACTGTCGCAATTCCTGACGTGACTTATAGAATCTGCTCGCATGGTAGGCCAGTAGTAGCCGGCTGTGAGGACTCGACTGGCTAGACTACGGCTTCCTGAGTGGTTGCCACATTCTCCTTCATGAAGTTCGGCTAGCACGTATTTGGCTTCCTCTGGAGTAACACATTTGAGATAGGGTCCAGAGTAGGACCTTTTAAGCAGTTGACCTTCCAGCATGGTGAACCTAGCTGCTTTTGCTCTTAGTCTACGAGCCTCATTCTTGTCTTCTGGTAGCTCGTCGGTGGTCAAATAACTTATCATTGGTGTCATCCAATTGTTGCTGGAGTCTACACTTGCTACCTCCAGGGCAAGATTTTTCCATGTGGCTGGCCACTGGAGGGTAACTAGTGGGATTGACTGCTCTGACTTGGCTGGGATCGATGAGCCTAGATTGGCTAGGGCATCAGCATGCCCATTCTCCAGTCTGGGTACCTGTGTTATGTTGGCCTCTTCGAAGTCAGCTAACATACCTTTTACCTTGGCTAGGTAAGCGGTCATCCTGGCATCTCTGGTCTGGTATGCTCCTTGCGTTTGGTTGACTATCAGTTGGGAGTCTGACTTTATCTTTAGCCTTCGAACACCCATTTCTTTGGCGAGAGCTAGCCCGGCGATCAATGATTCGTACTCGGCTTCGTTATTTGTGGCTTTGAACCCACATCTGACGGCACGCTGGATTTGGTCTCCCTCAGGGGATTGGAGGACTAGCCCTAGCCCGACCCCATTCATGTTACTGGAGCCATCAACCGACAGGGTCCATTTCAGCTTTTTCTGCTCTGCAAGACACAATAACTCCTTCTCGGCTTGAATTAGAGTACTAGGTGTAAAGTCGGCTATAAAGTCAGCCAACACTTGGGACTTAATCGCGGTACGAGGTTGGTAGGAAATATCATGCTCGCTTAATTCGACAGCCCACTTGGTCAGTCTACCAGATAGCTCTAGTTTGTGAAGCACATTCTTTAACGGGAATGTAATAACTACGACTATCGGGTGGCACTGAAAATATGGTCTTAGCTTCCTGGCAGCCATCACTAAGGCCAGTGCAAGCTTTTCTAGCTGGCTATAACGGGTCTCTGCATCAAGCAGGGACTTGCTAACGTAATAGACGGGTAGTTGCTTACCTTGTTCTTCCCGTACTAACACTGCACTTACTGCTGTTTCGGAGACTACTAGGTAGACATACAATTTTTCTCCCTCCTGAGGCTTGGATAGCAAGGGCGGAGAGGTCAGGTACTCCTTCAGTTGCTGGAGTGCCTCTTCGCATGCTGGAGTCCATGCAAATTCTTTGGCCTTTCGTAAGGTAGAGAAGAAATGGTGGCATTTTTCAGAGGAACGTGAGATAAAACGGCTGAGTGCTGCCACTCGACCAGCTAGTTTCTGCACATCTTTGATGCATGTGGGAGAAGGGATGTTCATCACAGACTGGATCTGGTCTGGGTTGGCTTCTACTCCTCTGTGGGTCACCATGTACCCCAAGAACTTCCCTGAAGAAACACCAAAGGAACACTTAGTAGGATTAAGTTTCATATTGTACCTTCCTAGTACGTCGAAAGCCTGCTGGAGATGTTTGAGATGTTCTTCAGCCATTAGAGACTTGACTAGCATGTCGTCGATGTAGACTTCCATGGTGTCCCCCAGCATGCCTGCAAACATTTTGTTTACCAGTCTCTGGTAGGTCGCCCCTGCGTTCTTCAACCCGAACGGCATGACTTTGTAGCAGAAGATGCCTCTTTCTGTGATGAAGGCAGTCTTTTCCTGGTCTGCAGGGTGCATCAGTATCTGGTTATACCCAGAGAACGCGTCCATAAAGCTGAGTAGTTGGTGGCCTGCAGTGGCATCGACAAGCATGTCGATGTGAGGTAGCGGGAATGAATCCTTGGGACAAGCTTTGTTCAAGTCTGTGAAGTCGATACAGACTCTCCACTTCCCATTTTTCTTCTTTACCACGACTACGTTAGCCAACCAGTCGGGGTAGTTGACTTCTCGGACAGACCCAGCTTCGATCAGCTTCTGAACTTCCTCATTTATTACCCTGTTTCGTTCTGGAGCGAATTTTCTACGCTTCTGTCTTACTGGAGGATGGCTAGGATCTACCTGCAATTTATGTACCATTACCACAGGGTCGATTCCAGTCATGTCAGCATGAGACCAGGCAAAGCAATCGTGGTGGGTTGTGAGGAACTCGACGAGCTTGCTCCGTAAGGTAGGATTGAGCTTAGAACCAATCTGTACTTTATGATCCGGGAAGTCTAGGTGGATCTGGACTTCATCCAGCTCTTCCATACTTGGGCAGTCTGGATCGGTGCTACTGAGTTTCTCCTTCTGTAATTGCTATAAGGCTGACTTCGGGGCTTTCATTGCGTTTTTGTAGCAATTCCTTGAGGTACTCTGCTCCCCTCTGATCTCTCGGACACCCCAGGGAGTTGGGAACCTGAGCACCTGGTGGAACGTAGATGGTACTGCCCTCATGCTGTGGATCCATGGCCTACCGAGTATGATATTGTAGGCAGAAGGGCAGTCCAGTACGACAAACACAGTGCTAAGGTTGACTCCTCCTGCGAAGACGGGAAGTGTGACTTCTCCCAATGTGTGTTTCTGTTCTCCACTAAAGCCTACCAGAATAGTAGAGCGTCGACATATGCAAGATTCATCTAGGCCCATACCTTGCAAAGCATTCAAGAAAAGTACATTAGTGGATGAACCATTATCTATCAAAATACGCTTAACTAGAACATTTGCAATATTAAGAGAGATAACAAGAGCGTCATGATGAGGGTTGACGAGCCCTGTTGCTTCATTGTCTATGAAGCTTATTGTCTGGTTGGTGTAGGCATGAGGAGTAGCTTCTGTAGAGTGGGCTAGAGGGTTGGCTGCAATTCTAGCACTCCTCTTGGCTGCAGAGTGGCTAACTCCACTCACTTCTGAACCTCCTGAGATTACTAGACACGTCTTCGTAGGAATCGGCTGCTCTGGTTCCTTGACTTGGGTGTCTCGTTGTGCCAGGGTACTCTTCCCTTTCTCTGTCAACAAGTCGGTAAGGTGGCCTCTTTTCAGCAACTCTGCAACTTCTAGCCTGAGGGCTATGCAATCTGTAGTGTTGTGGCCGTGATCTCCGTGGAACTCGCACCACTTGGTTGTGTCTCTCTTCTCGCCAGGAGTCTTTGTCTTCCCTGGCCATCTTACAGTACTGCCCATGCCCTATATAACCGCTACTAGTTCGACTGGTTCAATGCTTAGGTTGTACTCTGGAATCCTGGTACGAACGGGTCCTTGAGGCTTCTCTGTTGGGCGACCTGATGGAGGGTCAAGTGGCCTTCTGTTCTCCCTAGGAGGGCCACGTCTGGAAGTTGGGTAGGGCTCCCCTGGTCTGCTATCTGTTCTCCGATCTGGTCGTCTAGAGCGACAGTCCCTGTTCCTGTCATCATAAGAATAATATTTGTTTCGGTGGGCTTCGTCTTCCTCCCACCGAATTTCTACCCAAGCGCGAGCCAGGGCATCTTCCATGGTAGTGCAGTTGAATTTAGTAAGCTCCTTGTACAGCTCGCCTTCTGGTAGCAAGCCTTTTCGGAATGCGTCAACTGCAGTCTCCTGGTTGCAGTAGGGAATCGATACCTTCTCTCGGTTGAACCTCCCTACGTAGTCTCTGAGTGGCTCGCCCCTTCTCTGGTGGACTCGGTAGAGATCGCCAGATAGCTTTTCTAGCTTTTTGCTACTGGCAAACTGCTCTACAAATGTGTCTGTGAGCTGGGCAAAGGAGGCGATCGAATTGTTGGGCAGATTTGTGTACCACTGCAAAGCTGGTCCGACGAGGCTTGAACCGAAGCTCTTGCACATACACGCCTCCCTGAGATCTCTGGGTATTGCAGCGGTGAACATCCTCTGCTTATATGATGCGATGTGATCGTCTGGATCGGAAGTTCCATCGTACATCCTCATGTTAGGGAACGAAAACTTCTTAGGCATTTCTACTAAGGCAATAGCATCAACGAAAGGTGAGTCTGCGTAGCTCTGGGGCAGACTCTTCCTTAACGGAGCAGGAACTCCAGGGATCCTGGTGATCATTGCCTCCATCTCTGCGAGTTTCCTAGCCATGATCTGCTCCAGAGGAGTACCTGTAAAAGACAAGTTTAGGATGTCAGCTTGTGAATTAAGGCTTGTCCCACCCGCCACAGTGTGTGAGGGGGGAACAGTAAACATTGAAGAGGAGAAAAGAGGAGCAGTAGTAGAGTGTAAGGGCAGAGTAGGGTGTAGAGGCAGAGCAGAGCTCTGGAATGTAGGCAGAGGCATTATGAAGGGTGTTGCAGAACCAGCTTGAGTTGTGGGTAGTGTTCTAGAACCACTGACAGTAGTCGATTGCATGGGTGGTTGGCTGGAAGAACTTCCTGGCTCTGGAGTGAAAGGTTGCATCGAAGTAACAGGAGCTCGAAACCTTAGCCCTGTTGATCTTGGTACAGAGAGCTCGGTGATCTTCTCTGGAAGTAGCTGGCTTTCTGCTCTCACCAGAGAATTCTCTTCTTCTAGAGCTTTGAACTTTTGGGCATTCTCCTGTGTTTGGGCTGTGAGAGCAGCTATCTGGGCTGAAACATCGATCGGAGTGGCTACCATGTCATCTGCCATTGCAAAGGTCGTCTTTGATAGTTGTTGCTGAGGCCCCACGGTGGGCGCCAAACTGTGGACGGGTAGAAAGTCACACGGTTAGAAGGATCGTCGGGTGGGCACCAGCAACTAGGCTTCGGGCCTTCAAATAGACGGGTTGATGGGCAGAAGGTCGGTTCTGGTAGCCGGGTAGACGGGTAGGCAAACGTCAGAGAAGGAGACAGCTACTGTCGGGCCAACGTCAGGGTAGAAAACGGGTACCGGTAGCCTGTAAACCTGCACAAGGGAAACACAACCGTGAAGTCCAAGGGGGCACCGGAGATGGTGTCGGCCAAGGACCCTCCGACGGTCAAATCAGTAACTTAGTTCGATGTAATAAAGTGAATAAACCGAAGATAGAGTTACTAATGATGGTAGAATCGTTGTAGCGTCGGGGTGGCACGACTCGTAGAGTGGCCGGAGCTCGGTTCTACGGAATGGTGAGTTGTGGTAGCTTCTGGACTACTTAAACGTCAGAGTAGACTTCCGGTTATGGAAGAGTAGGATTCTGCTTGCGGAAGGGTAGATCTCTGCTCACAGAAGGGTAGACTCCTGCTTACAGAAGGGTAGACTAACGGAGAATAAGAGAAACAAGGAGCCTCTAGCAAGTTCCGATGTGGTTTCGTGGGAGCTTCTAACCGGAATCTCTGCCTTAGGCTAGCTTAGACCAGAGATCGTCGGGGTAGGTGATTCGTAGCCGGAGCTTAGTATAGAATGAGTGAGGTGATCGGAGTAGAGCTTCTGGAGTGCTAAGTAGAGAATAAGTAAGTAGTTTTCGAGTGAGAGTCTGAACCCCTTCCAAGAGTGAGGCTTCCTCTATTTATAGGGTGTAGAGGATAGTAACCGCTCTTGGGGGCGCAGGGTTGTTGGATCCGCAATAGTAGGATCACACTAGACTGCTTCCGTGGCCGTTGATCTCATGAGAGAGAAGGGTAGCCTTACGATACCCGTTGCCCTAGCCTGTTCGTTGCCAGTAGAAATAGTCCACCACTCCTTTAAAGTAGCGCAAGACTCGGTCTTCTACCATGACCCCAACGTGTAGCAGAATGCTAGGATTGGACTGACTCAATCTCTAACAATTTGGCCACGTGTACGCACAACTAGCTGGAGTGTGGGTGGATCGTCATGGCAGACTTTATCTCGGCATGCCAGGAGCGTGGGCTTGGGTAGGCCTGCTTAGAATTTCTGGGCTTGCGAGGCATGTTGGGCTTTCGGTGGGCTTCCTTGCTAGACCGTAGAGGCTACTGAAGGCACCCCTCAAATGTTACACGAGGGTGGGCGCATAAGGAAGGCCCAATGCTGTTTTTTGCCAATACAGCCACCATTAGCAACTTTATTATGGACCTGCAGCTAAGAAATCTTTTGTTTCACCATTGACCAACTTCAAAATTATATTCAGCTAGCACCTATGATTTCATAACATCGAAATCCCACCTTGAAGCTCTTTGACACTTGTTTGTTATTGTAATGCAGGCGATATAACACCCACATGAGTGAAGCTCAACGAAGTGTACTAAATGCATTGTTCTTCCGAACTGGAGATCAATCATGAGATGTAGTTCTTGTACTGGTCCATATGAGACCAGGTGATCTTGACAGTGTAATTACAGATCGTATAGATGAAGTATGTTGGTGTTCCCCTTGTGGGAAAAAACACTAGTTGTTATGGGGTTTGGTAAGGTTGGATCAGAAGTTGCCCCATGTGCCAAGGGACTTGGTATGCATCTGAGATTACACACGATCTATATGCCCCTAATGATCATGTCTGTGCAGTTGGAGTTAAGTTGGTATCTTTCGACGAAGCCTTAAAAAACACAGATTTCGTCTTACTTCACATGCCTCTTACTACTGCTACATCAAATTAAGGTTCTTAATGACAAAGCTTTTGCCAAAATGAAGAAAGGAGTTAGGATTCTTAATGTTGGCAATGGTGGTGTTATTCATGAAGCTCTTGTGATGGTGCTAAATGATCGAACTGTTGCTCAGGTAATTCTGTTAATTTTCAAAAGTCTTTAGTTCTTAATTTTGAGAACTTCAGACGAGAGCATTGAAATAGGTGAATCTGTAGTATGGCCCACTATTGAAACATAATTTTTTTTTTTAAATAAATCAACTATTTCCGACGGTGCTATTAATATATGCCGTCGAAAATAGTAGGATTTCTCAAATATAACCACCACTGCTTCCGACGGCCTTTATAACTATAATCGTCGGAAAAAAAACTTTTTCCGACGGATGTGGTCATCGGAAATTTTATTTGTGACGCCATTATTTACGACGACTTTTCGACGGATCTAGTCCGTCGGAAAACGTTATTTCCGACGGTTATTTCTTCATTTCCGACGGACTAGTGCCGTCAGAAATGGTCTTGTTTTTTGTAGTGGTTAGTCGTTACAAAGCATTGATACATCAGGAAGATGTGATACACACGATAACTGCCTAAGTTCAACATTAATGAAAGAGGTCTAAAGCCCGACAATATGAAAGAGACCTAAAGCCCGACAACATGAAAGAAGGCTAAAGCCCGACAAATTTATTACTCCCTTCGTCTCAATGTGTTTGACCTTTTAGGAGATCTAAGTTTTTAAGGATTTTCATTTATTGCTTGCTAAGTAAATGTATTTGCCTAAATTACCCATAGTTACTTTAGAGCATTACAATAAATACTATATTAGAAGTAGTGTAGAACCAATTGAAGTTTTTTTTAATTATTAAAAGTAAGGGTAGATTGGAAAATGTCAAGAAAATCAATAATAAATGAGTCTTATTTAAAGTAAATGGACAAACATTTCAGGACTTCTTTAAAGGAATAAGACCCAAACAAAATGGGACGGAAGGAGTACATTATTTACACTTTTAATAACCCAAGTTCAATAAACCGTGAAATTCCTTGGGAATCGAACCTCAGACCTCTTGGTTTATGTCAACACTTTCAACCACTTGGCAAACAAGTGTTGACATTATAATAATAATGTTATTATTATCTTATCATATAAATTAACATGTATTTACTAATTTGCAGAAACATATGTTTTTTCCGTAGATATCTGGATATTTGTGGACATTGATGGACAATAAATGGATATTTGTTATTGTAATAATATTATCATAATCTTATCATATGGAATAACACATTTTTATTGATATTTCAAGAATATATGTTTCGACTTTTTTGGACATCCAGAAATTTGTGGACATTGATAGACAATTGTTGGATATTTATTATTATAATGATGTTATATTATTATCTTATAATATGAAATAACAAATTTTTAGTGATATTTCAAAAATATAGTTTTATTTTTTTACTTTCGTGGACATCTAAATATCTGAACACATTGATGGACAATTAATAGATATTTATTATTATTCATATATTATTACAATATTTTAATAATAAAAATTATAATGCAATAAAATATTATTATAATGATGTAATATTATAACATTATAACTGCTGATGTCAAAAATTGGCCTTCCGTTAGATCAACATGAAAAAGGGAGTTGATTATTCTGCTATGTTGGGTGTTATTCAGCTTACTGTTCCTGCTCTGCTTGTCTTTATTCCAGCTCCTCGCTCCTTGCTCTTGCTCCTGTTCGTCTGTTCCCGAGGGGGAAAACCTGCAAAGGGTTCGAAAATCGCTCTGACGCTCAAGCCAGTCAGGGAGCTCTTTGCAGTAAAAGAATGAATACTGATTGATCCTTTTGGGGGGGGGGGGGAGTTATGAGAACTATGAGTTTCTTGTGATCTTTTTGGGGTACAGAGATCGTGTCCTATGAAGGACGATGTGGGGAACCTTTTATAGGCAATGTTAGGTCGACTGCGATTAGTTGCGGTGGTGAGGCGGTTGCCGTCAAGCCGAAGGGAAAGTTTCCTCTCTTGAGTATCTAGAGTTTCTCTTAGAGTCTACCTCGGACCTTTGATGAGTGGAAGTTCCTAAGTTCAAAGATTCTCCATAGATATCTTGCCGATGTGATATACTCTTAAAGGAGAAGTTTCCTCTTTTAAAAACGTGGAGTCCAAACTGGCTTAAACACTTCGAGATGTGTAGCCGCCTGAGATCTTTCTGGAAGTTTCGGGATTAAGTCGGTAGGTCGCTTGGCGCTGCTGCCTCCCCAGTTCTGGGCGTAAAACACTGGCCGAACTTGTGCGGAGCCCCCTTACTCCTTTGAAGACCCCAGGGCTGATCTGTCCATGCCAAGGTGTTTTGCAGGGCTGGTTTCTTCTGGACGACCTCCTAGTTAGGGGAATATTCGGTGGACCATCAAGGGCTCAGCTGTCCTGCTGCCTTAAGCCAGGTTGACCCAGTAGACTTTAGGTCTGATCTTCACTCTTCAGACGTTAGTCAACTTCTGGACATTTTGTGCATCATCAATAACAGTGCAATAATCTAATAACAATTTCATATTCATACACTATTATATTATTATTAATCAAATTTTAATGATAACAATAAAAATATTTTATTATTATCATTATTATTTATTTTTATTATCTTTCTTATTACAAGTGTCTTCCATATTCTTAAAGACATTTTATCTCAAAAAGTTCTCTAAATTTACACAAAATTGTTCGCCAATGTTCATAATACTAAAATGTCTTGAAATATTTATGATTTAGTGACAAATAGGAGAAACATTTCAAGACATTTGATATGCCCTAAACAAATAACAACAATATGTCAGTACAATTGAAATGTCTCAAACGAATAGTAGAGATATTTCAGAATATTTAAAATTTCTCAAATGAATAACTCATACACCAACCAAAAACATGGACATTGCCATGTCCATAACCACTACCCCCTAATTTTGTAACCATCATTATTTAAAAAAAAAAATCTTATTTAAAAATTGTCGTAATACAATTGTACGAGTTTTTGATATACAAATGTTAGTGTAGATATTATATGTAATTTTGAGGTATGGAATAACGTATTTTAATGAGTTGCATTAATTAAGGTACCTACAACTCTGATTCTTTTCTCTTGTTCCTCGATCATGCTCCTCGATTATTGGGGGAAATCTGCAAAGGGTTCGAAAACCGCTCCGACGCTCAAGACAATCAGGGTGCTCTTTGTAGTAAAGAATGAATATTGATTGATCTTTTTGGGGGAGAGTTATGGGAACTCTGTAATGGGGGATCTCTCTGTTTAAGAGATCGTGAGTTGAGAAGCTTCTTTTGGGGGGCCCTTTTATAGGCTTAGTTAGACCAACTGTGCTTAGACGGTCTAGATCGGGCGGTGATGATCCACCGTTTGGGGAAGTTTCTCACTGTTCGTGGTTAGGGTTTCCCTTATAGTTATCTCGAATCTAAGATAAATAGAAGTTCTTAGTTTTAGGGATCCTTCGTAGATATCTTACCGAGGTGATAGATCGATCTTCAGGGAGATGTTTCCTCCCGTGGGACTCTTGAAGCCCAAACTTGCTTAAACACTTAAGATCTGTAACCGGCTAAGATCTCAAAGAAGATTCCAGGATTGATTCGGTAAGCTTGGTGCACTTCTGCCTTCCCAGTTTAGGGCGTAAGGCGTCGACCTCACTTACGCGGGCCCCTCTCATTCCTTTGAAGATCCCAGGGCTGATCTATTTGTGCCGAGGGCGAAAATGGCTGGTTCCTCTAGCCGACCTCCCAGTTAGGGGAGTATGTGGTGGATTGTCGAGGATTCAGCGCTGCTACTGCCTGAAGCCGGATTGACCCGTTGGACTTCAGATCTGATATTGACTTCTTGACGTTAGTCAACGTCTGGACATTTTATGCATCATCACGACTCCCGCCACTCCTTATTCGAAAGTAGAGAGACTGAGGAGTAAGAGTGACTCTTGGGTCTGGTCTCTATATATCTTAGATGGTTCTAAAGATAATGGGTATACCAGGACCAGAGCTGTTTCGTGAAGCTCAGTCATTCTTTTGAGTTTCCCGAGGTCTGCGTTCAGAGCTGATTTTGGTCAGACTGTTGGTTAAGTTCTTCTTCTTAACTACGCTTGGAGGGGTGCGGGTTGGCCAGTGTTGTCATGACCAGAACTGGCTAGATAGGGATTTATTAAATCGATGTGCACGTATTCTGTTCTTCGTGACACGTTTTGGTTTCTGCTCGAGGTGAGCGATTTCCGCTCCATGCGTGATTTTGTGACGTCATGGATCCGATCTTCCGATCAAGCATTTTCGTCGTTGACCTTTTGGGTAACTGGACACGGTACCGTTCTGTTGCTGCGCGTGGCCACGTGGCGTCTTAAGACTGGATGAACGAGCAGATTTTGTCGGGTCTTTTTAATTCCTTCTGTCTAGGTCAATCTTGAGCCGCGCGTTGACACCTAGTCATTATTACTTGGTGGATTACCGAGGCTATTTCTGATTTCAATTCTCTCTATCTGTTTTGGGGGAATATTTTTGTCTTCTTCTTCCACTATAAATAGTCTCCTTTGACTTTTTTCCTCAACACTTCAACTTCTTTATATTTTCAATATATCTTTTGATATTTTTCTTCAGCTATTTTTTTCATCAGGGACTCCAGGATGAGGCCCCCGTTCGAGTTCACACTTGACCGATGTTTCTTCCATAATGACCATGGTAAAGGGTGGACTTCTTCATAATGGCCATGGTAACCCTATGTGCCATTTTGGTATGTTCCGCCAGAGAGATGCAGCTCTTGGTGCCTCCTCCAGCTGGGGTACCAAGGAGAAGGCGATGGCGGTGGAGGAAAATCTTCTTTCGCGATTGTTTTCTTCCCAAGTGTTTTACAGGGGTGACCTTTTGAATGACTGGAAGGGCTTTTCTAAGTCATTTTCCAGCGGTCCGATTTTTGCTTGTTGTGGGTATCGGTGGATTCGGCTTGAACAAGTCGGCTATTTCTTTTGGTGATATTCGATCTCTTTTTTTTCTCTTGCAATTTCTTCTCTAATAATGCCCGAGCTCTGGTGCCTACTTTGTTGTCCTTTATTTGTAACTTCCCCTGTATTAATTGTTATTGATAAATGATGGTCTAGTCATTGTTTTGCTTTTACTGTGTCTGCTCGTTTTTCGTCATTATTGTCTTGGTTTTGACTCTGTTTGCCTTCATTCTTGGAAAATGTCAACAAGAAAGGATGGTTACCTGTTAGTATAACCCTATCTTACTAATACGACTTTCCTAACTAACTACACATGCTCCGTATGATCGCCCCTACAACATAATTGAAAAGGTTAATCTTATTCTATCATGCCTTAATTTGACTATCTCCTTCTACAAAATAAAAACCAAATTAGCCCTGCGCAATCGATCTTTGAGTAGCTCCGCATTTTTACTAGGGCTTCCCCTTGGGCTCCTGGTCGTGGCTTTCGCTACCAGGGTTGTTTCGTTGGCTTGAGCACGACTAGTTTAGCTAGGACTTCTCCTTAGGCCCCTGGTCGTGGCTTTTGCTACCAGGGCTGTTTCGTCGACTTGCGCGCGACTAGTTTTAACTAGGACTTCTCCTTAAGGGGTCGTGGCTTTCGCTACTAGGGTTGTTTCGTCGGCTTGCGCGTGACTAGTCCTAACTAGGACTCTCCTTGGGCCCCTGGTCGTGGCTTTTACTACCACGGCTACTTCGTCGGCTTGAGCACGACTGGTTTAACTAGGACTTCTCCATGGGCCCCTGGTCGTGGCTTTCTCTATCAGGGTTGTACTTGAGCAAAGTAAGGTTAACTAAGACTTCTCTTTGGGGCCCCTGGTTGCGGCTTTTGCTATCATCTATCCGTTTTGCTTTAGCTAAGTGAGTTTAACTAGGACTCGTCCTTGGCGCCCCTGGTTGTGGCCTTAGCTACCAGGGCTATCTGTTTTGCTCACATACAGTGAGTTTAACTGTAGACGGTGAGAAGTCTACGGGTCGGAAGTCAGAAGGTCGGTAGCTGAAACGTCTTCTGGAATTCCAAACGTCGAGTTCTTGATTGATGGGCACCAGCAACGTGTGAAAGAAACCTGCAAAAGAAGATGAACAGACACAAACAAACCCGTGAAGGCTTGGGGGGACACCGGGATGGTGCCTGCCAAGGGCCCTCCGACGGTCAAGTCAGCAAAGTATTACAATGGATAATAAACGAAAAGCCGAGGGTATAACCGTTGATGTATTATCGGAGAGTGGCTAGGCTCGTAGAATGACCGGAGTTCGAATCTACGGGAGTGAAATGATCAGAAGTACGAGAGTAGATGTTACCAGTAGCGTCGAGCAAGAAGAAGGTTGTGATCTCCTCGAAGACGTCTGGAAGCGTCGAGCAGGAAGCGTCGAGCCGAAAGCGTCGAGCAGGATGCGTCGAGCAGGAAGCGTCGAGCCGGAAGCGTCGAGCAGGAAGCGTCGAGCAAAGATAAGCTTTAACACCTTTGAGGCGTCTAGTAGTGTCCACGACCAGAACCAGGTGAACTTGTATGCAAACGTCTCGAGAATAATCGAAGAACAGAGGGCGAGTGGAGGAGAAGAAGTAGTATGGGTTGCTTTGCTCTGTATTCGATGATCTGAGAAATGAAAGTGCTCCTCTTTATATAGGCTTGAGGAGTGATCCGTTGGGAGGAGTAAAGGTTGACCGTTACGGAGTAAATGCATGGTAAGATACCTGGGATATGGTGACGTGTACACTGGCTGTACATGCACAACGGTTGTGCATGTTCTCTGGCAACTACTCTGATTGTGCATGTGCATGGTCTCACATTTATGTGAGACGTTACCATGTTATGCATGTCATTGATGGGGGATAATTGTCTCTGGACTTATGTTGACCAAGTTTGAGATCTATGTCATTATGGGCATATGTGACATGTCGAGGATCTCATCGTCAAATGATCTTTAACACGTGGTGCATGGAGATCTAGACGTGTCAAGCGCCAGGCGTGTGGAGACTCAGGCGTGTGGAGACTCAGGCGTGTGGAGTTCTGTGCACGTGGAGACTCTTTGCACGTGGTTGGGCTCGACACGAGTTTTAGGGTCTAGGCGACGATGGCCCATTAAGAGACTTCTGGGCTGGGCCCGAGAGTGTTGCGCTGGGCTTGACGTCTTAATGGGCGCTTTTAGTGCCGAGGGCCCTGGTGTAGATTTTGGTCAACACAGTTTGTCCCCCACTCTCTAAGTAAATATTTTATTTTCTTAGAGAGTAGATGCGTATCCGAAGAGGTGGCCTCGTAAGTCGGATAGATCCCGTGTTAGTCGCATGGGCTCAGATAACAATATGAAACTGCTTTGTGCGGGTCAGTCAGGAACTTTGCCCGGAGTTAGCGAACGCGGTGTGGGTCCTCTGTGCGACGAACTGGGATTGAAGACTTCTCCATACTGTTGGGTAGTGTGGAGGGTATTTTTGCGCTGCCGGACAGCGTGGGGGACGTCTCCACGCTGCCGGACAGCGTGGGGGACGTCTTTACGCTGTCTGGCAGCGTGGGGGACTTCTCCACGCTGCCTGACAGCGTGGGGGACGTCTCCACGCTGCACGGCGGTGTGGAGGATACGCCCACGCTTTCTGGCAGCGTGGAGGACTTTACTTCGTCGGTGGCACGGGGCCGAACCTCGTTGTCTCATGGCGCGGCATCGTCCGCGCCGAGTGGCATCGTCCGCGCCGAGTGGCATCTGAGCCGGTCGCGCCCGGATGCATGGGAGATTGTTTTCTGCTATGGCGTAGAAATTGTAATTGTTATAGCACGCAGGGTGTCTCCTCTGTTATTCCTTGGCGCAGAAAGTTCTTTGAATTTGGCGAATTGTAAAGTTGCGACATGTGGATGCTCATGAACCTGTTATTTCGTGTTTGTCTTTCCGCTTAATATGTTTGTTGATACTAAGACTCGTAGATCTTAACATGTATACTACTTTTCTTATGCATGTGAACATGTAAACTTGTAGTACACGTAGGTGCACACGTGAACTTGGAGTACATGTAGGTGTACAAGTAGACTGGTAATGCGCGTACATGTACACGTAGACTTGGAGTACACGTAGGTGTACGCGTAAACTTGGAGTACACGTAAGTGTACGCATATACTTGTAATGCGCGTAGATGTACACGTAGACTTGAAGTACACGTAAGTGTATGTGTAGACTTTGTAATGCGCATAGAGGTGTACACGTACTCGTAAGGAGGATGCGTGTATGATGTCTGCGTATATCTGTTCATAAATGAGAAAAAATTATTCAACCATTAAGTAGTATAGAAAATACCTCAAGTTAATGTGGTTCGTCTGTACGTGCTCTTGTTTTGTAAAGAGGGATGGTGTGTTTACTCCACGCGAGTACGGGAATGTTTCGTTCAAATGGCGGGATGCTAGTGAGTGTTGTTTGTATGATCAGTTCGTCTTCACATGTTTCACATGTTTGTATGATCAGTTCGTCTTCACATGTTTCACATGTTCGTCTTCACATGTTTCACACGTTCGTCTCCACATGTTTCACACGTTCGTCTCCACATGTTTCACACGTTCGTCTCCACATGTTTCACACGTTCGTCTCCACATGTTTCACACGTTCGTCTCCACATGTTTCACACGTTCGTCTCCACATGTTTTGTTTCACACGTTCGTCTCCACATGTTTTGTTCCACATGTTTTGTTCCACATGTTTTGTTTCCACACGTTTTGTTTCGCAAGTTTTGTTTTCACACGTTTTGTTTCGCATGTGTTTCGCATGTTTTGTTCAACGTGTTTTGTTTCACATGTTTTGCTCCACGTGTTTTGTTCCACGTGTGTTGTTCCACGTGTTTTGTTCCACGTGTTTTACTCTGACATCTGCTCTGTGTAATGTAGAATTAGCAGACGGGAATTTGCACGGATTTTCTCGTAACGATCAGATAGTCAGGCTCCAGAATTTCTGGGAGGAGCCCGCATTGAGGAGGAGTTGGAGAAGGTTGGTTTTCGGAGGGACTGAGTCCGCAGGTCCTAGACGTGCACAGGGTACGTGTTCTGCTTTTTGCGTTCATCAGCTTTCTCCATGCGTTTGACTTTTACCTTTTTCCTCCGTGTGTGTAGATGTTTTCTTCAGCTGTTTCCTTTGTTTCTTACAGGTGGAAACATGGCTCCAAGACAGAGTTTGAAGGTACCATCAGCTAAGGAGGTGGCCTCCAAGAAGAAAATTCCAACGAAGAAGCCGAGGGTCGAAACGTCTCCCGAGCTTGTGCTCGTTCATCCCCCTAGTTCTGGTATTGGGCCCTCTTCCTCGAGAGTTAATACGCATGAGGCAGACTCTAGAGCGATGCATATGGATTTTTCCTCCTCGATGTCGGTGTTCGAAGATCCATCCTTCCTTCGACGTGTTTCTAGCTCCTTAACTTATGAGAGTGATAAAGCTTATCTTAAGAAGATAGGTGTTCAGAAGGCGTTGGAGCAGACGGCGCTTAGCGGTTACCAGGTTTGTAGTTCAAAAAGTGTTAGAGCAGACGTCTGCTACATCATCGGCTTCCCGACTTGTATGTGTTAACGTCCATATTCTTTGTTGTAGGCGATGATGAGTGCGAACTACGCCCAGGAACATATTAGTTCTTTGAACGCGCAGATCGAAGCGGAGAGTAGTCGCCACGCAGAGTCGGAGAGATCCATGCAAGGGCGAATACTGTGGCAGTAGCTCGAGGCGAGATGATGAAGCAGTACGTTGCAAACGAGCATGAAGGATGGGACCTCGAAGGAGAGATTGAGCGTTATGAGGCCCTGAAGGACGTTGATTACAACTTAGATTCTTGTTCTGACTAGAGATGTCTTTTGAGTCGTGGACTCTATTTCCTTCTTTGCTTGTCTGTTTTTGTTTCAGTACTAGTTTGATAGACTTCGTGAATGGGTGTGTTTTTGCCCCATTCTTTTTAAGTATTTCGACTCGAACTTCGTGAGACGTTGATTCTCACTTGTTATATTCTGAATGAAGTATTTTGTTTACGTTTATACTGTGCACACAAGGTGTGAACGTTCTTTGTATGAGCAAACGGGTTGCCTTTTATAAGTCGTGTTGACTTATGTTTTATAGATGTGGAGCATGCCGAATCTGCGCAAGTATTTTGTGCATGTAAAAAGACAAGCAGAAGTAAGATACTTAGATTTTAAGTGAATTAATACCTCAGGAAATTCTTTATTGATACGTGTGAAGATTTCGTACATTAGTACGAGTACAAGACAATCGGGTTGTCGTATGTAACCCTTTTACAGGAAGGGTAGCAATCGGGTTGCCGAGTACATGTAAAACAGATGAGCAATCGGGTTGCTAAGTATATGTAAAGAAAATGAGCAATCGGGTTGCCACTTTGTCGATGCTTGCGAATGTAGACAGACAAACGGATTGTCTTGTAGTTGAGTTTGTTGTACATTCACACCTGGTTTGTGTTGTCTTTTCATGCGTTTTTATTGGTTCTTCATCTGTTGCTTCTTCATATGTCTTTACGTGCAATGTTGCTTCTTCACATGTCTGTATGTGCATTTTATTGCTTCTTCAACTGTTGCTTCTTCATACGTCTTTACGTGCATTTTATTGCTTCTTCGTTCATGCTTGTTTTTTCCCACATCTCTTTATCCTGTGAAAATACATCAAGTGTGCTCCCCCCAGCCTAAGTGTAGTACTGAACTTTGTGTTGGACTTAGGCTGTGTTAACCTTCGGCAAGAGGTGTCTTCGATTTCCTGTGGGGGAAGAAACAAGTGGTCAATGGCATAGCCATTGACCCTCCGACGCTCAAGTTAGTCAAGTACTAAAAGAGAAGCGAAAGATGGAATATTTGAGTTTAGAGTGCAAAAAATACTTCCCATTTCCTCTCGACATGTTCTTGTGAGCGTGAAACGTGTACTGGTGTGAAGATGTTTTTACCTGCACAATTTCCGTTGAGGGGCTATAGTCGGTGGAAATCCCACCGACTCTCCGATGCCTAAGTCAGTACATGTACAAGTAGGAGAGAAAACAAAGAAGTAACAACAGAGTTTAGAAATGATACAGTTTGAGATGCACGGCATTCCAACTGTTGTTTATGTCACGTCCATCTTGTGCTTGAATTTTATACGCGCCTTGTCCTACCACTTTAGTGATCTGATACGGGCCTTCCCAAGTGGGTGCAAGTTTTCCAGCGCCGCTTTCTTTGGTGTTCTGGAACACCTTTTGAAGTACCCAATCTCCTACCTTAAACGTTCGAGCTCGTATGTTTCTGTTGTAATGACGTGCTACTTTCTGTTGGTAAGCTGCATTTCTAATGGCTGCCATATCACGAATTTCATCGAGCGTGTCGAGATTGTGATTGAGCTGTTGCCAGTTACTTTCTTCTTCTGTCCATTGATAACGGGTAGAAGGAAGTCCTGCTTCTGCTGGTATGACGGCTTCTGAGCCATAAGCGAGTGAGAAAGGAGTTTCACCTGTTGGAGTTCGAACAGTGGTTCTGTACGCCCATAAGACTCCTGGTAGTTCATCTGCCCAGGCGCCTTTGGCTTTCTTCAATCGTTTCTTTATTGTGTTCATGATTGTTTTGTTGGAAGATTCAGCTTGTCCATTTGCTTGGGGGTATCTCGGAGTTGAGAAGTTTAGTTTGATCCCCCATTCTTTGCAAAAATCTTGAAAGTCGAAACTAATGAATTGCGAACCGTTGTCGGTCACGATTTCTTTTGGAACGCCAAACCTGCAAATGACATTCTTCCAAATAAAACTTTTTACCCCTCTATCTCGAACTTGGTGGAATGCTTCTGCTTCAATCCATTTGGTGAAGTAGTCCGTCACAGCTAACATGTACACCCGTGTCCAGGTGCTGTAGGAAGTTTTCCTACTATGTCCATCCCCCATTTCATGAATGGCCAAGGAGATAGTATTGAGTTGAGACGTTCTGGGGGGAGATGAGATGTAGGTGCGAAGCGCTGACAACTATCACACTTTTTTACGAAGTCAATGCAATCTGACCTCATAGTTGGCCAATAGTACCCGGCAGTGAGTACTCTAGTTGTTAGACTGCGTCCTCCGGAATGATTCCCACATTCTCCTGCATGTAATTCAGTGAGGACGTACCTGGCTTCTTGTGGGGTGATACACTTGAGATAAGGTCCTGAGTATGACCTCTTGAGTAGTTGTCCATCTAGGATGGTGTATCGGGCAGCTTTAGCACGAATCTTTCTCGCTTCTCCTTTGTCTTCTGGTAACTCGTCATTTTCCAAGTATCGAATCAAGGGATTCATCCAGCTATCGATTTGATCCGTAGCGGCTACATCTGAAGTAGGATTTTTCCACACTGCTGGCCACTCGAGCAAAACTAGAGGAATATTTTGAGTTACCTTTGTTTGAATTGAAGAACCGAGGTTAGCGAGCGCGTCAGCGTGTCCATTCTCTAGACGAGGTATCTGTGTTATGTTCATTTCTTTGAAGGAAGTTTGTAACTCTTTTACGTGAGCAAGGTATGCAGTCATCTTGGCGTCACGTGCTTGATAAGTTCCCTGTAACTGGTTGACAATGAGTTGGGAGTCTGACTTAACGTCTAATCTCTGGATTCCCATTTCTTTTGCAAGTGTAAGTCCAGCTATAAGTGCCTCGTACTCAGCTTCATTGTTTATTGCTTTGAACGCACAACGGATAGCTCGTTGTATTAGATCTCCTTCGGGAGAAGTTAGAGCTATCCCCAACCCTACACCGTTCATGTTGCTTGAACCATCTACTGATAGGTTCCACTTCTGTTCGCTTTTGTCGGTTAAGCACAACAACTCTTTCTCTGCCTGCATTAGTATGTTAGGTGAAAAATCAACAAGGAAATCAGCTAATACCTGATTTGATGGCGGTCCTTGGTTGGTATGAAATGTCATACTCACTCAGCTCCACTGCCCACTTGGTGAGACGTCCAGAAAGTTCAGGTTTGTGGAGGACATTCTTTAGAGGAAATGTCGTAACGACCACTATTGAGTGACACTGGAAATAAGGTCTGAGTTTACGAGTAGCAGTGACCAGTGCAAGGGCAAGCTTTTCTAACTGGCTGTATCGGGTCTCTGCGTCTAGAAGTGATTTGCTCACGTAGTAGACTGGAAGTTGTTTTTTATCTTCTTCCCGTACCAGTACAGCGCTTACTGCTGTTTCTGCAACTGCCAAATAAATGTAAAGTTTCTCACCTTCTTTGGGTTTTGAGAGTAGAGGTGGAGAGGTCAGGTACGCTTTGACTTGCTGAAGTGCATCTTCGCATGCTGGCGTCCACTCGAAGTTTTTTGACTTGCGTAGGGTGGCGAAGAAAAGGTAGCACTTTTCAGAAGATTTCGATATGAAGCGACTGAGTGCGGCGACTCTCCCTGCTAACTTCTGCACGTCTTTTATGCAAGTGGGAGATAGAATGTTCTTGACTGCTTGTATTTGTTCTGGGTTGGCTTCGATTCCTCTTTGTGTCACCATGTAACCTAAGAATTTTCCTGAGGAAACACCAAATGAACATTTAGCAGGGTTTAGTTTCATGTTATACCTTTTGAGGACGTCGAAGGCTTGGCGAAGGTGATCGAGATGTTGTTCCGCTTCTAATGACTTAACCAACATGTCGTCTATATACACTTCCATCGTATCCCCTATCAATTCAGCGAACATTCGGTTGACGAGCCTCTGGTAAGTGGCTCCTGCGTTCTTCAAGCCGAAGGGCATTACTTTGTAGCAAAAGATGCCTCTTTCTGTCACAAAGGCAGTTTTCTCTTGATCATCAGGATGCATCAAGATCTGATTGTATCCAGAGAAGGCATCCATGAAACTGAGGAGTTCCTGTCCAGATGTAGCGTCGACTAGCATGTCAATATGTGGTAATGGGAAGGAGTCTTTTGGACACGCCTTGTTGAGGTCGGTAAAATCGATACACACTCTCCACTTGCCATTCTTCTTTTTTACCACTACTACATTCGCAAGCCAGTCGGGATAATGGACCTCACGAACTGAGCCGATGTCGATCAACTTCTGAATTTCTTCGTTGATTACTTTGTTTCTTTCTGGAGCAAACTTTCTCCTCTTTTGCTTGACCGGAGGGAAGCTCGGATCAACCTGTAATTTATGAATGATAACCTGCGGGTCAATACCTGTCATGTCAGCGTGTGACCATGCGAAGCAGTCATGGTGAAGCGTGAGGAATTCTACTAGGTTTTCTCTGAGCGTAGGATTCAGTCTTGAACCGATCTGTATTTTATGATCCGTTAGCTCTGAGTGAATCTGTACTTCATCCAACTCCTCCATAGTTGGCTTGTCTGGGTCACTATGGAGTAGTTGTTCTGTCTGTAATTGCTATAAGGGAGCTTTGGGTGTCTTCAAGGTGTTTTTGTAGCAGTTTCGAGACGTGCTCTGTTCGCCTTTGACTTCACGTACCCCCCACGGAGTAGGGAACC
The DNA here is from genome assembly GCF_041429995.1 of Eschscholzia californica. Classification (NCBI taxonomy): domain Eukaryota; kingdom Viridiplantae; phylum Streptophyta; class Magnoliopsida; order Ranunculales; family Papaveraceae; genus Eschscholzia; species Eschscholzia californica. The sequence goes on from NW_028238309.1 coordinate 20,805,201, forward strand.
TTATAACTTGGTGGAAGGTTGATGGGACCGCCCTCATGTTGTGGATCCAAGGACGTCCAAGAATGATGTTGTAGGCAGAGGGACTGTCGATCAGTACTACGAAGGTTGTACTCATGTTGATTCCACCTGCAAAAACAGGTAAAGAAATTTCGCCGAGCGTGTACTTTTGCTCGCCGCTGAAACCGATGAGAATGGTGGGTCGGCGACATATACTCGTTTCTTCCAGTCCCATTCCTCGCAATGCATGTAAAAACAACACGTTAGTAGATGAACCATTATCGACAAGTATTCTTTTAACAAGAACATTAGAAATAGTAAGTGAGATAACGAGAGCGTCATGATGAGGGTTGACGAGCCCTGATGCTTCACTGTCTGGGAAGCTGAGAACTTGGTCAGTGAAGACAGGTGAAGATGTTCTAGATGAGTGAGCGTCTGGATTGGCCGCTACACGTGCACTTCTTTTGGCGGCTGAATGACTGACTCCGCTTACTTCTGATCCTCCCGTGATAACCAAACATGTTTTTGTTGGAGTTGGTTCCTCTGGTTCCTTTGGATGAACATCTCTTTGGGCTATAGTATTTTTCCCTTTATCTGTCAATAGGTCAGTGAGGTGACCTCTCTTCAAGAGTTCAGCTACTTCTAGTCGAAGGGCTATGCAATCAGCGATCATGTGCCCGTGGTCAGCGTGGAACTCACACCACTTGGTATTGTCTCTCTTATCACTAGAAGTTTTTGTCTTGGCGGGCCATCTTACTACATTGCCCATTCCTTTCATTACAGCGACTACTTCGACAGGTTCAATGTTGAGATTGTATTCTGGAATTTTGGAGCGAACAGGCGCTTGATTCTTATCACTTGGACGCCCAGAGGGGGTGCTGAATGGTTTCCTGTTCTCCCTGGACAAGGGTCCTCTGGATGTTGGATATGGTTCTGCATGTCGGCGATCGGTCCTTCTGTCGGACTGTCTAGAGCGTCGATCACTGCTTCTTCCTTCATACGAGTATGACCTGTTTCGGTGGGCTTCGTCTTCTTCCCAACGAATTTCCACCCACGCCCTTGCTAACACGTCTTCCATTGTAGTGCAGTTGAACTTTGTGAGTTCTTTGTAAAGTTCTCCATCTGGTAGAAGACCTTTTCTGAAGGCGTCTACAGCAGTTTCCTGGTTACAATAAGGGATAGATACTTTCTCCCTGTTAAATCTTCCCACGTAGTCACGTAGTGGTTCTCCTCTTCTTTGGTGGACTCGGTACAAGTCACCAGAAAGTTTTTCCAACTTTTTGCTGCTGGCGAATTGTTCGACAAAGGTGTCCGTCAACTGGGCAAATGATGCAATCGAGTTATTTGGGAGGTTTGTGTACCACTGCAATGCTGGTCCAATGAGACTAGACCCAAAACTTCTGCACATGCAGGCTTCACGTAGGTCTCTTGGAATAGCTGCTGTGAACATCCTCTGTTTGTAAGAGGCAATGTGGTCATCTGGGTCAGATGTACCATCATACATCTTCATGTTCGGGAAAGAAAACTTCTTTGTCATCTCCACCAACGCAATAGCATCGACGAAGTGCGAGTCAGCGTAACTGTGAGGAAGACTCTTTTTGAAAGGAGTGGGCATTCCTGGAATACGTGTAATCAATGCTTCCATCTCTGCCAATTTCTTTGCCATTGCTTGTTCTAGAGGACCTGTAAACGCAAACGGAAGCGAATCAGAAGATACATTAACTTGAGTTGATCCGTTTGTCATAGGATACATAGTAGGTAAAGTATATGGGAGAGAAGAGTAAAAGGGGGTAGTAGTTGGAAGAGTTTGATGCGTGTGCTGGGAGACACGTAATGGTGTGACAGGAGTAGCGGTAGGGACTGGAGTTGATCCTCCAGCTGTTACAGGAACTTCTTGACTCGAGGGGCCTGCTCCTTCTGTACTTGTAGGAACTGGTCTGGCATTTCTCGAGGTATGAATTCTGGAACCTCCTGGAGTCATCATAGAAAGTTCGGTAATTTTTTCCTGGAGTAATTGGTTCTCTGCTCTAACCAACAGGTTCTCTTCTTCCAACGCTTTGAAGCGTTCAGAGTTCTCTCGTACTTGAGCGGTAAGTGCAGCAAGTTGAGCAGAAACGTCAAGAGGAGCAGATGTCATGTTCTCTTCCATTTGGCTGATTGTCTTCGTTGTTAGTTGTTGAGGCCCCACGGTGGGCGCCAAACTGTAGACGGTGAGAAGTCTACGGGTCGGAAGTCAGAAGGTCGGTAGCTGAAACGTCTTCTGGAATTCCAAACGTCGAGTTCTTGATTGATGGGCACCAGCAACGTGTGAAAGAAACCTGCAAAAGAAGATGAACAGACACAAACAAACCCGTGAAGGCTTGGGGGGACACCGGGATGGTGCCTGCCAAGGGCCCTCCGACGGTCAAGTCAGCAAAGTATTACAATGGATAATAAACGAAAAGCCGAGGGTATAACCGTTGATGTATTATCGGAGAGTGGCTAGGCTCGTAGAATGACCGGAGTTCGAATCTACGGGAGTGAAATGATCAGAAGTACGAGAGTAGATGTTACCAGTAGCGTCGAGCAAGAAGAAGGTTGTGATCTCCTCGAAGACGTCTGGAAGCGTCGAGCAGGAAGCGTCGAGCCGGAAGCGTCGAGCAGGAAGCGTCGAGCCGGAAGCGTCGAGCAGGAAGCGTCGAGCAAAGATAAGCTTTAACACCTTTGAGGCGTTTAGTAGTGTCCACGACCAGAACCAGGTGAACTTGTATGCAAACGTCTCGAGAATAATCGAAGAACAGAGGGCGAGTGGAGGAGAAGAAGTAGTATGGGTTGCTTTGCTCTGTATTCGATGATCTGAGAAATGAAAGTGCTCCTCTTTATATAGGCTTGAGGAGTGATCCGTTGGGAGGAGTAAAGGTTGACCGTTACGGAGTAAATGCATGGTAAGATACCTGGGATATGGTGACGTGTACACTGGCTGTACATGCACAACGGTTGTGCATGTTCTCTGGCAACTACTCTGATTGTGCATGTGCATGGTCTCACATTTATGTGAGACGTTACCATGTTATGCATGTCATTGATGGGGGATAATTGTCTCTGGAGTTATGTTGACCAAGTTTGAGATCTATGTCATTATGGGCATATGTGACATGTCGAGGATCTCATCGTCAAATGATCTTTAACACGTGGTGCATGGAGATCTAGACGTGTCAAGCGCCAGGCGTGTGGAGACTCAGGCGTGTGGAGACTCAGGCGTGTGGAGTTCTGTGCACGTGGAGACTCTTTGCACGTGGTTGGGCTCGACACGAGTTTTAGGGTCTAGGCGACGATGGCCCATTAAGAGACTTCTGGGCTGGGCCCGAGAGTGTTGCGCTGGGCTTGACGTCTTAATGGGCGCTTTTAGTGCCGAGGGCCCTGGTGTGGATTTTGGTCAACACATTAACTAGGACTCCTCCCTAGGGTCCCTGGTCGTGGCCTTATCTACCAGGGTTGTTTCGTCGGTTTGAGCACGAATAGTTTAACTATGACTTCTCCTTAGGGCCCCTGGTCGTGGCTGAAGGATTTATCCGTTCGGTCTGAAGGAGATGTCCTTCCGAAGGAGTGTCCTTCGACCAAGGTGGCAATGCGATCAATTTGTCAGTTAGGATAACGATGACCACACGTAAAGATCATCCAGTCCGGTCCAATTAGGGGTCGTAATGCTTTGCTAGAAGCCAACTACGATCGTCGGATCAAGGAGTTGATTCGCAGCTAACATAGACCGGATCCTACAACGGGCTACACATAAGAGTGGTAGCTTGATCGGAGAGAATTGACTAGACGGGAACTGGCTAAAGTTGGATGGGATTCAACTGGAAAGGCCGAAAGGGTCCGAATGGAGATTCGGGACAAGATAGAAGGAAGGCTCTTTGGGCCGGCCATGAGATGGCCGACCAGTGTAAGTGGGCCGGCCACATAAGGCCCATGGTGGGCTGCCCTGGTCGGCCACACTTAAGGGGATTATCAAAATACCCCAAAAAGGGTATTTTGGTAATTATCTTTTCTGTGACCCAGAAAATAGAAAACCTAATCTGAATGAGATTCTAATTAGGGTTTGTCTATATATTGGGTCAGTTGAGAACAGAAAAGGTGTGGATTTTTCTCTAAGGAAAAATATACAGCTCTCTCTCTCTCTGAATATACAGCTATTGGAGAGAGAGGAATATAGAGAAAAAGTTCCCATTCTATCAATCTAGTCAAGAAGAAGAGTTCTTCTCAACCTTCTAGTAAGTCCTAGAAGTCTGAAAGGAAGGGAGATCAAGTCTATTCACTCGGTGTCTCTAGTAGAGGAGCTACAGTTGGAGCTCTCGATCTTTGCATGCGATTGGAATGGTTCGAGGGAAAAACGCGTTAAGGTATTTATCCCTCTCTAGTTCATTGATTAGTTTATGCATGTCGATCCTGGGCAATCTAATGTTAAACATGAGATGTTTGAGATTCCGCTTACAACACTAGTTAGTGTATAGGATACACAAAACCCTACAGTGGCATCACGAGCCGGTTGCATGAAACTATCTCTGACTAGTCGAATTAGATTCGAGCTTGATTGATTAGATGATTTTATGTTTAAATAGGGATTTAGACATGAAATTGATTAGTTTAAATTAGATTTAGACTTAATCGGTTAGAAAATTGAAAGAGTTTCAGTGGGAAGACTTTAAAATTTGGTGTTTTTGAAAAGAGTTTTCAAAATAAAATTTTAAAGTGGATGGTTTTTTGAAAAGAGTTTTCAAAATTGCTGAGTTTTGGATGAAGATTCATCAAAACAGCAACAAAAGTTGGAATTTTTGGAAAATTGGAAGAAAACATGGTGCAGTCCAGGAGACCGGACTGACCAGGACGCGTCCCAGGACGCGTCTGGCCAGTCGCGGACGCTCAGGACGCGTCCCAGTCCTTCCCGGACTGGGAATCCGAGGGCGTCTCGGATTAGGACGCGTCCGAGCTATTCTCGGACAGAAGACGCGTCCGAGAGCGTCTCGGACAGGGATCCCGAAGGATCCGCGTCTGGCACCTGAGGTCGCGTCTTCCAGACGCGACCACAGAGATAAGTCTGGACGCGTCTCGGATTGAGAATCCGGACGCGACCAGGACTGGACCTTCCAGAACGCGTCTGGGACGCGTCTGGTGAGACCAGGAGCTGTCTCGGACTGGGAGTCCGAGAAGCATAGACTTGGGCAGAGCGTCTAGGACGCGTCTGCAGGACTAGGAAGCGTCTGGCCTAGGGCCAGGACGCGACCACCCGAGGGACTTGGCACGGTCTGGAACGTGCCAATCCGGGTCCAACCTTGGTTTGGACCTTGACCGAGACTTGACTGGGTTTAGTCAAAGGGTCCCTTGACCAAGTTTGACTTAAGTCTTTGGAGTTAGACTCGGGTCTTTTGGGCCTTGACTTAAGTGGGAGGTTTCTATTTTCTTCTTCCAACTTTGACCATATTTTTTCCGAAAGCGACCCGGGCCAACCAAAGCCTGAATCGGAGTTTTTCCAAAACGATTTCAAAATCTTTTAGGGTAAAACCAAAACGAGCCGTTAGTCAGAATTATGAGATAATTAGACTTAAGGCACGTTAGACATAGAGATGTCGGTAGTATCTCCCGAAAAGCTATCTAGAACATAGCAAACCTAGATTCGACCTAAGTAAGCGAATCTCATACATACTTGGGTGTTTTATGAATGTCATATTATTATGTATGTATGGATGTGAATGCGGGTTCTAGTATGGCCATATAATTGTTCTATCTTGTTTTTAAGCACGGATGGGTGCCCGATGTAATTAATTTAATTTCAAGTTTTATACGATCTGCGAATCGTTGAGTCTTGTAATTAGAGTTAAGGGTACAATTGAGTCCATTGAAGAGCCAAAGGATGAGATCGTGGTTCGAGTGGGAGAATTCAATGGATGTTCGAGGATGGAGATCCAGGCGAACGGAGGCTAAACAAGCAAAGAACCTAAGAAGATTAGATCTTTTAGGTTAGGGGCCATACTAGGATCATGTCTGCTTGATTTATTTTCTCGTGCGCATTTACTTAATTACGTTTTGTGTGGTGTATGATTATGTTAGAGTTCACAGTAATGCATGCAAACAAAAACGTAAGAGTCCCCAAAAGGAATTTTGAGTAATGCCTACCCAGATTAAGACACCTGTTGCGCCCTTGTTCATCGATGGTGGGTCATGCCAAAGCAGGGTGCCATCTTTTACCTTGGGACAATACGGGTAGACCTATGAAGAGGTCTACATGTCTAAATGGTTATTCTCAACGAGTCAGCAAAAGAGTTTTGGATTTCGAGGCAAAAGGATGAATTTAACACATAAGTGTTATTCATCAACCAAGAGTCATATGAGATATGATCAGTAAGGAGTTACTCACCCAGGAGGGTGAAGTTAAGGGCAGTGCCAAAGTACGCTTAGCTTCACAGGAATGGGGTCTTGGAATCGTATTATTCATAGGGGGACGGTTTTCATTGAATAATATGGCAAAAAGAGTTTTTGCATAAACATTGAATGTAGTACTTAGCAAAATCCTTATTTTGTTTCTGTAGAGTAGAGATGGCAAATAGTATTAGTTCACGTTTAGATAGAGATCTATACGACTTTCTAGATTGGGAGGAAGATCAGAGAAGAGTTCTCGATGCTTCAAAGAAAGAAAGCGTAATAGAGCTACCAGAAAGGGAAGTGGAAGTCGGTGCCTATGTTATAGAGGTCAATTTGGCAGATATGGCTGACTCTCCCTCATGGGTATATGATACCGGATGTGGAGCACATATAATTTCAGAATTAGATGAGCTCAAGGAGGTCAGGTATCTGACAAAGAGCGAGATGGTTCTACGAGTCGCAAATAAGGCAAGAGTTGCTGTTGTGGCTGTAGGAACTTTCGAGCTCAGTTTAGAGACTGGGTTGATATTAGTGCTACGTAATTGCTATTACGTACCGACTATATCAAGGAACATCATCTCTGCGTCAGTGTTAGACAAAGAGGGATATCACGCTATAATAAAGGACAAGAGTTGTTCTTTATACAAGGGTGAGATGTTCTATACCAGTGCTAAGCTGCGTAATGGTCTTTATGTTGTGAACATAGAAGACGAAATCCTGAACATAGACACGAAACGGCTTCGTTCTCATGATTCTAACCAAAGCTATCTCTGGCATTGTCGTTTGGGTCACATTAACATGAAACGCATGCAGAAGCTTCATGCAGATGGACTTCTGGGATCGTGTGATTTGGAATCGTACGATACATGTGAGCCATGCTTAGTGGGCAAGATGACAAGATCGTCCTTCAAGGGGAAAGGAGATCGGGTGAGTGAACCCTTAGGACTGATACATACGGATGTATGTGGACCTATGAGTACACTTGCGAGAGGTAACTATGGCTACTTCATAACGTTCACTGATGACTTCACTAGATATGGTTACGTATATCTAATGAGGCATAAGTCGGAATCGTTTGAAGTGTTCAAACAATTCCAGAATGAAGTAGAGAATCAGCTTGGCAAGAAAATAAAAGCCATTCGATCGGATCGAGGTGGTGAGTATTTGAGTCAAGAGTTTGAGGATCATCTTCGGAGTTGTGGAATAGTTTCACAACTCACTCCTCCAGGAACACCTCAGATGAACGGTGTGTCCGAGAGGAGGAATCGAACATTGATGGACATGGTTCGATCGATGATGAACTTAGCCGATCTTCCCAACACTTTCTGGGGGTATGCTCTAGAAACGGCTGCTTTCACACTTAACCGAGCTCCGTCAAAAGCTGTAGAAAAGACGCCATATGAGATATGGACTGGAAAGGTTCCAAAGTTGTCTTTTCTCAAAGTCTGGGGTTGCGATGTTTATGTAAAGCGTTTACAAGGAGATAAACTAGCACCAAGATCAGACAAGTGTCTCTTCGTCGGTTATCCGAAAGAGACAAAGGGGTATTACTTCTACAACCCGTCAGAGAACAAAGTGTTTGTTGCTCGTGATGGTGTCTTCCTTGAAAAGGAGTTCCTTTCCAAGAAGACAAGTGGGAGAAATATAGAGATCGAAGAGGTTCAATCTGAGTAACAAACTGGCACCATTGTACCGATGTCAGAAGTCGCGATTCCTAACTATTATGAGCCAATAGAAAAGGAAAGAGAGGATGAGATGGTAGATCTCGGAGATCCTCCCGCGCAGAGCGAATGTGATTCGCAGGAGAACCCTCAAGGAGTTGAGAGTGTCTCACCTGTTGTTCAAGCCCCGCGTAGGTCCGCAAGGCTGATTGAGTTATCTCAACGACAAGAGTTGTTGTTGGTAGAGGATAATTGATGTGGCGTTAAAATCCCACATTGAGATCACTTAACTTGGATGAGTTAGTTCGTTTTATTTGTTTATTTATTTTAAATCAATCTGAAAACCCAACTTATTATCTTTTCGTTTTTAGTCTGAGTTAGTGACTGACACTTAAACCGGTGGGTTAGACTCTTTCGGTATTCGTATTACCTTCCTATCTTCGTGGATCGATCCCGGTCTTACCGGGTTATTACTTGACGCCCGTATACTTGCGGGTGGAGACCTTTTAGGGTAACCTTTTAGGCCCATCAAGTTTTTGGCGCCGCTGCCGGGGATAGGTTTAGTAGTTTGGATATTGTTTGCTTGTTTTGTTCATTAGTTTAGTGTTATTTGTTAACTTAGACGTTTTTGTTTATTTTCGTAGTTTCTGACTCTTTCTTGTTTTCAGGAACTACTTTAAGAAAAAAAAGCCAAAAAGAGAAATAGGAGCGAAGGAAAAGAAAGAAATCGAAGGAAAAACGAAACGAGAAGAACATCCGCTAGTATCGTATTCTATCTCTTTCTTTCTTACTTGTGTGTAATTGGTTGGTAGTTTACATTTATAGCTTGTGTGTTGTTCCTTGAACATTGTGAGATCATGACACGTTATTCTAACGGTTGGTCATTCCATGATGATGATGATGACCTTGAGCTGAAGAGTTCCATCATTACCCGACCTGATATGACCTTAAGAGAATACCAACAGTTGCGTAGAGCTGAGCTTAACCAACGTGGTATGACCCTAGGAGAATACCGACGGGTTAATGAGGGGAATAGGTCAATTGAGCCTAATCGACCTGGTATGACCTTCGCAGATTATCAACGAATGTGTAGAGATGATCAGATTAGTGAGAGGAATAGACTATCTGAACCTGATCGATCTCGTATGACACTAGCAGAATACCGACAGATGTATAGAGATGGTCAGATTAGTGATGGATATCGTCCGACACCAAATATGTATGAGAGACCTTATATTCCACACTATTCTGAGACCAATGACTTTAGAGGCAGGTATGATCCTAGTATATACGGAGGGAGTTATTATCAAGAGTCTTCATGGAACTACACTAGTGAGCCTTATTATGAGGAGACTCTTGAAGAGTCCACGAGTCGTCTTAGAGAGATGATGTCACAATTTGCGACTCAAACGACGCAGGAGACTGAGTCATTGACTCAACAGGTAAAGATGCTTAAGTCACAGTTATTCGTCGACGAGGAAGGGGTTTCACCGCCCCAAACTCAAGAGGGTACTAGGTACGATGACGAGGGTAATACGTCTAACCCTAGTACTAAGTTAAATGTCGATGAATTTACTAATAGTACCTTAGAGCCTGAACGGTCTGATGACCTTGTTGTCTTGTTTCCTCCACCAGTGTCGTCTCACCATGATAGGACTACATTAGACGTTGATGTTCAGGGTGATGGCTCTACGAGCAAGTTTGAGGATGACACGATTATGAACTATCCGATTTTTGACACATGTAAGGAGTCAGTCTTAGATGCAATGCTAGGAAGGCCTGATATTATAACTGACTGCGAGGCTCCAGATGCCTTTGAGGATGTTGATGACATAGTAGTTAGAGACATGTTGGATAGTTTGTCAGACTATTTACCTAAGGAAACCATGGACCTTGACTTGGTCCCCGAGCCTACTGTCTTACCCTTAGAGTCTAGTTCGACTTTCCACATGATCTCAAACTCGGTTGTTGATCCCTTTTGGGACATTTCAGGCGTCTTTCCAAAGACGTCTATGGACATAGTGGATATTCTGTCCACTAAGCTTCCAGATGATTTTTTTGCCTTCGACTGATATTTTGACTCTTCACATATATGTCGATCCTTTTGATGATTTATTTGTTGTCGCTCCTTCTATTTATGCCTACTTAGTGGACTGTGCACCCACTAAGTTTGGGGATGGCTTGTTTTCTTCTATCGTCTCATGTGCACTTCATATCCTTTATCTTTTTATGAGACGATTAGCACCTGCATATAGCTTTCTTTGGGTTGACCCCCAAAATTTCCGTCTCTTATTGTATGATCTTTGACTGATTGAGATGGGTCTTGATGTTTGTGGGTATCATCTCTGGAAGCCCTCCACGAGACAGAACTCGTGCTCTTGCGAAAGCAAGAGAATCAACGGCTAATTGCATAGCTCAATGCAATCGTGTGTACCCGCGTTAGTGGTCATTTTTATGGTCATGATCTTATGTGCTTTATTCTCATATCTCTTGTTGATCATAGGAGCATTTCTTACTTGTTTTTCTTCTGAGGCATGGTTTGTTCCAAGTTTGGGGATGGCGACGAGCTCGACATCAACTTGGAACCTGTTCATACACGAGTCTCGGTAGTGGTATCTCTTATCTCCTCCGGCTATGGTAATATCTTTCCATTCTTCTCTTTAAATTAATATGTCTTATCTTTTGGTGAGTATACGGTTGAAACATTGAGGACAATGTTAATTTTAAGTTTAGGGATGGGGTATGACTTTTAGCCATGACCATGGGGTTTCAAAAGACAAGAAGGTTCAATAATTCGACCAAATTTGAAAATTTTTGGGTAGATTTGATATGACATTAGTGGTATGCTTAAGTATGTTGATGCATGTGTTTCAGTTTTGGTGAATCTTATGCATGTTCTTAGTCTTTTTCATGAATGTTAAGTCCTTTAGTGTTTGTTTTCTGATCATATGAGTAGCATCCTAAGGAAGAAGAAATATTTCTGAGGGACCTATACTAGTCATTAGTGGAGACTTAAACCCATGTGAGATATCTGAGCCTTTATATTGTTTTCGAGTGTACTCTTCTGCGCTAACTCTGAGTAGAATGAAGAGCTACTCAACCTCGTAACTTTTAAAAGAGCTTAGACGATCTCATGAGCTCAACTTTCTTAGCCACTAGGAGTGACATCAGGATAGCGACCTTACTCTTATAGTCCATGAAACCCGATAATAGTGTCAACTTTAGGTAGACGGATACTCCACCATCTATTCATCATCCTAATCCTGAGAATGAAGACATGATAGTTATAGAAAGAAGAATGTGAAAGCAAAGTGCGAAAGAAGAAAAAGTTGTTTGTTGAGAATACTAGTGTTAGTATTTGTTTGTTATGAAAAAAAAGTAAAAAAAAAAAAAAAATGAAAAAAAAATGAAAAAAAATTGAGTTTATGGGTTATTTGTGTTTTTTATGTGTAATTGTTGTGAGAATAAAGTATTCAAGGCAGAAAGCTAAGTTTAGAAGTTGTTTGAGCGTTCTTTTTATTGAAGACGTCGACGTTCTCGGGATTTCACTACTTTCATCTCATTACTTGTATCCGTTGACCTTTAGGAAACATTGTTAGAGGGTATAGTGGGTGAGAAGGGTGAGTGAACTTCCCCATTCCATTTTAGTGGTTATTTCCATTCTTTAGAGATCATTTCGTTCTAAAACTTGTTATCCTCATTTGTTTTGTATGTGTTGAGTTTCTCTTTATTCCATGCTCACACATTAGAGTGAACCGTATTATCTATTTTTGAGTGATTTCATGTTTAAGAGTGTATAACCGTGAGGCTAAAGTCGAGGCGAAATGTACTAAGATAGAAATCGAAGTTGTGTGACTTTGAACTTAGATGATGCTCATTATGATTGGACACTTACATTTTAGGATGAGACTACTAGTGAGGAGGCTTTTAGCATATATATGCGTTTATCGATTTTGATTCGTTTGTTTAGCATGCTTGAGTGTGTCATTAGTTGTCATTATCTTATTTACATCGATGTTGAACTCTTTTATGTCTTTGAAACTGGAATTTTGTGGGTATATTCTCTGGAAACCCTCACGAGACGACACTCGTCCTTTAGGGGTAACCTAGGGGTTTAACGGCTTATTGCATACGCTAAATGCAATCGGGATTCCTCCGAAAGTGAGTTAGGATTTTACTTTGAGTTTGTTTGCTCGAGGACTAGCAAATTCTAAGTTTGGGGATGTTTGATGTGGCGTTAAAATCCCACATTGAGATCACTTAACTTGGATGAGTTAGTTCGTTTCGGGTTTTAATTCTAATTATTTATATGTTTTCCCTGGTAGGTAGCTTATTTGGAGTTTGACGTTTGATTTGGAATAAAACGGAGCATTTGTCACTTTTTCATCTCGTGTGGAAGAAATCGATAGGAAAGAGCACCAGGGGTATTTTGGTCATTTTGAGAAAATCAGAGGTTAGAGGGGAAAACAGCAACATTAGGCTTCTAGGGTTCGGACAGAGAAGCAGCTCGGGAGCAGCTGAAGCAGGGCTCGGTTTTCTCGGGACAGTAGGCACGGCCGACAGCAACAGCTCGGCCGGACTTCGTCTCTCTTGGTCGGGGACGCGTCTAACAGCAACTCAGCCGGAACGAGACTTTCGAGTTCACCTTGGCACGGGACAGCACCTGCTCGGGACCGGACTGTTCTTGGCCGGAAATACTTACTCTCGGCCGGTTTTGTTCATGGTGGTTCCGGCAACTCCTTTGACCGGAAACCATAGGGGTTTTACTTAGAACACCTTTACCTTGAATGTCCTTGTGTTTGATTGAAGTTTTGGCTAAGAAATCTTAGAGAGAGAAAGCTTGCTTGAGCTTTCATGGTGATTTAGGGTTAAGAGGAAGAAGACAACTCTGTTGTTAAGGGGAGGTTAAGTTCTGCTGAGAGGACACCTATTGTACACTGTTAAGGGGACTCCTGTTTTCTTTTACAGGGAGATCGACAGCACTTAAACACTTGTATTTCCCGTCGATCTTAGTCTCGTGCTTCATCGGAATAGGGAGATTCTCACCTTAACTCATGTCTTTCTTTATTTTCTTCTCGTTTATTATGTGCTCCACCATGTCTAGCTAGCTTTTGTAGTCGGATACTCGTGATACATGTTTTGATGTGACAAGAGTTTTATTGCTTTTAATGATAAAATCTTCCGGATTTTTAGACCGTTCATGGACTGGAATCTGAGTTAAACCAAGAGTTCGTTGACCCATCCAAGTAAATGGGTGAAGTTAACTAACTTTTTATGCTTATAGATCATTAGTACTAGTCACTATCGACTTTGTGGATCGAAGTATCCTCTTCATTCGATTCTTGCTCGACCATTTTTCCCGAAATTCTCACCTTTAGTTAGTTAGCTCTATTTGTTTATTTATTTGAAATCAATTCAAAACCCCAATTATCATCTTTTCATTTTAGTCTGAGTTAGTGGTTGACACCTAGACCGGTGGGCTAGACTTTCTCGATATTCTTATTACCTTCCTATCTTCGTGGATCGATCCCGGTCTTACCGGGTTATTACTTGACGCCCGTATACTTGCGGGTGGCGACCTTTTAGGGTAACCTTCTAGGCCCATCAAGTTTTTGTCAAAAACTTGATGGGCCTAAAAGGTTACCCTAAAAGGTCTCCACCCGCAAGTATACGGGCGTCAAGTAATAACCCGGTAAGACCGGGATCGATCCACGAAGATAGGAAGGTAATACGAATACCGAAAGAGTCTAACCCACCGGTTTAAGTGTCAGTCACTAACTCAGACTAAAAACGAAAAGATAATAAGTTGGGTTTTCAGATTGATTTAAAATAAATAAACAAATAAAACGAACTAATCTAAAAGTGAGAGATTCGGGAAGAGTCGAGCAAGAATCAAATGAGAGGGATACTTCGATCCACAAAGTCGATAGTGACTAGTACTAATGATCTATAAGCATGAAAAGTTAGTTAACTTCACCCATTTACTTGGATGGGAACTCTTGGTTTAACTCAGATTCCAGTCCATGAACGGTCTAAAAATCCGGAAGATTTTATCATTAAAAGCAATAAACTCTTGTCACATCAAAACATGTATCACGAGTATCCGACCACAAAAGCTAACTAGACATGATAGAGCACATAACAAACGAGAAGAAAATAAAGAAAGACACGAGTTAGGGTGAGAATCTCCCTATTCCGATGAGGCGCGAGACTAAGATCGACGAGAAATATATGTGTTGAAGTGCTGTCGATCTCCCTGTAACAGAATGCAGGGGTCCTCTTAACAGTATAAAATGGGTGTCCTCTCAGCAGAACTTGACCTCCCCTTAATAGAGTGTCATCTTCTTCCTCTCAAACCAAATCCACCATGAAAGCTCAAAGCAAGCTTTCTCTCTCTAAATAAATTCAGTCCAAATCACAATTAAACACAAGGAGAATCAAGGCAATAATATATCAATCAAAAACCCTAAGGTTTCCGACTCAATTGATGGCCGGAAAACCTATAGAATCCGGTTGAATGGAAGTGAGATCCCGGCCAAGTTAAGAAGATTCGGCCAAAACAAGGTCCTGCCGAGTTCCCGAGCTAGCGTTGCCGTCCCGAGTTGGTTCTGTCCGAGCTTCTAGAGCTTCGTCCCGTGCCGTCAATGGCTGTCCCGAGCTGATCCCTAAGAAATCCGAACTCGAGCTGCTGCTCCCGTGCTTGAGTTCGTCCCGAGCAGCTGCTAATGGTGGTCCGATCTGCTGCAAGAGCGACCCAAGCTTGCTGTTCGTCAGAGTTCTTGCTGATTCTCCCCGTCTTCTAGCCCTTTCCGGCGACTTTTGTGTGCCGGCCAAGCTATGGCCGGCAATCGTCCCCCCTTTCTCTCTCTTAGTCCTAAACCCTAATGCATTGATTGAGAAGATGATGACCCCTTAATCAGATTTCTTTTCTTTTCCCCCAAATACAAATCCTTGACTTGGTAAGACTATTTTTGACTTGGGCTTATAAAGAGGAGTGCCCCTAAACTTCTCCTTTGGTCTTCTTTCTTTCAACTTTTGGGCCTTGGATTTTGGGCTCCATTAAGTAACCAAGGGGTGCTTGCATAATTGTTTCTACTTCTTCTAATTTTCAGAAAAGACAAAAATGTCTTTCGGCTTCTTTCCTCCGTAACTTTTCCGCCCGACCACCGGATTCGACTTCCGTCTTCACCGCCGGACTCACCATTGACTCCACTTTCTATTGAGCCTCTGATTTCACCAAAATGACCAAAATACCCCTGACGCTCTTTCCTTCCGGTCTCTTTCACATGAGACGAAAATGTGACGAATTGCTTCCTTTTATTCCGAATGTAATGCTAAACTCCAAATAAGCTTCCTAACAAGAAAAATACATAAATTATTAGAAATAAAACCCGAAACGAACTAACTCATCCAAGTTAAGTGATCTCAATGTGGGATTTTAACGCCACATCAATAATGAACCCAACACCTACAAAGAAGCTATGACGAGCCCAGACTCCGAAAAATGGCTGGGAGCCATGAAATCCGAAATTGAATCCATGTCTGAGAATCAAGTTTGGAACTTGGTTGATTTGCCCGATGGGGTAAAACCCATAGGATGCAAATGGATTTTCAAGATGAAAACAGACAAGGATGGAAACGTGAGCGTTTTCAAAGCTAGACTCGTGGCAAAAGGTTACAGACAAGTCCAGGGTATAGACTACGAAGAAACCTTTTCCCCTGTCGCGATGCTTAAGTCCATTAGGATTATTCTAGCAATTGCAGCTCATTACGATTATGAGATTTGGCAAATGGATGTCAAAACCGCCTTCCTGAACGGTAAACTGGAAGAGGATGTGTACATGACACAGCCTGAGGGTTTTGAGGATTCCGGGAATGCTGGAAAGGTTTGCAAGCTTCAAAGGTCCATCTACGGGTTGAAGCAAGCAAGTCGGAGCTGGAATCTTCGATTCGACGAGAAAATCAAAGAGTTTGGTTTTCTGAAGAATGAAGAGGAATCTTGTGTATACAAGAAGGTTAGTGGGAGCAACCTAGTTTTCTTGGTCCTGTATGTGGATGACATACTGATCGTTGGAAATAACATTCCTATGCTTGACTCCGTGAAAGAGTGGCTTAGGAAGTGTTTTTCAATGAAAGACCTAGGAGATGCAGAATACATATTGGGCATCAAGATTTATAGAGATAGATCGAGGAGGATGATTGGACTTAGTCAAGAGACTTATATAGATAAGATTCTTGAGAGGTTCAAGATGGAAGACTCTAAGAGAGGATTCCTACCCATGACACATGGTACGACGCTTAGCAAGACTCAGTGTCCCCGAGATCCTGATGAGCTGGCACACATGAAGAAGGTGCCTTATGCTTCGGCAATAGGATCTATCATGTACGCCATGGTCTGCACTCGCCCAGACGTCTCATATGCTTTGAGTATGTGTAGTCGTTACCAATCTAATCAAGGTGAGAAACACTGGACCGCAGCCAAAAATATCCTGAAGTACTTGAGAAGGACTAAGGATCACTTCTTGGTGTATGGCGGGAAAGACGAACTAATCGCGGAAGGCCATGTGGATGCGAGCTTCCAAACGGACAGAGATGATTTCCGATCGCAGTCGGGTTATGTCTTTTGTCTAAACGGAGGAGCAGTAAGCTGGAAGAGCTCAAAGCAGACTACTGTAGCAGACTCTACCACAGAAGCAGAATACCTTGCCGCTTCGGAAGCAGCGAAGGAAGGAGTTTGGATAAAGAAGTTTATCTCCGAACTTGGTGTAGTTCCTAGCATAGAAAATGGGGTTACTCTGTATTGTGACAACAATGGAGCTATCGCCCAGGCTAAGGAACCAAGGGCACACCAGAAATCCAAACATATCCTAAGGAAGTACCACGTGATTAGGGAAATCACTGAGCGAAAGGATGTGGTCATTTGCAAAGTCGATACGGACGACAACGTTGCCGATCCGTTAACTAAACCACTGCCTCAGCCCAAGTATGAGAGTCATAGAAGGGGCATAGGTATAAAGCGCATCGATGAATGGCTTTAAGTTGTAATTGGATTAATGAAAAGGGGTTTTCATGTAATCAATTAGCTACATTCAATAAAAAGAAATAAAGGAGTTATTTCTGTCATTAAATAATGGTTTAGTGTTTAATGACGGTCCAAAATAATGAGGAATTCCAGGTAGGTTTATCAGATACGTGATCTGGTAAATGGAACCCTACTAAGTGAACATGGAATAGATTCATTATAGAGTCCCTAGTCCAGGTCATTGCATGGACAACAATGACTCAAGAAGACTAGCATGGGAATTGACTGATAGCGCAGTTCCATGGGCTATAGGAATATGGTATTTAAGTCAATTACATGGATCTAGATTGGGGAATCTACATTGGATTAACCCAAAGATGAGAGTTTTTTCAAGGAGTTGAAAAAGGCGTCACAAACTCTCATAGGCAAGATTGGAGAGATTCCGTAAACATGAGTGCTCCACTCATCTTATGTAAGGAATGTTGAACTTTGGTACTGTCAAACGCCGCGCCGTAAAAGAAGGTTATAAAGGCAGCATACTGGGGGAGACATGATAGACATGAAGTTAAGTGGGAGTACAAGACTGGATGATGTCCTCCTATTAAGTTAGGAATAAGTATCTCCGGGCCACTTGAGGAGAAGCAACTGGAAAATGTGTGGCCGCACTCAAATGGATTAAGAGTTAATCATTTGAATTGACAGTTGTTCTCTGGATCAAGAAAGTCTGAACGGTGTGACGTATCAGATGAGATACTAAGCGACATGGGAATCGAGCATTGCACTTGTTCTAAGTACAAGTGGGAGACTAAAGGATTTATCCGTTCGGTCTGAAGGAGATGTCCTTCTGAAGGAGATGTCCTTCCGAAGGAGTGTCCTTCGACCAAGGTGGCAATGCGATCAATTTGTCAGTTAGGATAACGATGACCACACGTAAAGATCACCCAGTCCGGTCCAATTAGGGGTCGTAATGCTTTGCTAGAAGCCAACTACGATCGTCGGATCAAGGAGTTGATTCGCAGCTAACATAGACCGGATCCTACAACGGGTTACACATAAGAGTGGTAGCTTGATCGGAGAGAATTGACTAGACGAGAACTGGCTAAAGTTGGATGGGATTCAACTGGAAAGGCCGAAAGGGTCCGAATGGAGATTCGGGACAAGATAGAAGGAAGGCTCTTTGGGCCGGCCATGAGATGGCCGACCAGCGGTAAGTGGGCCGACCACATAAGGCCCATGGTGGGCTGCCCTGGCCGGCCACACTTAAGGGGATTATCAAAATACCCCTAAAAGGGTATTTTGGTAATTATCTTTTCTGTGACCCAGAAAATAGAAAACTTAATCTGAATGAGATTCTAATTAGGGTTTGTCTATATATTGGGTCAGTTGAGAACAGAAAAGGTGTGGATTTTTCTCTAAGGAAAAATATACAGCTCTCTCTCTCTCTCTCTGAATATACAGCTATTGGAGAGAGAGGAATATAGAGAAAAAGTTCCCATTCTATCAATCTAGTCAAGAAGAAGAGTTCTTCTCAACCTTCTAGTAAGTCCTAGCAGTCTGAAAGGAAGGGAGATCAAGTCTATTCACTCGGTGTCTCTAGTAGAGGAGCTACAGTTGGAGCTCTCGATCTTTGCATGCGATTGGAATGGTTCGAAGGAAAAACGCGTTAAGGTATTTATCCCTCTCTAGTTCATTGATTAGTTTATGCATGTCGATCCTGGGCAATCTAGTGTTAAACATGAGATGTTTGAGATTCCGCTTACAACACTAGTTAGTGTATAGGATACACAAAACCCTACAGTGGCCTCAGCTACCAGGATTGTCTGTTTTGCCTATTTAAAGTGAGTTTAACTAGGACTTCTCCTTAAGGCCCCTGGTCGTGGCCTCAACTATCAGGGTTGTCTGTTTTGCCTAAGCAAAGTGAGTTTAACAAAGCTCCTCCTTAGGGCCTCTGGTCGTGGCTTTAGCTACCGGGACTGTCTGTTTTGCGTAAGCAAAGTGAGTTTAATTAGGACTCCTCCTTAGGGCCCCTGGTTTTGGCCTTAGCTACCAGGGCTATCTATTTTGCCTAAGCAATGTGAGTTTAACTAGGACTCCTCCTTAGGCCCCCTAGTCGACAGTATGAAAGAGGCATAAAGCCTGACAAATTTATTACAATATTTACTATATATATATTGCCTAAATTACATGGGATAAATCTTTCAATGTGGTGAATGCAATGGTGTACTCTATTTATGAATTTGACGAGTCAGATCAAGCCAAAACCGAGTCCGACTCCAACAGTGTACAATCACGATTTAAAAAGAGGAACAAGTTGAGCAATTTCTACTATACCGCGACCCAAAACCTAATAGTTGGTCTAAATATGTTTCGACAGGTTCTCCCTCTCAGGAGATGGAATGTTATATCGAGGGTGAATGGGCTTGCTATTTCCTTGCCTCAGAAATTTGGGAATAAAATTAGGGTTTTTTGACCTTACCCCCTCATCACTAATTGCTAATTGAGTTTACCCCCCTCAATAGTGAGTAATTGAGTTTACCCCCTTAGATTTACTATTTTTGACAAAGGCACAAAGGTTGTGTTTGGCGTACATGAAATCAATGTGACTACCAAGAGCAATTATCCTTCAATATTATTACTCGTAGTTATTCCACCTTACTTTATTGTTTTATTTTGTCGTTAATATGATTAGCAAAGATGGATTTTGTTTGTACATTATTTAATTTATGATCTTGTTATCTCATGCCAAACATGTCCTTAATAGTTTTGTCAAAAATTCTAAACTCAAGGGGTGAGCTCAATTACTAATTACTCAAGGGGGTAAACTCAATTACTAATTAATATTGAGGGTGTAAGCTCAAAATACTCATAAAATTACTGTTAGTTCTACTATTGACAGAACAAAATAATAAAATAAGATGCTACAATTACCACAAGTCATTTTACTAGATAGCTATATAAGAGCACCTCCAATGCAAAACTCAAAAAGAATTCAAATTGTCCTATGTGTCAAGGTTCAATTTAGTTTCTCTTTCCTAGATGTCAATATTGAGATCCTCAATTCAAAAGACATCTCCAATGCAAATAACAACTTAAAATTAACTTAGGTGTCATCTCTTATATTGGTAGATTTGCTTTTAATATTGAGTGACCAATTGAAATCCTCAAAAAAACTTAAATATTGAGTTTCTTTGAGATATCTCAACATTATATGATGCTACATCATTTTGAGATCCAAATTTAATATTGCATTGGAGAAAGTTTTTTTACAAAAAAAGAGATGCTCTAAGAATCACATTCTTTGTGTACAATTAGTGTCGAGAAGGTATAGTAACATAAGAGTTTATTCATTACCTACATCTAATCTCAACCTAGACGAAGGAAATGAAACATTAATAATACGGTCCTCAAGTGAGGAAGGATAAAAAGAAAATTCAATTCAACTTTGTTGAAATTGTAAATAAAAAAACTCATAAATCATATCCAAGCTGATGAAGTAGTACTGAAGATGAAATAAAAATTTTAGAAAACAAAAAGATCAGAAAAACCCACATGGAGATAAAAAGAAACCCATAAAAGTTCGGAATATATTACAATGTGTTCTTCATTTGAGGCCAGATGAAAGCACAAACATGATGAATGCTACACAATGAAGAATGTACAATGCTGCATAATGAAGAATGCTGTACATTTTGTGTATTGTGAACTGTTTTGAAGTTCATTCTACTGTTCGCCTCTCTCGTGGCACTTCGCAGTCTTGGCCTCACTCTTGGCACTTCGCACTCTTCGTCTCGCAACCAGCACGGATTACACCACGTCTGTGGGGTGCAAGGGGCACTCCGCACTCTTCGTCTCGCAACCAGCACGGATTACACCACGTCTGTGGGGTGCAAGGGGCACTCGCACAGGCCACAATCCGGTGTGAGGGGTGCAAGGGGCACTCGCACCGCCCCACTCAGACTGCCACAATTGCCCCACTCAGACTGCCACAATCCGGTCCGAGAAGTGCAAGGGGCACTCGCACCGCCCCACTCAGACTGCCCCACTCAGACTGCCACAATCCGGTCTGAGAAGTGCAAGGGACACTCGCACCGCTCCACTCAGACTGCCCCGTAGGGCTCTGCCGAGATTAAGCACAGTCTGAGTACCCGGAACTGAATAGTGAAGTGCTAGGATGGACGCCCTCGGGGGAGTTCCAAGAGAACATGGACTAAAGAGCAAAGATGGGGTGCCTTTGTAGGCACCCCATATGACTTATGGAAGGAAAAAAGAGCATAAACTTTGATATAGCACTAAACATTAACTTAGCTTACATTTCAAAAACCAACTACACACAGTCCCAAGTCCTTTACAAGAGAGACACAAAAAGAAAACACATAGTTATACCCTTAATACATACTCCTACATATATTTCTTAGGTTTCATAAACTCCAGTGTGAAGATATTTAACCAATTTGAACTTGGATAGTCTTGGGTTTCTTTGGTTCAGGTGGAGGTAGTTTCTGAACAGTAACAGTAAGAACACCATCACTATAAACAGCTGATATTCCATCAACATTTGCATCATCAGGAAGCACAAATTTCTTTAAAAACTTACCAATCCTTCTTTCCATTCTCACATACTTAACCCCTTCTTTCTCTTCACCACCTCTTTTACGAATTCCACTTACAACAAGTAAATTCTTTTCTTCAATTTCAACTTTTATTTCTTCTGATTTCAATCCAGGCATGTCTAATATGAAAACATAAGAATCTGGGTATTCTTTAATATCTGCTGGAGTTGCAGCCATGGCTTTTGCATCTCTAACATATCTCTTTGTTGGAGCTTTTTCTACTTCATCTGATACGTCTAGCATATCATGGAGAGATGTGAAAAGTGGATCATCCAAACCCATGAACTTGAAATCCATTCTTTCAAAACTGTACTAGCTAATTTGTAATTAACTTCTGCAGGTGTTTGTTCTAATTTATATAGGGCGTAGATGGTAGAGAGAGAGAAATTCTTCACTTCCAGGAGCTTCTTCTGTTTTCTTGAATAAAGTCGTGTAAGTCTGATAGATCGACACTCAACATACACAGAGAAGCAATGCCAAGTGTGGACCAATAAAGACATTCCGTTGGCTCGAGTTGGTTGGCCCAATATAATGACCGGAACCAATTTCTAAGAATTTTGGTGTGAACTTATCATGGAGATCGGTCTATTTCTTTTCTTTTTCTTTGAAAGGTGGAGATCGGTCTATGGAACTTTTTTTTTTTTTAAAGAACTGTTTCATTAACTCAAAAGGAGAATACAAGAAGAGACAGTTCAACTACAAGAAGGCCTAACCGACCGCCATTCTTGGGGATCATTCGGACATCTAGTTTTCTTGGCAAGCTCATCGACTTTGCTATTAGCTGACCTATTTACAAATTTACAACTTAAATTAACAAAAGATGGACGTAAAGCTTTGATGCTGTGAATGGTGCTATGAGTAGTCCAATGAGCAGCAGTGATATCTCCAATTCCAGATGCTTGATCCCCAAAACTGTTATGCCTCAAATTCCAATGGATTACCGTCCCATTACCTTCTCAATATAATTTCTGGATTTTTAGTCCAAAAATCTACACCTAAACACATATTTAGTCCACCCTAATATTGATATAGGATTTGAAGCTAAAATAATAATTATAATGGATATTTAGTCCAAGTTGATCCATCTCTGTAGAAAAAACAGATCTCTATCATTTCTATTTAATCATAATACCCATTATAACCTTTTATATAAGAAAAACCCACTTTTGAGAATCAATCTCCAAAATTTTCTTTCTTTTTTTTTCAGACTTTTTCGATTGATTTCAAACTTACTATCTGTTTCGCATTATACATATTATTTAGTATCAATTACGTATATTTCTACAACAAAACACATTTAGTATAGTTAAAGTATTTCTAGATGTCAAAATTACAGTGTTTTTCTGTTTATTGATTCTTGTTTTGTTTCATAAATAACGTGTTATTTATTATTAAAGTTTCATACTTTATTTCATTTTTTTTATAAGTGTCATACATAACACATTATGTATCAATAATGTTTCTCCCAAAAGGGAAAATGACTAAAATCCTATTTTTTGGGAAGATTGAACCTTAACCCCTCTATGAATTTTATTTTGGGCCTAAAACCCGTGGAACCTTCTCAATACTACATACAAAATTATTACCAAAATCCTAGCTGATAGGCTTAAAAGTGTGTTGGGATCTATCATCTCTCCATTTCAATCGACCTATATTTTCGGGAGACAGATATCTGACAACATCATTATTGGTCAAGAACTTATTCACTCTTTTAAGACTCTCAAAGGGGTCACGGGATACTTTGGTCTCAAGCTAGACATGTCTAAGGTATATGATCGGATCGAATGGTCTTTCTTAATGGACATAATGAAGAAATTAGACTTTTCTGATCATCGGTCTAACATGGTGTTCGCTTGCATCTTAACGTCCTCCATGGATTTTCTAATCATTGCCCCAGCCCAACATACTCTCAACTCCTTGAGATATTCCTTTTTGAGTAACTTTCAACTACGTGATAGTTCTCTGACAATATCCATTTGTCTTGCGAGGTAGGTGTTTAGACCTTTTTCCTCCCATTGTTATATAACAGTTTTGTTGCTCTTGGTCGATGCATTCAACTTTTCCTCTCACTTATCCTACTAACTAATTATTCCTTTCGGAACTGATTATTCGAAGGATACCATCATGAGCAACAAACACTTTATTCTCTTGATCGGTTGTGAGAAACCCAAATTTCTTCTAAAGAAATCGCGTCAGATTTGCTGATTTATGCCTTGTAGTCCTCGTGATGGCCCTTTTATCTTTTAGCCGGATTTCGATTATGTGTGGGAAGTTGTCTCTAGACATATTGTTTTATTGGAGCACAGAGCTTGATTTGTTCTCTTAAATTTTATCCTTTTGGACGCTCCAACTTGGATAGGTTAGAGGCGACGATCAACTTCTGTTTTTACCTCAAGACCTTCTATCTTGTCAATTCGATTCTTCGCTTTTCAAGCTTTCTTGGTTATGTTGGAAACTCTTTCATCATACCTTTGTCATTGGGATTATCCCGTTGTATGAGTCACATCCTTATGTGTCTCTTTTTACAGGTATTACAAGGTTTAGAATCTTTTCGGTATATGTTGTTAGTTTAGCACGTTTAAGACATCTCAATTAAGAACTAAATTCTTTTATTGATTCTCCGTAATACTTAGTACAGAGATGATGTCTAACTAGAAAACAAATTAATCTAGACTAGTGCTAAAGAAGATTCTGATCCCTTTCAGCATCCTTAGCAGTCTTGACTTCTGCTTCCTCTTGGATCTCTTATCCTTTAGCCAAATACGGAGTTCCTAGTTGTTCTTGTACATTCACAATGATAGGGCATTAAGTATCTCATACCAAGTTGGGAAATTTTAGTATTTGATAAATTAATTTCCAATACCTGAAGTGGAAGATATAGTTCCATTCTTCTTGTCCTCCAAGAACTTAGAGCAGTTTCTCTTCCAATGACCCTTACCTTCACAGTAGAAACATTTTGTATCAGAAGGTGGGCTTTTGTCTTTGGATTTAACAAACCGTTTGCCTTTTCCTTTGGACTTAACAAACCGTTTGCCTTTTCCTTTGGACACAGTTTTCTTCTTCTGTTTTCCACTCCTCTTGAACCCTTTGTCCTTTTGAATCATTAGAACATCTTTCTTATGATCCACTATTTCTACATCATGTTCAGTCGTCTGAAGCATCACATGAAGTTCCTCTAGTGTCTTGTCCCATCCATTCATGTTATAGTTCATCTTGAACTGATTCAACCCACTATGGAGGGAGTAAAGGATAGTATCGGTAGCCGCTTCTTGGCTTTAAGGAAAACCCAGTTTGGTCAGCTTACCAATAAGCCTGATCATCTGACGAACATGAGGCCCAACTGGTTTTCCTTTTCTCAAGGCGCATATCTAGTAATGTCTTGAAGGTTTCATACCTCGCCAATATTTGTCGAATCATGGAGTAGGCATCAATGTCTATGAACTGCTCTTGAAAAGTAGGTTGCATGGTTGCCAACATCAGGTATGTTCTGCCCTTTTTCGAATATTCTTTTCATGGGTCGAACTAGCATCCAATATTGGAATTGGAGTATCTAGCACATTTAGCTTGCCTTCCATCCTGAGAACTATTCCCAGGTTCCTCTCCTATTCGAGGAAGTTTTACTCATTCAACTTCTCCTTGTCGAGAAGTGAGCGAAAGTTGAAATTCTCTTTTGTCTTAAAACTACATGAAAGAATTAGAAAGTTTTAAAGCCGTTATCGTTTTTGGAAAAATTCAGTTTTCCCACATTATCCAATAAAAACGTGCCTAATGGAATAACGTGATTCCAAGATCCTAGTAATCCGAAGTGAAGCGGACTAGGGCCTAGCCCTGAACTCCGTCGTCCTAGGTGAGCGAACTTCTTCACTAATCACTCTTATGGATCTTGGTTGATAGATTGCATTAATGAATGCTTAATCTATCTTTTTGCCTCGAGTATCCAAAACTCTTTTGCTGATCTCGTTGATAAAAATCATTTAGACGTGTAGACCCCTGCTATGAGTCTACCCATATTGTCCAAAGATAAAGGAGGCACTCTGCGAAGGCCGACCCACCATCCATGATCAAGGGCGCAAAGGGTGTCTTAGTCTGGGTAGGCATTTTGCTCAAAATTAAATTTAGGGACTTTTATGCTTAGTCTGGTATGCGTTATAGTGAACTATTTAGCATAACTAACATCCACGACATAAAGCGTGAATAAGTAAATGCGCGCGAGAAAATAAATCACGCACATATGGATCCTAGTATGGCCCCTAGTCCTAAAAGATCCAATCTTCTCAGGATTTCTTCTTGTTTTGCCTTTTGGTTCGCCAAGATCGCCATCTTTGAACCTCCATTAATTTCTCACACTTGAATCAGGATCCCCATCCTTGAGTTTCTTCAATGGACTCATAGACCCTAAACTCTAATTACAAGACTCAAACGATACGCAGATCGTATAAACTTGGAATTAAAATTATTACAAACTGCACCCATCCGTGTTTAAAACACGAATGAAAGAAATAACTTTCTATTGCCATACTAGTTCCCGCATTCACATCACATACATTCATATAATATTCAAGGCTAACAATTATATATGCATGATAATACGGGAGATACTTTTGTCGACATTTCTATGTCACATTACGGACCTTAAGTCTAAATTCGAAGAATTCGACTAATGGTGCGTTCCGGTTTTCTCTTTTATGATTTCTAAAATCAAGTTCAAGAAAAACTCCGACTGGGCTTTTTAAGAGCTCGGGTCAACTTCGAAAAAATATATTTTGATTCTTAATGATTTTCCAAATCAATTTTAAGAAAAAACCCGTTTCAGGCCTTCGGGTGGCCAAAAACAATTTCGGTAATATTTGGGTGGGACTGGAAGAAAAATTAGACTTTTGTCAAAAAAACTCCCCCTCGAGTCGAGACCCGTAAAATTTTGGCCCATGAACCTAAGTCAAATTCGGAATAGCTCGGCACAACCATGGGTTAAGGCCCAAAACCCTAAAGTCAAGGCTCATTATGGTGGTCCGACCCAAAAGAGACACGAGTGGTGCATAGGTTCGACCCATGCTCGGTTCGACTCAAGGCCGAGAGCATTGGGTCGTGCACAGCACGTTCTGGCCGAGACCAGACGCGTCTAGATGCATCTCGGTCTCGGCCTAGGCTAAGGGTGCGTCCTGACACTTGGTCGGGACACTAGTCTATGGCCCAGACACTTCTGGCCTAAGGCCGGGCCTTTGGATGTCTTGGACCCCGTCTGAGATTGCCTAGGCCATCTCAAAGGCATCCTAGATGCCTAAGGAACTCTAGACGCATCCTAGACACTCGGTCCTAATATGAGATGCCTAGGGCACTCCAGACGTGTCCTAGATGCGTCTGGCGGAAGCTTCTAGACATCTCAGACTAAATCTGAGACGCGTCTAAGTTACCTGGGCGCGTCCTAGACGCACCTTTAACTCGAGTCACGTCCGAGTCGCAACTCGGGTGCTCTAGGGCACATCCCAGGCGTGCCCTCGACCCCAGATGCGTCTGCCTTGTTCTCGGTTGCTCTGGGGCGCGTCCCAGACACGCCCTTGACCCGAGAAGCAGCTGTCTGGGTCAGTTGACCGAGACAGACATACGTGTCCAGCGTCCAGGCCAGCACTTTTGGAAACTTCTAAGTTTTAAAAACTCAAAGTTTTTTTTTTCTTTTGCTTCTGTCCATCTTTTTACTAACTTCTAAAAACCCAAAATTTGATTATCATCCAATTACACAAATCAATGAAAATCAAAACTTTTGAAAACACTTTTCCATACCAAAATAAATCAAAATCGAATCTTTTGAAACTCTTTTCAATCATCAACTTTGAAAATCAATTTGAAAACTTTAAATCACATTCAAAAACATCAAATTGAAGTCTAAAACACTTTTAGACACAACTATCTATCTAATCAATCATGGATTTGTCTGAAACTTATCAAAACTTAGCTATTTGCAAGAGGCCCTGACGCCACTGTTGGATTATGATACATACTAGTGTTCTAAGCGGAATCTCAGACATCTCATGTCTAATACTAGCTTTCCCAGGATCATCATGCATAAGCTAAAATTTATCTAAGATTTTAGGATTACCTTAATCGCTAGTTTTCCCTCGAACCTTTCCAATCGAATGCGAAGACCAAGACCTCTCTGTGTTGCTTCTCTACTCAAGACACCGAATGATCTACTTGATCTCCCACCTTGTAGCTAGCTAGAACTCTAATGGTGGTTTGATATGAAGAACACCTTCTTCTTTATTGACTAGTTATATAGCTTGGGAATTAGCTCACTTTCTCTTCTCTACTTGATGTTGTAGAGTAAGAAAGCTTCTTGAGAAATTCCACACCTTATTAAAGTCCTTAAGATACCTTATATAGAGTTCTAAAGTTAGAGTCCGATCCTAATTAGATTCCTAAAAGTCCCTTTTGCATAAGATTAAGGAAATAGTCGAAAATAGAAACTAGTTTTTATTTTCCACTTTCCTTAAGTTGTGGCCGTCCAAACCTACCCAAATTGGGCAGATCTGACCGACCGCATTAGGGGAACAGACCAGCTAAGGCCGCCCCCAATCCGGGCCCAAAAGGTCTCCCTTTTGTCCCCGGCCCAAAAGATCTCCCTTTTTCCCTCGGCCCAAAACCCCTCTTTTGGGCCTTTTGTGTTATCTTTGCCTAAACTTTTTTAGGCCTATGAAACATGTTTATGGGGCTCTCCCATGATTATATGTCTCATTCTCACTAGTCATATCATCCTTATCAAACATTCTTATGTGTAACCTGATGTAGGATCCGGTCGAAGTTAGCCGCGAATTACTTCATAATTCGACGATCGTAGTTGATTTCTAGCTAAACACTACAACCCCTAAATCGTCCGGACTTGATGATCTTCATCATCAACTGTCATATCCGACAAATTGCTCGCATTGCATCTTTGGTCGAATGGCATCTCCTTCAGGGGGCCCTTTTAAAGGCAGAATTAGACCGACTGTGATAGACGGTGTAGATGAGGCGGTTATAATCCACCGTTTGGGGAAGTTTCCTACTGTTCGTAGTTAGGGTTTCTCTTTTGGATTATCTCGTATCTAGGATAAATAGAAGTTCCTATGTACAAGGATACTTCGTAGATATCCTGCCGAGGTGATAAGTTTTCTAGGAGATATTTCCTCATTTGAGACTCTTGAAGCCCACACTTGCTTAAACACTTAAGATCATTAACCGTTTGAGATATTTAGGAAGATATCGGGATTAAGTCGGTAAGCGTGCGGCGCACTTCTGCCTTCCCAAATTAGGACGTAGGGCATCGGTCTTGCTTACGTGGAACCCCCTTACTCCTTTAGAGAATCTCAAGGCTGATCTGGTTGTGCCGTGGGTGAAACAAGGCTGGAACCCTCTTAGGTGATCCTGACAGACCTCCCAGTTCTGGACGTAGGTGGCAGAGCGTTGAAGGTTCAGCGGTCTGTTGGCTTAAGTCGGGTTGACACGTTCGACTTTAGGTCCGTTCTTGACTTATTAACGTCAGACAACGTCTGGACATTTTGTGCATCGTCAGTTTCCACGACAAAGTGTTGATGATTATTTAAAGAAGGAAAAGATATAAAGAAGGAAGAGAAAAAAAAATCACGAACTGGTGTCTCCCTAGCAGGACTAGACATCCAGTCCGTATCGAGTGCCAACAGAGACGGGAGGCTTACAACAATTTTAAGGGGTGCTATTAGCCGCTCCCCCACTAAGAATTCAATATTACTCGTTAAGTGAGTAACCATTCAGATTGTCTCCTGAGGGGATATGAGTCACACGTCAAGTACGTGTAAGCCTCACCTGCCCCACCGCTATTCCCACAACCCTAGATAGATCTCAAATGGATTACCAGCACGTGTTCGTCACTCTCCCTCGCTAATCTCTCGCTCTCATAAAAAGTTGAAGAACTCCCAATTCCTTAATTAATTCTTCGTATATGTTCAAACCCTAAAATTTCTTCACCAATTCTGCTCCTCTCTTCAACTCCCAATCGAATTATATTGACTACCTTCAATTATCCGGTAAGGATCACCTTACTGAATCTAATTTCTCTTTTCTTACCAGAAATGTTTAATTCGTTAATTGTTATCAACGTTGTTCGATCCAAAATCTGGTTTCACCGTAGAAAAAAAGACTAGATTTCTCGTATCAAGATAAATTAGTTCCTAATCTGTGTTCTTTGAGATTTACTTTCTTGTAAATAATTTGTATACAATTTTTTAAAAGATTAGATTCAGAAAAAAAAAAAAAAAAAAAATCACTGGTTCGATTTCGAAATTTCGAATTTGAAGAAGATGAGTTATCGTACTGCCGATGAAGATTCAACAAAAGAGATTCATCTTCCTGCTGATATAGATTGGAAAATGCTTGATAAATCAAAGTTTTTCTTTCTTGGAGCTGCTTTATTTTCAGGTGTATCAGCTACTCTTTATCCAGCTATAGTACTAAAAACAAGACAACAAGTTTCTCAAACTCAAATTTCTTGTTTTAGAATTGGTTTCTCTATTTTAAATCAAGAAGGGTTTCGTGGTCTTTATAGAGGATTTGGAACTTCATTAACAGGAACAATACCAGCTCGAGCTCTCTATATGACAGCACTTGAAATCACAAAGAGTAAAGTCGGAATCGCTACGATTCGTATTGGATTTCCAGAACCAACTGCTGCTGCAATTGCAAATGCTGTAGCTGGATTAAGTGCAGCTATGTCAGCTCAACTTGTTTGGACACCAATTGATGTTGTTAGTCAACGTCTCATGGTTCAAGGTAACCTTAAGAAAAACCCTAATTTATCATCAACTTTTAGGTATCATGGTGGAATCGATGCGTTTCGAAAGATTCTTAGTTCAGATGGTATTAGAGGTTTGTATAGAGGATTTGGGATGTCAATATTAACTTATGCACCATCAAATGCTGTTTGGTGGGCTTCTTACTCTGTTACTCAAAGATTTGTTTGGGATGGAATTGGGTATTGTCATAAAGAAAATGGTGGAAATGGAAGTCTTAGACCTAATTCGAAAACGGTAATGGTTGTTCAAGGAGTGAGTGCAGCAATGGCTGGTGGAATTTCAGCTTTAATTACAATGCCACTTGATACAATTAAGACGAGATTACAAGTTCTTGATGGTGATGAGAATAGTAAACGTTCTCCAACGATTAGTCAAACTGTTAAAAATCTTGTTAGAGAAGGAGGTTGGTCTGCTTGTTATAGAGGTTTAGGTCCTCGTTGGGCTTCTATGTCAATGTCTGCAACTACCATGATCACAACTTACGAACTTCTGAAACGTTTATCCGCTAAGAATCAAGATATCTTAACTTGAAGATAAAAATAATTTGAACGTCATTTTGGTTGAGTAGTAACATGTATGTCTCTCTAACAGAGTTCAAATAAAATCAATTCAGACTAGTTGGGAGAATTGGCTTTGGAGCTAAAACTTTTATATTATTTTGTGTGTAAGATTGGGTGCTCTTTAGTGTATTATTATTGTGATCTTTCTAGTGTTATGTACAAAGCAATAAAGAATTATAGAATGTTATCTAGATGATTAAGATTGTGGGTCCAACATTGCAATTTGGTTCATTATTGTGATCTTCCAACGAATGAAATTGTATTTGCCATTTCAAACTTTGGTAAATGTCACTGCAAGTTGAAGTACTTTGATGTCTACCCACTAATTGAATATCATTATCTTGAGGAACTATGAGAGATCTCCTAAAGACCCCAGCAAACATATTGGATTCTTAAAAGTAGCAAACTATGGGGCCCACCTCACATATGGGCTATGGCACAGATCGTATAGGAATTTTTTGTGGAGTAAATTGAAGGGAGATTTTATAGGGGCCCATTTTTTTCAAAGGGCCCTTCCATAAAAATCATCCCACAAATCTCTCATTTTGGTTAGTACGACCCCTCTAGAAAAAGGGGCTTTCCCTTTTCTATAATTTGACCTAGTGGTAAAGTTAACACCGTTAGATCAAAAATATTCAAATTAATAAAAAGTCTCTCGATCGATGTATGGGCCAAAATACGTCACCAAGAGTTTCCCAAGAAATTTATGATTAATGGGCTTATTCGGTGACTTAGCCCATGAACTAATGTCTAATGGGCCCGACCCTTTACCTTCGGGCACCCGAAGCAACGTCAAAATAAAGAAGCGCTTCCAGCCCTGGAGGAAGAGGTCCGCCCTCACCTCCCCACCAGGCTGAAATATGTAAGCACTTCTAGCACTGGAAGAATAGGTCTGCCCTCGCCTCCTCAACAGAATTAAGTACAGAAGCATATCCAGCTCTGGATAAAGAGGTCCGCCCTCAAATCCTAAACGGACCTCCTGCCGTATATTTGTTGGAGAGACGTTGGGGGCTTACGGAATCCATACTAATGGTGACAACCCACGCGTTACCACCATTAAGGATGACAACTATCATCAGGCAACGGTCGACCCAAGACACTATAAAATAACGGAACCTAGAATGATACGGATCATCTGGTTATCGCCGAACACACCAAACTACTGTGTGTGTGTCTCTCTCTCTCTCGAAGATCATCTAATCCCGAGCGAAGAACCCCACTACTTTCTTTCTCATACAGAGTATCATCAATCCACTTTCTCTCTCATAGAGTCACGCTCTTTGATAGAGTCCCGCTTCATCATATAGTCTTGCCTCCTTTCTCTCACCTAAGTACCATTGCTGTCTTGTATCCATATACAAGACCTCATAAAATACTGAGCACTGAAGATACAAGGTTATATACCATTCATCAAGGTACAGAACCTTGTCAAGAACAAGACCTTACCAAGTGCAGGGTCATCTCATCAATTACAAGACCTTCAAAGAAGCAAACACATACTCTTCCGAGAAAGTACAAGTACGGAACCTATCAATAGTCTGCCTATTTTATCTCTCATATACCTACTTTGCCAAGGGTTCGGCTACATCATGGGTACGATTACTTTTAAGAGGTCAGGACCTTCCTACATCATCTACGTGATTATTTATAAGGTTCGGCTCACATTATCTCTCCTAGAGGTCCAACCCTTGAAGATTTCCATATCACCCACGTGATTGTCCACATACAAGGTCAAAACCTTAAAGCTTCCCACTTATTTACGATACATACCCCTGGACAAGGTAAACCACTCCAGGGCTGCCTCACCCAGGGACGGACCTCTCAGGCTGTCATATTCTCTCTCCAACCAAGTCAGTCAATCCGTAGAGAACGAGCTCCGACCACTTTACGAGCCGTGCCTATGCTCCGACCATTATCCAACCAACGGTAACATTCCAAGGTTAATATCCACGTATATTATTTCTCTTGCAAGCTTGCTGACTTGACCGTCGGAGCCCCCTTAGGCCGGCACCATCCCGGTGTCCCCTAAGACCTCACGGTCACGTGTGTTCCTGTCTCTTTTGTCACAGGTTGAGCCCAAAGGCGTCGTCGGTGCCCGCAAAATTATTAACAGGTGGAGGTTCGACTTCCGATCAAAAGCCCCACCCCTCTTCCATCTTCCTCATAACCTTTGTTTCATCTTCTTCTTGTTTTTCTTATTCAGTTTATCTTCTCTCTCTCTGTAAAATCTATTACCTCTATCACTATCACTATCGCCATTTCCATCTTCACTCTCCCTCATTCTCTCTCAATTTCTCTCTCGTTCTCTCTCTTATTTTCTCTTTCTTTCTCCCTCTTTTCATCTTCATCTCTTCCTCTTTCATCTTTTTCATAATCCTAGGTTGGGTTTGTTTTTTTCGATCTTTTGAAACTACATTGTTTGAAGACTTGAATCTACTGGTTAACAACACAATGAAGAAGATTTGCGGACCTTAATGGGAAGTTTTCGTCTGGAAGCGGGTGAAAATCAAGAGAGGAAGAAAACCCTCAAGTGAGCTTTCCGCCGCACTAGACCGAAAAGCTACTGGTGGCAAATACGGTGGGCTCGAGCTGTAAATGTTGCATAATTCGGCCCGAACCCACCAAAAATTGGGCCAGTAGCTACTTGACCAGTTTTCGGTGAGCTCGGGCCGAATTATGTTTCATTTTTTGGTGGGCTCATGCCGAATTATGCAACACTTTACGGTGGGCTCGATCCGTAAATATTGCATAGTTCGGCATGAGCCCACCGAAATTTGGGACAGTAGCTCTGTTTCATCTTCTTCTTCTTCAGTTTATCTCCTCTTCTCTCTCTCTCTCTGTAAAATCTTTCACCTCTATTATTACCGCCATTTTCATGGTCATCTCTCCCTCATTTTCTCTCGGTTTCTCTCTCGGTTTCTCTCTCGTTCTCTCCCCCTCTCTTCATCTTCATCTCTTCCTCTTTCATCTTCCTCAAACCCTAGGTTTAGTTTTTTGAAAGTTTGGATATCACCAAAATGGAAGAAGAGGAATGTTTAGGGATTTTAGTTTTGAAAAGATTTATGGTTGAGATATGTAGTTTGCTAATGCGGGTGGTATACACCCTTAAAGTGAGCTTTTCTTAAACCATTGCATGTGGGGCCCTTTGACCAAACAATGTCAACGAGTATTTACCAAGTCAATGAATTCATAGGGAGGCCTTTTAACAAAAATGGGAGGGCCCTATTAAACTTCCCTAAATTATAAAGTGAATACTAATTATATAGAAAAGATTTAGGGAGCAATATCAAATCTTCATGTCAAGAAATTAACAGCAACTTGGCTTGGATTCCTGTGTAAGTAATCTAAATCAACTTTCAATCAATTTAAGTTGCAGCTTAATGGTTAAGAATTCAGTTTATGTGCAAGGGGGCGAGGGTTCAATTCCACCAAAAAGAACAAATAGAATTTTTTTTTTATAACATGCATTATGTAGGGCCACATTTTTTCCTCCTCCCAAATACTTGGGTCGACTCTGGCCACCACATCTTTGGCCAAGCAATCATGTTGGAATTATTTGTGAAGTAAATTGAAAATATTTGCTTACAAAAATTTATAAAGTGAATATTAACTATATAAAAGAGATCTGGGAAGTAATATCAAACCTTCGTGTTAGGAAATTAACAATAGTTTGGCTTGGATTCCTATGCAACTAATCTAAATCAACTTTTAATTAATTTCAGTTAAAGCTCAATGGTTAAGAATTCAGTTTATGTGCCAGAGGTTAGTGATTCAAATCCACCCAAAACCACAAATAAGATTTTGTAACTTTTTCTAACATGCATTACATAAGACCCTATATTTTCCCCCGCTAGGAATCTTCTAAATACTTGGCCCAACTCTGTCCATATCCTCTTTGGCAAAGTAGTCATATTGGAATTTTTTGTGGACTTACGTGAAAATATCTGTTTACAAAGAATTATAAAGTGAATATTAACTATCTAGAAGAGATGTCAGAAGTAATATCAAATCTTCAAGTTAGGAGATTAACAGTAGTTTGGCTTGGATTCTTGTGTAATTAACGAAAGGGAAATTTGGCCAAAACTCCCTAAAAAATTTGAGTTTTAGTTAAAAAGGATTTATCAACTTTTTGTAGGCTTCAGCTCCCTATGGAATTTTTGTAAATAATCTAATATAGGGGAAAGACGAAATTGACCTTATTGCAAATCAGTTTGCAAACCAGTTTACAAACGAGATTGCAAGCCAGTTTGCAAAGCTTTGCAAACCAGATTGCAAAGTTTTGCAAGCCAGATTGCAAAGTTTTGCAAGACAAATCAAATTGCAAAGCAGTGCAAACTAGTTTGCAAAGCTCTACAAATCAGATTGCAAAGTGTGTGCAAAGTCATTACAAGGCAAACCAGATTGCAAAGCAATGCAAACGGGATTGCAAAGCTCTGCAAACCAGTTTGCAAAGCTCTGTAAACTAGATTGCAAAGCAGTGCAAACCAGTTTGCAAAGCTCTGTAAATCAGATTGCAAAGCAGTGCAAACCAGCTTGCAAAGCTTCGCAAGTTAAGATTCTAAAGGCAATTTCGGCATTAGAAATGGGAGTGCTTTTAGAATTTTCCTTCAAGCCTATTTCCAAATTATATATGGGGCCTAAAAGGACAAAAAGATAACTTGTCTTTTTGACAAAAAACAAACATGAAATTGGGCTTTCGACCCAATTTCCTGTTAATAACCAAAATCAACTTTCAATCAATTTAAGTTGCAGCTCAATGGTTAATATTCAATTTATGTGCAAGATGCCATGGGTTCAATTCCACCCAAAAACAATAATTTTTTATATTTTCTTCTAACATACGTTATATGGGGGCCCATTTTCTTCTCTGCTAAGCCCTTTCCATACTTGGCCCAGCTCTTGCCACCCCATCTTTGGCAAAGCGGGGTCATATTGAAATTTTTTCTGGAGCAAATTGAGAATATTTGTTTTCGAAGTATTATAAAGTGAATATTAACTATATAGAAGAGATCTAGGAAGTAATATCAAATCTTCATGTCACGAAAGTAACAGCAGCTTGTTTTGGATTCATGTGTAATTAGTTTATATAAACTTTCAATCAATTTAAGTTGCAACTCAATGGTTAAGAATTTGGTTTGTGTGCAAGAGGTCAAGGGTTCAGTTCCACCCAAAAAGCACAAATAGAATTTTTATATTTTTTTAACATGCGTTATATAGGGCCACATTTTTTCCTGCGCTTGGGGCTCCCAAATACTAAGGTCAGCTCTGGCCATCTCGTCTTTGGCAAGGCAATCATGTTGGAAATTTTTGTGGAGCAAATTCAGAACATTTGCATACAAAGAATTATAAAGTGAACATTAACTATATATAAGAAATCTAGGAAGTAATATCAAATCCTCGTGTTTGGAAATTAACAACAGGTTGGCCTGGTTTTTGGTGTAATTAATCTATATCAACTTTCAATCAATTTAAGTTGCAGCTTAATGGTTAAGAATTCAGTTTAGAGGTTAAGGGTCCAATTCCACCCAAAAGTACAAATAGAATTATTTTTTCTTCTAAGATGCGTCATATAGACCCCATTTTTCCTCTGCTTGGGGCCTCCCAAATAATTGGGCCGACTGTATGTAGAACCTCTTTATAACTCATATTATGCCTCTTTTGTCAATTTATTGAATGTTTATGGGAGTTTGGTTGACGTAGCTACACTGGCATTGGGGCAGATAGTGGTTTGGGTCACTTTCATTCATCGACAAGTTTCTACCATTCTACCAACTCAATACCAATCAAAAGGGAATTACAAAACTATTTAAGAAATTGAAAATAGGATCACTCTTTGGTGTAGCGGTAGGACATCCCTCTTAAGCCCATGTGGTCTTGAGACCGAGTCCGACGGAAGCAGTTTATCAGCAAGATTTATGCCATGTACTTTAGGCACTAAATAAATTAGATCTTGTCGGGCTTTAGGCTCTTTGTTATCGGGCTTTAGGTCTCTTTAATTATTGGTTTAACTTAGGCAGTTATAGTGCTTATCACATCTTAATGATGTATCAATGCGTTGTAACGACTAATGTAGATCGTAGTCGATTTTTCAAAAAAAAATAGGGTTGATTGCTAGGATAAACACTCTTATTGTCTCAAACTAGATATTCCTCCAGTTGACGGTACAAATAACATTGAGGGTCCGTTTGATTCGTGTGGAAATAGGATCGAAAAGTAGTTTTTCCTACGAAAAAAGAATTATTGTTGTTTGATGATTTCTCACTAAAAAAAATGTGGGAAAAAAGTTGAAAAATTTTACCACAAAAAAAGTGGTAATATCATTTTCTTAACCACTCTTGCGCTCTCTCTCCTCACCCATTTCCCGCTCACGGTCTCTTCCTCCTCACTCATTTCCTGCTCACAATCTCTTCCTCCTCACCCATCTCCCTCTCACTGTTTCTTCCTTCTTCTCAGTTCTCCCTCCCCTCCCTCAGGCGTCTTTCTCCCATCTCTCTGCTATTCTCTTTCTTCTAGTTTAGACCAGATTTTTCAAGAGGGATTTGGATGCAACCAAGGATAACAAAGAATGTTAGGGTAGAAGTCACTTACAATTTCAAGAACTTTATAAAGATGTTCTCCCTTCAGTCACTAGGGGTGAAATCGGTCTAGGTGGACTGATTTTTGACATATTTGAACGGGTACCTATTATAGTGGTCCGATTTTATATGAAAAATAAACTGACCAAAAGTCCGTACAAAATAAAACAAACCACCCATTTCACAACCGGTCTTTCGTTTTAAACCTAATTTAAATTTCATTTAACCAAATACGAAAAATTAAAAGATTATATTGAGGATAATATCGCGTGCAATAGATCAAATGAATATAATCCAACAATGACTACAATTTCACTATTTTTTTCTTTCAGTCAATAGTGTATCAAAACAAGAATGAGAACAAAAACAAATCCATTATAAGATATAATACTTAATTATCCATTAACATTTTACTGTTAATTGTATGGATAATATATATAACATTTGATGCGCTCAGGTTTGGGGCCCACGGGCTTGTTAGAAAAAAAATCGAACCGAACCTAAAGACCGATTCATCTCGAAAAGGCCTGACTATTATATATCGGGCTTTTTTTGGTCTAGTTTTTTTATTGTCCAGGCTGGTTCTCACTGGTCTCTCGTTTTCGTGGTCTTTAGTTTCACCCATACCCCTCATCGAGGGGCAGTCCCACCTTGGGGGTTGTATGAGCACGTGCCCCACAACCCAAGGTGAGTCCCCTTTCAAGATTGTTAGGCTTTCTATAATAACAAGTCCATTTAAGTTCCTCTACAGGTAACCCAACCCAAAAAAGTGTCCCAACCCGTTACCGACGACTACTCAATTAGAGAGCACTTTCCGAAATCCAAACCCTTCTAATTATCCAAAATTCTGTCGGCTGAAATCTCCATTTCAAATTTCAATTCCAAATTAAATTGTGGACTTGGGGCTATAGCATCTCCAATGGGACACTCTAACAAACACCTTAAAAGTGTAGTTGTCAAGTTCCAATCTAGAGACACTCTAAATTTTTTTTTTGTCTCCAATGGAGATCTCTAGAATACCTATACTTAATGCACATGTCACTCTTCAATTCAATAGATAGAAAGTTTTAGAGTGTCTCTCTTGAGAATCTCTATTAATAAATGTTCTACATCATCATAGAGTGTCTAGTTGCGTGTCCCATTTTAGAGTTAGAGTGTCTCACTGGAGATGCTCGTAGTTTTTTGTCAACTTTGACAACTTCCAATTCCAATTTTTTATCCAATAAACTGCAATATATTAATCAAGAAGATGAGTACTGATGATGTAAAAAATGTCCAAACGTTGGCTGACGTCAAGAAGTCACGAATAGAATCGAAGTCCACTGGGTCAACCCGGCTTAAGACAACAGGATTGTTGAACCCACAACGCTCCGCCACCTACGCCCTTAACTGGGAGGTCGACCAAGATCAGCTAAAAGGTATCGACCCTGTTTCGTCTACAACACGATCAGATCAGCCCTGGAATCTCTAAAGGAATAAGTGGGATCCACGTAAGCTTGGTTGATGCCTCACACCCTTAACTGGGGAGTCAGAAGCGCGCCGCAAGCTTACCGGCTCAATCCCGGAAAATCCTTAAAAAGATCCTAATCGGTTAAAGATCTTAACTGTTTCAGCAAGCTTGGACTTCAAGGGTCTCAAAGGAGGAAACATCTCCTAGAAGATCTATCACCTCGGCAAGATATCTACGAAGTTTCCTTGAACTTAGGAACTTCTATTTATCCTAGATACGAGATAATCTATAAGAGAAACCCTGACTACAAACAGTGGAAAACTTTCCTAAACGGTGGATCTCAACCGCCTCATCTACACCGTCTAATCACTGTCGGTCTAACTCAACCTATAAAAGGGCCCCCCCATCATCTTCCACAAGACACAAGCTCTCTCCTGAGAACAAAAATTTCACTTCACTGAGTTACCACAACTCACCCCTAAAAGGTTCAATCAATATTTAATCTTTTACTGCAAAGAGCAATCTGACCCTATGTTGTCTCGGGCGCGAGGCGACAGAACCATCGCCTTGCCTAAGCGAGTTTAGGCGAGCTGAGGCGTTTGTCTCAAACAAATAGTATATATATATATATATATATATATATTTAGTAATACATACATACCTAAGTACCTAACATAAAAATAACAAAATAAACACTCAAATGCCAAAATTAAAGGTATAAAGCTTAACATCCAAGCATTCAAAAACATTGAAAAATAATTCAAAAGCATTCAAAAGTATCAAACAAGCAATTAACCATCAAAACACAAACAATCAACCATCAAAAGTTCAAAATTAACTAAAGTCTAGTACTCTAATGAAGATCTAAAAGTCAATATCTTCATCATCTCCTGAACGAGGACCATCTGACTTGTCTCCTTCTTGCTCTTCTGTAGGTTCAGGATTGTCATCTTGACCCGCCTCGGATTCAGAGTCTTCATCAACAAGTTGACGTTGTGGTTCCGTTGATTGCCGTTGACTTTGGTTGGGTGCTTTTCTCCTCTTAAAAGTTCTCAACCCACTGCTCGGACCAACATGATCGCCTTCATTTCCCTCAGCTTCTTCAACTAGTCCATATGTTATATCAGTGCCAACTACGAATTCATCCGCTGCATTAAATGGAGCAATCCACTCATCTAGATCAGCATTCTTCAATATGATTGGATCTAAATCTCTTCCACCAGGGCTAGTTCGATCCAGGAAACGAGCTTTCAACTTGTTGTTATATTGGACAAACACAAGATCATTTAATTTCTGATGATCTAGTTTATTTCGTTTCTTTGTATGTAACTGTTATATCACGAGATAAACACTCTTATAAAAATAATGATTTTAGTATTTGGAAAAATTATGAACTTATTTATTCATTACTTACATGGTCAAAGGCACTCCAATTCCTTTCGCATGGAGATGCAGCACAAGTTAGCCCAAGCACTCTTACGGCAAACTTCTGAAGTTCTACCACATCTGATCCCCAACTAAGCCACCATTGAGCTGCATTATGCGGATAATAAATTTATCGAATGCTAAACTTAAAAGATATTTAAAAGTTCTCAATGATATTTGATTCCTTAATACCTGGTGCTAGCGTTTTTCTTTTTGCAATTGCTTCCTCATCCCCCATTTCTCCAGTCGCAGAACGATATTCTACAATTTGATCAAATTAAAATTAATGACCGAGTAGTAGGATTTGGCACCAGAGCCTTAATACAAGCATTCAACCCTCTTTTTATCTCCGAGTTACTCTCCATAGGTGGGTTCAATGATGGATCAAAGTAGATGCGAGGATTAAGATAAAATCCTGCTGCATGGAGAGGTTGATGTAGTTGATCAGACCACCTATGCTCAATAATTCTAAGCACTTCCTCAATCACCACATCATTTTTTTCCTCCCAGAGAGCATCTAACTTCTTCCTACACTCAGTAATCGCCAAATAAATGTAACCCATGCATGGTTTTTCTTTCTGATCGACCATCCTGATAATATCCACTAATGGTGAGATAATTTTAAGACAAAAATGTAACTTATTCCAGAAATCAGGCCTCCCCATTATCTTTGCTACTCTCTTTCCTTCTTGCATTTTCACCCATTTTCTCGTAGTCCATTCCTCAGAAAGCATAATTGTCCTCAACCCCGTTATTTGGTTAAAAATACTATCCATCGATAAGTAACTAGTAGCAAATCTAGTTACTGCAGGTCTCACCAACTCTCTTGCCTTAGTGAACTTTCTCATCATATGCAACACTTGATTGTGGTTGTACATGAAAACCACAATATGCCTACAATCTTGTACAACTTTGTGAATCCTAGCGATGTTTGATACATCTTGGCACATGAGATTCACACAATGTGCTGCACATGGAGTCCAATAAAAATTATATTTCTTATCTTCCATCAACCACTTTCCTGCAAGCTTGTAATTAGATGCATTATCTGTTATAACCTGCAATTAAGTGAGTAAGTCAAATATGTCAAAATAAGAACTAAAATATACATCCAAAATAAGAACTAAGATATACATCAAAATACGAAGGGTTAAAGTCTTACTTGAACCACATTCTCGGGACCTACTTCCTCGATGACTTCAGTCAATAGTTTCAAGATGAGTTTTGCATCCTTTACATGTTCAGAACCATCAAGTGATCTCAGAAAGACAGTTCCTTTTGGACAATTCACTAGAAAATTGATGAGACATCTACCTTTCCCATCTGTCCACCAATCCGTCATAATAGTACACCCATATGAAACCCAGATGGGTCTAAATGTATCTATCCACGTCTTGGTGGAATTGACTTCTTTGACCAAAAGAGGGACTCTCAATTCCTGGTAAGTAGGGATTTTTAACCCCGGACCAAATTGACCAACCGCTTGAATCATCATAGCAAAACTAAGGCTTTTGATTACATTGAAGGCGATCCCATTATCGTAAAAGAAAGCAACAATATACTCAGCTACATTGTCTCTTCTTCTCCTCGTATGCACATTGTCAATAGGATTTTGCACTAATTTTTTCAAGTTTGGTTTGAAATAACTATCCATTTGACCATGTACCTTAGGTGGTTTTGGAGCCATTCTACTAGTTGGTGTCCCACTCCCAGACCCACTTCCACCACTAGCTTGTGTACCATCTAAATCTATATAGTGATCTTCCGACTCTTCGTCATTCTCATAAGGTGCATGAGGTGATTTGTAAATATTGACACTATCAATTTGAGCCATCCTCATTCGAGTCTTTTCGTCTCTCTTTTTCCTTCCTTCGGCCATATACTTTTGTATCACTTCTCGTACATCCTTAGGCACCTTAGGACAAACTCTTACATCTTTGTAACCGCCGGCAAGATGTTGTTTGTTCCTATTAATTCCTCCATTACTTTTCATTCCACACAAGTCACATTGCACTCTATTCTTGTCACCATCCACCGGTTGTCCATACTCCCAACCGGGATCACTCGACGGTCTCACACGAGCCGTTGAAGCCGAAGAAGACATATCACTAATTCACACAAACCATATAACTCACAAACTCACACAAACCATATAATTCACAAGTAACTACTAAGTACTAACTAGTGAATAACATTAGTTAAGACTTAAGATTAAGAATAAGTAAAAATAAAATAAAATTAGTTGCTGAAAATTATAAAAAAAACAGCAAAAAAATAGATTTTAATAGTATTAATAAGTTAGTAACTACTAACTACTAAGTACTAACTAGTAAATAACATAGGTTAAGACTTAAGATTAAGAATAAGTAGAAAAAAAAAAAGATTAGTTGCTGAAAATTATACAAAAACAGCAAAAAAAAAGAGATTTTAATAGTATTAATAAGTTAGTAACTACTAACTACTAAGTACTAACTAGTAAATAACATAGGTTAAGACTTAAGATTAAGAATAAGTAAACAAAAAAAAAATTAGTTGCTGAAAATAAAAAAAAAACAGCAAAAAAAGAGATTTTAAAAGTTCTTGAAATAGAAACATGAAGAGGGAGAAGATGAACAGGTTAGAACTTAGAATAAACGACTTACCTGATGATATTGATGAAGATTGATGAAATAAGAAGGAGAAGAA
Source organism: Eschscholzia californica (assembly GCF_041429995.1). Taxonomy (NCBI): domain Eukaryota; kingdom Viridiplantae; phylum Streptophyta; class Magnoliopsida; order Ranunculales; family Papaveraceae; genus Eschscholzia; species Eschscholzia californica. The sequence continues at coordinate 20,848,383 of NW_028238309.1, forward strand.
GATGAAGTTACGACTTCAAGAGTCGTTCATGGTGGTGGGCGTGAGGGTTAGAGAGAGAAACAGATTAGGGGAAGCTATCTTCGATTTGGGCTAAAGCCCTAAAAAAAAAAAAAAAGCTGTGGGCACCACCCTAACGACTTGGGCCGCCTCACGCTTCCCCTGGGGCTCTTAAAGGCGCTCGCCTAAGCGGCTAAAGGCGCCACCAGGGGAAATCTGGGTTTCTCGCCTCAATTTAAAGCGCCTCTTCCATCAACCTGGCGCTTTTGGCGCTTAAGCGTCGCCTTTTACAACATAGATCTGACTGTCTTGAGCGTCAGAGCAGTTTTCGAACCCTTTCCAGGCTTTTCTCCCAGGTTTACAAGGAGCAGGAACAGGAGTAGGAGCAGATGGAAGGAATCTTGATCAACTCAATGGAATATTCAATCATAACGGATGTTGTCATGCAACAAGTCCCTATTTTATGACTGATTAACGGAAAGTCATTTTTCGACATCAGCAAGTATAATTATGTTCACTGCAGTTGGATTCCCTAATACTTAGAAGCGGAATTGTGTCGCCTAGACGACTTTGCTAGCTAGTTTATTAGATTTCTTGTTCAAATACCTATTTACATAACAAAAAGTGTAAGATTAAAAAAACACACGCAAAAGTTTCATCTTCTTCAAAAGATTTAGAGAACGAATTTAAAACTTAAGATTTCTCATCATCTTTTCTATACTTGAATGTGGTTTATATCAAAGATGCAAAGAGCTTCCTAGCTCGATTGGCGGCTGCAAAGAATAAACAAAAGGTAAACTTTTTTATCTCTCTATATATATATGTAAAAAGGAACCTAAAGAGTTTAAATTCCCTATTAAATAGAGGCACAAACTCCTAATGAAAAGAAATTTCAAGAAATGAGTGAGTTTGGGAATTTCAAAAATCATTTAACTATGAGATTCTTTAGGAACTCCACGGAATGAGTTGTTTGGGAATTCAAAGAATCATATTAAATTTAATATTTATTAGGGAATTATAAAGGATTAGTTGTTTGGGAGTTCAAAGAATCATATGAAATTTGATATTTCCACTGGGTTGTCCTAATCAACATCTAAGCACTTGTGAAATATTAAATAGAAGGTGAAGTTTGAAGGTCAAATACAAAGTGTCGTCTTGTAATCCAATTGACAATTTTTTCTCTTTTTTTGTCCTAGTCACAATCAAACTATTTTGTTAAATAGATTGTTATATAATCTTTAGCTTTACCATGACAACTAGCTATACCATGCAGTGTTAAGTTTAAACTATGGCAACCACATGTAGTGTCGAATGCTCGCGGATTTATATTTGAGAGTCTTTTTTGTTTATCTTGTTTGTAACCTTTCCTATTCGATCAATTGTTATATCTTTAACCTCGTACATCATCAATCTCAAGATCAAAACTCTTTAAGCTCATTGTAATTCGTTGAAGAGTCCTGATCCAGATATATATCTACAATTAAAAATTGTATGCAAGAGAAAATAAAAATTTTCTAAGTATATATATATATATATATATATATATATATATATGTTGTGTGTGTGTGTGTATGTAAATTTGCGTATATCTAAAAATTATATAATTATCAGTGATCGAAAGATAACTGTTACTAAAATTATTTGTGACAACAATATTTTGGCTTGCAATTGTGTCACAAATATTATTGGAACAAACAAAATACAACCCTAAACTTATCCCTGAAATGGTCCTAAATATGTCCCTTATGTTCATCTGTAGTACTATATAGACAACAACTGTCCCTAAATCTGTCTAACATACTATTTTGTGACGGTGTAATTAACCGCAACAGTTATGTTTGTCTGTAATACGTATTAGGGATGCCTTTTTGCAATATTAAGGAGACAGTTTGAGGTGTTAAACTTTGGGAAGTTTTAAGGGAGCCACTATAAATGTCGAATGCACCCCCTTCCCTCATAAACTCGCCTCATATTTTCCTTCATTGAGGCGCCTTAGGCAGTGATAATGAGAAATTTCTTCTCATATTGGGACTTTGAGTCTTTTCGTTTTGTGGTTTCTTTAGGAATCCTATTTTGATTACGACTCTACGGAGTCTCTATAAAAAGACCTCAGTACAACAAAAATATGTCTTGAATCTTCTCAAGTGAACACTCAGCTATATATAGTCTAAGGAAGAAGCAGTTTTTCGTCTTCAGTGTCGAAGAAGGTTCAACCTGATTAGAGGCATATCTCTATTGTAACCAGTTCATCTTTATTTTTTGCATGAGAATAGACAACCTAATGTTAGACGTATAGACGTCCAAGATTCCGCTTAGAATATTAGAGGACACCATATTCCAACATCTACATGTAATATGCATTAAGAGTTCATTTTGAAGACCTAAAGCTTTTATTTGTATGAAACAACTGGTTCTTTATCTTGAACTTAAACACTACGCCTAGAATTAAACTATTCATATGGAAGTGTTGTACGAATAGTCTCCAAGTCAGAGATAAAATAGGTAAATTTAGTGGCAACATATTCTCATGTATTAATTGTACTGCGGACGAAACGATCGATCATGCACTTATTCATTGTCACTATGCTAGAGCTATATGGTTTTATTTTCAGGTGAGAACATAATACCTTACCACAGTCAAACAATGGATCCTCCAATGGAGTGATCTAGATGAGGAAATAACTAATTTATATGCTAAAATACTATGGTTTATTTAGAAAGCTAGATGTGATAACTGTTTCTCCTCACGGAAACAAACTCCAATGCAGACCATTACAAAAATCAATGTCACATCAACTACCCCGCTGAAAACAACACCAACAAAATCCATCATGAACAGAGGCCAACAAAATCAACACAAATGGAACCCTGCATTGACACCATTTCTTAAGATCAACGTTAACGCTTCCTTCACATCCATGACGGAACCCTCAGGTATTGGTTGTATTATGTATGATGATAAAGCAAACTTTGTAACAGCATTAGCAGACACAGTCCGAGGGCAAAACGCGGAAGAGTGTGTATGTTTAGCCATCCGGAACGGAATCTTATGGGCAATCAACTTACACATCCAACACCTCCATATCGAAAGTGATAATCTCAACGTTATTAAGCACATTGAAGATCAAGATTATGCTATTCAATGGCAATCAGGGAAGCTCATTAAGGAAATCCTCAAGCTCAAGCAACACTTTACGGACATCATATTCTCTTATACTCCCAGACAAAGCAATTCGAAAGAAGATGCTCTAGCCAAGTGGGGACGGACACATCTTCAGAAGCATATTTGGAACTCCATCCCGTCTTGTATTTCTAATATTAGTTAATGTTGTAATTCTCCTCTTTTAACAAACAAAAAAAAGTTTGAGGTGTTGTACTTTGGAAATTTTAAAGATGCCTCCATGAGCTTAAAGGCGCCCCCTACTCTGACAAACTCCCCTCGTATTTTGCCTTCAGTGAGGTGCCTTATAAGCAGTGATAATGAGAATATGAAATAACCATCACTAGCTAAGCAGTTATAACCAGTGGCGAAGCCAGAAACTTTTATGAGTGGGGGCATCTCTTTGTTATAGGTAATAAAAGAATTCCACAGTACACGATCAAGCTAGAATCGAAAAGCAAATTCTTAACAAGATTTTATTTATAGTTTAGATATTTCGTGGTAATTTTGATGTATAACAATCAATCTCTAATTTTCTCAATATGGATCAAGGATCTTTCCTCCAACTGCATTCCCAAAATATACTGAAATAAAAAACAAAGGACGGGATGAAGAGATAATGGTGAAGATTAAGAAGAACGATGCTAGATGATGAAGAGGAAGTGATCGTAATTGAAGAAAAGATGAAAATTAAGTTTTCTTTCTAATAACATGTTTATTAGAGCAAAAGTCTAAAAAAGACAATTTTGAAATTCAAAATACAAGTCACCGAAAAATCAGACAAAATCAAAATTAAGGGGGACGTTTAGAAAACTCATCATCTCTACGAGGTCATTTTATTTAGTTGGTCACTTTGAGGAGGTCAAAATTGAGTTATTCAATTAATAAGAACCAATTTTAAGCCAAGCATGACCTTTATAATGTATTTTTAATAGTCATCTTAAACCAAACAATAATTTCAACTATAGTAGATATTTTAGAAAAAAAAGTGTAAGTTGTAGAAATTTTCTAGAAAAAAAGAATGTTGTGTGTGGGACTCGATCCCTTGACCTCAAGGTTGAAACATAATCGCTTCACCAACTAAGCTAGGGAAGAACTGTGTTTGAAAAATGGAAATATTTATATATATAAATATATATATATATGTATCTAATATAGTGGCATATGTCGCATAACATTAACGAGTCACGTTAGGGTCGTGGGGGCCTGCGCCCCCATGGCCCCTATGTGGGCTCGCCCCTGAGTTATAACTAACTCCATTTGGAAGCTGTTCAATTTTCCCGTGTTTTTTCTCTCTCTCTCTCTCTCTTTGAATTTAGGAGAGAAGACCAAATTTGTACAGAAAAATTCTTGTTCTTTTCAATCAAGAAAATTAAGGCAATCTCAAATCCCTAATCTTTCTTCTTCTTCTTCCTTCTTCAGGTTCTAATTATTCACTCTTCCTAAAAACCTTCGGTTCTCTCTCTCCCTGGAAATGGAAGGAGAATCATCGGGGACTTCTGAAATCCCAAATTCTACTGGAATAGTAGATATTGTTTTCAAACATTATGAAGGCAGACGTAAAGGACTTCTAAAAGCCCTAACTACTGGTTCGTTCTTCCTATTCCTTAACTTTATTCTCTCTCTCTCTCTCTCTGTTCTTTCATTTTCTACTGGTTAGTAAATACTACTGTTCTTTCACTCTGTTGCAGATTTTGCGGATCTTTACGCGGAATGTTATTGTACTGGTGAAACTTTTTACAATTTTAGGGTTTTTTATTTTTGATTAGAACACATTTATAGACTTAAAAGCATTCATAATCATTCAGATTGAAGATTCTTATTTAGATTTTTATTGGGGGTTTACTCTCAAAGAAGAAACCGGTTCTTGATTAAACTTTTAGGGTTTTATAAGTTAATTTGTGAATAATCAATCATCTATTGGTGAAGAGTGTGTAACTCTATTGTTTGTTTGATAAATTTGGCCACAGAAATGGAATTTGTTTGTCTTTTTGGCCTTCCTAATGGAACTTGGGAAGTTCGGGAGCCAGATAAAAAAGTACCTCTTGAGATTCCTAATCCATTATTGGGTATAAACGATGCAATTAGTATGGAGTTTGATGCCTGGAATTCAATGGTTGCAATTCACAGGCAAGAACTGTTTGAAAAGATGAATGCTCTTCCAACCTTACTTGAATTAATGACTAATGAAATAGAAGCATCCGACACTAAGAAGCGAAAGATGGTAAATTTTAAGTTTTTTCATTTCTTTGTTACTTGACTTGCATAGTGAATGATTGACTTTTTGCTGAATACAAGTACTTTCTTTTGTTTCAAAATTTCTCAGAGTGAAGAGAATGAAACGAGTGACAAACTAAAAACATCCACTTTCAGAAAGAACCCAAGGAAACGAAAGATGGTAACATATTCGTTTCTTCATTTCGGTTCAATAGAAGTACTTTCTTATGTAATTACTTCGCTTCAAAATTGTTATGAAAATCATAGGTTAATAATCTCGCAGATTATCGTGAATAGAAGGAAATTGGTATCTATACCAGAAGAGCCAGAGCGGAGTAGCACTTGTGGAGCCTGTGGTGTTAGCTATGGCAAAAATGGCTTACGCTGGATAACCTGTGATGACTGTGAGAGACTGTTTCATGTCAATTGCATAAAAATACTACCCGTAAAAGCTGAGAGCATTAAGATTTATAGGTGCCCATTTTGTTAAACAAGATGATGCCAACAATCCATGAAAGAACAAGCTCTGTGAGTGTATATAGTAAGTTACAGCTGTGACATATACATATAGATATAGGAGTTCATTTTTTTGTGGTTCGGTTTTTGTGCATAACTTGATATGAGGGTCTTTTTACTATCTATTTTTTGTTCCGGTTCTTGTCCAAGTGTTTTTTTTTCTTGAATCGGACTGCTAGCCAACTGAATCGAATGATTTTTGGACATTTACCATTCATGTAAAGAAATATATCGGAGTTGAATAATATGATCAAATGTGAATTTCATGATTTCTCTTCTCAGATGACTTTGTTAGTTTGAAGATTCAATCTCAATACTCCTATCATGTTGCCCTTTTGTTTTTCATGTAAGAGCAAGACTATTCAAAGCCTCAAACGAACCAAAAGCTGGTCGGCCTTACAAATGCCACGGCCAAAGCATTGCCGACCCATAGACTGGCCGGCCGACCAAAACTAAAGAAGAAATAATTCTTCTCAGATTGGGTCTATGGGTCTTTTCCTTTTTTGGTTTCTTTAGGAATCCTATGTTGAATAGGATTATGACTCTAGGAAGTCTCTATTGAAATATCTCATTAGAACAGTAATATGTGTGGAATCTTCTCAAGTGAACTCTCAACTATATCTATCTAGTCTAAAAAGCAGCAGTTTTTTATTTTCACTGCCGAAGAAGGTTCTAACTGATTTGAGGTATATCTTTATCCTAACTAGTTCATCTTTAGTTTTTCCATGAGATTCGAGCAACCTAATGTTAGACGTATCCGGTTAGAACATTAGAGGATACCATATTCCAACATCTACATGTAATATGCATTAAGAGTTCATTTTGAAGACCTAAAGTTTTTTTTATATATTTCTTAAAAAGGTAATGTCTTAGCCGACATTATAGCTAAAAATGCACGATCTGATAAATTTTTATGCTTTGTTTCCATGTGTGCATTTATGTCGTTATACGAAGAAAGAATGACATTTGGTAATGGGGATTAAAGTGATAATGACACAACTATTGAAGTACTTTGAGTTTTAACTATCAACCACTTGATTGCCTAAGTAGTTGGTAGTGTTGAAATAAACTCCAAAATCCTGGAGGTTCCAAATTCGATTTCTAGAGGAGTTGGTTTTCATGGTTTATTGAAATTGAACTTAGGTTATTAAAAGTATAAATAATAATTATAAGTTTGTCGGGCTTGAGGCCCCTTTAATTATTGGTTTAACTTAGGCAATTATCGTGCTTATCACATCTTGATGATGTATCAATGCTTTATACTAACAAACGTAGTTCGACTACAATTTCTCAAAAAACTAATAGATTCTCTTTTGGTACCCATATATCTAAAAAAGAAACTTTCGATACATATTTTATAACTTGGGTTCTTTTTCACAATAACGCGACCTAAATTTATCCCTCAAACGTTCCTCAATATGTCTCCTCAAAACAACCGTCAGTAAATCTATCCCTCATACTATTCGTGGCGCAGGTAACCGCAATAGTTATGTTTGTCTCACATACGTATTAAAGACGCATTATTGAGGGGACAGTTTATTGTCTGTCTTCAAAAGCAGTTTGTTTTCCCACTAAACATGATTTTTACTACCCAAGCTAGAATTTAGACCAGCTTCACATCTCAACTTAAGTTTGAGGTGTTGTACTTTGAGAAGTTTTAAAGGCGCCCGTATAAGCGTTAATAGCGCCCCCTTCCCTCATAAACTCGCCCTCCTATTTGCCTTCAGTGAGGCGCCTTAGGCAGTGATTCTTAGAATTTAAAATAACCGTCACTAGCTAAGCAGTTATATAACTAACTCCACTTGGAAGCTGTTCACTTTTCCTCTGTTTTTTCTCTCTCTGTTTGAATTTAGGAGAAGAATCAAATTTGTATAGAGAAATTCTTGTTCTTTTCTTGAATCAAGATAATTAGGGCACTCTGAAATCCCTAATCTCTCTTCTTCTTCTTCCTTCTTCAGGTTCTAATTATTCATTCTTCCTAAAACCTCTGGTTCTCTCTCTCTCTTCGTGGAAATGGAAGGAGAATCATCGGGGACTTCTGAAATCCCAAATTCTACTGGAATAGTAGATAATGTTTTCAAGGATTATGAAGGCAGACGTAAAGGACTTCTAAAAGCCCTAACTACTAGTTCGTTCTTCCCATTCTTTAACTTTATTCTCTCTCTCTCTGTTCTTTCATTTTTCAACTGGTTAGTAAATACTTTTCTTTCACTCTGTTGCAGATTTTGAGGATCTTTAGGGGCAATGTGATCCTGGTTAGTTATTCTACTGGTTAGACTTTTTACAATTTAGGGTTTTCTATTCTTGATTAGAACACATATATAGCCTTAAAAGCATTCGTAATCATTCAAATTGAAGATTTTTATTGGGGTTTTACTCTCAAAGAAGAAACCGGTTATTGATTAAATTTTTAGGGTTTTATAAGTGAGTTGATTTGTGAATAATTATCTATTGGTGAAGAGTGTGTAACTCTATTGTTTGTTTTATAAATTTGGCCACACAAATGGAACTTGTATGTCTTTTTGGTCTTCCTAATGGAACGTGGGAAGTTCGAGAGCCAGATGAAAATATACCTCCTGATATTCTTGATCCATTATGCGGTATAAACGGTGCACCTGATATGGAGGTAGATGAATGGAAAACAATGGTTGCAATTCACAGTGATTCATGGTTGATGTCTGTTGCATCTTGTAAAGGGGCTAAACTTGGGGTTAAGAAAAAACATAGGTAAGATTCGTTACTTCGATAATGCCTATCTACTTGTTACCCGAAATGTTTGAGATTCTGCTCATAGTAGCTCCCTGCCTATGTTTCATGGCATTTTCTTTCATTTAGAGATTTAACCGAAAATCGAGTAAAGATTGCAATTTTATCTGGTTTCTTCATTACAGGAAAGAACTATTCGAAAAGATGAATGCTCTTCCAACCGTACTTGAATTAATCACTAATGAAATAGAAACGCCCAACAAAAAGAAACGAAAGAGGGTAATGTTTAGGTTTTTCTTTTCTACTGAATACAAATACTTTCTTTTGTTTCAAAATTACTCGGAGTGAAATAATTTCTTCTGTTCACTTAAAATGATGCAGATGACTGAAGAGAATGAAACGAGTGACGAACCAAAAACTTCCACTTGTAGAGAGAACATTAAGAAACGAAAGACGGTAACATTTTCGTTTCTACATTTTGATTGAATAAAAGTACTTTCTTATGTAATTATTTCGCTTCAAAATGTGTTGCCCTAACTATCATAAGTTAAAAATCTTGCAGATAATCGTAAACAGAAGGAGGTTGGCACGTATACCAGAAGATCCAGGATGGAGTAGCACTTGTGGAGCCTGTGGCGCTAGGTATGGAAGAGATGGCTTACGCTGGATAACCTGTGATGACTGTGAGAGACAGTTTCATGTCAACTGCACAAAAGTACTACCCGTAAAAGCATAAAGATTTATAAATGCCCATTTTGCAAACAAGATGATGTCAAAAATCCATGAAAGAACAATCTGTGAGTGTATATAGTAAGTAACAGCTCTGACATAAATCATTTTTTTGTGGTTCCGTTTTACTGTCTATTTTTTGTTCCGGTTCTTCTCCAAGTGTTTTTTTTCCTTAAACCGGACCGCTACCAACTGAATTGTATGATTTGTTGTACAAAAATATATGAGAGTTGAATAATATGATCAAATGTGAATTTCATGTTATTTCTTCTCAGATAACTTTGTTAGTTTAATGATTCTATCCCAATACTCCTATGATGTTGTCCTTTTGTTTTTCATGTAAGAGCAAGACTTTTCAAAGCCTCAAACCAGCACGACCCACCACCTCCATCTCCTCCACCGCCCATCACCACTAGACCCACCGCCCAAGGGTTTAGTATTGCTCAATTGATATAGACTTTATCAAAGTATGACAGTCGACAAGCATCACCTCTCTTACTACCCCCATGTACGTAGGATAATGCCTCACTTGACTTTCGGTTTATATCCCAAGATATGCCTCACTTGGCTTAAAAGTGGGGTGAGTATTCTAGCATAAGACCAAGACCAGGATGAGAATAGCAATACAAGGATGAGAATAGTTCATGAGGGAATTGAAAAAGTTTTCAGACTGTACAGTAGTTCTTTTTCCCCTTTTGGTGCATAACTTGATTGGAGGGCCATTTTTCGGGCTCCTTTTTGTTTTTGTTCTGGCCCAAGATATTTGATTGAATGGCTTGTTTGCTCTTTAAGATCGACCGGATTGAATGATCATGTTGACTTTATGCCGTGGTCCTTTCATTTCGTTTACAATAATAGGTAAGACTAATTGAATGATATGATCTAATGGGAAAATTTCTTATATAATACTCCTAATCCATTTGAGGATGATATTGTATTGTATTTTTAAGTTAGGTCAGTAGGAACAAGATATAATTTCATGGAACCTTGATGAGCACTATCCACCACCTCAACTACCTCTACCTCAAGAGCCACTGGATCCATCATCATTTGATGAGCACAATCTCCCGCACCCCAGAAGTTCACCCAGAGGTGACGCTGTCCTTTACGCGCGTCTAAACTGTCCACTTGCCTCTTATAGAACTGATGTGTGGTGATCCCTCCATCTCCAATGCAACATCGCTAGGATGTTTACTACTATGTATTATTGTAAAGGACGAATAAGTGTAAAAGAAGTGTGAGGAAGCAAGTGTGTTTCTTTTTGTTTCGTCATTATTCTTTCTGAAAGCATTGATAATTTGTTCACTAGAAAGAAAAACCAAGTCTTATAGGCCTTCAATGGAAAATGGGAAGTTAGTGTGTCTTTAATGACAATTTTTTTTCCTATGTTAATTGTGATCGCCTAAATTTGATTTCCGCAATTTTTTTCTCAATTACTTGTAAATAGATCGATGAAAAATGTAAAATAAAAAGTAAACTTCTGCAGTATATATACGAGAGTATAAACTGATTGTTATAAGATGCGTTACGTGAAGTGCGAATGTGAAAATAGATTTAACTTAGAACATTGATGTTGTGTTTGTTAATTATTTGTGTATGAATCTGAATTGGCTGAATTATTTTACCAATTAGATGTTTTTTTTTTTGTAATCTAAACTGAATCATTAGACCTGAAATAAGATTTTGACAATTATATCCCCATTAATATATTTGACCAAACAAGCCTTAATCTTTGTTTGCCTTCTCCCGACCCCAATAAAAATGCTAAAAATCCCAAGATTTTTCTTTTTTTCCTCTCAGAGCCGTCTCCTTCTCCCTCTCTCTCCTATGGGAAAGCTCTCGTTGGATCTCTCTCTCTCACCGATGAAAATCTCTCGCCGGCTCTCTCTCTTTCTCGAACCGTTGAAAGTCTCTCACCGACTCTCTCTTTCTCTAACAATGGAAAGCTCTCGCTGGCCCTCTCTCTCAAAGTCATGGAAAACTCTCGCGAGATCTCTCTCTTTTTCCTCTTTACGCGAAGGTCTGGAAAACTATACCCTCACCAAATCTGGCGAGGGTCTCAATGAAAATGGGCACAAATGACCCCTGCCAAATCTGATGAGGATTCGAAAAAGACGATTCTCGCTAGATCCGGCGAGGGTTCACTAATCTCCTGCAAAGATGGCGGCGGTTTGCGGTGGTGGTGGTCGTAGTGTGCGGTGGTGGGTTGGTTTGTGGTGGTCCGACTAGTTTGTGAAATTTTTGATTTTTGGTGGCGATGGTGCTTTGTGGTGGCGGTGTGGCCTTTAGTGGTGGTGTTGTGGTCTGGTGGTGTTTTCTGGGGGTGATGTGCTCTGTGGCAGTGACGAGGCCATAAAACTTTTTTTTTATGGGGACACATTTCAGTGTAAGTAAATAAAAATTCATATTATATAAAAAAATTACATGGTTCTAGTCATGACAATCTAATATCGTCTATTTACTTCAAAATTGTTCTCTTTGGCATTTTTTTTAAACTACTATTGGATTTCTCAAATTGCGTCTCCAATTTGACCGTGCTTTTTTGCTTAAAATTTCTCAATGACTTTGAAAATCTAATATTTAAAGCACAATAACTTAATAAATTTATGAGTTATTTCCCAAATGCCCCCTAGTTTATGACCAAGTCCCACCTAGCCTCTTAGTTTATCGAAAAATTCCTACCTGACCTCTTTTTTGCCGTTACTGTTAATGAACCGTTAAATTCGGATTTTCTATTCCAAACTTACCCTTCTTTTAATTCTTTCACGTCAACTCTCTTACTCTCTCTAAAGTCTTTATGTCTCATATCATCTCTCTCTTTATCTTGGCCAGTCGTATACAAAGCAGTTAAGAGAAATTTGGAGAGCTGATTATTTAGAGGGCACACTTTTGGTATTTACAAAAATCTTTTAGTTTTATCCCAAAAACTATTTTGTACTTAAAAGCAAAGGCTTAAATTTACAGAAAAGTCCATGAAAATAACAAATTTGATAAATTCTAAACCTAAAATTAGTAGCTAAACTATTAAAATCTAAATCAAAATCAAGGGTCTTTGTTTGAGATTTCAATGAATCAAAATCTTTGGTTCCTTAAGGTTCTCTTGATTGTATCGAAGAAGCTTAAAATTTCTTGTGTGGGTATTTTTGTTGGTTTGATTACATGATGTAGACGCAGCGGAATAAATAAAGAATAATAAAATAAACTAAGAACAATAAAGAAAACTGTAAGAAACGATAAAATAAACTAAAATTCTTAATAACTTCAATGGTTTTTCTCTTCAAGGTGAATAATAACATAGACTAGATCTCCTTTTATAAGATAATAAACCCTCCTAGATAGACTCAAACTAGGATTCCTAAAATAATAAACTACTCAAACATAGAAACTTTAAAAATAAAGAAATATCAAATTAAAGTAACTTCTCATATACTAAATAAACTACTATTATAACCAAATAGGATGTGGGCACGCGTGGACGTGGGCCCACACGTTTATGCGCCTGTATCATTACAACATGATTTTGACTTCCTATCTCTAGAATTCTTGATTATTCATGGTAAATAAAACTAGGATTTTCATATAGGTAAGATTTTGTTGGTTTTGTAAGTTTTTTTTTATCATGTGAAGTTTAAACACGGGATAACGATGAAAAAATGGCTTGAGGACGGCAATATTTTTTTCAGTATTTTCGCGATGTAGAAGATGAGAGTTTTTTCGACATATATTACCGAAAATTAATCATTTTTTGTTGCCGTTTATTTTTCATCTTTTTCTTTGTTGTTGTTTGTGACCGATTCTTATTTATTTCTTTGTAGCAAATTTCAAGCAGTTCCCTAATTGTGTTTTTTGTTGTGTAATTTGTAGGTTATTTACGTAAGAGTTGTACGTGCTTCATATTCTTTTCCAAATTTTAAAATCTAATTATATAAAAATATTGCAAAAAAAAGAAATATGGTAGCTTTCACCGAAATTTTATGTAAAGAATAACATCATTGACCAAAAGTTTTGGAAAAATTTGTGGCAACTTCATATTTTAACAGTCGACATATAATTAAATACGAAAACATGTGGTATTTTCTCAAGGGGGGTGGGTGCGTCTGAGAAATGTTATAGGCGGCTTCTCCCGTCACATATTTTCACTCAAATTTGCTTTGCTTGCACTTTTTTTTGTTGAAAGTCTCCTCATGCACTTGATAAGAGGAAGTAACCTAAAAATCCCCTATCAAATTTCAATGTTATTATGAATTTTATAGTTAAGAAAATGAGAAAATAAAGTGGTTGAAAACCCTTATAGATGAACTTCATATCTAATTCTAATGTTTTTATATTTTATGATTTGGGTTTATGTTCTAAGCTTTAAGTAAACTGATAGTGGATTTGGGATTCACAAGGTGGAGTAAGTGATTTGGACGAGTAATAAGAGAATAAATTAGAGTTGGGCTTAGATTAATGACTTATAACTTAATGTGTCTCCACAGTAAAAAAAAAAAAAAAAATAACATTTGGCTCGTAAGAGTTGAGTTTAAAGGCGTCGTTACAGACAAATTCACATTTGGGTTATTGGGACACGTGTGTCCCCACAATCCAAATATGGGCTCCCCCTTCTATGTGTGGGTTGTTTTGCCAGTGGTGGTTTTGGTGGTGTTAAAGACAAGAATTCTAAAATATAGGAGCAATAATGTCCTTTGACATTTTAGAAATCAGATCAATGTTTAAGACTTGTTTTGAAGTCAGAAATATGTGAGAGCTCTTTCTTTCAACCCATTCAGATCTCGGTTCCATTCAGCCAAATGTTCGGATTTTTTTAATTCAAAAACAGACATCTGAAATCCGAATTGAGTTCCAATTCAAGTATTAAATCTCCAAAAATAAAAATAAAAACCAAACACAACCTAAGTCAACCCGCCATAAAAAAACAAATAATAAAAATTTATAATATGGTCCAAGTTGTTTTTGTGTATTTCTGCAAAACAACTTTAAGATACTCGAAGAACCAATGGAAAAAAATGTGTATAAATATATAACAAATTGATTTTCTGTAACAGATCTCACCTAATTTAGATCCAAATCGAAAGAGAAAGAGAGAAGAATCAGGGGGGGTGGGTGGTGGGGGGGGGGGGGGGGGGGGGGGGAGTATCTAAATGCCGCGGCTTTGGGGAATAAAGAAAGTTCTCCGGGTAATAAAGACTTTTCTTAAAACTAGTCAAATAAGATTGACTTTTATGTTTTTTTTTTATTACTTAGGGACTTCTAATTTTTGGGAGTTCTCCTCCATCTCATCACCTCTCTCTACCACCTCATCGCCATCTCATCATCTTCTCCGGCGAAGGTCGCCGGCCGGAAAAGTTTTCCGGCGGGCGACCTTCAAACATAAAAAAAAAAGTTTAATTTAATTTTTTTTCTCTCTCTCCAAATTTTTTTTTTGTTTTCCTTTCCTCTCTCTCTCTAGAACAGATCTAGAGAGAGAGTAGATCTCCATCTACACGAACAGACCAGGTCTGTTCTGGTCTGTTCGTGATCTACTCTCTCTCTAGATCTGTTCTAGAGAGAGAGAGAGGAAAAGAAAAAAAATGGAGAGAGAGGAAAGAGAAAAAAAAATGTAATTTTTTTTATGTTTGAAGGTCGCCGGCCGGAAAATTGGCCCGCCGGCGACCTTCGCCGGAGAAGAAGATGAGCTGGCGATGAGGTGGTAGAGAGAGGTGATGAGATGGAGGAGAACCCCCAAAAATTAGAAGTCCCTAAGTAATAAAAAAAAAACATAAAAGTCAATCTTATTTGGTAACCATGTATTTTGTATTCCCCATCAAAATTTATTCCCCGGAGAATTTTTAAAAAAATCTGGATTTCCTCGAGAATTTATTCCCCGGAGAATTTTCTTTATTCCCCAAAGCCGCGACCTATCTAAAAGATCAGTTTTTTCTTTAAAAAAAATGGAAGTTATTTTACTCTCTTTCTTAGTACAAACAACTATAATAACAGTTTATTTCCAATAAAAAAAGAGTTAATTCCTATATGGCCCCCTACTTTGTGACCAGCTTCTTTTATGGCCCCCAAATTTCTATAAATTCAAATATGACCCCCTATTTTCATGTAAATGTCATAACTACCCCTCCCATTAATATATTTTCAAAATAAAATAAAAAACAAAAACCTAAATTCCACCTCACTTCCCTCTCTACCACTCATCTCTCTCCACGTCACCTCTCTCTCTCTCCAACTCATCACTCTCTTCTCCAACTCACCACTCTCTTCTCCGATGAAGGTCGCCGGCCGGAAAAATTTTCCGGCCGGCGACCTTCAAACATAAAAAAATAAAATAATTTCTTCTTCTTTGAGTTTGACATGATTATAATATTTTGTTACCTGAAGTTTGAATTCCAGAAGAAGACATTATTACAGAAGACGACTGTGGAAGAGAATGAGATGAAGAAGAGGAAGAAGAAGAAGAAGCAACTAGCTGATACTGGTTTGGATCTTCTTCTGATTTTGAATTCTGGGGTTTAGTGATTTCTTCTTTAATGCATCACAGTAAGCTCTATGTGTGATAAAACTATCCCTCTTTCAAAACCCCAAAACAAAAAACAGTCCATATAAAAAACACTAAAACCCTAATAAAGAAGAAGAATTAGAATAACAGTAGACAAAACCCCAAAACAAAAAACAGTCCATATAAAAAACACTAAAACAGTAAAACCCTAAAACCCTAATAAAGAAGAAGAATTAGAATAACAGTAGAGAGAGAGGGAGAAACCTTGAAAAGAGTCCCACAATCACATTTATACTCTTTAGTCCCACAAATTTTGAAATGAGCTTCCAAATCAGATTTAATAACATATTTCTTTGAACATTTCTCACATTTCCAATTCTTCTCTCCATGTTTTCTACTAAAATGTTTTTTAATTCCAGTAAGATCACCTAAAACCCTAGATGGACTATGATGAACACAAGAAGGTTCTGGGCAAACATAAACCCTTTTACAAATCACTTTACCCGTTCTTTGTCTGAGCTTCCATGGAAGATTATGACCACGACGCCGAAATTGTAGGTTTTGATCACGTTGAAACCCTTTTTTACATATCTCACAAACATATCTATTTGTTGCCATTTAGGGGATAAAGCAATTACTTCAGAATCTGAATCTAATACAATTCAAACACAAAATCAATATCAAAATCCATCACAAAGAACTTAATAGAGTCTATTAGGGTTTATAAAAGTAAGATTAAAATCTGCCATTCCGGGAAGATTCCTCTTCTTCTTCTTCTTCTCCACCGTGGTATTTAATGGGGGTAGTGTTGTTTGTGTACTTGTTAGAAATCACAGACCAGAATTCCGGCGAAGGGAAACCCCCTTCGCCGGAATTTTGAGAGTGAGAGAGAGGTGAGATTTTTTTTTTTATGTTTGAAGGTCGCCGGCCGGAAAATTTTCCGTCCGGCGACCTTCATCGAGAGTGGTGAGTTGGAGAAGAGAGTGATGAGTTGGAGAGAGAGGTGACGTGGAGAGAGATGAGTGGTGGAGAGGGAAGTGAGGTGGAATTTAGGTTTTTGTTTTTAATTTTATTTTGAAAATATATTAATGGGAGGGGTAGTTATGACATTTACATGAAAATAGGGGGTCATGTTTGAATTTACAGAAATTTGGGGGCCATAAAGGAAGCTGGTCACAAAGTAGGGGGCCATATAGGAATTAACTCAAAAAAAAAAAACAAACTATAATAACCGTTTTAACGGTCGTTAGTTGGTTACACATTTCACAATGTAGTAGGACCCACTATAAAAACATAAAGGGCCACTTCATTTTTCCCTCTGGCTTACCTATTCCAATTTCAAAAAGATCAAACTTTTCATAGAGCAATTCTTGTTTTCTTGAATCAAGATTATTAGGGCATTCTCAAATCCTTAATCTCTCTTCTTCTTCTTCTTCTTCTTCTTCTGGTTTATATCTTCAGATTGTTTTCTCTTTCTTTCTCTACAATCTCTTGATTTTCTCTCTCTCTCTCACTGTCTCTACTATCTTTCTATCTCCCGACATGGAAATAGGGCCTTTTCCTGACCCAACACCAAAAGCTATTTCCAAGGATTTTAAAGTCAGACAGGGAGCACTTATGGAAGCTCTTACTTCTGGTTTGTTCTTTAATTACAAATTCAATTCTCCTCTGTTTTTTTCATTCACTTTTTGTGTTTTGATGAATTCTCTGATTGTTTGATTGTTTTGTGTTCCAGGATTTAATGATATGTATGCACAATGTGATCCTGGTAAGTTAAACTTCTGGTGAATTCTTTAAGTTCAAGAACCCTTTCATATCGTTCTTCTTAGGGGGAGAAACGGTCTAAACGAATTGAGTTATTATGGTTTATTGTTGAATGTGTGTGTGAAAGAATCGATAATTTTCTTGCAGAAGGGGATCCTTTGTATCTTTTTGCCGATTCAGATGGAAATTGGGAAGTTAGAAAGCCATTAGCAGAGGTTCCTCCTGAAATTCTTGAGCCAGCATTGGGTATAAACCTTGTAAGGGAGGGGATGGATGTTTTTGAGTGGAAATCAATGGTTGCTTTTTACAGTGATTCATGGTTACTGACTCTCGCCATGTATTATGCGACGAACTATAAATTTGGTAAAGATGATCGGTAAGATACATAGTCACCTTACTTGATTATCTGCATTTTGGTGTTGTTCATGTTGGTGTGTGGGGGTCTACTTTTGACCCTTTTGATCTATCGAAAAATCATATTTTTTTATGTTTAGGTTAACTAAATCGTATTGTATATCGTCATGTGTGTCCTGTGGTAAGGAAGCCCATGTTTGAGTTCCGGCCTATATTTCCGGCCTATATTTCCAGAGATTTAATCCGAACCCCAACTTCTTGTTTGGTTTCTTTGTTACAGGAAAGAGTTGATCCTTAAGCTGAATAGTCTCCCAACCTTGACTGAAATGATCAAAAGAGAAGGGAAGCAAACCCGTAACGAAACAATAACATCCACCACACCCAATAGCTCAAAGAGACAGAAATCAAACAAGGTAAAAGTTTAGTTTCTTCGTTTCTTTCATGCTCTACCGATGCTTTAGAACCTGATTTCGCCTTAGATTGGGGGCTAGTTTCCATGCTCACGAGATGCTTTAAAACCTGCTCTATTTGTAGGTTGATTGTCAAAAGCAAAGTTAGTTCATCATCTTGACTATTTTATTCTTGCAGCAAAACAGACGACCCGAATCGCAGATAAAGGGGATTAGAAATTCAGCAGAAGAGCAACAGGATGATGAAAAGGATGCAGTTTGTGAAGCCTGTGGTGTTATCAATACCTTCTTTGATAACTGGATATGTTGTGATGGGTGCGATAAATGGTTTCATGTCGACTGTGTAGATATGACATCTACAAAAGCTAAGGAAATCAAGCGATACAAGTGTTCAATTTGCACAGAAAATAGAAAGATTCAAAAAGAAGAGAGAAGCTCTAGAAGTTTGTAGTTGTAAGTAACATCATCTGTCACATACGCATACAGGAGCTTTTAGTGGATTTTGGGATTGCCCGTGTTACTTATTTTTTCTAGATATGTGTGGATGTTTTGCTATGAATTCCTCCGATTTCAACACGATGATTAAGTCCTTTATGTGGCCTTACCGACCATGATAACGTATGTTAATTATGTGGTAAGGAAGCCCATATATGAGTTTGGTAGATGGTAATTAGCTTAGGTTTTTTTCAAGAGATTTAAGAAAAAATCAACTTCTACTTTGGTATGGGAAAAAGCTATTCAATATGCTAAATAGTGTTCCAACCTTGTCTGAAATTATCCGATGGACTGAAAGAAAGCAAACTAGTAACAAAGTAACAACATCTAACATCTTGAACAAAACGAAATCAAAATGGTAAAATCTTAGTTTCTTCATTTCTTTCAAGATCTGCCTATCACTCGATCGCCTGATTTAGCCTCAGATTGGGTTTATGTTTTAGTTCAA
The DNA here is from genome assembly GCF_041429995.1 of Eschscholzia californica. Classification (NCBI taxonomy): domain Eukaryota; kingdom Viridiplantae; phylum Streptophyta; class Magnoliopsida; order Ranunculales; family Papaveraceae; genus Eschscholzia; species Eschscholzia californica. The sequence continues at coordinate 20,867,666 of NW_028238309.1, forward strand.
GAAATGCTTTAGAAATTTCTCTATTTCTTTTTTATGCAGTGAAACAGACAACTCGAATTGCAGACAAGTGTGATGAAAATTTCAGAGTAATATTTACCATCTCCTAGCTTGCTTAAGGTGGATGTTCAGATTCTTCTTGAGAACTCTTTCCACCATCGAGCCTGCTTATTGGCATCGGAGTCAGAAGTTAAGAATAAATTGTGCAAAATTTTCATAATTAGTAGCCTGCCGCTGCATGCCCAAAAATAGATTATAATTCTTTAGTTAAACAAAGTAACAGTAAAGCTCACAAATGAGCATATTGACTACCATCATTACAGTCAAAGACATTGTTGAAGCTTTCTTTTTTACACTGTCATTTATTTCACAATGTATGCAGTAGCTTGTGTCTATTCAATGAATATGAATTAGGAATATGATATTAAAACCATTTTCATTTCGTTCATATTTTACATTGCACGAAAGTACCATTGGTCTATACAGTCCATATGATGATGTGGTTATCAGTATAGTTGAAGAAAGAAGTGATATTAGCATGTGACATACAAAAAAAAGGACGGACTAATTGGTATTACTACAGTAAAGTAGTGTAATGAAAGAAACCAGAGAAAGAAACAATACGATAATATACAGTTGCAAAATAGTTTTACAATATACCCAATCTATTCCAAAGAGATGCATCTTTGTTTGTGCCTGGTTAAAGTGAATCTTGAGGAGCCTGAAGATTTGACGTCAATGGTGAATTATTAAGCTATGTACGGAATTGGATATGTCTGATAAACAATCTAGTCAGGTTAACCATGCACACACTATAATACCAATTAGTCCGTCCTTTTCTTTGTATGTCACATGCTAATATCACTACTTTACTACTTCAGAGTCTAGACCATAAGGGGCATAATATTTTAGCAATGCATCATAACAATTAACAACAGAAATGGAGAAAAAACTACACACTTTCATACCTTGGACGATGTTACTTGTAGATATCATAGGACTAGAATGGCTTTTGAAAGGATCTTCTTCACTTGCTAAAAGGTTCGCCTCTGAATGTAAAGTAAACTACAGTAAAGTTTATAGCTTAAGAAACTTTACGTGATCTAACAAGGAATGTAGTTACATACCTGAAGTTATATCTCACTTATACACAATTCATCAAACCAGATTGTAAATTTCCAAAGCCTGCTAAATGGGCATAATTTTATTCTGGCTGCTTTTGCTCTTAGCTCACAAGAATGTAAAGTTTCCTACTCAGTAAGTGCATTTTCTAATGTGTGGAAAAAAGCAATATGGTTTGTCATTGCAACCAGCTTCATTTCTATAGGTTTGTTTCGTAGACAACTTATTTTGACTATTGACGTAAGTGAAGGTTCCCACTAGCATTTCTAGCGTGCATAATTTAATTAGTGAGGCAAAAACATTTTCCTTGATGAAAAAAAGTTAATTATCAAGTCTTGTAAACCGATAAATTCTAATCAAGTCAAATAATTTAACAGTACATTGACTACCGACCTTCTACCTGCATTACTTATCACTTAGTGGTCAATAAGCATCCCAGTAGACTCTTTCAATTGCAGCATAAATAGAACAACCACCTTTCGACCCTGTTGTTAAGCGGAAACACATTTTGTTAGTTACGTGCAACATTCCATGTTGTCACACTTTGTTAGTTGCACACCTATTTAGGGTTCAATGTACAGAGTTTTTGATTTTCAGGTTACATGTTATACAAATAATGCCTCCCAATTACAGACGAAATCATTCCAAGCAAATATATCAAATTTGGCTTTGATTAAGAATGGTCGAACACAAGGGTGTCAAGCCCTTTTGAATAGTTCAATTCCAAAGTTGTTACTAGTTACTTATATTGTCTAGAAATGTGTGGATGTTTTGCTATGAATTTCTCCGATTTCAACACAATCACTAAGTCCTTTATGTACACGATGACTAAGTCCTTTATGTGGCCTTACCGATCATGATAACTGCCTGATTTAGCCTCAGATTGGGCTTATGTTTTAGCTCAAGAAATGCTTTGGAACTTTCTTTATTTCTATTGTCTAGGTCGATTGTCGAAACCAAAACTTGTGCTCTTTTTTATGCAGCGAAACAGACAACTTGAATCGCAGACAAGAGTGATGAAAATTTCAGAGTAATATTTACCATCTCCTAGCTTGCTTAAGGTGGATGTTCAGATTCTTCTTGATCTGACACTTCATTGTAGTATAATATGAGCTTGAGAACTCTTTCCACCACCGAGCCTGCTTATTGGCATCGAAGTCAGAAGTTGAGAATAGATTGTGCAAAATTTTCATAATTAGTAGCATGCTTCTGCATGCCCAAAAAATAGATTATAATTCTTCAATTAAACAGAGTAAGAGTAAAGCTCACACTACCTACTTTCAGTTCATATCAAACACTTTGTTGCATTTGAGAAAGTAAGTAATAAAATCTAACCTGTGGGACTTGAAATGGTTCGAAATTAAAGTCGGTTCCACGTTAAACGAGGAGTTACTTAAACCAATAGTGTTAACCTACTGAGCAAGGAAGAAACTAACCAGAATATCTTAGCAATCAATTAGCTCCGTTCCAGAATATGTACCTTCACCGACCACGATTTACAGAAGGTTCACACTCACCAAAAGCCAGGGAAACTGCAATTGTTCCTACAACAGATGTATACCCGATTCATTCGTAGATAACATTTAGCAAGTCTCACAAAGTAAATATACCGAGAAACATCTTTCATTTTGGTGAAGCATGTATTTTGTCTTTTTCAGTTGGCCCATTCTAAGCAAACATTGGATAACATTGTACCAACCTTATTTCATTTTCGATTTAGGATATACTTTCTTTTAGCTTAATTTCTTTTATTTTTACTCTTCAGTCACTTGGTGATTGAGGAGGGGAAAAGAGAAAAACAAAAGTGTGAACTGTACAACGTTATCCGATGTTCGAACAGAAATGGGGAAAATGAAATGAACAACAAAAAAAGGTGAAAAATATCTCTTAATTTGATCAAATCCGGCTACTTTCCATTTGCTATCCTGCATATCGAGAATAAATGCTTAATAATACTTTGAAAGACAAAATACATGCTTCAAAATTATACTACAAGATAAGTTTAAGAATTGAACAAAACATTTTAATGCAAATTAATCTAGAAAATAATGCCAAAATATCTATTAGTGTTTTAACTAAGGTATCATACATTGGTGTTTCAAAAGCAAAGTGGGACACAAACGTAAGAAATAAGTCAAAAGTAAAATAAAAACCATCTCTTCTTTTGAAGTTTTAACTTACTTTTAACTAATTAAGTGCATTATAAAACTAATTGCACACCAATAAACGACAAAAGTAGTTGTAGTAAAATTATCCTTAAACTGCTAAGAGAGATTCAAAGTTGAACTTTGAAATTGTAATAAATGGACACCAGTGGTCATCTGTGACATTATCCGAAAAATATACAAAGAACATGTTTTTGATCCCCAACTACATCAGTTCAATTAACATTTACTCGACTAGAATTAGACTCTATTTTAGTCCGGATACAATAATATCTACCCATTCTTAATGATGTAACATTCAAGCAACTTTAAAGAAAATTAACAGCCCACTGCCAAAACCAGACAAACAAAGAAGAACACAACATCTGATTTAGGATAGGATGCAAAATATGTGAATCAAAACCAATATATTTGAATATCATAGGCGTACCTTTGTGAATATGTGAGCTTATCACTTGCTATCAGTTACAAGAAATATATGTTCAATGCAATGACCAATTGAAACCACACAGCGCTACCTAGAAGTAGTCAGAAATTATAAGATTATAGATGCAATCGCGATGTCTGTAGTGTAGTACAAAAGGTTATGAAGATAATACATACTACACCAAGATGTTGTTCTCCACTGATATTCACGACATCAAGGCTGAGCATGGTGCATGCAAGGATTGAAACAAAGTAGATCTACAAGCGTAGGCTCAAAAAGAAGTGTAGACCCAAAATAAGGGGGAACACAGAGAAGTAGAGAACTACAAAGTGTGAATAATGGCCTACCTAGTAATTCAGAAACTCTATTAGTAGGCATTTTCACATAATTACGAGTACACATATTATAGTTTGTTAGAGACACTAGCAGTATGCTTGGAATACATAAATGACGCTGGAAACAAATGAAAGCATGCAAGAGATATGAAAAGAACTTTCAATATGAGCAAACAGTTGATATTACTAAAGTAAAATATACCAAGTACATTGATGAGCAGTTTCCCCTCTTGACATTAACACCCTCATGAAGATATATTTCTGCGATTTTGTGTAAAGATTATTAGGTTCTTACACAGTTCAGTCAGTTCAACCAAAGAAAAAAACTCCGCTCGGTTAGGTGTTGCAAAAAACAAGGGAAGCTATGAATAATTATAGGTAATATAACTGCCCAACCCATTGCTCATGTAAATTAACAGGGATAAACAATAGAGTTAACCTACTGCACATATAAGGATATCGACATTTTGTATCACTAAATTTTCTAAGAATGCCCTAATCCCAAGGAAGCACGCACAACATGGATAGGACAACGATAACGCGGAGGCATAGATAAATCTTAGAGAAGTTGGATAACAACACGACGGCTTTAACAAATTCGTGTAAAGATAAATTACAAATTTAAGCTTTTGTAACATTAAGAAGTTATTGACAACAAAATCAACAAAGTACAGCACAGTCACCAAAACCTTACTTTCCTTGTTTTGCAAGTTGCAAGTAGGCTTCGGAAAATGACCCATCAGTTCCAATCAAAATGATCGAAGTAATTCCTCTGAAGAAACTGAGTATAGAGAATAAAGCAAATGAACCATGAACACTTTTAGTTCATTTTAATTTAGATTTTATCCTCAGGTTCACCGAAAAGACTAAAAAATTTCAAGTATAAAACAGCTAACATAACTGTAGTTCTTTCTTGTAAATAGTTGTAATAAACATAGCTTAGATACCGGCTAATGAGGAATAGATAAAAGAGGATTAAAACTTCCATACACACACACACACACACTAACATGTCTAGCCCATCTATAATCAGAAAAATGTTTTTCTATAGCATTATCATGTTAACCCTCATCTATTGATTATAATTTAGAACTCATAAAAAAGTTTTTTCAAGCACAGGTAAAAACCAATCCAACAAACTGTTCGAGCATAAAGTAAAACAACAACTCGTTCAGAATAACTTGTCAAACACAATCGATGGATCATCCTCCTGGTCAATTGAACATGAATAGCATAATCCCTCTAGTCAAATACAAGTCAATTCACAATTGAAGAACCACAACACGACCAAGTATGCTACAACTAATCATGATCAAGTAGAAAATCATTGCACCACCAAGTATGAATAGAAAGAAACAACAGCAGAAGGAATAGAAAAATCATGGACCAACGAATTTTATACGCTCCACCTGAATAGTTTTCTCCTGCCATAAGGTCACAATGGTGCATGAACCAACTCTTAAAAAAGCAAAACCAGCAAACCCTTGGCGAATGGTGAGAAACAATTTTACAAGTTATTAGTGAATCGGGTTAGGAGGAAGAGTTTTTCTTTACGTATTGTTGAGTTTATGGCCATCCAACTCAAAACCAAGTATAATGAGTAGAGAGGACCTAGATATTATATTCTTTGTTACCATAGTACCCTTTCCAAATGTGAGACTATTCTCAGACTCTCCGTATGGCATTCTTTTTAGCCTAAAACGTATCTTTTTTGTAATGATGTGGCTATCACATGTGGACCTAGCTTTGATGCCATGTTAAGTTTGTGATCATCCAACTTAAAACAAATTGGTAATGAGTGCAAAGGACCCAGATATTATTTTCTTTGTTACTAGAATACCTGCTCCCGGTGTGGGGTTATTCTCACAAGTATCATGCATCTACATAATAATTGGAATACTATGACAAAACAATTTTATTTTACCTTATATAAAGATTACCATGCTGATACCCAGTCCATATAGTGAAGTGGTCACTAAATAGTTTCTCCTCTGGATATAACCAAAGTCATGAAGATATAATCCTGCAATCTGGTGGACAGATGTTCAAATCATTACCCCATTACCTGCAAATCATGTTTATTAACGGGGTACTTGAAGCAAGCAAGAAGTAAAATGCCGAACTGGTAAAAACTTTCATCGAAAGGTTGGGTACACAAGGGCAGCAAAATACTTCACTCATCCAACAACATACACAGATGTTGACAAATTGTAGATTTCGATGATTTTTTTTTTTCTAACATGCTGTAATTTGCACATAAAATTTTAAGACAAAAACTATTTACCTTCCCACAAGATATCGACACATTGTATCACCAAATTTCTAAGAAGGCTCTGTTTCCGAGTAAAATATTTGAAGAAACTAACTCTTCATTCCCTTCCGTCTCTATGCAATTAGGGAGGATGAAAATATTTTTTATATCATTTGGAATAAGAACCCACCAAACGTGGATGAAGACACAAATGTCAAATGATGGATAATAATTAGGGATTGAGGCGAACATTAAGCTTCATATCTACATATAACAGAAGTGTATTTAAGTATTGTACTTCAACTAAACACTATGTTATCAACTTGTCCCACAAATTGTGGACGAATCTTCAGAGTCGGACAATGATGAACATAATGAAGACTTTGATGCACTTGATCTTGATAATGGCAACGAAGAATGACAAGCAACGCTTAACATTTTGTTTCTTTTAATGAATTTTATATATAGCTTAGATTTTTAGAGTAAATATTATGTTATTATGTTCTCGAGGAAGTAGTTTTTGATTTCGTATTAGTATATTTTGAGTTTAAACTATAAATTAATAATAAATGAAAATTTATATCATACATATATAAATATATGGATGCACATATAATAACTAATATATATACACATTATATATAATATTCAAATATATATATGTAAGTAGAAATAAATCTTACGATTTCCGATTTGAATCTACGATACGATTCATAAAATCGAAAAACGATTCGACCTACGATATACGACTTGACAACATTGCCCACAATACAAAATTTATTTTAAAATGCAAAGTACTTGCATTTCGATAAACGCTTACACTTCAATAAACACAACGTTGTCCAATTTGTGCAAAGATACGCAACAATAGTTCCTATAATATTGTTATGGAGAAGATATGTCTACCAAATATTATTTCAGACAACATCAACATATGCTGATCTACTACGCAACCTAACAGAATTAGAAAATTTAAAGCAACGTAACTAAATAATAGATATATAAATATGCATCACCTAAAGACCTTATTGGAACATATTTAAGTAGGTTTTAAAGTCGTGTGAAACAAACTCGTCTAAGGGTTTGTTTTACTGATGGTGGGGTTTTCATGGGTTATATTTCCATCTCCAAAGAACCAACCACTAAAGTTAACGCTTAGAAGTGATTTCTAATGCAACCCTAAGATCCAAGGAGTTTATCTTTGTGAAACATATACAAGCATGGGTTTATGTGTTCAGTAAGATTTATTGACTTTGACATACAACTTATATCATACATTCCCTTAATGTTGTCCTATTCTTTGGACTGCAAAGGAAGAAGTAGTAGTAACTCGTCACCTTTGGAACCTACTACCTAGACCACCAACCAATACCATTTAAGAGGTATTACATGAACCAGTATTATATTAATCTCTCATTAAGTCACTGCAGTGTGTCATAGTAGAGAAACAAATAAAAAATGTAGCAGTGGCGTAATGAAAGATTAAGTAATATAATACTGGTTCATGTACCAGCACAACTATATCAGTTTGAAAAGTAAAATTGAGGGATACACTAAAAATGAAGCAGCGAAAAAGCCAACAACCCTTGGTTGGAGTGGTAAGAGGTTTACTCTTCCACCTTAGAGGTCGAGGCACGCAGACCAATTAAAAAGAAAATAGTAGCAAAAAATCTGCATACCCACCTTCACTTTTTTCTGAGGTTGCTAGTTTAGTTGCGAGAGGTCGGAGTATGCCGGCTTTTACATGAATCTTCTTCTCCTCCAAAACCTGTTACCCTCTACACATAATAAAAAGATAAAGTGCAACAAGAACTTGCGAAGTAATATTTATTCTGACCAGTGGATAATAGTTTTCGAGAAAATTAATGAGACCACGTATACCAGGTCTTAGCTTGTTAAAGGTGAATGTGTTAGGTTTCTCTTGATCTAATACTTCATACTAGTCCTTGTTGTAAAATATGGTCTCAAACTCATTCCATCATCGCGCCTAATTATCAGTATCAAAGTCAAAAGTAAAGATCAGATTGTGCAAAATTTTCATAAGTAATTAGCATGCCCGAAAATAGATTATAATTTTCTTAGAGTAACAGTAAGAATTACATATATAACTAACTATGTACATTCAGTTCACATCAAAGATTCTGTTCAATGTGAGGAGGAGAGTAATAAAAGACAAACTGTTGGGATGGGAAACAGTCTAAAATTGGAGTCAGCTCCACAGGTTCTATGCTAAACGAGGAGTTACTTAAACGAATAGGCAACAACATTATCTTATTTGACTAAGAACGTTTTAGCAATTACCTCCAATCCAAAAATATGTAGCTTCATCTATTATTGATTTTCGCAAGATTCACTCTAACCAAAAGCAAGAGACAATTGCTCCTAAAACAAACAAATACACATTTTCCCTAATTTTCATTTTGATTCAAGCAATCTAATAGTTCTCTGACTAGCAACCTTATTTTATCGATTCTTGGATCTTCCACAGTAGTATATATTTTTTGTCCTTCAATTTTTTTTCTTCAGTTTATTGTTTGGTCATTTTTTGATTGAGGGTGGAAAAGAGAAAGGAAAGTGTGAGTGGTACACTGCTATTTCAATTGCAAAGTGGGACATAAAATGTGAGAAACAAGTCAAATCAAACTACAAATCATTAAGTCATTTCTTTATTTTAAGTATCAACCCAGTGTTAACTAATTTCCTTCTATATTAAAACTAATTGCACACTAAGAAAATAGACAAAAGTAGTTGCAGTAAAAGTATCCTAAACTGATTAGAAAGATCCATGAAACCGTAACTGGACATCAAGACGACCCCCGTTAAATCGTAACTCATAGACAAAGAAAATGTTTTTGATCCCAAACTACAGCAGCCCAATTAACATTTAATCTAACATAATTCGGCTATTTAACCAGCAGGTTCAGTTTTATGCTATGTACTAACACATTTAATAATATTTATACATCAGTAAAGATGTGACATTTAAGCATCTTTAACAGAACATAAATAACCTAGAGGTGAAACCAGACAAACAGAGAAGGACATAGAATCTGTTTTCAGAATGCAGAATATTTTCTTTAAAAATAGATAACATGTGGTTAAACTCAATATCGTCTATCAACTTGTTAGGAGATGTGTTACCTTACTTCTATATTTAATAAGAAAATGGGAGAAAGAGAAGCGTAAAACAATTAATTTCCAGTATATCAAGCACTACGCTGCACCACTACAACATGCTCCAAAAGAAAGTATTTTAGCCTGTATGGAAAACAATATGTTTGAACATCTAAGTGCTTACTTTTGTGCACATGTGAGCTGATCACTTCCCATCAGTTATAAGAAAAAATATGTTAAAAAGAATAATTATAGTTACAATCCACATGTCCGCAATGTGTAGAAAGTAAGTACATATACAAGTATAGTATAAAAACAAGAAGTCGAACAACCAGCTGAAAAAGAAATAACCCAACAAGGGTCCACAAAGGACTCAAGGGGAACAAGGAAAACTTTGAAGTGTGAGTAATGGCCTCCCTATTAACAGAGAAGCCCAACAGAAAAGGTCAATAACTCTCATTCTACCCCAAAAGAAGATAAGGCATCGAGAAGCCAACTTCATGTTCACGAAATTCACAAAAGCATCATTGACTAGTGCCTTATTACGACACTTGACACCAACTACCATATGACGAGAACATGTTCTTAAAAAATGTACATGTACTACATCCATAACTAAGCAAATAGTAATACGCTAAGATAGCATAAATGACCCTTGAAAACAAACGAAAGCACGCAAGAGTTAGTGAAAAGAACTTCCTAAATGAGAAAACACTTGATATTTCTGAAGTAATACATACCAATTACATTTATCTAAACAGTTTCTTCTCTTGCTGAAAACAGCTTCCAGAAGATATAATTCTGCAATACAAATAGTTGGTCTTCACTAATAAACAATACAATTTTTACTCGGAAACTATAGCTTATTGATGTTTGCTCTCTCTTTTATACAACATATACAGATTCAAATGTATAACATGGCTCTTTTCCAGAAAATATAACAACTTGTGGCTGACTGATCCTATTCATGCTTGTGCTTGTGATATATGTCATTTAATAAGGTATTCCAAGACAGGTAAGTAGGTAACCACCAGAACTACGCACTTGCAAGAATCTACTTCCTCGGTAGTATATTTTTTTTAAATTACTGCAACTATCCATATCTATAAAAATATCTCATTTCATTGTTCCCTTAAGAAAACATTAACCAAAAGTGCATCCAAATGCAACTGGCAAGAATATATAACATAGTCACATTTCAAAAGTGGTAAAAGTTAATTTTTTGGTATATCGCGGAGACATTTTTTGGTATATCTTTCATAACATTTTCTTCAAACACGATCAACTAATCTTACCAAAATCAATCTAACATGAGCTGAAAAATCGATATCCTTCAGTCAAAAACAAATCAAATCACAACTGTAAACCTAGTCCGCTAAAACTAATCACTGCATCAACAAATATGCATAAGGAAGAACAATAAAAGAAGGAACAGAAAAAAATCATGAATCAGCAAATGATCTCGTGAATTGGGTGACAGCAAAAGATTGTACAGAAGTACCATGCGTCTATACAATTCACCCATACCACCAGAACTAAACATTTGCAGCAATCTATGTCCCAAGTAGGATGACAGTCTTTCGATAGTGACTGTAACAAGGATATGAGGTCCATTTAAAAAGTTAGAAACCCATTGATCGTGTCTTTAATAGTTTAATGTAACAAAAGTTGTTATTAGTTCCTTTGTCATACGTAAAATGTAAGTCTAAAGTAGTTAAATGACAAGTGTAGGTAGAGAAAGTTCATTGGTCCTGTCTTTTAGTTTAACAAAGTTCATTCGCCATACATAAATGTAAGTGTAGACTAGTTAAATGACCAGTGTAGGTAGACAAAGACAGGTCAGTAATAGATACTCCTAATTCTACAGGGTATACGAAATTGTTCAGACTCATATGAAGGTCAGCTCATTAGGTTAGATAAAAAAATTCCAATACTAGGTGCCATCTTACTGCACATTATCCAAGGATATTATGTCCAGCGGACCAATTAGCGAGTTCTAATATATTGAAAATAAAACCTCTGATCACATTACCATATATATCATCATTCTCCAACTACCTATTTATTAGAGTTCGCGACAAAATGTATCTGAACCAGGATGAGACTTGACTTTGTATGTGCATCAAATTAAGGAATTAAATTTCAAAATATTTCGGGCGAAATGACCAAAATATTTCCATTTCCATGCGTACCGAAATTTCCACCAAACTGAAATTTGATTACTTTATCTTAACCATGCACAATCAAGGAAGTACATTCCGAAATATTTCGGCTGAAATGACCGAAATATTCCATTTCCAAACCGATATTTCATTCCTGGCATCAAATACGCAAAGTAGTAAACAAGGAAAGAACAAAGTAAAATCATATTCGTTAATACAAAAAAAACTTTTAATTATACATGCATTTGTAGTGGTCACAAATGAGCATTTTGACAACCATCATTACAGTCTATAGACGTTGTTGAAGCTTTCTTTTTTACACTTTGTCATTTATTTCACAATGTATGAAAGTAGCATGCCTCTATTCAATAAATAGGAATTAGGAATTAGGAATATGACATTAAAATCATTTTCATTTCATTCATATTTTACATTACATGAAAGTACCATTGGTCTATACAGTCCATATGATGATGTGGTTATCAGTATACTTGAAAGAACTGAAATAATATTACTTTTATACTTCAAACAATATATTTAAGATTTACGACATATTAGGTTTACAACCAGAAAGAAGTGAGATCAACATGTGACATATAAAAAAAGGGCGGACTAATTGGTATTATAGTGTGTGCATTAACCTGACTAGATTGTTTATCAGCCATATCCAATTCAGTACATAGCTTAATAATTTACCATTGACGTCAAATCTTAAGGCTCCTCAAGACTCACTTTAACCAGGCACAAACAAAGATGCATCTCTTAGGAATAGATGAGTATATTGTAAAACTATTTTGCAAGTGTATGTTATCATATTATTTCTTTCATTACACTACTTTACTACTTTAGAGTTTAGACCGTAAAGGTCATAGCATAATATTTTAACAATACATCATAACAGCAGAAATGCAGAAAAACTACACACTTTCATATCTTTGACAATGTTACCTGTAGATATCATAGGACTAGAATGGCTTTTGAAAGGATCTTCTTCACTTGCTAAAAAGTTCGCCTCTGAATGTAATTAAACTGCACTAAAGTTTATAGCTTAAGAAACTTTACGTGATCTGACAAGGAATTTAGTATTTTAGTTACATACTTGCATACTTGGAGTTATATCTCACTTATACAAAATTAATCAAACCAGATTGTAAATTTCCAAAGCCTGCTAAATGGGCATAATTTTATTCTAGCTGGTTTTGCTCTTAGCTCACAAGAACGTCAATTTTCCTACCGAGTAAGTGCATTTTCTAATATGTTGGAAAAAGCAATCTGGTTTGTCATTGCAACCAGCTTCATTTCTATACTTTTGTTTAGCAGACAACTTATCTCGACTATTGACGTAAGTGAAGGTTCCCACTAGTATTTGTAGCTTGCATAATTTAATTAGTTAGGCAAAGACATTTTCCTTGGACAAAAAAAGTAAGCAAGTCTTGTAAACCGATAAATTCTAATCAAGTCAAATAATTTAACAGTACATTGAAACCAACCTTCTACCTGCATTACTTATCACTTAGTGGTCAATAAGCATCCCAGTAGACTCTTTCAGTTGGAGCATAAATAGAACAACTTACATACCCCTTTAGCCAAATCATATACATTATAAATGAGATTGAATATGTAATAAAAAACGGTTCGATGTACAGAGTTTTTGATTTTCAGGTCACATGTTTTACAAATAATGCCTCCCAATTACAGACAAAATTTGGCTTTAATTAAGAATAGTCTAACACAAGGACGTCAAGCCCTTTAGAATAGTTCGATTCCAAAGTTGTTACTAGTTCCTTCTTCATGTAAATAAATTTGGGGATGGAATAGTACCACATACCTACTTTCAGATGTCATGTCAAAGTTGTAAGCTGCCTGCAGGCTAGACTAGAGCAGCTTATTCACGGATCTTCTTCACTTGCTAAGAAGTTTGCTTCGAAATGTAACTACAGTACAGAAAGAACATAACAAAGAGTTTGTCACGCTATCGCCTTAATTCTCCAGAAATATTTTGAAAAGCATGGCCTTAGAACAAGGAGCTCAAGTACTCGTACGCTCTTACCAAGTCATGAACCCAAGCTTTTCGTGTAATATACGTCGAGTAAGGAGTAATAAAAATGACAAACGCAAGGATATATGTCAGTAATAAGCTCCTAATTTTACGCTATATGAAATTGTTCAAGCATCCATTCAAAGCTCATTTCCTAACCTATAAGAATTCCAATTTTCGGTGGTCAAGGCACATCACTACACTTACCTAAGGATTAAAAAAAATGTAACTATGTAAGAGCATGCATATAGGAACACGCACGCACACATACACACACATATATATATACATCTTTATTCTCCAACTACTAACTGTTTAAATTCCTTACCAAATCAATCCAATATATTCATAACATTTCCCCTAAAGGCAATCATAAACGTTTAGATCCTCCAACTATCCATTTATTTAGAGTCCAGATAATGATGCGGTCATCAATATTAAACTCTAATAAAATCCATATTCCAACTAATCTATCACACATAGCTAAAAGTTATTTGCACATAAAATAGATGGCTTAAAAACATTTGAAATAACCCAAATATTAGCACAAAGTTTGACACAAAAGAAGATTGAATGTAGCTAAGTAAAATGCTAACTTCTCTGCAAATATGGGTCTGTTGCTACCAAGAAAATCCAAGTGAGTCACGAATAGTTACAGAGTTAAAGTTGTACCTCTTTCACATGGAAATTAGTTCCTAAGCCAGTGATGTACTTGTAGCACGGCACAAGAAAAATTCATCAAATTTGAAGATCCAACTACAAAATTCAAGATTTGGATGCAAACCACTTGACTTAGCACGAAGATAGTAAATATACTCCAAAACTGTATTAGGAGCCATTCTATATCTTATGTACAAAATTTCAATAACATAACTTATGGCTTCTAATCCTTTACTGATTATTCTGGTAGCAAATAATGTAATAATAAGATTAAGGTATTCCAAGACAATAAGTGCTTAACCACCCGAAGTAGTAATTTATGTCCCCAAGTAATATAATTGGTTCCTAAGATGACTGCAAATATAGAAACCTTCAAAATATCTTCAAATCTGGACAGGACAAATCAGTAATTAGCTCGTCAAACTTCATAGAATGTGGTATACAAATACAACTGTCAGAACCAGAAGGGATCGAATATGGTATACAAATATTTCAGTGTGAATAGAAATAAACCCACTCTGACAGAATGTTTGAGCATCTGGCAAAACAACCACGCGTTCTGAATAGCTTGTCAATGAATCATCTTACGGTCAATTGAACATGAGTTGCAAAATCATCACCCCATTGGTAAAAAACAAGTCAAATCACAGTAAAAAAAACCATTGCAACACCAAGTATGCTACTACTAATCATGATCAAGTAGAAAATCATTGCACCACCACGTCAAATATTTGAAGCAACAACAGCAGAGGGAATAGAATAATTATGTAACAACGAATATGCGTGCTTTAGAGATGTGTTACCTTTTCCTGTAGTTACCAGAGAATCGAGAAATGAAGTAAAGAAGGGTATAGCAACTTAATTTTCAGCATGTCAAGTGCTAGCCCGATCCACTATGACATGCTCCAAAAAAAGCAATGCCTCTAGCATGTATGAAGATAATACGTACTAAATCAAGATGCTGTTCCCAACTTTATCCACAATGTCAAGGTTGAGCACAGTGCATGCGTAGGTGCCAGAGTGTCATCGAACTGAAATTCGTCAACCAAACGAATATCTATTGAAACAAAAAATAGAAATAATTATACATATGTATAAATATACATATTCATAACCATAATTAGGAGTTGTTTTTTAATATTGAAACAAAGTTGATACACAATAGGCTAAAGAACAAGCTCAGATAGAAAAACCCAAGAAGCTACCTACAAAGGGGAAAATGGAATTCCTATAAAAAGTGGCTGATAACTTTTTCAATTCTACTCCAACAGAAGATAACGCATTAAAATTTAGAAGCCAACTTCATGTTCTCATAATCCACTAGTACCTCATTACGGCATTTGGTACCGACTACCAAATAGTCGGAAGGTGTCCTCAAATGAATTTACACATAGTACATGTATCAGTAAGCATTTTTCACAGAATTGCGAGTTTTCATAAATTTAGAAGTTCTTTAGACAAACTCTTGCATGCTTCTGGTCAGGGTTGTTTATGCAATCCAAACATATAACTAGTATCTTGAACCAACTAATTAGATTGTTACTTCAGTCTTCAGAAGTAAAACATACTAATTACATTGATCTAAACAGTTTCTCCTCTTGACGTATATAGTCTTGTGAAGATAGATATGCGAACTAGTGAAAGACGTTCAAGTCCTTATAGAGTTCAGTCAGTTCAAGTAAAGAGAAAGAAATTGATCTCGATTAGGTATTGCGAAAGACCAAGGAAAGCTATCTCAATAGGAATACTAATATGAAACTACCCGACCCACAGGTCTTCTTAATTAACAGAGTGCATGCAGTAAATGAGCAGTAAAATTCAGAAGGCGTAAACAGTTCCATCGAGAGGTTACAAGAACGCGAGGGTGGAACTATGGTTAATGGTTTATTCATCCAACTGCATATATAATGACAGCAGTACCGTGGTGGCATAGACAGGTCTCAGAAATGTTGGACAAGAACGAGGCATGTAATGTGATTAATTAAAAATTGTGGATTATATTACAGTTCAAGGATTAAACAAAAAAATGTAAAGCATTGACAATTCAACTAAACACAGTATTATCAAATACGTGCAAAGATATACCATAAAATTAATTACAGTATTTTTGCTTTGATGATTTGATTGATTAAAAGAACAAAAGTAAGTGAAACGAATACAATTCCATCAGTGACCTCAAAACGCGGACCCTGATGACTGGCAACACAAACCAGAGAGTACAATGTTCTAATTACAGTATTGTTGAGGAGAAGATGTTATTGCCTCATGTCGCCCTGATTACAAAAACAGTTAGCAAGTCCTCTAATTTGTCTACATCATAAAGATGTTTTTCTACAACTTTTCATGTCAAATGTCATCTATCGATTAGAGGCAGCAATATTCTACAACAGATTGTTCGAGCAAAGGTGAAAAATCACTCCTAAAGACTAGTGGGACATGTGCTTCCAAATGCAACAAAAGTACACCAAGAACAAGAGTAGATTAGTGTACACGGCCCTAGTAGTATTTTGGTTCTCCACTGACCCTAACTCAGTTTCAGCACAAATACATCAACCTTGGCTTCAGAAAAGCATGGTCTTAAAGCAAAGATGTGATGCCCGCTTGATGATTTCGGAACCTGTTGATAGTTTATTTAGTGAAATAACAAAGTTGCTATTAATTCCTTCACCACAGGTAAAATACAAGTGTAGAGAAGTAACATAACCGATGTAAATACACAAAGACAGGTCAGTAATTAATACTCCTAACTTTACAGTATACAGAGTTGTTCAAACTCATATTGAGGTCAGTGCATTAGGTTACATACAAGATTCAAACATTGGTTGCATTTGACTACACTTTACCCGAAGAAATCATGGAAATTGGAATAACTAGCGAGCACTAATATATATAAAGAAAAAACATTTTTCCAAACACGAATATCTTCATTCTCCAAATACCTATCTATTTAAGTTGGCAACCTTGTACCACAACCAAGATGAAACTTGATTTTGTGTCAGCGTCAAATACAAAAATTACATAAGGTAAGGAAAAAATAAAGACATGGTCTTTAATACAAATATCTGCTAATTATTACCTGCATACGCAGTTGTCACGAATGAGGATTTTGATTACCACCATTGATGAAGCTCTCCTTTTTCATGTTATCTTTTGTTTCACAGTTGAAAGTATCATGCGTCTATTATTCAAAGAATATATGAAAGTACCTGTACAGCCCATATAAATGGTTGTCAGTATTAGTTAAAAACTGCAGCTATCTTTTTCATCCTCCAAAACTACGTTTCCTACCTTAAAATAGCTACCCACTACATAAGAGTTCTCATCTCCAATGAGATCCAATGCCCAAAGGTGGTCGGGACTTTCAAGGAAGCAAACCCCTACTTTAAGTTTAAAAACTCAATTTTTTTTTCCGATCCTTGCACTGTAAAAAAGAACACAAAAACCGTTGCTGTCCACCACTTTAACCACCTCTCAACTACCATCTTAGTTATTACATTAGTATATCCTCTGCTATATCACCACTATTACGACTATGTAACAAACTATCCGAACTCCACAACTTACTGGGTTCTCTTTCTTATGTTCTTTATCCTTGCGCTACTTACATAATATTGGACTGAAAGATTAGAGAAAAAATCCCTACTTTCGCATCATCTTTGAAGCTGTAACCTTAGCTATGCGGAGGTCAAATTGAGCTTACTTTTGCATTGATCTTCTTTAGTACCTAAAAGATCAACACTTAGCATCAAAATGTAACCAAGAAAGTAGTGTAAGGACAAAAGTAGCTAGTATATTTTCAGAGAAACTTTATGTGATCTATGAAATGATACAACTTCATGTTATATGACTAGTAAACGCAGATACTAATGATGCCTAATATGAAATAACCTAAAATGGCCATTCTACCCCTGACTAAACAAGTCGACTTAGACTAGGACAGATGAAACTCAGAACAGGCTAGACAAATTCAGGCTGTTCAAAAAAGTTAACATCGCAACAATTGGACAAGCCTAACAAACCAAAACTTCAGGAATAAGAGGTGACCTCCACTCCTAATTCAAAACAAAGTCTGTATAAGACTTATTCTTGGCCCAGGTGGCAATTCCACTCCATTGGATAAGCAAGCTAAGATGTCTTCCACAGCCAGAGAGCTGAAAGGGTTGGACTCCTTAAATAACTTGTCGTTCCTGTCTTTCAACACCAAACATATGATGGCGAGAGGAATAATACTCCAAACCTCATTCCTCGCCTTCCTGACTTTTAGGTGCTTCCATTGGGACAGCACTTGCTCGACTGAATTCGGCATGCACCATACATTCCTGGATTTGTCTATGAAGAAGTCCCAGAGTGGTCTGATCTTGAGATTCTTGACAAAGTGTAGAAGGAGATGATTTGTGTTCTCCTCCTCCACCTTAAACCTAATGCATCTGTTGGGTATCGGCATACCTCTTCTCTTCAGCATCTCTATAGTAGGGATTTTGTTTTTTAATGCTGCCCGCACAAAGAAGCTAACCCTTGTGGGGATTGTCTGACTCCCGATAGAAGAGTGCTGGAACTCCCAATTGTTCTGAGTTTGTAGCTGACCAGAGAGTCTTTTGTAGCATTGGTTTACTGAGAGTGTCTTCTTTTCCTCTAGATTCCAGACCCTGCAATCTTCGTTCCCTGCCGAAGGGTGCGCAGAATTCAGAATCTCCAACAGATGAGCCAAAATTGGGACATTCCTATCATTCAAATCCTTTCGCAAGATGATATCCCGAGCGCCTTGTTCCCTGTTATAACTATCCAGAACAGTAGCTTCTTTGTGAACTGCTATACAGTATATCACTGAGAATCGATCCTTAAGAGGAACAGAGGAACGCCAGATGTCTGACCAAAAGCTGATCAAAGATCCTTCACCTAATTTCCATTTGGTAAGGGCTAGAAAGGGAGGATACCTCTGTTATATGCCTTTCCAGACCCCACATCCATACGCCTCCTTTGATGGATTTTGAAAAGTAGAAATGTAAATTGGGCGAAGGCAAGATGATTCCATGACTTTGTTAACAGTTGGTTGGGAGGCTATGATGATGTAACATAACTCCCTTCTAATTCTGTATATTCTTTTATAATAAATATTCATTCGAAGTTTAAAATCAGTGGGCGTCCTACGGTTCCATGATCAGGTACTCAAATTTAGTTCATAACTTCATACATTATAATATTATATGTTTGTGCTAATTACTAATTAGTCTTCACGCTGCTAGTATAACCTAGGGTCGCTTGGTAAATGATCAAAGCAGTTGGACAGATCAGTAGAAAACTAAACAATTTAAGACCTATAAGGTTCAAAATCAGCTAGAAGTGAAATCAACATTTAACATAAAAAGAATAGAATACAGTAATTAATATTTTTAGATGTGTGACAAACCTGTCTTCAGTATTTCAGCAACCGGCTCCAATTCAGTATCGTAGTTTAAGTTGTAAACCAATTTACCTTCATGGATCTTCTTCACTTCCCATAAGGTTCGCTTCTAAATAGAACTAAAGTACAGCAAGGACAAAAGTAGGTTAGTGTATATAGTTTGATATATGAAATTAAATCTCACTTATACAAAATTAAACAAACCAGGTTATACGCCACCTGAGCTTGCTAAATGGTGTCAGCATTTTCTGTGATCTGATGCTCTATATCGTTACCACCTGGGTTAGTGCATTTTTATAAGGTGCTGAAAAATCTGTATTTGTTATCATAGCAACAAGATCTATTTCAGTACTTTGTCTTTGTTAACCATTTATTCCACTAGCCAAATACCAATCAAAATGCAGCTCCTAAACTACAATGGTATATCCCCCCCCCCCCCCAGGGTCAGCTTCACAACTTGTGCAGCATGCTCTCAGAAGCTCCTCACAGTGGAACAACTTTTTTTTTGTTGAAGATCAGTGGATCAACTCAAGCGAAGGGGTTTTCTACTCGTTAACAAATATATCATGTGCAAAGCGGCGGAAGAGACTATAAACCACCTATTCATCCATTGCTAAGTAGCTGCATGCCTCTGGCATTATTTAACCAACACACTGAATCTAAGATGGAGCAACCTTAGGGCAATTAACCACCTATTGGAACAGAGATAAGGGGCCAAGAAGTAGGCCAAAAGGAAATTTGGAACATGATCGCTAAAGCTATTGTATGGGGCATCTGGAGAGAGGAATAACAAATTCTTCAAGGAGAAAAACAGGTCTACTAACATAATAGAAAAAGATGTAAAAGGTATTCTATTCCATTGACCTAGAAACCTTAATATGGCGAAAACGATTTCGTACGACAACTTCGTTCACCACTGCAACGCTTGGATGTTATAAAATGTAACCTTGCTTCGCTGGTAAATATTTCTTTGCAATATATTAATTCAAAGTTTAGGAAAAAAACAGATGATACATGTTTTAGTGAAGAAGACTCCACTTCAAAAGCTTGAGGCCTCTCAAGATATGCACTAACCTGACGTCGAAAAGGACACAACTTCCAAGAGTTCGTGCATTGGCATTTTAAATTAGACCATTTTGCATGCATCATTACACTACTCCACTACTTAACAATGTAACATAAAGTATAACAACACACTGGAATGGCAATGAGGGAGACTTACCTACTTTCAGACATATATTTTGAAGTTGTAAGCTAGCTGCCTGCAGGTTAAACTAGAACATCTTTTGGAGGGATCTTCTTCACTTGCTAAAACCTGTGCTTCCAAATGCATCTAAAGTACACCGAACAAAAGTAAATTAACATATACTCCTACTAATAACTTGGCTGTCTACTGTCCTTAATTCAGCACAGATATATCAGCTCCTAGTAAATTAGTATATTCTCCCACTAATAGCACGGCCTTAATGCAAGGATGTCAGATCCAGGTTAAAAGTTAGAAACCCATTAATAGTCACTTTACTGTAACAACGAAGTTGCTATTAATTCCTTCATCGTACATAAATCCTACGGGGAGAATAGTAAAATCACCAGTGAATGTAGACAAAGATAGTCAGTAGTAACTCTTAACTTTACAGTAAGTGAAATTGTTCCAACTCATGATGAGGCAGCTCATTAGGTTCGATATGAAGATTCCAATACTGGTATTTTACTGCAAATTATCCAAGTTATTATGTGTGTCTAACAGACCAACTAGTGAGTTCTAATATGTGAAAAACTAAAAGTTGTTTTTACATCAACATTTATATCTTCATTCTCCAACAACCTACCATTGGCATCCAATTTACATCACAACAAAGATGAAACTTGATTTTGTATCCACATCAAATACAAAGTAAATCTAGGATTCTAGGTAAGAACATAATAACTAGTAACCTTTACTGAAAATATCTTTTTTTTTCCTGAAATTTGAATCAATATATCGGAAAAATAGTACTAGCAGTCTAGCATGGTATGTCTTTATATTGCTACATTACAGCCTCCCAAGTTCCTTTTTTCTTGAGAAATCGACTACGATCTACGTTAGTCGTTACAAGGCATTGATACATCGAGACGTTGTGATAAGCACAATAACTGCCGAAATACTATTGAGCCTAAAGCCCGACGAATTAAATCGCCTATAGCCTGACGAATGAAATGGCCTAAAGCCTACATAAACTACTTTATTAATACCCAAGTTCAATATTCCTGGATTTGCACTTCCATGGGATCGAACCTGGGACCTCTGCATTGCAGAGTATATGCACAAAGTCATAAAACGATAGTCATAAAATGAATTACAGCCTCCCAAGTTAAACACCAAGTCATAAAACGATATAGTCTTTATGTTACTTAAAATATCTCGTGTGTGTTTGTAGTTGTCACAAATGAGCATTTTGATTATCATCACTGTCTGTAGACGTCCCTAATGGCTGAATGTTTCTTTTGTCACTGTCTTTTACTTCATTCATATTTTAACTGAACAAAAGTACCATGGGTCTATACAATCCATATGATGAAGTTGTTATCCAAATATAGCAAAAAACTGAAGTTATATCTCTTTTATCCTTCCAAACCACATATTCAGAACCAGACAATGGGTTCTCCTTCCGTGACCCAACACTCAATATCAGCTCATGTACTATATGTTTGTGTTAACTTATTCTTCATGCTGCATCCTGCAAGTAAAGTACTAAAGCGTCTTTTGGTGATGACCGGTGCAGTGGGAGAAATAAGTAAACAAAATCAAATGTAGGACATATACGAAAAGGATAAACTAATTGATATTCTATGATCTGTGCATGGGAAACCAAACTTGAGTGTTTAGCATCCGGATCCGATTCAGTATCATAGCTTAGTTATTTACCATCAATCTCAATTATTGTAACCCCTCAAGATTGACTCCAACCGAACACAGATAACGATGCATCTTTGTAGACTAGATTGAGTATATTATACTACTATTTTGCAAGTATATGCTAACCTATTGTTAATTCTTCTTTCTTTGGTTTCTTTCGTTACACTACTCAACTAGTTTACACCATAAGGTCCATAACACAATATTTTAGCAATACATTATAACAGCCGCAATGGAGAAAACTAACACTTACTTCCACATATCTTTGTCGAAGGTGTAAGCTAGCTACCTGTAGATTGAACTACAGCAACAAGAAATGTGGTTTAGTATATAGTCCGACAAATTTTATTTCATTCAACAGAGAATGTAGTTTCATACCTGAAGTTATATCTCAGTTACACAGAAGTTATCAAATCACATCTTAGATTCCCAAGCCTGCTAAACAGTAGGTCTCAGCTGTTTCTATTACTCAAAATCAGCGCCTCATATGTTGAGCAAAATGTAATTGTGGCAGAATTTTACTTCTGGTTACTATAGCTATCTGCTCACAAGAGTGTAAAAATTCCTGCTGAGTTGGTGCATTTTATGGTGTGGAGGAAAATTGGTGTGGGTTACCATTCAACTAGCTTCACTTCAGTACTTTGGGGTTGTCGACAATTTATCTCGACTACTGACGCCCATAAAGGTTCCCACTAACCAAATACCAATACTAAAACAATGGCCAAATGGCTGGATTGAGTATATTATGCACTACCGTTTTAAAATATGTAATTTAATTGGTTGTTGTACCATCAAACGCAAACACATCCCATTAGTTACATATACGAATCCATCAAACATTAGCTAACGTACAGTGACTACTGCCCTTCCAACCACAATACTTATTGCTTGGGAATCAATAACCATCGCCTAAGACCCTCCAGTTGGAGCATAAGTACAACAACCACCCATTGGACCATGTTGTAAAACACAAACACATTCTGTTAGTTACATACACGAATGCATCAAACACTAGTTAAAAAATCATGACCCTTTAGTCAAATCGTAAGTTTAAAAAAGCTTAACATACTTCCATATATCTTCGTAGGCGACAGCTTTTTCATAAACCCTAGTTAGTTGCAAAAAGAATTTGGCCTCTAAATATCACAAAGAAAAATACAAAAACAACACCAAAAGTAGTTCACTACAATTTAAGGGAGCTTGCTCAAAATACTTTAGTAAATCTGAAGTGTAAGTGAAATAAGTCTGACCGTGTGGTAATTTGTGGAGACAGCAAGTCTTGGTTTTATGCGCTTCAACATATCTATCGTGGGGTAAACTATTTAAATCTTCAGGCTGATATTGGTATCGCTCGCACTTACATAATCAGTTGACCTATCGGAAAACAACTAAAACTCATAATAGTTAACATACTCAAAGATAATTAAAGTATTCATTTTATCCAATGAGTGAGTAGTGATCAAAGAAACTCGAATATATAACTGCCATGATTTTTAACTCACTAATATAATATTTTATAATATCCATGTCAAAAGTATTAGATTGATTCTCTACTATCCTTTTAATTCTACCCAAATATATCAAAGTTGGCTTCTCTACTATCCTTTTCATTCTACACAAATATATCAAAGTTGGCTTTACGATCTAACACAAGGACGTTAGACTCTCTTGAAAAGTTCGAAACACATTAGTAGTATTTAGTTCAATTGCAAAATTGTTATTAGTTCCTTTTCCTCAAAAACAAAATTTGAGGGCGGAATTGAAAATAACACCAAATGTCAATAAAGATTCAATTTCCATGAGTAGACTTAGACAGAGCATATTATATACTACTAATTTGTATCCAATATATCCTATCGTTTAATTGCCTTTTCTTCAACCATTACACTACTCTATACGTAGGAGTTGAGAGTAGACCATAACATCATAATCTTAACAATATTTTAAGATAATAGTGATGGATAATACCAGAACCAACTTTCAGATGTCATGTTGAAGTTGTAAGCTAAATGTCTGCCGGTTAGACTAGAACAACTTTTGCATAGACCTTCTTCACTTGCTAAAATGTGTGCACCGCAACTTAAGTACAACAAGAACAGAACAAATTTTAGTATATACTCCAACTAGTAGTTTGTCACTCTATTTCCTTAGTTCTACACAGCTATATTGAATTTGGTTTTCAATAATCATGGCCCTAAAACGAGGAGGTTAGGCCCTCTTATAAAGTAGAAACTTACAAAGATAAATTTCAAGTATAAACTCCTACTTACGCTATATGAAATTGTTCGAACTCAGATCTAGGCAAATCTGATCGGATTAAATATAAAGATTTTGATTCTTGGTGGTTAAGGCACTTCACTGCACAATATTCGAGGAAGTTGTGTCTTGCTCACACAAAATCCGACCCGCATAGGTATAATAACACTGCCACTTAAGGCAATCATAAGTGCTTTAATTTTTCCAACTAGCTACTAATTTGCTATCCATGTAATGAAGTTTCATCAATATAAATTTCTAAGGAAATGCATTCTCTTTCCAATCAATCCACATAAGCAAAATATTGGCAGATAAAGTGGATGGCTTCAGAACATTGAAAATAACCCAAATACTGTATCTGTGAAAAGTTTAGCACGTAACATACGATAGGATGCAGCTTAATAAATGGTAAATATTGATGATCCACCACAACAGTACTCCTCTCTGTATATGGTCTGTTGCTAGCATGTCAGTTGAAGCGACCTAAGGATGATAAAATTATAGAGTTACATATATACCGTTTTCATTTGAAATTATTTCTTGAGTCAGCTCAGCTAGTGACTTGTAGCATGACACAAGAACAAATTATCATATTTGAAGATTCGACCACTAAATTCATGATTTGGATACAAACAACTTGATTTAACACGGAAACAGTACCTCTGTACTCCAAAACTATTTGGTAGTCATTCTCTTTCATACAATAGTTTCACTACATGATTTATGGAAGCCCAATCCTATTGGTGCTTATGATTATGAGCAAGATCTATTAGTGAGGTAATCCATAAAATTTGGAAAAGCAACAAAAGCCTCTTTCATATCAAATGACCAAGGCGTCATCATAGGCGTTTCAATTGCAAAGTGGTATATGGATGTAAGGAATAAGTCAAATTAAAATGAAAAGCATCTCTTTGTTTTAACTTTTTTGACTTAGTTTAACTAATTCAGTTCATATTTAAACTAAATGCAGAATAATAGAAATAGACAAAAGTTGTAGCAGTAGAAGTATCGCTGACCTGATAAGAGATTAAAATTTTTCATACTCAAACCGCAATAAATGTATGCTGGGAGAGATCATCCGTGAAATTTGAATCTAACAGTCGACCAAGAACAGGTTTTTGATCCTCATATACAGCAGGTTCAATTAACAGTTTATCTAACAGAATTCGACTATTTAACAAACTTGTTCAGGCATCTTTAACAGAAAATGAACAACCAACCAGTGAAACCAGACAAAAAAGAACACAAAATCTATTTTCAGAATACAAAATGTTTTCTCAAGAGTGAAAAACTTGTGGTTAAACTCAATACTGTATCAACTTGTTATGAGATGTGTTACCTTACTTCCCCAGTTACCATAAATGGGAAAGGAAGAAAAAGAAGCATGAAACAGTTAACCTACACGCTGTGACAAGTTCCGAAATAAAGCAATGCCTCTAGCTGTATGAAAACAAAGTACAACCCAATATATTTGAATATCAAGTGCTTATCTTTGAGAACATGTAAATTAATCACTTGCAATCAGTTACAAGGAAATATATGTTAAGAGCAATGACCAATAGAAACCACAGAGCGCTACTCTAGAATTAGTCAGAAACTATAATATTATAATTACAATGCTCACGCCCGTGATGTGGTACAAAAGGAAATGAAGATAATACGTACTACATCAAGATTTTGTTTCCCACTTATATCCACAACGTCAATGTGAGCATGGTTCATGCAAAGGTGGAAGAGCATCATCAAACTGGGCGTCTAGAACAAATAGAATATCTACTGAAACAATATATATTATACATACATATATTCATAACCTAGAAGTCAAGTTTTTTTTTTAATTGAAACGAAGTAGATATAAAAGTATAATCTAGAATAAAGTATAGGCCCAAGAACTAGCTGAAACAGAAACCCCAACAAGGGACCAACAAATGACTCAAAGGGGGACACAGAAACTTCAAAGTGTGAATAATAGCATGCATGTAATGCCTTGTTACAACATTTGATACCGAGAAGGTTTCTTCAAAAGAATTATCACATAATACATCTATCAGTGTGGATTTTCACTAGAAATAAAAGTTCTCATAATACATCTATCAGTGTGGATTTTCACTAGAAATAAAAGTTCTCATAATGTACTTGCTATATTTTTTCAAAACTATACTAGTTGGTTGAAGACACTGGAAATATGCTTTGCATTGCATAAGCAACCCACGAAGAAAACAAGAGTATGCAATAATTTGAGAAAAGAACTTCAAAATGAACACATATTTGATATTTCTAAAGCAAAACACATCAATTACATTGATCTAAAGAGTTTCCCCTCTTGGCGTAAACAGTCTCATGAAGATATAATTTTGTGATCTAGAAGACGTTTAAGTCATTAAAAGTTCAATCAGTTTATAGTAAAAAAAAATCCTCTGGATTAGGAATTGCTACAAAAGTAAATGAAACTCGCAACCCACAGATCATGTTAATTGACAAAGTACTTGCCGTAAATGAGCAGTTCCATCGACTGGGTACAACTTACAAGTACACGAGGGTGGAATCACGGTTTACCCATTTAACTGCATAGACATAGGATGCCCTAACCTTCAGGACATGGTCACGGACATGACAGCAATAACATGGTGGAATACATTATTGCTTATGTAAACAATCATCAAATCTGTTCTTGCAAATACGTTTCAAAAACGGCCTACCAATTAAACAATCAAAGCGAACGCAGTAATTCCTTTCAAGATTTACATAAAAGATTCCAAAATTTCAAGGGTAAAAAGATAAGATGGACTTTAGTTCTTCTCTAGAACATAGTTTTAAGTACAAAGAAAATACAGTAAACCCTATGCTCAATATGGTCACCACCTAGGTTAGTGC
The DNA here is from genome assembly GCF_041429995.1 of Eschscholzia californica. NCBI lineage: Eukaryota > Viridiplantae > Streptophyta > Magnoliopsida > Ranunculales > Papaveraceae > Eschscholzia > Eschscholzia californica. The sequence goes on from NW_028238309.1 coordinate 20,895,364, forward strand.
ATTTTTGTAAGGTGCTGGAAAATCTGTATTTGTTATCATAGAATTACAGCAACAGGATCTATTTCAGTACTTTGTATTTGTTAACCATTTATTCCCACTAGCAAAATACCAATCAATATGCAGCTCCTAAATGGACTACAATGACTATATTCTACACTATTATTTTTACCATGCGTAATTTTATTAGTTTTTCAGATCAAACAAACAATTTCCAAGGGAAAAAGGTTAAGAAAGTCCCATAAACTAAGCTACAAATTTTAATCATGTCAAATAATTTAAATAATACATTGAGCACCGACCATCTAACCACATTACTTATTGATTAGAAATCAATAATCACCTGCAAATACCATTTTAGTTGAAGCATATGTAAACAACTAATTGGTTATCTAGAGGAATCAATCAAACACGAGTTAAAATGGCATGCTTCCTTGCGTAAATTATAGTTCTATAAAGCTTGGCATGCTTCCACATATCTTAATAAATTTGGTAGCTTAGCTACCTGGAGATCTAACAGCAAAGATTTTCCCATGTATCCTCATCAGTTGCAAAATAATTTGGCCTCTCAACTTCCACCAGAACGACGATACAGCAGGAACCAAAATTAGTTAACCATGTTTCGAATAAAAATCTAAACTTATCAAAAGATACTTTTCAACTCCTGAACATTTTATACACTTGAGGTTTTATATCATGTTCGAAATCTATTCAACTTTTCAAGCAGAGTTAGGTACAAAGTGCATTGTCATTATCAGTTAACATGTCGAAAAAACATACAACTCATACTAGTTAATAATTTAATATGTCCACAGATACGATATCGTTTTCTTTCCATCATGAATGCTAATTTACATCTCATATTTCATTATACCATATGAGTAATAAAGTTATCCTTCTAATTCCACACATATATATCAAATTTGGCGTTGATTAAGAATGACCTAACACTAGGAGTTCATGCCCTTTTAAGAAGTTACAATCCCATTAGTCGTGTTGAAAATCATTGCACCACCATGTATGCATAGGAAGAAACAACAATAGAAGGAATAGGATAACTTGTGTATCAAACAGATGATACACGCCTGAATGTCACTAATTATTACTATAGAAGGAAAAAGCAAGACGAGCCAGGTGACCTCGAGCTGACTTGTGAGGATATCCGGAAGAAGCCAACCCCTCCCAGGGTCAGCTTCACAGTTTGGGCAGCATGCTCTCAAAAGCTCCCCACAATGGATCAACTTAAGCGAAGGGGGTTTCTTGTCGTTCGAAGATATATCATGTGGAAAGAGGCTGAAGAGACTACAAACCACATATTCATCCATTGCTAAGTAGCTGCGTGCCTATGGAATTATTTCACCAACACCTAAATCTAAGAGGGTGCAACCCGAGGGGCGAGGGCAATTAACCACCTATTGGAACAGTGGTAAGGGCCCAAGAAGTTGAAGGGCCGAAAGGAAATTGGGAACATGCTCGCTAAAGCTTTTATATGGGGCATCTGGAAAGAGAGGAATATAAATTCTTCGAAGAAAACAGTTGTTCTAACATAGTAGAAGAAGATTAAAAGGTATTCTATTCCATTGGTCTAGAAACCTCAATATGGCAAAAACGATTCATACAACGTCTAGGTTCACGACTTGGACGCTTGGATGTCATAACATGTAACCTTGCCTCTAAAAGCTTGCTGGTAAACAACTAAACATCTCTTAGCAATATATTAATTCACAGTTAAGAAAAAAGACAGATGACACACGCTTTAGTGAAAAAGACTCCATTTCAAAAGCTTGATGTCCATCAAGATATACACTAACCTGACGCCGAAGAGGACACAACTTCCAAGAGTTCACTGGCATGGCATTTTAAATAAGACCATTTCGCATACATCATTACACTACTCTACTACTTGAAAATATAACATAAAGTATAAATAATACACTAGAATGGCAATGAGAGAGACTTACCTACATTCAAACATATTTTTCGCAGTTGTAAGCTAGCTGCCTGCAGGTTGGACTAGAAAGGCTTTTGGATGGATCTTCTTCACTTGCTAAGATATGTGCTTCCAAATGCAACTAAAGTACACCAAACAAAAGTAAATTAGTATATACACCTAGCAGTAGCTGGCGCTCTACTGTCCTTAATTCAGCACAGGTATATCAATCTCCTAGTAAATTAGTATATACTCCTCGTAGCACCACGGCCTTAATGCAACATGCAAGGATGTCAGATCCACGTAAAAGCTAGAAATTATTGATAGTCACCTTACTGTAACAACAAAGTTGCTATTAATTCCTTCATCGTACATAAATTCTAAGCGAATAATAGTAAAATCATTAGTGTTAGTACAAAAAGATAGGTCAGTAGTAACTCTTAACTTTACAGTAAATGAAATTTTTCCAACTCAAATTAGGTTCGATATAAAGATTCCAATACTGGTAATTTAATGCACATTATCCAAATAAATTATGTATAGACCACAGACCAATTAGTGAGTTTTAATATATGGAAAAATAATACTTGTTTTCACATCAACATATATACAATAATTCTCCAATAACCTATCTATTTAAGTTGGCAACCACTTTACATCACAACAAAGATGAAATTTGATTTTGTATCCGCATCAAATACAAAGTAAATCTAGTTAAGAACATAATAAACTTGTATCCTTTTACTTTAAATATCTTTTATTTTTGAAAAAATGAATCCTTATATTGATAGGGAAACTTTTCAGAAAAACAAAACTACTAGCAAGATATGTCTTTATGTGACGACATTACACCCTCCCAGTTAAACACAAAATGATGATGTCTTTATGTTACTTAAAATGTCTCTTCATTATTACCTGCATTTGTAGTTGTAACAAATGAGCATTTTGATTATCATCATTACCGTCTGTAGACGTTCCTAATGGCTGAATGTTTCTATTTCACTGTCTTTTATTCCATTCATATTTTACACCATACAAAAGTACCATGAGTCTATACATTGCATATGATGAAGTTGTTGTCAACATAGCTAAAAGTTATATCTCTTTTATCCTTCCAAACCACATATCCCGAATCAGATCGTATTCTCCTTCCATGACCCAACACTCAATATCAGCTCATGTATTATATTGTGTTAACTTATTCTGCATGCTACATCCTGCAAGTAAAGTACCAAGGCGTCTTTTGGTAATGACTAGTACAGTTGGAGAAAACAAGCTCCAAATGTTGGATATATGAGGTTTAGGATCAGACAGAATTAAGATCAACATGGACATATTAAAAAAAAGATAAACTAATTGATATTCTTTGATGTGTGCATGGAAAACCTAACTTCAGTGTTTAGTGTCCAGATCCAATTCAGTATCATAGCTTAATTATTTGCCATCAATCTCAATTATTGAGACCCTTCAAGATTGACTCCAACCAAACAAAGGTAAAGATGCATCTATTAAGACTAGATTGAGTATATTATACTACTATTTTGCAAGTATGTGTCACCCTACTGTTAAATCTTCTTTGGTTTCTTTCGTTACACTACTCTACTACTTTAGACCTTAAGGTCCATAACATAGTATTTTAGCAATACATCATAATAGCAGCAATGGAGAAAACTAGACGCTTACTTCCACATACCTTTGTCGAGGTTGTAAGCAAGCTACCTGTAGATTGAAGTAAAACTACAGCAACAACAAATGTGATTTAGTATATACTCCGAGAAACTTCATTTGATTTAACAAAATATGTAGTTTTCATACCTGATCAAATCACATTGTAGATTCCCAAGCCTGCTAAACGGTAGGTCTCAGCTGTTTCCATTACTCAACATCAGGACCTCATATGTTGAGCAAAATGTGTTGTCATGGCATAATTTTATTACTGGTTACTATTGCTATCTGCTCACAATAGTGTAAAAACCCTGCTGAGTTAGTGCATCTATCTGATGTGGTGGAAAAATCCGTCTAAGTTTATCACTCAACCAGCTTCATTTCAGTACTTAGGCTTTGTCAACAATTGATCTCGACTACTGCCAAACGGCTGGATTGAATATATTATACACTACCATTTTAAAATGCGTAATTTAATTAGTTAGGCAAAGACATTTTCCTTGGAGGAAAAATTAAGCAAGTCTAATAAATTGATCTATAAATTTTAATCATGTCAAATACTTTAATCGTACACTGATTACTAACCTTCTAACGCATTACTAACTGCTTGGGAATCAATAACCATGTATAATAACCAGCCACCATGTTGTAAAACACAAACACAACACATTAGTTACATACATGAATCCATCAAACATTAATTACATTTACAGTGACTACTGACCTTCTAACTACAATGCTTATTGCTTGAATCAACAACCATCACCTAAGACCCTCCAGTTGGAGCATAGGTACAACAACCACTCGTTGGACCATGTTGTAAAACACAAACACATCCCGTTTGTTACATACACAAATCCATCAAACATTAGTTAAATGTACACTGACTACTGACCTTCTAATCAAATTAGTTTGGGAATCAATAGACATCACCTAAGACCCTCCAGACCATATTGTAAAACATAAACACATCATGTTAGTTACATAAACTAATCCATCAAAAACTAGTTAAAAATCATGCCCCCATCAGTTAAATCGTAAGTTTAAAAAAGCTAACATACTTCCATATATCTTGGTAGACAACAGCTTTTTCACAAATCCTAGTTAGTTGCAAAATATATTTGGCCTCTAAAGATCACCAAAAAAAAAAAAAATACAAAAACAACACAAAAAGTAGTTTACTACAAGACTAAGCTTGCTCAAAAGATACTTAAGCAAATCTGCAGTTTAAATGAAATAAATCTGACCATGTGGTAATTTGTGGAGACAACCAGTCTTGGTCTTATGCACTTGAGCATTTCTATCGTGGGCTAAACTATTCAAATCTTCAGGCTGATATTGGTACTGCTCGCACTTGCATAATCATTTTAACCTGTCGAAAAACTACTACAACTCGTAATAGTTAACATACCAAAAGATAATTAATGTATCATTCTATCCAATGAGTGAGTAGTGATCAAAGAAACTCGAATTTACAACTATGATGAATTTTATTTTTTTGTTATTTTTAATTCACTAATATTTTATAATATATGTCAAAAGTATTAGATTGATTACTATCCTTTTCATTCCACATAAATATACCAAAGTTGGCTTTATGGTCTAACACAAGGACGTTAGGCTCTCTTGAGAAGTTAGAAAACCGTTAGTAGTGTTTAGTTCAATTGCGAACTTGTTATTAGTTTCTTTTTCCGTAAATAGAATTTGAGGGTGGGATTGAAAGAAACACCAAATTTCAACAAAGATCCAATTCTATGAGTGGACAAGGCATATTATAAACTGGTAATTTGCATCCAATATATCCTACTGTTGGATTGCCTTTTCTTCAATCGTTACACTACTCTACTACTTAAGAGTTGAGAAAATAGACCATAACATTATGATATTAACAATATCTTAAGATAATAGTCATGGATAATACCACAAACCAACTTTTGAATGTCATGTCGAAGTTGTAAGCTAGATGTCTGCCGGTTGGACCAGATGTTAGAACAGCTTTTGCATAGATCTTCTTCACTTTATATAATGTGCGCCTTCAAATGCATCTAAAGTACAACAAGAAAAGAACATATTTTAGTTCATACTCCAAGTATTAGTTGACTCTATTGCCTTAATTCTACACAACTATATTGCTTTCAATAAGCATGGCCCTCGAACGAGGAGGTTAGGCCCTCTTACAAAGTAGAAACCTATAAAGATAAATTTCAGTTATAAACTACTAAATACTAATTATGCTATATGAAATTGTTCATACTCAGATCCAGGCAAATGTCATTGGATAAAATATAAAGATTTCGATTCTTGGTGGTTAAGGCCACTTCACTACACATTATTCTAGGAAGTTATGTTGCTCAAATTAGTTTTTTCAGAGTAATAAATGTAAAAGCGCAACCATATATATTAGTTATATATTTATTCTCCAACCATTATCAATTTAAATTGCTCACAAAATCCTTCCCACATAAGGCACACGCTTTAATTTTTCCAACTAGCTATTTACTTACAATCCATGTAATGAAGTTTCATCGATATAAATTTCTAAGGAAATGCATTCTATTTCCAATCAATCCACATTAGCAAAAAATTCACGGATAAAGTAGACGTCTTTAGAACATTGAAAATAACCCAAATATAGCAAAAAGTTTAGCACCTAACATAAGATAGAATGCAGCTTAATAAATGGTAAAGTTTGATGATCCACGACAATACTCTGTGTATATGGGTCTGTTGCCAGCATATCAGTTCAAGCGACCTAAGAATGATATAGTTGTAGAGTTACAATTGTACCGTTTTCATTTATAATTATTTCTTGAGTCAGCTCAGTAAGTGACTTGTAGCATGACACAAAACCAAATTATCAAATTTGAAGTTTCGGCCACTAAATTCATGAGCTGAATACAAACAACTTGATTTGGCAAGGTAACAGTACCTCTGTACTCCAAACATATAACATACATAATATATGGCAGCCCAAAACCTATTGGTGCTTAAGTTCGTGAGCAAGAAGATCTCTTAGTGAGGTAATCCATAAAATTTGGAAAAGCAAAAAAAACCTCTTCTATATCAAATAACCGGGGCATCATCATAGGTATTTTAAATGTCAAGTGGTATACGGCTGCAAGGAATAAGTCAAATTAAAGTAGCACCTCTTTCCTTTAACTTAGTTTTAACTAATTCCGTTTCCTATTAAAACTAATAGCAGGATAACAAAAATCGAAAAAGTAGTAGCAGTGGAAGTGTCCCTGACCTGATAAGAAAGATTAAAAGTTTTAACCCTCAAACCGTGATAAGCGGATCATCCGTGAAATTTGAATCTAAAAATTGACCAAGAACAAATTTTTGATCCTCATCTACAGCAGTTCAGTTAACATTTATCTAACACAATTCGACTATTTAACAAACTTGTTCATTTTTATGCTATGTAATCACACATTAATAATTTCAATAGATCCTTCCATCACATTCAAGCATCTTTAAAAATGAACAATCAACTAGCCAAACCAGGCAAAAAAGAACATGAAATCTGTCTTCAAAATACAAAATGTTTTCTGTAAGAGTAAAAAACATGTGGTTAAACTCAATACTGTCTATCAACTTGTTATGAGATGTGTTACCTTACTTCCCTAGTTACCAGAAATGGGAAATGAAGAAAAAGGAGTGCGAAACAGTTCTTTATCATTATATCAAGCGCTAACCTACACACGGTGACAAGCTCCAAAATAAACCAGTGCCTCTAGCTGTATGAAAACAAACCAATATATTAGAATACCAAGTGCTTATCTTTGTGAACATGTACATAAATCACTTGCAATCAGTTAAAGGAAATGTATGTTAAGAAACTATACGTATTAGAATTATAAATTAATCCCCGTGCCTACTCTAGAATTAACCAACAGAAACCGCACAGCGCTACTCTAGAATTAGTCAGAAACTATAATATTATAATTACAATCCCATGCCCGTGATGCAGTACAAAAGGCAATGAAGAATATACGTATTACATCAAGATGTTGTTCCCCACTTATGTCCACGACGTCAAGGTTGAGCATGTTTCATGCAAGGGTGGAAGAGCATCATCAAACTGGATTTAAAGCACAAAAAAAATATCTAATGATACAGTACATAAATATATATATATATATACATAATTTCATAACCTAGAAATGAAGTTGTTTTTTTAATTGAAACGTAGTAGCTATACAAATGACTAGCTGAAACAGAGAACCCCCAACAAGGCACCTACGGATGACTCAAAGGGAAACACGGAAACTAAGAAGTGTGAATAATAGCCCACCCAACAGAAAGAGGTCGAAAACTTTTTCCTTCTACTCCGGAAGAAGATAAGGCGTTGAGAACTTCAGCATCCATGTAATGCCTTGTTAAAACATTTGATACCGACCACCATACAGAGAAAAGGATTCTTCGAAAAGAATTATCACATAATACATCTATTAGTCTGGAACAAAAATACAAGTTCTGATAATGTACTTGCTAGAGATATGCTTTGAATTGCATAGGCAACGTGGAATATAAAAAAAAAGAGCATGCAACAGATTGAGAAAAGAACTATAAAATGAAAAAATATTTGATATTTCTAAAGCAAAACACATCAATTACAATAATCTAAAGAGTTTACCCTCTTGGCGTAAACAGCTAGTGAAGATATAATTTTGTGATCTAGACAATGAATAAACAGTTTAAACAAGGCAAAAAACTCCTCTCGACTGGGGATTGCAAAAACAAGGAAGGCTAACTCAATAAAAATAAAAAGTAATTCCCAACCCACAGATCGTGTTAATTGACAAAGTACTAGCGTAAATGAGCAGTAAAATTGACAATGAATAAACAGTTCCATCGACTGGTTACAACTTACAAGTACACGAGGGTGGAACCACGGCTTATCCATTTAACTGCATATACAAAGATATTGACATATTATATCATTTAGTTTGTTAAGGCTGCCCTAATTTTCAGGATGCACAGACATGGTCATGGAGGACATGACATCAATAACATAATGGCATATACAGAACTGAAAAAAGTTGGACAGGAAGAAGGCATATAATGTGATTAACTATCCATTTACAATTTATGTAACAATCATCAAAAACTTCTTGTCTTCCAATTAGCAAAACCAAGATGACAGAATAAATTGATTTGCTTTAAATTCAAATGAACAATACCGAATTCGTTCGCTCCTTTGATTTCATCAACAGTGTAAACTGCCTTTAACGATTCTAATTGAAGTTGACAAGTGACTTCAAGGTCTTGAAGAACAAGAATCCCAGAATCACGAATACAGGAAGAAACCAACTTAGGGGCAATTTAGTTTGAATTAGGGTTTGAAAGTAAGAGAGCTACCGAGAGAGAGGGATCGAAACTAGGGGAGAGATAGAGAGAGGGAGAAGGAGAGAGATTTAAAGTAGGGGAGAGAGAACTGAGAGGAGGAGGAGGAGAGAACTGAAGAGCAATATATACCAAAGTTCAAGAAAAAAAAAGTGACCGTTGGGAAAATGTGGGTTGTGTTGTTGCTTGGTCAAGTCCATTTGACTACAAAATTTGGTCCATATTTTGGGAAATAAAAGGTGGGCAATACGCGGACAACCGTTTTTCTTACACGGACAACTATCTTACGTGGACAACCCAAAAAAAATAAATTTTTTATATGGGCATCAGTTTCTAAGGGGGCAACTCTCTATTATTTTCACTCAAGTCCTCTTAGAATCAAATGTATTATTTGATGACCTCCTTTCTCCATAAACCCTAGTTTAGTCTTCACCTCTTCTACTACTTGTTCTTCATCATCACCCAAATTTCTGGAGAGAGAAATTTCTTGGAGAACCATTGGTGGTTATGGCATCAAACAAAGACAACGGAGTTGCTGTAGAATCTTCCCAAACGTAACATACTTGAACAAATACAAACACCAAAAAAGATAATGACCGAAAAACAAAAGATAATTTCGTGGTATGTATAACAGAACATAAGTTGCCTCGAAAATCAAGGCAATTATGTTTTGTTCTACAAAAATTTCGAATACAATCTACGAATTTAGCAAATTCCTCTATCCTTACTGTATTCGAAATTTTTCGGCTTGTACATCCAATTTGGCTCCTCCGCTCTTTTATCATAGCAGCCTATGGTCACTTTCAAATTACGCACCTCAACCTCAGACGACATATTCAAATAAAATTCTTCGTTATGTTCTGTATTTTCCTTAGACATAAAAGCACATGTTATTGTGAAGAATTTTCCTGTTGAAGTTGTGGAGACGGCGAGAAGTAGAGGGTGCTTATACCGATTTGGCTTGTACGTGCAGTCAAGGATCAATATCTGAGGAAAACATTGAGCAATATCTATGCACTTTGGATGCGCGAAAAAAAAATCTTTCACCTGATTAGAGTTCTCCTCACACCTATACTTCACGAGATAGTGGTAATCAGTTGACAACGTCATAAACTGTTGCAATGTTGACAACTTCACGAAATAGTGATAATCAGTTCATCATCCTTCAACCGAGAAACAAATGCATGACCTGTGAGATTTTGCGCCAGCGCGTGGTTGTGACGTCCGTTTAATACTTCAACACACCACTTGCCGTATTCCAAACATTTTACTCTGATAGAAAAAGGACAATCACACTTTGAAGAACTTGTGCGCCTCTTTTTGGCGGGGTCTGTGTTGGACTTGAAATTTTTCGCCTTGTGACTTGCATATGTACCACCCCTGGAACACCTTAGCAAGCTGAATGACCTTTTGCCTTCATTGTTTTTGTTTCTTCCGGATCTTTTAACTAGGACGAAGAGATTTTTCTTTCCTTTCGTCGTGCATCATTCAACAACTGACTCTTTTGACTCGAAAAACTGTAAAATTAGAGAAATATTTCCATCAATTCGTACGAATGAATTAAGTATTAAAAAATATACGAAGCGTAAGTAAGAGAAGCATACCCTCTCGGTTATGAAGTGTTCATTAAAGTCAGGAAATTCTGCTCTTAAAAGTATGGCCTCGTCTCCAAGCGATGATGTTTGTTAGTTATAACACAATTTTAAAGAATAAACAAATGGGATCGGAAAAAGCAAACCATTCTGGTTTTAATTGTACTTGCCAATTTCGTAGCAAAGCACAAGAAATCAAACCATAATTTCATGAGAAAATCCCAGAAAAATTAGGAATTTTCGAGGATTTACCACGAAATTCTGGGGATTATACTTCACGCCGATTTTTTTTCATGAAATTGTTTTGTATTCTTCCAAACCACCCAAACGAAAATACTAAATCAAATCGTAAAAGTTATAGTTTTACCTCATTATGCCCATTATAGAAACGCCCGGGAAGACTTCTTTTGGTGGAGATTGAGTGGTTTTATATCTTCTTCATCCGTTTAGGGTTTGATAAAAAAAAAGTAGGAAAGTAGTAGAAACTATAGTTTACTTTTAGTAGCAGTGAAGAAATAAGAATAAGACTAAGAAGAAGGAAGAAGAAAAAAGGAAGAAGATGATGAAAAAGACAGTTTAGGTTTTCATATTTTAATTATAAGTTTTGTTAATACTCCACAAATTACTAACTATTAGTATTTAAGACTTTATGGAGTTGTCCCCTTATTAAATCAAAGTCAACTAAGTCAAGCATAGTTGACTCACACCGGGCCCGAAAATAGTTGTCCGTATAAGAAAAACGGTTATCCGCGTATTGGCCACCAATAAAAAATATTTCCATTCTCAAACAAAAAAAAAATCAAAGTTACAAACTTTTGGGTGGAAATAAAAGAAATGGGAAATTGGGTGGAATAACCTTTGACTGAGTGGACTTTGCTGGAATGACCCTCATTTCCAAGTATTGCTCAAATGACCCTATTTTGGCCATGAGCTTCCATATTTGCCCTTCATTATAAAAGGATGTCTAGATAATCTAGACAACCAAACATAACAAGGATATCAGAGTAAACCGAGTTCTCTCTCTCTAGAACGAAAATCGAGCTTTCTCACTCTAGAACGAAATGATTCCACTTTCTCTCTTCGATTTGTATGCAATTGAGTCCAAATCTTGAAACTAATATCCCATATAGGGTTTGAATCTTAAGTATCTTCTTCTTCGTCAGAAATTTCGGCCATTTGTTGTGTTAGGGTTTGTTCGATTTGTTGAGGTAAGTTAATGTTTGTTATAGTTTACCTTATTTCATCTTAATTGTTAATTTGTTTCATATTACATGTTGTTTTGTTTGGCTTTGCACAGGTTTTTGATTTATTTAGGTAAATTGTTTATCTCTCACAAACATATTATTGTTCATCTCTCACAAACATATCATCAACATTTTTTAGAAAAACATGTTTATTTCTCCTATTCGACCAATGTAAAAACATCAGATGATGATCACATAACCAGATCAAAATTGAACTTGGGAGTTAGCCGAATAGATTATCGAACTTTATTAGGAAACATTAGTTCTAATCTCTTCTCGCTACCATTTTCCTTGGTCATTTATACTAGATCAACTATGAACAGACAAACTATCAATAACATATGGAATTGAATGTTTATACATATGTTTGCAATAGAAACCCAAGCATATGGAATTGTTGATCTTTATAGGTTGGAATATGAGTTCACCTCATGTACCCATGTAGAAGTTCACTTGTTAGAATTTATTTGCTTTACTTGTTTGTGTTTCTCTAATATGCATTATGTGTTTCTCTATTTCTTTTTCTTTTCGATTTATTTTGCGTCAATATATTCACCCTGTAAGTGAAAATCTTGAATCCGTCCCTGCCCAAACCTACCAAATAGTGTAAAATGAGTTCCTGACAAAAAAAAAAAGTTTGTTTTCTTTCCTACGAAAAATTGATTTTCATCTTCAAATGTTTTCGCACACAAAAAGACCCTGGTCCCTGAGAGTTTTTCTACTACTTTTTTTTTTTTTTGTTGAAAGATAATATATATTAGATAGAAATAAGAGTTCTATTACAATACAATTTACAAAGAAAATAAGGTACATGTTTGCAAACCTTCGATCTGTTTTTCTTTCGTGCCCATTTTGCCAGCTTATCTGCTACTTCATTGAATTTCCTGCTTGTATGAGAGAATTTAACTATTTCCAAACTCTTTTTTATTTCTTGGATCTTATTAATATGTACTTGGGATTCCCATTGAATATTATTCTTTCCTTTCTGAAGATATTTTATGATATTAATGTTGTCACTTTCAATAATGATTCTTTTATATTCATGAGATTCTGCCCATTGCATTCCTTTAAGGATCGCAATTGCCTCACCTTCCTCCGAGTTTCTGCTTCTAGAGGTGAATGATGCAGCTTCGACCAATTTAGATTCATTGTCATGGATAATAAGACTGATGCCAGTAATACTTTGTGTGTCTATGAATGATGCATCTACATTAATCTTTAAAAAGGACGATTCAGGGGGGATCCATTTACCTTGTTCTGTTTTGGTTTGTGGTTCGTGCACTTTTTGTATTTGAGGGAAGGTCGTGATGATAGTAATCATTGTGTCTAACTTGTTGATTTCGTGTTGAAAGCAATGGTCACATCTGATTTTCCATATGTTCCACATGATGGTAGAAAAATGAATGTTGTTAGTTGTGTAAGCCGTTTGGTCTTTGGTTTCCCAGGAGAAGATCCAGTCTCTAACTGATATTATACTTTCTGAAATTATATTGAAATAGAGCCATATATTTTTTGCAAGAGGACAGTGTAGAATGGCATGTTCTATGGATTCTATCTCATTACAGTTCGGGCAGATTCTGTTGTTATCGATGTACTTTCCTATTCTTTCCTTAACTGGGAGTGCATTTGCACAAATTTTCCATAAAAAAATTTTTTACTCTAGGAACTACTGGTAGAGACCAAAGAAAGTTCCAATTAGGAGACCGGGGTTGGGTTGAATTCATACTAAGGCTCAGATGTTGATACATGGATTTGACACTAAATTTACCATTTTTGGTAAGAGTCCATTTCCGTTGATCTTCACTATCTATCGAAATCGGGATGGTTAGAATAAGATTTTTAGTCTCGGAATCGAATTCATTGTTGAGTAAGTTTTCGTCCCAGGTACCTTGGTCAATGAGCTGAGATACCTTAGTAAGGTTAGAGTTTTGGTTATGCGGGATAGACGGGGTATTGGGAATCCAATTATCGGTCCAAATATTTATACTTTTACCGTCGTGAACTTCCCACATCGTATAATTTTCTATTGTCTTAAGATATTTATTGATGTTCTTCCAAATGCATGAAAGATATGGTTTCGTCGGCCCTTGTTTCTCTGTTCTATCAAAATACTTGGCTTTCAAGAGCTGAACCCACATGGATTCCGGCTCAGATTTAATTCTCCATGCTAATTTACTCAACATAGCTTGGTTATCCAGCTCCGTGGAGTGGATTCCCAGGCCACCCAGAAAAATAGGAAGGCATATCGAAGACCAAGATTTGGTACATATGCCTTTGGACTTACCCCACCAGAACGACTTTTGTAAAGTCGTAATGCTCTTGCATATGCCCTTGGGTAGGGCGAAGCATTGCATTTGGTATCGGGGTACGGCCGCAGCTATAGTCGAGATGACTACCGTGCGACCCGCTAGAGAGAGAAAACTGTGATTCCATTTGTCTAATTTCATTTTTATTTTGTGAAGAATGTCATTAAAGATTTGCTTTTTGTTAGCACCAATGAATAGTTGTGTACCTAGATATTTTTCCGACGTGGAGGCATATTTAACTTTAAGAGATCGCATAATCATTCGTTTAAATTTAGGGTGAGAGTTTTTAGAGTAGAAGATGTTTGATTTTGCGTAGTTGATCATTTGACCAGATGCGTTGCAAAAATCCTTAAGAATAGACTTAAGGGAATGGATATTATCTAGAGAGTTGCGACTAAAAATAATACAGTCATCTGCGAAGTAAAGATGAGAAATGGAGAGATTAGGGTTTTTTGTAGGGAACCCCATGAAATTATCTCTATCCTGTTCCTCTTTAAGTAGTCTACTAAGCCCCTCCATTGCTAGAGTAAACAAAAATGGGGAGAGGGGGTATCCTTGTCTGATTCCTCTAGAAGGGTGGAAGATGGGTCCAGGACCCCCATTGACTAAAACCGCCATTGAGGAGGTTGTAATGCATTGGGCAATCATTTTGATCCAATGATCCGAATAACCCAATTTTGCCATGATATTAGTTAGGAAACTCCATTCAATCCTATCAAAAGCTTTGGACATGTCCAGCTTAAGACCAAAATAACCTGTCGCATCTTTCATGGTTTTGAGGGAGTGAATGATTTCCTGCCCCATGATAATATTATCAGAGATTTGTCTGCCTGGGACATAAGCATCCTGGAAGGGGGAGATGATATTATGAAGCGAGTGTTTGAATCTATTAGCCAAAATTTTCGTAATAATCTTATAGGTGGTATTTAAAAGGCTAATGGGTCTATAGTCTGCTGGTGTTTGGGGAGTTGTGGTTTTCGGGATGAGGCAAATATGAGTATGATTAGTGTCTTGCGGAAGCACTACCGATTCAAAGAAAACTTGAACTAAAATGTAAATATTGGGACTTACAGTATCCCAGTTTGATTGATAGAAGTATGGGGGGTATCCGTCAGGCCCCGGGGCCGCCTCTTTTTTAAGACTACTGATAGCACTGTTTATTTCTTCCTGGTCAGGAATTTTAGAAAGCTCTATGTTTTGTTCTAGGGTAATGGTATTTTGGAAGAGATTGAGAATGGAATGGTTATCACTAAGACCCTGAGAAGTACTAATGTTGAGAAGATGTGTAGTAAATATAGCTTGGATGTCTTCTAATCCTTCCTGCCACTCCCCATTTGAATCTTTTATGGCTGTTACTTTATTAGTCCTATTCCGCTGTATGGCTTGAGAGTGGAAAAATTTAGTGTTTCTATCTCCTACTGAGAGAAAGTTGTTCCTAGATTTTTCTTTCCATAAGGATTCTTGGATCTTTTACAATTCTTCCAGTTGATTGTGTATTCGTTGAATTCTTTTTTTGTATTAATGTTATTAAGCTTTGTAATTAATTCTTTGATGTTTTTGTCTATGTTTCCAAAAACTGTTTTATTCCATTTCGTTAGTTGTCTACTGAGGTTTTTCATGTTTACTTGAATATTTTTATGATTAGTCCATTTGTCCGAAATGAACTTGTGGCAATCAGGGTGTGACATCCAGGTACGAATAAATTTAAAAGGTTTAGGTTTGTTGCAGCTTAAGTCTGTGTCTTCTAGGAGAATTGGTAGGTGATCTGAACCTACTGTTTCCAAGTGAGATATACTCCATGGATGAAATTTTTGGAGCCAGGGGAGGTTGGCTAGTGCTCTATCTAGTCTTTCCTGGATAAAGTTTTCTCCAAATTGTCTATTATTCCACGTGTAAGGATAGCCCTTAAAACCCATATCTGTTAAATTTAGGTTGTTAATATATGTTTGAATCCTGTGAGTGTTAGAGTTCATAATCGTCTTGCCTCCTTCTTTATCCTTGCTGTCCAGGATTACATTTAGGTCCCCTATTACCATCCAAGGGGTCTCATCTTGAACATTGAGATTATTTAACATTTTCCATGGTTTAAGTTTGTTTTTATTGTATGGGCTACCGTAAAATCCTGTAATAGCATATTCTGGGTTATTATTGTTGTTATAGATTTCCATGTGAATCATGTTATTATCCGAGTATAGTATTTTAAGGGTAAGTAGGGGTGTACTCGAGTCGAGCCGAGCCGAGTAGTAAGATGTTCAAGCTCGGTTCGTGTATTTGACTGTCGAGCTCGAGCTTGAGCTCGAGCTCGTTCGAGTAATTGTCCACTTGTTCAAGCTCGGTTCGTATAAGTTTGAAAGAGCTCGAGCTCGAACTCGAGCTCGCATTGTTTTAAGCTCGTTTATCAAAATACTTCAAATTAAAACTTTCTAAATCATCAAAATACTTCAATGATCATTTGTCACATACAATAATAATGACTAATGATTCATATTCCGATAATTTTTTAATGGTTGATATTTTATGTACAAGTTTCAATACTAATACGTAATTATGTACTATATTATTATAAGAGTATGTTAAACGAGCTGTTCACGAGTAGCTCGTGATACACTGAAGAATGTTCAAGCTCGGCTCGTTTATGTAAACGAGCTTGATTTTGAGCTCGTGTTAAGCTCGGGCTCGTTAATATTCGAGTCGAGCCCGAGCAATAGTCGAGCCGAGCTCGAGCAACTCGTTAAGAGCTCGGCTCCTGTACACCCCTAAGGGTAAGGTTGTGTTTCCAATATAATGCTAGGCCCCCAGCTTTGTTGATCGGCTCAACAAAGAAGTGATCATAATGTTTGCTAATCTTAATATATTTTTTGATGTTATAAGACTTTGTCTTGGTTTCAGCTATGAAGATGATATCCGGGTTGTGTCTGTTTATCAGACTCATAAGATGTTTACGAGTGCTAAAAGAAGTAATTCCTCTAATATTCCAACTAAGGACTTTAGGCCCTAAATTTTTGTTCATCTTAGTCTGCCTAATAGATTTACTGAAAAAACTCACCCGGCTCTAGAACTAAGATCAGCTCAAGGCCCCTCGTGGGTCAACCAGGAATAAGTGGGAATCTAGAGAAATTATAAAGGCACTCTTTCAGCTAGACGAACACTAAAAAGCCCAATAGACGAACACTAAAAAGCCCAATAGACGAGCACTAGGTCCGACCAATGGTCGCACTTTATAGACGTTGGGCTGTATAGACCCAACTACCCTTCCTCACTCACGTTCACGCTCATTGGAAAAGGATGGACAAATGGTCCCGTCCGTGAGGTCAGATATGCATACCCACACAGAAAAATTGTGTTTCCTACTAAGCATATTGGTCCATAACTTGCTGGTCGATCATTCTTTTAGACTCCCGGAAGCTCCTCAGAAGGATTACATTGACATTTTATAATGGTGGTTCCTACCCTAGATGAGGATTTTTCTCCCTATGACATTTGTGTGGGCCACGTGTGACCTTATTTTGTGGCCCTTCGCCCGTTGCATGCCATCCCACATCTCAGTCTTCATGACTCCACATGTTACGGCCTATGCTTGCTCCATCGCCTTTCGGCATGCCACTCATGGCGTATGTCACCTTAAGCTTACGCAAGCCAAAAGGTCATGAGATGGGCTCTAGAACTTTTAGTCAGCTCACGTACATTTATAAGCAGAACACCCAAAATCTGAGAATTCCAGCCTCCCAGACTACTAATACACCCTCATTCAAAAAAACAAAAATATTATATGTACACAACTGCTCTAACTCTCACTCACTCATCTCGGCTTCCTCTCTATCTCCCTCTTTTATCTGTCTGTAACTCGCTCACTCTCGTTCATACTATCTCTTTCTTTTCTTTCATTGTGGATGTCGCCAGAAAAGCTTCTTTCTGCTTGTAATTGTTCATCTTCTCCTCTTCTTTCTTCAATCCAAGGTCATCAACTCAAAGGGGGGCAAAGCGTGTAGTTCGTATAATATGTAGTGATAAGAACATTGCTTGCAATTACTTCCATTTCTCATAGTAATTTAGGAGCAGATTCTGATCTTAGTTAGGCTTATATATTACTTTTGTCCATCTTCATTCCTGGAATAAAGGGTATGTCAATAACGTTCCTGCATCATGAAATATTCAAGTATTTAAAGCCCTTGAAAATGGGTGCAAGTTTTAATTATTGTGCAGACAACCCAAAAATGATACGAAACTGATAGTACCAAACAGATCAATGGGATAAATATAACAATAGTTATCTACACATTTGGTCTGATAAGCATCTTCACCTCTAACAAATTAAACACTATTATCAAAACGTCAGTTTTACTTCTCCGGAACATTTTGCTCCAAAAATTGCTGAACTGTTCTCCAATAGCGATCACCACCGGCCAGCCAAGTATCCATGTGCATACCAGTTGGGAATTCAACAAATACACACTTTTTGTTGTGTGTCGCTGCTTTCACATAAAGCATCTTCATGTGAGCTGGGGGAATCATCTCATCTTCCAATCCGGATAAGAATAGTATCGGCTGTCCAATCTGCATTCACAAAATGCATTCATAGACTAAGCGATTGGAACTAGCCCTGTAAATCGGGGATCAATCGTGTTCTGTTTGAAACTTTGAATTGTTGGAGTTTGAAACTACTAGAGTAGACTTTGTAGCCTATGTATAAAAACGTCATATAGGTAGACAACCATGGGGGGTTCAGACATAAGCCATCATAAAAACAAAAAAAAAATTAAATATTCAACCTCACCTGACCAACAATATCAATTGTGTTCCATGGAGACCGGACAAGACAATTGAGAATCTTGGGACCCTTAGATCCACTGCCTCCAATGAACCACTTCAGAAAGGGTAATAAAACTCCTGCCATGTCGAGGATAGACGTGAAAGTATTTTCTAATATTAAAGCCGCAACCTACAACAAGAACAAGAGATGACGTTTTCAGTTTTCACGAAGAGCAAACATATGAATATATCTTAAGTAGTTCAATTTCCATTAACACTCATTCACAAAGTAATTAAGAAACAGATATTCATAAAATATAAACTTCCCCTGTTGTAAAATACCTTAAGTCATATGAGATACAACTGTTATTAATTCTTGAAAGACGAGCCCATATCACATTTAGGCAATACAAAAACACGCTTAATGACATGAAGTTGCAACCATAGTTCAACAACAGAATCGTCGGTTAGTTTGAATAGATAACTTAACAGCGACAAAGACGTATCTCAAAAGACACACCCACAGAAGAAAGGAGAAAGTGAGAATGCTTTCTTAGAACGTTACCTTATCAGGATTATTTTTTGTAAGCACTGACCCAACTGCACCCCCAAGTGACCTACCAAAAACAATTATCCTGGATGTATCTATATCAGTTCTCTGAGCTAGATGATCTAATGCAGCCTGAGCATCTTTTGTGATGCCATGTTGAGAGGGGTTTCCATCACTTGCCCCGTATCTGTCAATAATACATATAAGTATTTGTAAGCTTGTTTTGTGAATGAGCAAGCCAATTCAGACAATAAAAAGGAAAAAAAAAGATCCCAATAGAAACCCACTAATTATCGCAAATTACGCAGATACATACCCTCTGTAGGAAAGCATGAAAACATTGCACTGCAATCTCTGCAACATAACCCGTACCACCTCAAGACGGTGGGCAATATCTGAAAAGTAATAGTGAAAGGAAACTCAAAAGAAACTGAACCCAATAAAAAATTACAAGGCAAGCAAAACATTAGACCTAGCACCAGTTACTTATAACCCACTTATACACAGGAACTTAGGATACTGCCGGCATTTTCTTGGAAAAACAGAATGGTAGGACCTGCAACAACAAAACCAAGCAGCAGTCTTCCAAATGATTAGGTCATTAAGTTTCAAAGTGATGATTATAAAACCAGAAAAACCATTATCTAATATATGAGAGCAAAACCCAAATAGCAAAGGTAATTCATTGCGTTAAACACTTTACGCCATAACTAGAACTTTATATAGCACACCCGAGACCCGACAAAACAACTGGAGACGACACACAGAAGATGTTTCCTGGATACGCACAAACAGGATAAGTTCTTTTAAACAAAAACCTAGCACCTAAAACCCAAAAAGATTGATTTTCTTCCATGAATAAGCGATGCAATCTCGCTAGATTATCCTACAGTTAGTTAATTCAGTTTAATGCTATTCCAGGATCTCCTCATATAACTAGTTCCTGATTATTTTGACTTCGCTATGCTAGTTTTTCGTTGATGGACGGTACTACTGAGTTCATCCCCTCTTCCCCAACTTTATCAAATTAATTAAATTAAATCTAAAACACTTGTACTTGCAGCTTTACTGAAATCATACGGAGATACTTTCGTCTGGTTAGCAATTGTCCCTTTCCAACGCCATCCTCATTGGATACTTCCTTCAGGTTCTAGAAGTATGAAAAGCCTGATATTATGAAAGGATTCCTTCAGCAGATTACACCTTTTGCTATCTGGTGGTGTGTTTGGTTAGAGAGAAACAGCCGTCTCTTCCGTGATGTAGATAACTCCCCAGATAGAGTTATTATGTCCATCAAAACCATCATTTACAATTGGGGCTTGACGACTAGATACTTGGAGAGTTTCTGTTTTGGGTATTTTGTTAAATTCTTGAAAGATTAGTTTCTAATATGTAAAGTCTCTCACTTTTCGATGATTTTGTAGTTCCATTTTCTTACTTCTTAAGCACTAGGTTAATTTCACACTTCCTTTCAAAGAAAAAAAAAGTAATATACAAAGAAGAAACAAAAAATGAACCCAAATTTAACAACAGTAGTAGCTAATGTTTCAAAATAAAACAAACCCTAAATGCAATTCCCCCTAAATTCCTTATAAGAAAGCTATAAATAATCTATTTGTAGATTTATTTGCCGTTTAAAAGAAAACTATCTATATATAGCCTAAAATCTTCATTTTGCTCTACAAAATTCTCCTACCAAAGTAGGAGAAACATGAGAGTAACGAAAACAAAGTCGTATCTTGAGAGTTTGAAATCCTGTAGTATAATAAAGGGATCTATCCATCAGATCTAGTTAGAAGAGAGAGAGAGAGAGAGAGAGAGAGAGAGAGAGGGTACCTTTAAAATCAGGAAAGAGCTTGATGAACCAGGCATGAAGACGAACTCCATCGGAAGATGTTAACCAAACATCTTCGTAATTGAGGCGAAGACGAGCTGGGGTTATTGGGTAAGATTTTGTAAGACCAGGTACTACCGGAACGTACACTAACTTCTCCTGAAACGCAACCAAGAGAGCCACCCCAGTTACCACTATCCCTCCCACACCATATAGCAACAAACTTACATAAGACACCATTTCCTCTCTAACTTCCTCTCTCTCTCTCTCTCTCTCTCTCTCTCTCTCTAACTTCTTCTCTCTCTATCTAACTTTCTCACTGTAAACTCTCAACTCAGTACTAGAAAAAGAGATTCCAAGTGTGCACGCACCATTGCTGCACGGAGCAGAGCGGAAAAGCCGAAATACTTGGGGAGTCTCGATCCCTTTTCGTTTCTATTTTTAATGATTTGGGGAAGTGGAATGGAATGGTACTTGTTTTTTTTTTTTTTTTTTTTTTTGTTGACAAACGGAAACGCGGAATACAAGAAATACAAGAAACACAAAAACATCTAGCTCACATTATAGGAAAGTAGGGTAGGTAGATAGTCACTCTTTGGATTTCTTTCTACTGTCTTGCTCAGTTTGTTATCTTGTCTGCTTTGGAGTTTCCATTTCGTGGTATATGTGTGTACCGGATATCTTCGAATTTTGTTTCTTGTTGTCGTATTTATGTTATGATCGGCATCGGTTGCCATTGGACCTCCTTCTGTTTATTTTGAAGATGATCGATAATATTTTTATTGTCATTTTCGATGTGTAGATAATTCACTTTTTTTGTTGATGCCCACATGATACTGTGGAGAATTGTTTTGGCCTCGCATTCTTCCGCGTTCCTTCCTTGAGTTATTTCTGTTATTGCGATAATGAATTGCCTTTGTGAGTTGTATACCATGCTTCCCATGCCTGCAATTTCCTCTGCCTGTGTGAAAGATGCATCGGTGTTGAAAAGATCTTACGGGGGGGGGGGCCCATTCTGTTGTACTTTTGTTTTGATTGTTTTTGCTATATTGTCGTGGGTTCATTTGCATGTTGTGTATGTTTTGTATTGCTTGTTTTGGATTCTGTATCGTGTGTTGAAAACAGAGGTCGCACTTGACTTTCCAAAAATACCAAATTATTGTAGCAAAGAGAGTTACCTGAGTTGATTCCAGATCTTGCCAAGATATGATCCATTCTTTCACAGTGGTTATTTGGTCTGTGCGTACTGCAAAGTAAAACCATACTAGTTTCGCATAGGAGCAAAGAAGTAAAACTTGTTCCATAGTTTCTACCTCGTACAATACTCGTAGTTATATTTTTGTCTGATATACTTCTCGATTTTCATTTTGACTGGTAGGCTAGTTGAGCAACATTTCCACAAAAATAGTTTAATACGTGGTATAGTATTGATTTTCCATATAAAGTGCTAGTTTGTTACGGGTCAGGGAGGAACCATATGATATTCCCTGATATACCTATAGATAGAGCTTATAGTGAAATTTTCCGATTTTGTCAACGTCCATCTGATGGTGTCGTTCTCATTTACCTGCAATTCTAAAGTACGAATGATATTACATATATTAGGGTTAAAAATAGTCGTGATAGCAGTTTCCTCCCATTGGTTGTTGTTGATGAGTTGCTCGACCCAGGTGAGGTTCGAGTTGGTGTGGTTGTTAAGAGGCGGAGGATGTCCTGGAATCCAAAAGTCAATCAAATATTTATGTGGGTTCCTTTATGAACCTCCCTAAATATTAAATCATTTATGTTGCCTAGGTTTTGTAAATGTTTTTATAGATCCAGGAGTGGTTTTGTTTTGGGATGCCAGGCTTAGGCGTGTTAGGGAAATATTTAACTTTAAGAATTTTAACCCATAGAGTGTCAGATTCCGTAAGCAGGCGCCAAGCTAGTTTACTTAAGAAAGCTTAATTGTCAATTACTGGGAGGCGGATGCGAAGCCCCCAAGCTTTTTCGGGAGACAGATCGAAGACCAGTTAATGGTATGGATGGTTTTGGGTTTTCCCCACCAAAAAGACCATTGAATAGTCTTAATGTGATTGCTTACACTTTTAGGGAAGTTGAAGAATTGCATCTGGTATTGGGGAACAGCCGCAGCTATTGTAGAAAGAACAATAATACGGCTAGCTTGTGAGAGAAGGTTTGTTTGCCATTTGGCAAACTTATTTCGGATTGGGTATCTATGGAGGAGAAGGATTGGATTTTACGAGATCCAATAAAGAGTTTGGTTCCTAGATAATTGTCGTATGGGGAGGCTTGTTTGACTTTAAGGTTTACAATCATGTGTTTAAATTTCGGATGAGAATTCTTAGAGAAAAAGGTACTAGATTTTGCCAAATTAATCATTGGACCGGAAGCCCTCGCATAATCTTTCAAGAATCTGGTTAAGATTGTGAATATTATCTAGAGAGTTGAGCCCAAAGATGATGCAGTCATCAACGAAGAGAAGATGTTCAATGCTCATATTGGAGTGGGGCATGAGGAAACCTATGAAGTTGTTCGGACCGAAGTTGGTTTCTAAGAGATGGCTAAGGCCTTCCATTGCCAAGGTGAAAATGAAGGGAGAAATAGGGTCACCTTGTCTAATACTGCGATTGATATTAAAAGTAGGCCCTAGGCGGTAATTGATGAGTACCGCCATGGAGGAGGTGGTAAGATAGGATTTGATGAGATCCAGTGATTCGAAAATCCTAGGTTGTTCATGATGGTTAAGAGGCAATCCCATTTGATACAGTCGAAAGCTTTGGACATGTCCAACTTCAGACCAAAATAGTCTTTACCATCAACGAATTTCCGTCTGTGTTATTCAGAAAGTTCAAACAAAGTCCCAGAAACACACAAGGAGAAATATTAAGTTAATGAGTTTTGTCTTCAAACACTACAACTACAAGTAAGACACTGGAAATCATTCAAAGGGTCGAAGAATCATTTTACTCTTACTACAACAGCTTTATCTTATGATACAATGCTTTCCACTATATGATTTGACAACGTCATCCCACTGTTTCGATTTTCCAGCAGTACATGAAATCAGAGCCGTGTCTGAAAAATTGGGGGCCCGGGGCCAAATTTTGGATAGGTGTATAAACAAAATATATAAAAAAAGATTATACGTAAAATAAAAACAAAATTCAAAATAATTCGGACTTGAAAAAAATAACAAATAATTTAGTAATTAATTAACAATGTATATTGATTAAATCCTATAAATATATAAGAACATAATCTTAAATCAACCTAAAACAATGAAATATTTTAAACAAGAAAATAAGTTGATTGGGTAGATGATATGTTGATTAGATATGTGAAATTCCTATTTAGCCGTTAATTAGATGATATGATAATTACATATGGGAAATCCCTATTAATTGTTAGTCTGTTAGAGAGAGAAAAGCTTGAGAGAGAGAGAGAGAAACAATTTAGTAATTGAATAGGAAACTAACAAAGTTGGTTGGAAATTACCTTGACTGATGGGCGTAAAAGAATAAAAGTCTCCTTTTGACGCCACATGTACAAAGGCAGGAGGAGAATAGAAAACTAACCTACATAATATATAGGAATCATGAGGAGTGGGCCCCACTATGGTGGGGGGCCCTGGGCGTTTGCCCTGCTCGCCCTTCCCAAGACACGGCTCTGCATGAAATGCATTTTAAAAACTAACAATGAGAAATCTTAGAACATATCAAATTTAAAGTTATCAAGATGATGAACATTTACAGTTGAAAATACAGAAGATCAATATATGTTACTTTAAACATACCAGGATTCCTTTAGTTGAATATCCAAATGTTGTCAAGCATATGCCGAGTAACAACCACGGAAAGCATTGATTGTCAATCTGAACTCATTGGTACGCAATCTTATCCAGTATAGATGTGATACATAACTCATGTTGTTCAAACTATATATTTAATCATATAAGAGAATCAATCACATAAACATAGTTTGAAACTTTGGATGCTGTCTTTCCGGAGCTTGCACCTTGAACCCCCTTTTCAATGTAAAAAAGAACCTTTCCATATGCTTTACAAAGTAAAATATTGTTTTAGGACATGACATCTAATAATTGAGCAGCACTACAGTATAGACTTAGCAGACCCATTAAAATGTCGTTCAATGAAACGTACCTTCTTAGCAAGAGCTGCAAGGAGTCAAATCGGGTAACGAGCTTAAATAGAACCAATAACAATCAAGTGTATGTCAAAGTTATGCAGTTAATTAATGTGCTTGCGTGCATAAGTATGTGAAAGAATGCATGTGCACTAAGAAAGTAATAGTAAGTGACTCAATCCTACGGGAGATTCTCTACTTAATGAGTGGGTACTAAGAAGAAATCATTTATCTAGAGGAAATTGAACATACTCGTCTAGAACAAAGGGCTAAATTGAGATGGGTAAAGAATGGTGATGGTAACTCTAAAGCATTTCACATGGCTATGTCACAAAGGCAACAGAAAAATTGGGTACGTCAAATGACTCTACAATCTGGGGTGACATCTCTCAATGAGAAGGATACAGCTGAAAATTTAGTGTCTTATTTTTCGGAAATTGTTCTCGGCTGACAATTGTAGTCGGCTGGTGATGGTAACTCTAAAGCATTTCACATGGCTGTCACAAAGGCAACAGAAA
This sequence comes from Eschscholzia californica, assembly GCF_041429995.1. NCBI lineage: Eukaryota > Viridiplantae > Streptophyta > Magnoliopsida > Ranunculales > Papaveraceae > Eschscholzia > Eschscholzia californica. Next base: position 20,921,241 of record NW_028238309.1, read on the forward strand.
AATTGGGTACGTCAAATGACTCTACAATCTGGGGTGACATCTCTCAATGAGAAGGATACAGCTGAAAATTTAGTGTCTTATTTCCGGAAATTGTTCTCGGCTGACAATTGTAGTCGGCCTCCAATTGAGGTTTTAAATGCATATTAGGTTCTATCGGTAGATCTTGGCTGCATCTCTATGATTGCGACAATGGACGAGGTTAAAGGAGTTGTAATAGAAATGGGAGCCACGAAAAGCCCGGGACAAGATAGACTATCTTGCCATTTCCACCAATCCAGCTGGGATATTATAGGCAAAGAGATCACAGTTATATCAATCGGTATTCCTAACAGGTTCTATTGACTCTACCATTAATTTTACAACTCTAGCCCTTATCCGGAAGTCAAGAATCCGACTACTGCCTCAGATTTTTTACCCATATCACTATGCAACTCAATGTACAAATTCATCACAAATACATTGATTTTTTACCTCTCCAAAACCTTTACGAAGAAAAATACTGTTTCGGTATGTTTTCAGTAAAGGTTTACATACCTTCTAGGTGAGATCTGCATTGAGTTAAATCCGTTAACAAGCTTAAATAGAATCAATATCCTTCAAGTGAATGTCAAAATTATGCAGTCAATTAATAAAAATGGATATTGGAACTACATAGTCAGTCTATTTCCTTTTAGGATTTACAAACAACGCGTTTGCATGCAAGAATATGTGAACGAATGGCAGTCTACAGTAAGAACGTAATAGTGAGCGACTCCGAACAAGAACCAAGAGCATATTTTGAAGACACACAAACGGTTATAGTGGTCGTGTTGCAGAGGACATCAATTTCTCGACATTTGCAACACCAAATACACGAAAAAACATAAAGTACAAGAAAAATGCACTAAGAAGCTTTGTAAGAGACTCGCCATTATCCCCACAAGCTCCAATTAATATCTTGCGAGCAATGTAGAGGATTCATGTTGAAACTTGCAACCAAGTTGTCTTCGAAATGTGGCCTTCAAATTCTTTGACGATATTACCTCAAAATTAAACTTTGGCATCAGATACGCATCTACAATACTCTAGATGATATGTAAAAAGTTTATCAGGTAACTTATCTATAGCATGCATTTTGATTCTAAAGTTGTTTCCTTTTTGGAGCTAAGTAATAAATTCCTTTTAAAGCATTAACAAGATGGTCTGAGCTTAAGTTGCAAAAATTTGCATCCTGGTACAGGAAACAAGAATATGTTATCCAGAGAGTAAAATTCCAGGATGAAAAAGGGGAATGATTCTGAGAATAGTTTCCACCAACCAAGACACAGAGAAAAACTGAAACGACTCATTGACACTAACAACACATATACACATCAATTCACCAGGTTTCAGTCCCCAAAACGAAATTGGATTGCTATATCCAATGCTATTGAGATCTGAAAGCCAATTCATTATCAGTATTATAAATTTATAATTTATAAAGGAACATTAGAAAAATGAAACGAGAGGGGGAGAATCAACCTATCTCGCAAGCAAAAACGGGTACCCTTTGTATTAATTTTATTATACATCTCTTAGTATCCATTTGTCCTACCTTGCAATTGGAGCTCTATCAAACCAGGCTTCCTTAATAGGTCAAAAATTTACCATCACCTTTGCAAATTCTGTCCTTATAGTGTATCAAAACTCCAACATGCCTTAGCTTTGTCATTAAATCAATAAGACGATTCTAGCTGCTCTGGTACCTGGCTTCCCATTGTTGTGAATTCACTTTGCACCTTAGCTGTGAAAGAGGGACATGTCAATGAATTTAATGATGCAACTTGAAAAAACAAACCACATAAGCCTTCCCCTTTTCAAGTGTTTTATTAGATACACTTACATTTGAATGAGGGGTTCACTTGCTGATTTTTGAGAATATATTCCTATAAAACTTGGCATCCTTCTTGTTGTTCTTCTTCACCTTCTCCTTGCCAACACTCGGCATGCTTTCTGTTACCTAGATCAATCTCATGAGCATTCTTGACGTCCAGTTCAGCTAGACCGAGATCTATCCTGGTCGATATATGCTTGGTCCCGTCTATACAGAAGAAGAAGTTGTATTGCTATATTTCTTTCCAGTGATACGTTGAAGAACCACATTGAGAGCCTATATTGTAATCGGCAGCTGGAGCAGGAGAAATATACCCGGTCGATTCTGTTAATGAAGCTTTAAAAAGTCTAGAACAAAATAGTAGCAGCAAATTGGACTTGTCAATCGGCTCAAAAGCTTTGAAGCACAACCAATATGTATTCCAACCCCCTTCACTGGCATGAGCATATCTTGTATCTGTTGATTACGATATGGTCGGAGTCACACTCATAGTGACCTGGTCCCAGGCAGAAGTGAAAGAATTACTATTTGAAAATCAAGTTGCCTAAAACAACATTTCTTTCAGGCACCAGGCCCTCAGCCACCTCTCCAAGTTTGATTTATATGTTACCTATTACCATGCGTAAGAGAGCATATCGGGTGAAGTACATCTTGTTCTTGATCAATCAAACTGCTTCCCCTCAACCAGTTAGGACATACAAGGTATGATTTTGATGAATTTATAGCCATTAAACTCTCAACAGTTAATGCTTTGGGAGTGTACTGGGAGATAAGGTTGGGGCACATATCCCTCTTTTCTTAGCTCTAGAAGAAGATTCTTCAACAGTAGATAAATCTCAGCAGATTGTGGATGATTTGTATCTGCAGCGACAAACATATAAGAAATGCTATTGATCTCAATCCAACTGCAACCCGGCAACTTTTGAACTCCTCTTTCCTTCATCAAGGCTCTAACTTTAGAAACATTATCCCATTGACCGGCATCAGCATGAACATTAGCTAACAATATGTAATATCCAGAATTTTCAGGGTCCAACTCAAATAGATGGTTCCCCGCTAGTTCAGCCAATTCAACATTGCCGTAAGTTCTACTTGCTCCAAGAAGTGCCCCCCAAATACCCGCATCTGCTTCAAAAGGCATGTTTTTTATGGTGCTTAAAGCTTCATTTAAACGACCTGCACGTCCAAACAAATCAACCATGCACGCATAATGCTCCATTCGAGCTACGATTCCGTAAGTTTCTTTCATAGAATGAAAGTAACGGAAACCTTCATCAATAAGACCTGCATGGCCACAAGCAGAGATTATGGCAAGAAAAGTAATATGGTCGGGCTGAATTCCATTTCCTACCATATTATGAAACAAACTAACTGCATCTTTTACCCGACCATGGGTTCCATAAGCAGCAATTATACTATTCCATGACACTTCGTTTTTCCGTTCCATAGAGTCGAATACACGACGTGCAAAAGTTAGGTCTCCACATTTACCATACATATCAATTAGAGCACTCTCTGAAAAAAGATCAGTTCGGAGGGCACCTTTTATCATGAAGCCATGGATTTCTTTCCCATAGTTAAGTGCGGGTAAATTTGAACAAGCTGAAAGAGCTCCTGATATAGTGACACAATCATAATTGACTCCTTTCAATCCCATTTCACGGAAAAGATTAATAGCTTCATCTGGTTTCCCATTTTGTGAACAGCTAGAAATCATCGAATTCCAAGCCACTGTATCTCTTACAGGAATCTTTGCAAAGACGCGGTGTGCAATATCCAATCTTCCACATTTTGCATACATATCAGACAATGCACTTCCAACATAACATCTTTCTTCATGCCCATTCTTAAGAATGTAACTGTGAAGCTCCTTCCCCAACCTAATATAAGCCAATCCAGCAAGCGCTGGTAAGACACTTGCTATAGTGACGGGGGTTGGTCTCATTCTTGCTCCAAGTAACCATCGAAAAATTTCTAGAGCATCACTACTCATTCCATGAAGCACAAATCCTGAAATCATAGCCGTGCAGATAACAACATCCACTGTTTCTGTTTGGTTAAAAATATTGCATGCCATCTCTATTTCCCTACATTTGAAGTATATATCAATTAATGCGTTCTTCAAGAATGCATCCATAACCACACCATGTCTAACAATATAACCATGAATCTCCTTACCTTGTCCAAGACCTGCCAAATCAGAGACCGAAGGAAGAAAACTTGCAAATGTGATGGAGTCCGGTTTAAGACCAGAAGATAACATCTCACGAAACAAATCCCAAGCCTCAACCAGATACCCATTTTGAACATATCCTGCAACCATCCCGTTCCATGTAACCAAATCAGTTCGAGGGGTCATATCAAATAACTTACGTGCTTCCTCCAGAAACCGACATTTTGAATACATACTCAATAAGGTATTTGCAACAGGTGAATCTAAATCAAACCCATAACCAAACGCTAGCGCGTGAAGCTGAGTACCAAATTCAATCATCGTTTCAGAAGCACAAATAGATAGAACACAAGCAAATGTTACAGAAGTGGGCTTTATTTCAGTATATCTCATCTTCCTAAACAGATCAATAGCTTTTTTTGAGTCTCCATTTGCTACATACCCATTGAGCATTACATTCCACAAAACACCATCTCTAACTAGCATTTTATCAAATACCTCACGCGCATCATCTATAGAACCATTGTCTGCATACATTTTTATCAATGAACTACCCACAAAGATATCCATTTCGAAACTTGTCGAAGATATAGATTCATGGATCCATCTACCCAAATTCAAAGCAGATAAATTACTCGAAGCCTTAATTACATAAGGAAAAGTGTATTTATCAGGAGAAACTCCACAACCCAACATCTTGAAATAGAACATCAAGGACAATTTGAACATACCCATCATAGTAAAACCCCTAATCATCCAATTCCAAGTAGATGGGTATCTCAAATCCAGACGAAAAAACATGTTTTTCGCATCAATGAAGCTTCTACAGAGTACATACATTCCTAAAATCCTTGAACCTAACATACCCATGTCATTAATACCATGAACAATGACTTGGGCATGAATTTGATGACCTTTTCGAAGATCAGAGATATCGAAACAAGACTGCAACATCGATATGAATCGACTAACTAGAGCTTCTTCTGTACAGTTTGACAAGGTTAAAATTCTATTAGGTTCTACATTTAGTTGATGTGATGTTGTTATACTTGTGTAATTTACATGGGTTGATTTGAACGCAAATGAATGAAGTCCTGACAAGCGCTTGTAACTCCACAAAATAGTTCTTCTGCTGTTCATTCTAATTAACAGAGAAGAACATTAATTTCTAAATTGAAGAAAAAGAAGTGTTTTTTTCTAGGGAAATGATAGAGTGACTTAGAAATTTTTTTTTTTTTGAAAGGAGAGTGACTTAGAAATTGGTACTTAGAGGGTGACATATTTCCTCATTTAGAAATAAAAGCGGTCCCCACCGTAGTCAAACTTTGAAAAAACCTTGTCTTTTAGTGATTCCACATCAGCTGGGCATTAAAATGCCCAAAAAATTTGGGCTCTCTAGCATCTCCCTTTTTTCTTACCAGTGGTCGGGATGAGAAATAAATTTGAAAATTGTTTGGTAGGACATTGGAAAAATATGGGTGCCTTAAAAATATGATATACTAATTAGGATTCCATGGGTGTTTGATATTGTCTTCTAAACCCAAAGGCCATGTTTGGCGCGCGGGAATGGAATGTGATCCCTGAGAATCACATTCTCTTAACGTGATTCCTGAAATCAGATTATGTAGATGTTTGGTTAGACCAGGAATGGGAATTTGATTCCTGACATATCACTAATTAGGTGTTTGGTTCGTATAGGAATAGGAATGTAAAATATTTGTAAAAGTTCATTTTTATCCTTACTTATTAAACTACATAAAATACACATCAACTTTGTTGTATATTAAAATCAATATTATTTATTCAAATTCGTAGATATGAAATAATCAAATAATAACAAAATACACCAAAGGATTAGAATTTAAAGATAATGAATAAAGGTCTTAGCAAAAATATATCTAAAATAAAATTTTGTTCGTAAACCTAAGTAGAAATTTATCTAAAATTAAATTTTGTTCATAAACCAAAATAGTACTTATTAATACCAAATCCCCCAAAAAAATATTAACTAAATAATTTTTTATATCTAGGGCTTCTTTTTTTCAAGTAGCCTAAGAACCCAATATAGACGACATTCAAGTGACAGTGCAGAGAAAAGAGCAGCTTTCGAAGAGTCAATATTGAGGATATCTGTTGCTTCTAACATTTGGTCATAATCCAATCCTTCTGGTAACTTGGATAGATCGGCTACCACTTTGGTTGCAGTTTCATTTTCTTGGTTATGAGTAAGAGCTACAACCATCTTATCCATATATTCCATTGTTCCTTCAAAAAAAATTTCAAACGAACTAGCAATATTTCCCAAACTTGTTACGATTTCATTTGATTTTCCAAAACGTCCCCTCTTGTTAGAGTTTGAGGTTCTTTTTAAAGCTGAACTAGGGTCATGGGTTTCTTCCTCATTAGCAAATGATGCTTCATAATCACATTCCCAATTGATTTCACCATCAAATCCATCAACTGAAGGAGATGTCCTTCGACCAAAGATGCAATGCGAACAATTAGTCGGATAGGACAATTGATGAAGAAGATCATCAAGTGCAGACGATTTAGGGGTCGTAGTGTTTAGCAAGAAATCAACTACGATCGTCGAATTACGCTGTAATTCGCGGCTAACTTCGACCGGATCCTACATCAGGTTACACATAAGAATATCTATTTGATCGGATGATATGACTAGTGGCAATGAGACATATAATCATGGGAGAGTCCCATAAACATGTCTCATACGGCTAAAAGAAGTTTAGGCCCAAAAAATGGGATTTTGGGTCAGGGCACCAAAAAAGTGTTTTGGGCACGAAGAGGGCCGACCATGCACAATAAGTAGCCCATAAGGGGCCGGCATATCTGGACGGTTTCATGTGCATGGGGCGGCCACAACTAAGGAAATAAGAAAATATAATCTATTTTCTATTTTCGACTATTTCCTTAATCTTATTCAAAATGGACTTTGGAATCTAATTAGGGTTGGACTCTCACTTCGAACTCTATATAAGGTCTCTTAGGGACTTGAATAAGGTGTGGAATTTCTCAAGAAACTTTCTTACTCTACAACATCAAGTAGAGAAGAGAAAGTGAGCTAATTCCCAAGTTATCTAACTAGTCAAAATAGAAGAAGGTGTTCTTCATATCAAACCACCATTGGAGTTCTAGCTAGTTACAGGGTGGGGGATCAAGTAGATCATTCGGTGTCTCGAGTTGAGCAGCAACACGTGGAGCTCTTGGTCTTCGCATTCGATTTTGAAGGTTCGAGGGAAAACTAACGATTAAGGTAATCCTAAACTCTTAGTTAAATATTAGCTTATGCATAATGATTCTGGGAAGCTAGTGTTTGACACGAGATGTCTGAGATTCGGCTTAGAACACTAGTATGTATCATAACCCAACAGTGGCGTCAGAGCCGCTTGCACATAGCTAATTTTTGCTAAGTTTCGGACTAATCCATGATTGATTAGATAGAGAGTTATGTCTAAAAGTGTTTTAGACTTCAATTTGATGATTTTGAATATGATTTAAATGTTTTCAAATTGATTTTCAAAGTTGATGATTGAAAAGAATTTCAAAAGATTTGATTTTGATTAATTTCGGTATTGAAAAGTGTTTTCAAAAGTTTTGATTTTCATTGATTTGTGTAAATTGGATGATAATTAAATTTTGGGTTTTTAGAAGTTGATAAATCTAGTCGGGACGTGTCTAGGACGTGTACGGCCAGACGCGTGCAAGTCTCGGTCGTGCTGGCCGAGACCGTTCCAGACTTAGAGTCTGGAACGTGCAAACGCGATTCCTGGTCGCATCTGGGACGCGACCAGGTCAACCGAGACCGTCTCGAATTTGATCTGAGACGGTGAGCACGCGTCTAGAGCAACCAACAGACTCATCTAGGACGCGTCTAGGTTGCTCTTGATAATCCATGAACGTCTCGGACTTGGTCCGAGACGACCAGAAGCTTCCACCAGACGCATCTTGGATGAGTCTGGGGTGCCTTAAGCATCTCGATCGTGGACGGAGATGAAGGATATATCCTTTCAGTCTGAAGGAATGCCCATCGACCAAGATGGCAATGCGTACGATTTGGCTCATAGGATCAAGATGACCTTATTCGGAAGATCACCCAGTTCGGTTCAATTAGGAGTCGTAATGCTTAGCTAGAAGCCGCTTACGACTGTCGGATCACTGCGGTTATTCGTGGCTAACATAGACCGGATCCTACAACGGGTTACACATAAGAATGGTAACTTGGACGGAGAGAATAGACTTGAGGGAACTGGCCTATAGATGGATATGATCGAATCTGATAGTGCTTAGAAGGATATAAAATAATCGGGAACGAAAGGGAAGCCCGGAAAAGTGTAAAACCCACTTTTGGCCAACTAGGTCAAACCCTTTAAAGGGATGACCCTGGACGGCCATAAGAGGGTAATGGGCCGGACAGACTAAGCCCATTAAGGGGCTAGTCTGGCCGGCCATACACTAAGGGAAACCCTAATAGGGATTCTTAGTCAGAAATGGTTTCTGAGGAAGCTTATCTTTTCTGTGGGACTTAAGGAATCATAGTTTGAGTGAAACTCCTACTAAGGGATTGCCTATATAAGGACCCAATTAGAGAACAGAAAGGGTGTGGAATTTTCTCTAGAGAAATTAGAGAAAATGTTCCCATTCTATCTATTAAGTCTAGATGAAGGAGTTCTTCATCTCAACCTTCAAGAAGGTCCTAGCTGAGTGAAAGAAGGGAGTTCAAGTTATACATTCAGTGTCTCAAGTGGAGGAGATACGCTTGAAGCTCTTATCTTCCGAATACTGGTCAGGATTTAGTTCGTGGGAAAGCGAATAAGGTATTCTTCTTTCCTTTTAGTTCATTTTTAGTTCATGCATATGATTCTAGATTATCTAGTGTTAAACATTGATGTTTGAGATCCCGCTACCAACACTAGTTAGATGATTAGGGTAGTCTTATCTTAGGTTGTGTTTGATAACAAATTGGGGAAAAGAGAAAAAATGGAAAAATATTCGCTCTTAGAAATAATTACTCCGAGAAACATTTACGCCGAGAATCTTTTTCATTTTCCCATTGTTTGGATCATTAGGGGCAAAAGTGGATAGAAATAACAAATAAGAGTTCAGTTTTCAACTCCAAAACTTTAGTTTGTATGTAATATGGATCAATCATGCATATCCATTTAAAGGGACCGAGAAGAAGCTTGCTATTCAACTACTCCCACCAACCCATGACCTTTCTTCACTATTTGACTCTCTGTCTCCCTCTCAAACCAAAAGAGTAAACAGAGGATAGTTTAGAGGAGAGAAGCAGAGAGTAGACCAAGTGACCAGCTATACGTCTTCATCAAAGATAACTAAGAGTGGGATCCTGATTAACAATGGTGATTGGTGGAATTATTGAAAACATCAGTTGGGTGAGAATGATCAAGGCATGAAGTTAGTCATTCTTTAGTCAAATATGAGTGTCAGAGTTCTGCCCTTATTTAAGTTCAGTGATCCCACACAAGAACACACAAGAACACTTGTAATCAATCTAAATAACCCAATCTTATATAAGCAAGACATCGACCACCATTACCACTTCTCTCTTTCTTGCTACAACTATCGATTTCTTTCTCTATCTAATGTCAATCTGTTATTGGCTAGCAGTAAGTATAATCTGAACAATCAATAGTTCAATACCCTAAATTTTTTCTCCTCCTTTGATTAGAGCCAATCAGAGAGAGAGAGAAAGAGAGAATTTTTTGGTAGTCTGTTCCATTTGGAGGAAAAAAAGTTTCTCCAATAAATGCAGGGTAAGGATTACCCTGGTTTTGAGGGAAAAAGTGGAAAATGTGTCACGTGATACATTTTTCTCTTTTCCACTAATGCCTATCAAACACTGAGAAAACTAAGATTTCAGAGAAAGTATTTCTCTTTTCTCCGTGGAAAGAGCCTATCAAACACAACCTTAGTGACATGTAATTACCAACAGTGGCATCACGAGCCGTTTGCATGAAACTATCTTTGGCTAGAACAAATTAGATTCGAACTTGAATTTCTAGATAGATTTGTTTGAATATGAATTTGAACATGTTGATGATTAGTTTGAATGTGATTTAGACATAATCATATAGGTTTTGATTGTTATTCAATAACATGAAAATTTAGAATAGTGATTTTTGAAAATAGTTTTCAAAAATATGTTTTAGGGTTTATAAAGATTGATTAATAGAATCAAAATTGTGTTTATGATGAAGAAATTCATTAAAAACAGCAGCTTGGAAGCCAAAAGAAATAAGGAAGAAGGTGGAACGGCTAGTGATGATGCACAAAATGTCCAGATGTTGACTAACGTCTGAAGAGTCAAGATCAGACTTGAAGTCCATCGGGTCAACCCGGCTTAAGGTAGCAGGTCACCTGAACCCTTGACGACCCGTCACGTACTCCCCTAACTGGGAGGTCGGCTAGAGGAAACCAACCCTGTAACGCCCTTGGCATGAACAGATTAGCCCTGGGGTTTCTAAAGGAATGAGGGGGGTCTATGTAGGTTCGGTCGATGCCTTACGTCCAGAACTGGGAAGGCAAAGCGCACCAGTAATCTACCGACTTAATCGCAGAATCTCCACGGAGATCCCAGTCGGCTACAGATCTCTAAGTGTTTAAGCAAGTGTGGACTTCACGCGTCCAAGGGAGGAAACTTCTCCCCAAAGATCTATCACATCGGCAGGATATCCACGAAAGATCCTTGTACTTAGGAACTTTCATCTATCCTGGATGCCAGATAAACACAAAGGAAAAGTTTCCCTCCACGGCAATCATCGCCGTCTGTTAAGCCTATAAAAGGCCCCTAAATCGGCCGTCAAAGGACACGATCTCTAAACCCTAAAAGATCACAAGTTAAACTCTGAGTTCTCATAACTCGCCCCAAAAGGATCGAACAATATTCATTCTTTTACTGCAAAGAGCACCCTGACTGGCTTGAGCGTCCGAGCGATTTTCGAACACTTTGCAGGTTTTCCTCCTTGGGAACAGACGAACAGAAGCTGGAACAGGAGCAAGGAGCAATAAGCGGGAGCAAGGAGCAAGAAGTAGGAGCAAGGAGCAAGGAGTAGGAGTAGAGAAGCAGAGAACCAGAGCGGGAAGTAGGAACACCCTACGGGATCTAACTCAACTTAACAAAACATCCAACTTAACGAAGGTTGTCATGCATCAACTGAAGGAGTTGAAGGAGATGTCCTTCGACCAAGATGACAATGTGAGCAATATGTCGGCTAGGAAAATTGATGAAGAAGATCATCAAGTCCGATTGATTTAGGGGTCGTAGTGTTTAGCTAGAAACCAACTACGATCGTCGAATTACGAAGTAATTCGCGGCTAACTTTGATCGGATCCTACATCGGGTTACACATAAGAATGGGTATTTAATCGGATGATATGATTAGTGGGAGTGTGATATAACGTTGGGAATGTCCCATAAACATATCTCATAGGCCTAAATAGAATTTGGGCAAAAGATAGCAAAAAGGCTCGAAATAAGGGTTTTGGGCCTAGACCGATTCGGGTACTTCTAGGACTCGGATTGGGCTGAATTATGGAGGGTTAGTTGCTGATATAATAAGCATTATATCTGCCAATTTTCGTGGTGGTTGGACACCTCCTCCTTAGGGAATTGAGAAAATATCAATAGTTGCTATTTTCGACAATTTACCTAAATCTTATTCTAAAGGTGTTTTAGGAAACCTAAAAGGAGGTGGATTCTTATTAGGGTTCTATATAAACGCTCTTAGGGCAGAGATTAAGGTGTGGAATTTCTCTTTAAGCTTTCTTACTCTACCAAATCAAGTAGAGAGGAGAAAGTGAGCTAATTCCCAAGCTATCTTCTAGTCAAGCAAGAAGAAGGTCTTCTTATTATCAAACCACCATTGGAGTGCTAGCGAGCTTCCAAGGAGGGAGATTAAATACACTATTCGGTGTCCCAAGTAGAGGAGCTATGATTGAAGCTCTTGGTCTTCTTTAATCTATTCAACTAGCTCGAAGGAAATAGCGATTAAGGTAATCTACTGTCTTCTTATTAGTTAATTACTAGTTTTGCATGATGATCTTGGGGATATTAGTGTTAGACATTAGATGTCGTTATCCGCTACAAACACTAGTATAAGGGTATAAATCCCTTCATTGGCGTCAGAGCCTCTTGCAATTAACTAGTTTTCGCTAAGAATCGAACAAATTGATATTTGACATGCTTGATAGTTTGAGTTTATTAAGGTTTTTAAAAGTGTTTTAAAAGGTATTATAAACTCATGATTTGATTACAATGAATATGATTCAACTAGTTTTCAAATTAAAAATCAAAATTGATGATTGAAAGTGTTTCAAAACATTGAATTTCATTGTTTTTAATTGGTTTTCAAAATTGTTCTTGAAAAGTTTCAAAAACCTAGAATTTTGATCCAAAATTGGTTGATTAAAAGAGTTGTTTTTGAGTTTTAGGAAACTCCCAAAAACAAAAAAAAAATTTGGAATTTAGAAGTGTTCTAAAAGAAGTGTTTTGGGTTTTAGGAAATTCCCAAAACAAAACTTGGAAAATTTAAAAGTTTCTAAAAGTTCTGAAAAATTTTAGAAGTGTTCTAAAAGGATTTCAAAATTTAGAAAGAGTTTTAAAAATTGGAAGTTAGCAAATAGAGATTTGCACAAAAAAAAAAAAAAAAAAATTTTGGAAACTAGGGTTTTGGAAACCCTAGTGTCTGGCCAGGAAGCTGCTGGTCGCGTCCACTGGACGCGTCCAACAGCTACAACCAGATTGCTGTTGGACGCGTCTAGGACGCGTCCAGAGCAGCTAGGGCGCGTCTTAGAGACGCGTCCTGGTCGAGTCTAGGACCCGACCATCAGCTGCAATAGAGGCATCTGGACGCGTCTTGGAGACGCGACCAGAAGCTGCACTGGTAGCTTCCTGGATGCGTCTAGGACGCGTCCAGAGCTCTCGACCAGACGTGTCTTGGAGACGCGTTTGAGAGGTTCTGGGTGTCTCGGACTAGTGCTGTGCGGGACTCATGATGATGCACAAAATGTCCAGACGTTGACTAACGTCTGAAGAGTCAAGATCAGACCTGAAGTCCATCAGGTCAACCCGGCTTAAGGTAGCAGGTCAGCTGAACCCTTGACGATCCGTCACGTACTCCCCTAACTGGGAGGTCGGCTAGAGGAAACCAGCCCTGTAACGCCCTTGGCATGAACAAATCAGCCCTGTGGTTTCTAAAGGAATGAGGGGGTCCACGTAGGTTCGGTCGATGCCTTACGCCCAGAACTGGGAAGGCAAAGGGCACCAACAATCTACCGACTTAATCCCAAAATCTCCACGGAGATCCCAGTCGGTTATAGATCTCTAAGTGTTAAGCAAGTGTGGACTTCACGCGTCCAATGGAGGAAACTTCTCCTAAAGATCGGTCACATCGGCAGGATATCTACGAAAGATCCTTGAACTTAGGAACTTTCGTCTATCCTGGATGCAAGATAAACACAAAGGGAAAGTTTCCCTCCACAACAATCATCGCCGCCTCTTAAGCCTATAAAGGCCCCCAAATCGTCCTTCAAAGGACACGATCTATAAACCCTAAAATATCACAAGTTAAACCCTGAGTTCTCATAACTCTCCCCAAAAGGATCGATCAATATTCATTCTTCTACTGCAAAGAGCACCCTGACTGGCTTGAGCGTCAAAGCAGTTTTCAAACCCTTTGCAGGTTTTCCCCTTTGGGAACAGACGAACAGGAGCTGGAACAGGAGCAAGGAGCAATAAGCGAGCAATAAACAGGAGCAAGGAGCGAGGAGTAGGAGCAAGGAGAAGGAGTGGGAGCAAGGAGCAAGGAGCAAGGTGTAGAGAAGCAGAGAACAAGAGCTGGAAACGGGAACACCCTATGGGATCTAACTCAACTTAACAGAACATTCAACTTAACGAAGGCTGTCATGCATCAACTCCTTGTTTTATGCTGATATAATGGAAGGCCATTATTTGACATCAACAACTAGGGTTTCTAAAAACTTTTAGAAGCCTGCTGGCCGGACCGGCCAGGATGCGTCTAGGACGCGTCAGGCTTGGTCCAGCACGTCTCGGTTCCATCCCGATACGCGTGAAGATCGGATCATGGGATATCCCAGTCCGTGCTGGACTAGGAGTCCGAGACGCTAAGGTAAGGGTGGGAATTTTGCCAAAAACCCCGAGTCCGGAGAGAATTGTTCAGCCTGAAGCCTGACATGGGCAGTGCACGCTCGACCCGCCTGTAGATTATGGGCGGGCTTGGGATCCACAAAAAAACTCTTACCCGAGCATATAACCCGAACACTAAGCCCGATACTACCACCCGTCTATAGGCACGTTCAAATCAATACTTCAAAACTGATCTTGTCTACCCTACCTATAACCGTTAGATATAAGGTGCTTCCTAGGGTTTTCACTATAAAAGATTTTTTTCTCCAACCCCAAATCAGTTCTACTGTCCCCAAGTTGGAGAGAGAGAGAGAGAGCAATCGAAGATAGTGGTTAAGACGTAGACCGAAGAGAAAAAGAAAAAGAGAAAGTTTTGTCAACCTAGGTGATGATGCGAACTAGAAGTATAATAAGATAACAAATAGTAGAAGAATAAGATGAAAAAGATATCTAATTTTTGTAATATTTTGTTCCTAATTTGTTTTGTAATATTACCTTTCCAATATAGTTCTCAATGAGTTTTATTCTACTAGTCTTAGTTTTCTGATGTATTTTTTTTTTGATTTTGATGTGGATTTATGTAGAATTTAAAAAGGAATGATGTACACAAATCTTCTTATATATCTTTTTCTCTCTCTTTTCCTTCTTCTTCAAGTTCTCATTTTGTTTGTTAAGCACTTAAGCTCAAGATCTTTAATATAATGCTTACTATAAGCTCATCAAATCTTCAAAAATTTTGTTATTGATGTTTTGTCCTGCAATTGTAAAGAGAACAACCCGAAGCCCGGCCCGCCCGAAGCCCGGCCCGCCCGAAGCCCGGCCCGCCCGAAGCCCGGCCCGCCCGAAGCCCGGCCCGCCCGAAGCCCGGCCCGCCCGAAGCCCGGCCCGCCCGAAGCCCGGCATGCCTGTCAAGGGTCATTACCCATGGCGGGCTCTGTGCAGGGTTTTCCTGAATTTGCCAGGCCCGAGCCCTCCCGTTAACGGAAATAAGTTAGTTATTTCACAGTTGTCTAAATTTGGTTTAGTATTTAAACCACAGTCCACCGATAATAAAACATTCTAAATAGGTTTGTCAGATACGTGATCTGATGAATAAAACCCTATTAAGTGAACTTGGAATATTTAAATATCATTTCCCTAGTCCAGGTTATTGCATGGAAAACAATGACTCAGGAAGACCAGTACGTGAGTCGAGGAGATAGTAATGTTTCATGGGCTATAGGAATAGGAGTATTCGAATCGACTATGTGGGTGTACAATAAGGAATATATACTGGATAACCCTCAAATGAGAAGTACATCAATCGTGATGAACGTCAAAACGCTCCTCATTGACAAGATTTGAGAGATTCCTCAAAACATGAGTGTTTCACACATCTTATGTAAGGAATGTCTGACTTTGATTCCGCCAGACGCCGCACCATAAAAGGAGGTTATAAAAGTGGATACTGGGAAAGACATTATAGAGATGAAGTTGAGTGGGAGCACAAGAATGGAGATTGTCATCCTAATTACATTAGGAAAAGTGTCTCAAGGCCGGTTGATGAGTAGCAACTGAAAATGCGTGGCCGCGCTAAAATGGATGAAAATTTAATCATTTGTCTTTGACAGTTGTTCTCGGTATCAAGAAAGTTTGAAAGATGTGATGTATCAGATGGGGATATAAATTGACACGGGAATCGAGCATTGCACTTGTTCTAAGTACAAGTGGGGTCTGAAGGAGATGTCCTTTGACCAAACATGCAATGGGAGCAATTTGTCGGATAGCACAATTGATGAAGAAGATCATCAAGTCCGGACGATTTAGGGGTCATAGTGTTTAGCTAGAAACCAACTACGATCGCCGAATTACGATGTAATTCGCGGTTGCTGATGTCAAAAAATGGCTTTCCCTTATATCAGCATGAAACAGGGAGTTAATGCATGTTAGCCTCCGTTATGATCGAATATTCTGTTAGTTAAGTTGTGATTCTTTCGCCTGCTCCTGATTCCATCTCTGGTTCTCTGCTTCCTCGCCCCTGTTCCGTGCTACTGCTCCTCCTTGCTCTTGGTTTTCGTTCTTCGATGACCGAGGGTTAAACCTGCAAAGGGTTCGAAAACCGCTCTGACGCTCAAGACAGTCAGGGTGTTCTTTGTAGTAAAAAGATTGAACATTGATTGAACCTTTTTGTGGGCGAGTTATGAGAACTCTGTATGTTTCTTCTAGGGTTTCAAGGGTAGAAGATGATGTCTTGTGGAAGACGATGGGGGCCCTTTTATAAGCTTATGAGGCCGCTACAATGGCCGTTTGAGGGAACTTTTCCCTTTAGGTTTATCTCGTATCCAGGATAAGTGAAAGTTCCTAAGTTTCAAGTGAAGGAGATGTCCTTTGACCAAGGATGCAATGGGATCAATTTGTCGGATAGGCAATTGGTGAGAAAGATCATCAAGTACAGATGATTTAGGGATCGTAGTGTTTAGCTAGAAACCAACTACGATCGTCGAATTACGAAGTAATTCGCGGCTAAATTCGTCCGGATCCTACAACAGGTTACACAAAGAGTGACAATTTGATAGGAGGATATGATTAGAGGGATGAGACATATAATCATGGGAGTTCCCCATAAATATGTCTCATAGGCCTAAAAGAAGTTTAGGCAAAGATAGTACAAAAAGCCCAAAAGAGGGGTTTTGGGCCAAGAACCAAAAAGGGACTTTTTGGGCTCGGATTGGTCTGCAAATTGGTGGGACGCTTCTCCTAATAGGGAAGGTTATTTATGAAAATTTTAGCTTGGTTTGGACGTCCCCTCGTCAAGGAATTGAGAAAATAGCAACTAATTTCTATTTTCGACTATTTCCTTAATCTTATTCAAAAGGATCTTTTCGGAAACCAAATCTGAGTAGGACTCTTATTAGGGTTCTATATAATGACCCTTAGGGAAGTGAATAAGGTGTGGAATTTTTGTAAGAGCTTTCTTACTCTACAATATCAAGTAGAGAAGAGAATGTGAGCTAATTCCCAACTATCTATCTAGCCAAAGAAGAAGGTGTTCTTCATCCAATCACCATTGGTGTTCCAGCTAGCAACAAGGTGGGAGATCAAGTTGATTGCTCGGTATCCCAAGTAGAGGAGCTACAATTGGAGCTCTTGGTCTTCTCAAAAGCGATTGGAAAGCTTCGAGCGAAAACTAGCGATTAAGGTAATCATCAAACTAGTTTTACTTATTTATCATTATTAGTTTATGCATGTGATCCTCGGGATACTAATGTTAGACATATGATGTCTGAGATTCCGCTTAGAACATGAGTAGACTACAAATCCCAACACCAGGATCCTTCGGAGATATCTTGCTGGGGTGATAGATCTTTTGGGAGAAGTTTCCTCCCTTTAGACTCGTGAAGTCCAAACTTGCTTAAACACTTCGAGATCCGTAACCAACTAAGATCTCTTAAGATATTTCAGGATTAAGTCGGTAGATCGCTAGTACGCTTCTGCCTTTCCAGTTCTGGGCGTAAGGCATCGACCGAACCTACGTGGACCCCCCTCATTCCTTTAGAGACCCCATGGCTGATCTGTTCATGCCGAGAGCGTAACATGCCTGGTTCCTCTAGCCGACCTCCCAGTTAGGGGAGTGTGTAATAGATCGTCAAGAGTTCGGCTGTCCTACTGCTTTAAGCCGGGTTGACCCGTTGGACTTCAGGTCTGATCTTGACTCTCTGACGTCAGTCAACGTTTGGACATTTTAAGCCGGGTTGACCCGTTGGACTTCGGGCGAATTTTGGACCCGTTAGCGGATCTGATTACTGAGACAGGGTTGGTATGCGAAGCAGGGCTATGAGGCAGAGCTGGACTCCGAGACAGAGTTGGAATGCGAAGCTAGTCTTATGTCGATTATTAGTGTTAGCGTATCCATGTGTAATTCAGATTTAGAGAGAGAGTCGGTGAGGCGGTGGGATTAGGGTTTAGTGGCTATATAAACTAAACCCTAAGGAGATATCAGTAGCACAATCTCACGAAATCCCTTGTGTAAACTTGTTTGCTTATCATAATGGAAATCATCGCGCCGTTGTCGCCGTGGAGTAGGTCTCACCAACCGAACCACGTAAATCTCTGTGTTCTGTTCTTGATTGTTCTTTATTTCCTATTGCTTCTACTTGATTACTCGTATTGATCACATTAAACTCCGATTGGCATAACAGTGTTGATGTTTCCCCATACCTTCGGCTTTTGCTCTGCCTTTTTATTTCGGCGTTTTTCCTCTTGATCGAGATCCTCCTTTCGTTCGAGCTCTTCTATCAGGGCTTCTGATACGTCGTCGAGTTTTTGTATTAATCCCGATAGGTAACGGGCCAGTATCTCGGTGATGGTTATGCTGCGTGTTCATTTGAAGTCCGCTCTTGCCCGTTTCAGGATTCCTGGTTTAACCGGGGTATTCTGGCAGTTGGGGTTAGGTGCCCTATTGTTGTTCGCACGCTTTTTGCCGTAGGTATTTGCTTGTTTGGGCATCTGGTCACTCGGGAAGGCCTCGTAGAAGGCTTGGGCGAGCTCCTCAAAAGATGTTTTGGGCCCAAGAGGAGGGCCGACCATGCACAATAGGTAGCCCATAAGGGGCCGACGAAATCTGGACGATTTCATGTGCATGGGGCGGCCACAACTAAGGAAACAAGAAACTATTTCCTTAATCTTATTCAAAATGGACTTTTTAGGAATCTAATTAGGGTGGGACTCTAACTTAGAACTCTATATAAGGTCTCTTAGGCACTTGAATAAGGTGTGAAATTTCCCAAGAAGCTTTCTTACTCTACAACATCAAGTAGAGAAGAGAAAGTGAGCTAATTCCCAAGCTATCTAACTAGTTAATAAAGAAGAAGGTGTTTTTCATATCAAACCACCATTGGAGTTCTAGCTAGCTACAAGGTGGGATATCAAGTAGATCATTCGGTGTCTCGAGTAGAGGAGTAACACGTGGAGCTCTTGGTCTTGACATTCGATTTGAAAGGTTCGAGGGAAAATTAGCGATTAAGGTAATCCTAAACTCTTAATTAAATATTAGTTTATGCATGATGATCCTGGGAAGCTCGTGTTAGACATGAGATGTCTGAGATTCCGCTTAAAACACTAGTATGTATCATAACCCAACATCAACACCACCAACGAAGGAATCATTTTCATTTGCATCAATTTGTTCCTCCTCGTCAGCTGGTGTTCCCGTATCCTTTCCATTTGCCCTCTCTTTCAAAAATATATCCGCCAAAGCATCATAATGTGGGAAAGGCTTACTTCTAAGCCCTTTGGCCGATGGATAAGTCTGGAAAAAAAATATTTATATGATAAATAAATAACTCAACATGCACAATAAATCCAAGAATAATAATAATAAATGATGATAGTGGAGTTACCTTAACCCATTCATCGAAAATACTCTTTTCGCATATAACAATTTTTTCTTCCTCGCTCCATGTAAATCCGCTTACGTTTGAAATAATATTTGAGATAGTTGCTGTCTGTTTTTGTAATATTTTGATTTGTGATTCAATGTGAGGCACCCCTTTAATATTGCATCCTGGTAATTTTTCTTCCATCATTTTTTCTAGTTGAGAAAGATATTCTGATCGGAAACCATTTTCCGCCTTCCAATGTCCACCAACAGCAATTTCTACCAAACATTCGACCAATTTGTCATCTTCTTTAGGTAGCCATAAATGTTTTGTTAGTTTAGAGCGAGATTGTAAATTATTAGGAGCTGCCATCTGGATGTATAAAAAACAAGTGTATCACATATAATTAAAATAAATAACCAACATCAATGAATAAACTTGCAACAAAAATAAGATTATTATAACAATTAGTATTCAATGTAATTGGAAAAAGAAATAAACCATTTTTTTATCTAATATGAAATTTTTTTAAGATAATAATAAGAGGAAGGCATGGGATTAAGTGCTCTTAGATGTCTGCCACTCATTGAACATTTTGGATGCTAATTCCTCCCTCCATGTAGACCACTGTCCTGAATAAGCGATATACGATATTGGATCACCGTGTGGTTGTGCATAATTTAACATATGTCGGTCTAATGTTTCTTCTAATGGATCTACTGACATTTCTTGACGTATGAGATTGTGCAAGAGGCAACAAGCCATTATTATCCGATTATACGTCTTAACGGGATAAAATGAAGGACTTCTCAAGATGGTCCATCTAAGCTTTAGTAGACCAAAATATCTTTCGATCACATTCCGAGCACTTGAATGTTTCATCTAAAATAACTCTGCAGAAGTGGTAGGTATGTGTCCTTCCCGCCACCAGTTAAATGATAGCGTTGACCTCTATATGGGGAAAGAAATCCTTCACTATTAGGATATCCAGCATCAACGAGGTAGTAGCAACCTAATAAAAAAACTACAAGTTATAATTTTCACTTAAGGTGAGACAAAAGATAAAAAAAAAAAATCACTAAAACCATATGGTTATACGATGAGGAACTTTCAATTCGTTTCTCCTTAGTAAGGCGTCCCTTAAAACTCGAGAATCTGCTGCTGATCCCTCTCAACCAGCCAAAATGTAAATGAATTGCATATCTTGGGAACGCACTCCTAATACATTGGTAGCGGATTCTCGAGTTTTGTCATTTTCTGGCACATTAATTCTTATGTACGTTCCGTTTAGAGCTCCCAAACAATTCTACATCAAAGTTAATTTCTTAATCGATTAAGATGTATTTCTTACTTAATCTAACCTAAAAACCTTATACTCGAAACATAGATAAGATGTATACCTTGAACCATTTCCATTTGAGTCAGTTGAATTCTCAGAGACAACTTGCGGTTTTTTCAGCAAAACTGATTGTAACCAAATTACCCCATTTAACACGTTATTGAAACATCTACTAATTATTTCTCCAGAACGAAAAAACCTCATTTTTATAGTTATATTCTTCACATGGTGGGAAAGTATATGCAAAAATATCGCGACCATCTCCTCCACACAAGCCTCATTTGTGTCATTTACTTACCAATAGTGCACACCATTTTACACAAAATGATAAAAGTTTTTCTATCCGTCCGAAATTATTCTCTACATACTAAATCACTATCCCAAACCATTCTCTGCATATTCTCACTACGTAATTTATTCGTAAAAGTTGATGATGACTTTAATATATAAGATCTATAATAGCGTTCTACTTGTGTGACGACCATTACAGACAATAACGTCAACGTAATTAATAATAGCCTCAAATTGTCTAAAATAATCAAGACTTCTCATTTTCTCGAGATGGTTAGATGAGCCATAACTGCATATGAGTCACATTCCAAGTAATTACAATGCAGTGATAATTACAAAAAAAATAATTACAAGCCAAAAAAAGAAGAGGACTATATAAACACTTTAGCCAATAAATCAGAGAAAGAAAGAGAGATATTTTCATAAAAAAAAAGTGGTGGGAGATGGTGTTGCTTGGTGGGGTGGTTGGAATCAACAACAAATTACATGTGGGTTTGACTAACTACATAAGTAATTGTGTTTGTCATGTAAAAAAAATATAAAGGGGAAAAGATGGGGTTATGACACCACCTAGTAAATAGTGAAGTACTTTTTTTTTTTTTTTTTTTTTTGTTGTCGTTGAACTGTGAAGTGATGTACTTGATACAAAATTGTTTACCTTAACAATTAAGTCAAATCAACTGTGTTGAAAGTAAAACAACATTGATACTCAAAAAAGAAAAGAGGGTTATTTCTCAAAGAGCCCCCAACTTTGTGACCGGTTTCCTGCCTAGCCCCCTACTTTGTCAAAAATACCCAGATGACCCCCTTTTTGAGTTACCGTTATAACACCGTTAACTAATTATCAATTCTCTCTCTTCCATCTCATCACCTCTCTCTGCCGCCTCATCTTCTCGACACCTCATCGTCTTCGTCGGCGAAGTTCGCCGGCCGGCCAATTTTCCGGCCACGAACTTCAAACATTAAAAAAAAACTCTCTCTTCTTTTTTCCTTTCTCCTATTTTCTCTCTTTTTCTCTCTCTTCTCACTCTCTCTCTTTCTCTCTCTCTCTGGCCGGGTAAGGAAACTTTAACAACAAAAATAACCAGGTATGGTTCATCTGAGATCAATGAAAAGGATATCAGATCACATAAAAGACAAGATCTATTTGTTAAGAACAACAAAACCCATATGATCATCACTAATGCAGCCAATATCTAAAGTGTATAAACTCTATAAAACACTTTTTTTATTCCAGGGTTCTTCATGAAGATGGGAAGCGACGGCTCTGAAACCAGTCTCTCCGGTTCATCAGGTCAGATCGCTCAACCCCTTGCCAAGAATCGGAGTTAAATTGTTGTTCATTTCTTTGGGATGAGAAATTGTTATTAGGGTTTGATGAATCGGCAAAATTAGAGGATAAAATCCAAACATACCTCATGATTAATGATTTCCGTGAAACCCACTACAGATTTCTACCCCGTGAACAAATCAACAAAGTAAACACAAATTAATGGTAGCTAATGAATCACTCAACCTTTCTACAACTATAAAACAAAAAGTTATAAAAGGAGAACAGATCTTGACAAATTAATGGCAGCTAATGAATCAATCAACCCACTACATATTGTGAGAATAGTCCCACATGGGAGAACGGGTAACTAACAACCAAGAATATAAAGTATAGGTCCTCTCCACTCATTGCCAATTGGTTTTGAGTTGGATGGCCACAAACTTAACATGGTATCAGAGCTAGGCCCTCACGTGATAGGCTTAAAAGCCACACGTGCTCCACGTCACCTGTAAAGAAAAAAAAACACACGTGTTAGGCTCAAAGAACGCCACACGTGAGGGGGCGTGTGAGAATAGTCCCACATGGGAGAACGGGTAACTAACAACCAAGAATATAAAGTATAGGTCCTCTCCACTCATTGCCAATTGGTTTTGAGTTGGATCGCCACAAACTTAACACATATTGTTACCAATCGATTCAAAGTCGACGATTCAAGTAAGTTCCATGAAATAAAACCCATAATCTTAAACCTCCTTCTCTCTCTAGAAAACCCAATTGATATTGCTTTTATAGTTGTAATCTACCATTTGTGTTTTGTTGTTGTTGTTGCTGTTTTCAATCTCTTTATTGTTACAATTTTATGATGAGGAGATTGAAATTTGTAGAAGATTTTAGACACAACTCAAAGATGCCTTTGGGGAAGAGAACTATTAATGGCTTATTTTGATCTCCTTCTCCTAGAATTCATCATTGACTATTGAACCCTCATCATTCTTTGTTTACCAAATCCAATCTGATCTTAAATCAAACCTACTCATCTCTAATAAAAACCCCAATTTAAAGATTTTGTCTTTCCAAATGGATCACGAACAAAATCCAACCACTACTCCCCAAGTTCAGATTTTCAAAGTTCTTCAACTATTAAAAGCTTTTGAATCAAATCTAAAGCCTCTGGAAGACATTCATTGATGAGGTGAATCTTTTATGTCTGCAACTTCTTCTATTGAGAGCTTCAACGTAAGGTTCTAGGTCAGGTATTCCTGTTCTCTCTCTCCCTCTCTCTCTCATGTTCTAAGAAGAGAGAGAAAATGAGAGGAAGAGAGAGAAAAGGAGCGAAGAAGAAAAGAGAATTTTTTTATGTGGCCAGAGAGTTGATGAGAGAGAAATTTTTTTCTTGTGTTTGAAGGTTGCCGACCGGGAAAGTTGTCGGCCGACGACCTTCGCCGGTGAAGACGATGAGGTGGCGAGAAGATGAGGTAGCAGAAAGAGATGATGAGAGGGAGGAGAGAGAATTGATGACTGGTCAACGGAGTTATAACGGTAACTCAAAAAGGGGACCATCTGGGTATTTTTGACGAAGTAGGGGGCTAGGCAGGAAACCAGTCAAAAAGTTGGGGGCTATTTGAAAACAACTTTGTATGAAGTGCAAAATAGAAAAGTTGATGATTACGCCACGACCCTATGTACTAAAAGGAAGAGTTACATTTCAACACTCAATTGTTCTTGCTGGTTCTTGATTTCGATTATTATTCAGACCGATCGATTGATTGATAAAACTTGGGTCGATCAAAAATGGCGGAGGGAGGTGGATTATTCACCTGTTGAAAATGTTTAGAGATAAGTAGAATCAGCTACACCACCAATTTCTTTGGTTTTCGTGAAGGAATTATGAGAAATAATTATAGTAGTAGAAATCCCCCAACTGTTAAAAAGTTTTCTTTTATCAAAAAGGGTTTCTATACTAGGGGATCTGTTCCTCCCAATCGTTGCGTTTTTAGGTCAGTATCATCTCTCAACTTTTATCTGATTATGGAGTCGTATTATGATTTTTTTCATGCATGTAGTTTTTTGTTGAGAATTTCTGTAGATTAGACAATCTTTTCCATTTCTTGAAAGAAGAATTTGATATTTTTATGATGAAATTTTTTTTTCCAATTATAGCAAGTTGATGATTACCTATTCCCACCCGCCAACCCTTTCTTTGAATTTGACCTTTTAATAGTTAGTACAGGAAGTGAATGATTGATAATGAAAAAAGTAAAAAGAGTAGACACATACCTTACTGCTATGAGAGATCTAACGGGAAGAGAGAAGGAGAGAAGTCGTGTGGTGGTTAGGTTTAAAACCCTAGTTTAATCATGATTTATATATCACATGGTAATTTAAAAATTGGTAATTCAATCATTGTTAAGGATATATTTGTCAAGAAATGTTAATATATGTGATTCCGGGGGAATGTGAATCACAAACCCACCTCCCTCTGGGTTTGCTATTACCCCTTTTTGAGGGAATCACATTCCCGGACCCGCGTCATTCCCACAAGCCAAACAATGATCTGGAGTGTGATTCTCGAGAATCACATTCCATTTCGACGCCATTCTCGCGTGCCAAGCATTGCTCAAAGGCCCATATCGATACAGAGGAAAGAGCATATCTGTCTAGAGAGAGAGAGAGAGGGCAGATCGGGAGAGAGAGAGAATGTAGAGCGGTAGAGAGTGAGAGAGCAAGAGCCAACATTTTCTTTGTAGAAATCTGTGTCGGAAAGAAAGTTTATTATGTCATTCGTTGCAATTCTTCATCATCAATTCTCAGATGCCAATTCTCATAGGCCAATTCTTCATAAAACTTTTGTAAGAAGATGGATTACAATTTTTAATTGAAGGGTTCTATGTTATTCATGGATTGTAAAATGAAGGATTTGAGAGAGAGAGATAAAGGATTTTATTCATAAATCTCACACCTGTTAAAACCCGAGAATTTTAGAGAGTTGAACAGTTCAATTCGACTATGAGAAGATAGTTTAGATGAAGAGTGTGAGACAGAAGGAGAGAGGGTGTCTGATTGTGGAAAAGTGACCTTCCCACGTTTTATACGGGAAAATCTAGCTTCTGATTTTTCGAACTCTTTTTTCTTAAGGGAATTCGGTTTTCACAAAGAAAAATATCGATTTCACGTGATTTGACAGTATCAAACGGATCTTTAATGTACACCAACATATGTTTAATTTCGGCCAACGTTTTGGGAAATCAAAATAATTTCCAAGGTGGAAAATTTTGAAGGGAAGATGTGAAATTTTAGAGATTTTCTGAGGAAATAAATTTTAAGGGGAAACAAAACATTTATTCTTCCTCTTCTTCATCATCTTCAACTCCGGTTACCAACTCCGACCACCATCTACGGCCACCACCACCATTTTTCTCTTTTTGTTTCTTCATCCCCTCCTCACACTCTCTCTCTCTTACAGTTTGTCTCTCTCAATCTCACAGTCTCTTTCTTTCTCCCAATCTCTCCCTCTCTCTTACAGTCTCTCTCTCTCATTCACAGTTCCGGCGAAGGAAAGCTTTTCCTTCACCGAAACAAGATCTTGAGGAGGGTTTTGCCAAACCTTCCTCAAGGGTTTCATGGGTCGACTCGCCACAAAATTTTCGTGGACAGTCGGCCCACGAAATGTTTTGTGGTCGACAGACCCACGAGATCTCATGGGGCGGTCGGCCACAAAACATTTCGTGACTGTCCACGAATTCTGAAATTGCGAGAGTGAGAGAGAGAGAGTTTAGGGAGAATGAGAGTAAGATCGAGTATCAGGGCTTGGTGGTCGAAGAAACTAAGATACAATGAGAGGGATAACGAGATATAGTGGGAGAGAGGTTGTGAGAGCGATAAAGAGAGAGAGAGAGAGAGAGAGAGAGAGAGAGAGAGAGAGAGAGAGAGAGAGAGAGAGAGAGATGCAAATCATGATGGTGGTGGCTGGATTTTGGTGATGATGGTGGTGGCAGGATTCCGGCGACCCTTGTCAGAATGGAGAAGAAATGGTTAACAAACTTTTTCCCCCTAACAATTAGAAAATGGGTTATTTCCCAAATAGCCTCCAACTTTATGACCAGCTTCCTGGCTAGCCCCCTACTTTATCAAAGATTCCTAAATGACCCCTTTTTTCAGTTACTGTTATAAGTCTGTTAATTAGTCATCACCTCTCTCCCCTCCATCTCATCACCTCTCTCTGCCACCTCATCATCTTCACCGGCAAAGAAGATCTCCATTAGTTCATCATTTATAGCTGAAACTTAAATAAACCCTCCTCCTCCTTCTTATTAGCACGATAGTGACAGTAATTTGCAGCTAAATGTCTGTGAGCTCAATTGGTCGTTATGGGGTGTGATTTGTTTCAGTTCTGAATCATAACTTTATTACCCACCATGAGTTCATGATTACCAGGTTAGTTTAAGCTCTTTAATCCATCTGTCTTTCAGATCTATGAATACCCACTTCTTAGTTTTTTCATTTCTGTGAATTATTGTGAAGTTTGGGTTATGGGTTTTTAGGGTTTCAAACATTTGGGTTTGTTTTCTTTTTATTTTAATTGGTAACTAGGGTTTTCAAAAACTGAAAATGAATTCAAACCCATTCATTAACTACTACTAGAGTAATTTATGTGGGGTTGGGTAGTTTCTCTCTCTAGATTGTTTCATACTACGATGATTATTACCCATTCAAATCAATTCTTTAACATCTAATCAAATTTTGGAACTTGGGTTTTGTTTTCATTTTGATTATGGGTTTCTTTTTTGTGGGTTTTGATTAGATGTCACCATTATAGAAGATGTAATATTCGACCTCCTTTGTTGTAACGAGATCTTCCCTTGTCGTCACTGTCACAACGAGGCAACAGTAAGAATTACTGGGTTGTTCTTATTTTGATGGGATTTGACCTAATTTTCTTGATATTGCATCTGGGTTGTTCTCATCTTGATGAGATTTGTCTTTATTTTCTTGATATTGAATCTGGGTTTTGTTCATTATTTTTATCTGACTTCATTAGAGTTCCTTGAAAAACATCAGTGATCGACATGAACTTGTTAGACATGAGGTTCAAAAGTGAGAAGAGAGTGAGAAGGGAGAGAAAGAGAGAGAAAAAATGAGAGAAAAGAGAGAGACTTTCCATTTTATTTTTATGTTTGAAGGTCGCCTGCCAGAAAATTGACCGACCGGGAACCTTCGCCGTGAAGACGATGAGGTGGCGAAAGGATGAGGTGGCAGAGAGAGGTGATGAGATGGAGGAGAGAGAGATGATGAGATGGAAGAGAGAGAGAGAGGTGATGACTAGTTAACGGACTTATAATGGTAACTGAAAAAAAGGGGTCATTTGGGTATTTTCGATAAAGTTAGGGGCTAGGCAGGAAGCCGGTCATAAAGTTGGGGGCTATTTGTGACGCCCCGTGTCCCAAAATAGACACGACCACGCCCCGACAATTCACAGACGAGACTAAAATTCGGCCGAGTCTCCTCTGTAAATCGAACCGGTCGTACCTGCAAAATCTGTCATGCAAACCATACATTCGCATACACAAAGAGATAAACTATCGAGCGGAAGCTAAACAAACCCAACTCAGTTCGGGAACAAACCCGAACCACAAACATACAAACGCCTCGTAAAACACCGATACAACTTATAAACAACTCTAAGTTTTACGTATATACATATTAGAGTTTGGTTTCTGCAATAACTACATAACTTGGAAATAACGAAAAACCATATAAAACGACAAAACTCCACTAGCCTTGTCAGACAAGATCACCGGCTGGAATACACACTCCGCCTCGAGGCTACAACCAAGAACCTGCACACTAACAACTGGTAGGGGGTCAGAATACTCACCGACACGAGTTATTCTGGTAGAAGACCAATCCAAAACCCATCACGTTTTCAAAAGTTCCTTTAATAAGTTGTAAACATCATGACAAAACGAATTATCAAACCAGTTACAGTATATACTATATACAAAACCATTTTTCCTTAATCTAGCAAGCAATATCAGTGATTAGCTGCCCACCCATGGTGCGCTCCCAATAAGAGGAGAGTACCTCAGGAGAACCTAGAGTGCGTTAGATAGTACCAGCCCATTTAGGCACTAGCTAATGCACTACGTCTCCTCGAGAAAGAGACTTACCCCTAGCCGGTAAGTCCCTCTCCCACTAAGTGACTCCGCAATCATTGAAGAGTTTACCTCATGATACATATATACCTTAAGTATCTAAATATGTTTTTTTGATCACCGAGTTCGAATAAGAGAGCCGTCCCCCAATTACCATGGAAGGACCTGAACCTCATTCTCTTCGGTACCCTGTCATGCATCTAATGCGATCTTTCAAAATCAATTTCATTCGTATATCAAAACCACCATTCTCATATTCAATTCAAATCAATTTCATTCGTATATCAAAACCAATATTCTCATTCGATTCATTATCTTATCAAACACGGAAGTGGAACAACCAAGAGTTATATCGCCACAAAGCAGAGGGATCCCAATCAATGTCACCTCCCAGGCGAGCGGTCAGGGTGTACGGCCCTGAGCCTCGAGCTGGAGGCACGAGCACCAATGGCCAGCAAGTGAAGCAATCTACTCCCACAGGTCTCATGACTAGTGTCGCCCACCTCACCGGTCTCACACGGATCACACCCGTGTCCACATGTCACCTACCCTCAATGGCTACGTGCCCGTAGGTTGACATAATCCGCAGTCGGGTACATACAACAAAATCCCAAGTAGTTCGCAATCATCGCAAAACAGTTCGAAAACATTTCTCATATCGCAGTAAAACCATTCAACCATATTTCAGTTCATCACATAAATCGAGTTTCATGCTACCTAAACTCTAGTTATAATGGCGCATATATAACTATAGAATCTAGCATATTCATTATCTATAAAACCATGCTGGATAAAGGATTCAAAACCCCTACCTCAGTCCTTGCATCACCAAAGACCTCCCGCCTACCAGACGACCAAATTCCTTCTCATTCGCATACTCTGGGATAAGGAAGAATAACCAAAACCGAAAAGAAACATTAGGTTCTTATACTAAGAACCTTCGTAAATAAAAAGAATCATTAAAACAAAACCATGAAAACTTAAAAGCAAATTCGCTAAATTCGGAAGACTTCAAGTATCTGTTGAATCGATCTCTAACTTTCATAACCAAGTCCATTGAATACTTGAAATGCATAAAACCAACCAACCAATTTCCCAAAAACTCTATTTTTCATTTTAGAGTCTTCATAAGCTGACAAATCATATAATGAACTTTATAATATAAATATATAACCGAAATTGTCCATTTATATGAAATATGACAAAATTTGGGTAACAATCTCTATTCCAATTCATTTCCAAACTATTCTAAATATGAAATTCGAGCCGTAAAATAATTCGGCAGCACCCCGTCTATATATGGTCACCCCAAAATAGTCCATAACACTCTAAACACGATCCTGAACATAAACCATTAGAAGAAATCGAATAATAATCGTCTAAATAGCTCCAAATTTCGATCCCAAATGAAATTAGTACAACTATACAGTTATCGAAATAACCATCATAAATCCACCAAATACGGATGAAATTGAAAATTCTGAACGGATAGATATGTAGAACAAGTCGAGTGGGATTACCTGGAAGAAGTTTCATTAAATTCCGACGGCCGAACGCGAAGAAATCGACGAAACAAATCCAACCATTAAAACAGCCCAATACTCACAACTCAGTTATTTTGTTTCTAACTTCCACTATTAAAGAATGAACTTAAGAGAATGGAACTAGGGTTATGTATATATAAGGTGTCAAAGGGTGGGTAACGTGTAAGGGTTATGTATATATAAGGTGTCAAAGGGTGGGTAACGTGTAAAGCTCCTGGCAGTAAGAATTGGGTTTGCTTTCCTTTTAAACCAAACAAAATTGCTTTTGGGTGCCACGTGTCACTCCATAAGATGCCCATATGAATTAATTAGTTTTAAGTCCATAACTTCAAAATACATAATAAACAAGTCTCACATATTTATAATCTACTCATTCAACCTCCATTAATTATCATTTAACCCCCAACTTGACTTGTTCTAAATGCCAAATAATCCCTCTTCCAACCGTAGTCTTTCGTTTCTTTAACCGAAAACATGGGATGTCACACTATTTGGAAAATAACCCTTAGAAAATATACTGGTCAACTAAAGTTGACCAATTTTTGACAAAGTCTTTACACTCCGGAGACTATTTTGATTTCCCCAAAACGCTGGCCTTAATTTCCAAAGCTCTTAGAAGTCCGAACAGCTCCGACAACATTCCGTATTACCAAATTCGGACTCTCCACTCCAAAAAATGACTGAGAAAAAAGTCTGAAAACCCGAAACCCTTCACGGGTACCCGAGTTCGTTAGAGCCCACGGATACCCAAAACCCGAAGGCGGGTCCAGCTCGACCGATTCGATGATATAAACGGAGTCGGGTTCGGGTTTTGAAGTGCTACCCGACATCTCGCCCGAGCCCATCCGTTAGTATTTATCGATATAACCCCCTTAACAATATCATCCATTTATACAACAATACCTATGTAATTTGTACGTATAACGCACATTTATATGTCTATTATATAAACAACAATGATAGACCTCCCGACTCATTTTCCGGCCGAAACCCGGCCGGGTGAGTTGGCTTGCCAACCGGGAGTGGAATCATGAGTTGGCAGTTGCTTAAGTTGGATTTTATATAGAATTTAAAAGTAGTCCCTCATAGTATGCTTAATTATAGTTGAGGACCCCCATAAAACTCACCGAAAGTCAGATTTTTTAATCAAGAAAATTTAGGGTTTCATGGGCGAGAAGACGTCGGAGCTCGGTGGTGGTGGTGGCGTTCGTTTCCAACAGAAAATCACTTAACATCAACCGAAAATCACTTACTAGGTAAGTTAGGTTGATTTTTTGTTATCTCTACTCTACCTCTCTCTCTCTCTGTCTAACTCTCTCCCCCTGTCATTTTCTACAAGTTTGAAGAAGTCGATTTTCTTCATCTCTTTACAAACCAAGGTGAGTTTCTTTTTGATACAATAAGAAGATAGGGTTTTGTTTGATTTTAGGTTAACATTATGATACTTAACCCCTCAATTACCTTCATACTTTTTTGGGTTTTTGTTCTTGAATTGGGTTCTAGTTACTAAATCTTTATATAAGTTTGTCATTTCTAGCAGAACTGTGTTAGAAAATGTATGCTCACTTTGAACAATAAAAGGAAATGTGAATGATGGAGTAATACTAGATTCAGGTTTTGTTATATTTTTAGTGTAATTTCTAGCAGAACTGTGCTTGTTACTCTGAAATTGAGCTTACCTAGAAAGTGATTCCAAGGATACCCAAAGATGATTTCTTGATATTATTGAGATAGAATTTAGAGTTCTCTTCATTGTCTAGTTGAGATTGTGCTTTTAGATGCAGAAACCCATAAGTCTAAACTGATTTTGAGCTTTAATAAGAAATTTCTTTCAGGAAAGAAACATTTCGATAATTGGAGTACGTATAAATTGCAGAGAATGGTGATTAAAAGCCCATTTAAATTTCCCATTTTGTTTCCAAACTTTACAAGCTAGTGAAGGACACATTTCCAATTGATCGACCAGCCCGACGATGAATTTGATTTTTTAGCCGACGAATAAGAAGATTGCGTTTTCCACAAATTCGAAATTTTGTCAAGAAAAGCTCTAATTGTTTATGGGTGGGTTGTTATAATTTTGATTGATGGAGGTTTTATTTTGTGAATTGTGCAGTCTTGCAGCTCTATGTTGTTGCTGTGTGGTTGATGAGTGTTGCTGTGATCCTACTATCATATTCTTCTAGCTACCTCCTCATTATTAGATTTTCAAGAGTTATGGATTTTAGTTTTCTAATAGATTAGTAATGAATGATCTTCTTTTTTTTATATTAGTATTTGATTTGGTAATAAATGAAATTTTTTCAAGTCTATTTTGTGATTGTATATGTCGTGGTGGTATGCAAATTTTTGTGAAGACTCTTACGGAAAGACTATCACCTTGGAGGTTGAGAGCTCTGACACCATTGATAATGTTAAGGCGAAAATTCAGGACAAGGAAGGAATCCTCCAGACCAGCAGAGGTTGATCTTCGCTGGAAAGCAATTGGAGGATGGGCGTACTCTCGCCGATTACAACATTCAGAAGGAGTCGACCCTTCACTTGGTCCTTCGTCTTCGTGGTGGTAATTGATTGTTCTTGTTGGCTGGGGTTTCTGTTTGGTTGGTCGTGGTATTTGGGTTCTGAGTTTCTGGTTTATTAGTGTCTAGTTTCTATCTGTTTTGTTTTCTTTGTTTTTTTAATGGTATGAACCGTTGGGTATTCTGCCACAGTAAATATACTATGAGCAGGTTAATGTTCATGAATCCTTCTTATTATAAATAAATGATTTTGAATTTCTAGTAACTTGATTGTCCCTGCAATTCTTTATTTTTTGATGGTTGCAGGTTACTCTTCACAAAAATTTGACAGTCTTTTCTTCGGGAAAAAAATCAACCAAAGTCACGACATTCCGTCGTGAAACAAAAATTTGGGTTTCCAACTCATTCTCTCATATGTATTATCAGGTCTACCATTAAGAACACAATTGAAAGGTTCATCAATATGTGGACAAGACCCAGGTAGATAAAGTGGATAAGAATCATCTTTTACCCATTTCTTCAGTTCCATTAGAATTAACAGTATTAATGGTAGAATGACAAGAGGAGGAGATAGGAGCTTTAGCGTTTTCTCTGTTTTGCTCTAATGGTGAAGGTTGTGGTAATGGTGATGACCCAACACAAATCACCTTCCTATTCAATGTGGGTACTCCAGATTCTGATAGATTACCAGTGGAAGAAGAGGTGTTAAATGTGGTGGTGGGTTTTGAAGAAGAATTGGGGAGAAAATAAGAGAGAAAAGAGGGAACTTGAGATCTATAAGTTGAATCATTGACAGAGATTGAAGAAGAAGAATAAGAATGAGTGTAGAAGATATTAGTTAACCATGGTGATGAAAAATTTGGAGAAGGTCTAAAAACCATGAAAGAAGTAAAAATGATAAAAGTTAAGATGAACCCATAAACAAGAACCATTATTCTTCTTGTTCTAAAAACAGAGGATAGATTTTTAATGTCTGTAACAATGGTTGTTGTTCCTCCATCTACCATACTGGACAACACAAAACAAAACATCACATGAAAATAAACCATACAACATAAATAACCCAAAATAAACTACATACATAGTACATGGCAATACAAATGACTACATCTTTCCGATGTCTTTCAACTTCAACTTTGCGCTTTTTATAAGTTGTTTCTTCAATTCTTCACATTGTTGGTAGTGCTCCATGGCTTTACGAGATTCCAACTCTAACGACATATATTTTTCAGCAATGCGGCTTGTTTCATCGTCTTCTCTGGTAGACGCCTCCGTTATGTCATCACAATCATAGACGTCTTCTCTGGTAGACGCCTCCGTTATGAAAGACAATAACAACAGATAAGATACAAATTGCTTGAAAATACATTCGTCTATGAAAAACTAATCTTTAAGAGTTACAAAGTAGTCTAATTCTTACATAAATCAGATACAACTCCATTCTCTAATGGAGATCATTAACTACGATTTCGATTCATAATCCTTCTTCTAAAATTGTTCCATAAGGGAGCTAAAATAGAACTCATATAAAGCAATTTCTATTGTTCATCACCAAACAAGCAATTTAGGTGAGCTATAAATACACCATTTGTCTAACTTGAAACAGATCTGAACTTGAAATAGAGGTTAGGTAGTATCTAACTGAAGATGGAGAAAAAGTAAGATTCTTTCATAAATACACCACTCACTGTTGGGTACCTATTTTAATCCTAACCCTAACTTCCACTCCTTTCCAAAAGGAAAAGAGACAATGGGAAAATAAGTGGGAAGGAAAAGTTGTTTTTCTTTAAGAATGGATCTTTCATTTTGGAGAAAACTAGTTGATTATGTTTGATTTCAGTTTGAGTTCCTAAAAACTATGATAATCACAAAGTTATGCATGACCTAGAAAGTATGATAATCACAAAGTTAGAGAGAGAAAGTAAATAAGATAGAAAGAGAGAGTGAGGGAGGAAGAAATACCTGAATAGGGCTTGTGGAAAATGAAAGAGAAAATTTAGGGTTTCATGGGCGAGAAGACGTCGGAGCTCGGCGGTGGTGGTGGTGGCGTTCGTTTCCAACAGAGAGAGAGAAATAAGTGAACAACTTTCTTGATTAAAAAATCTGACTTTTGGTGAGTTTTATGGGGGTCCTCAACTATAATTAAGCATACTATGAGGGACTACTTTTAAATTCCATATGAAATCCAACTTAAGCAACTGCCAACTCATGACTCCACTCCCGGTTGGCAAGCCAACTCACCCGGCCGGGTTTCGGCCAGGAAATGAGCCGGGAGGTCTATCATTGTTGTTATATAAATTAGGATGGTGAGTGTTGACTGGGACAAACTCAAAGACAAACTCTGGGACAAACCCAGAGATAACCCGACAGTCCGTTTTGTTTAATATTAAATCTTGATCGTTTGATCTATTACCTACCCAAAGAAGAAGAAAAAATCCACCCTCATTAATCTCATTACTTAAAAAAATACCCTCTTTTCTCCATTTACAAACCCAGAGATAAATCCGACCGTTCGTTTTGTTTAATATCAAACCTTGATCGTTTGATCTATTACCTACCCAAAGAAGAAGAAAAAAAATCCACCCTCATTAATCTCATTACTTAAGAAAAATACCCTATTTTCCCCATTTACACCCCTTATTAAAACCTCATTAATATCTAGGATAAACCGAAAGAAAAATCCAGCCATTCGTTGCGTTTTTAATAACATCCTCACCCTTTGATCTATTACCTACCCAAGCATGGTCGGCCCCTATAATGGGCCGTAAATCTCCTTTTAAGCCCCGTCCCAAATACCCTTTTATTCGGGCTTTTGTATTATTTTTGCATTGACTTTCTTTAGGCCTTTTGGACATATTTATGGGTCCAACCCATGCTCATATGTCTCATCCCTCTAGTTATATTTTCTGATTAAGTAGACACTCTTTGGTGTAACCCGATGTAGGATCCGAACGAAGTTAGTCGCGCATCGCTTCGTGATTCGACGAACGTAGTTGGTTTCTAGCTACGTACTACGATCCCTACATTG
Source organism: Eschscholzia californica (assembly GCF_041429995.1). Taxonomy (NCBI): domain Eukaryota; kingdom Viridiplantae; phylum Streptophyta; class Magnoliopsida; order Ranunculales; family Papaveraceae; genus Eschscholzia; species Eschscholzia californica. Next base: position 20,956,949 of record NW_028238309.1, read on the forward strand.
TCAGGACTTGATGATCTTCTTCATCAATTGTCGTATCCGAAAAATTACTCGCATTGTATCTTTGGTCGAAGGACATCTCCATCAGTCTACATCACCACACAAATTAAATCACCTCTATAAGTCTTCAACCACATACCAATCACCATATCAATCTCTAAACCTCACTAAACGAATTAAAAAGAGGAAATTAGTAAATGTAGAGAGAGAAAACAACAAGCCCAACTACAGACCAGTACTAAACAGTTCCGCTCATCTCTTCCTAATCCTAAACCCTCACCTCTTCCTAATCCTATACCCTCGCCCTAGTGGTAAACTAAAACAGGAAACTAAATTGTATTAGTTGAATTAAACCCTAAGAATAAGAACTGAACTGGGTAAAGGAAAAAAACATTGTAGAAAAAGAAAACAAATTTTTGAAGTATTTCTATCGATCGGTCATGGCATATAGGCCCGAGTCGGACATCCAATTGCTTCGATTTGAATTATTCGAAGGATACCTTAGATATATAAAAAAGATGTACAATCAAACCTACTTCTCGATTTAATATAAGCCCAAAGAAGTGAATACGATACCCAAATTACGAGAGGTATGTAAATAGCAGGTCTGATTACGTCTATTCCTAATCCTAAATGGAATGTAACGATGTAGGGATCCATATGTAAACATAGTATCTATTTACATACGCTCGAATGACCCATTCTCATAACGAGAATCTGCATAACCCTAATCCTGTCTGGTCCGGTATGGAATGAACTTATAATCGGCTCGATCATCAGATTATAAGTTCATAATCCCAGCCCATTCTCATCTAGGCGGAACAGATCTACTAATTCTTTGATTCCAGTTAGTAATAGGTTTTCTTGAACTAAGCAATAGACCCTAGAAGCTAAAAAAGGGTATCCTGAGCAATTAGAAGAGATAATCCATATACACCTAGAAACCGACTATTCATCCGCGCCTTCTTTTTTTTTTCTTGGATTACAAGTGACTTATTGGAAAGACTATGGAAGGAAGATTCAATGAAAGTGCATATTCAACGTGGTAAAGGAGAGATTTAATGAAGAAGGGGGTCCTGTCGTTTTGCATATTCAGCATATCAGACGAACCGTTATGCACCAAGGAGGGTTTCTGTCGTTCCAGGTGATAGAGATAGGCGACGTGAGTTGAGCCCTTGGATTTATTAAACAGTCGAGATTAATTTTAGATTTAATGAATAGGTTAGTGGATTAGTCGAGATTAATTCTAAATTTAATCACCAATCAAACACATGGTGCTTTTTTTAGGCAATAGAGATATGAAATTGTTAAGATGTTAGAAAAAAAATAATTAAACGGTCATGATATTCATATTGATTATTTTGTTAAAATGGTGTTTCCTTTTTTTTCTTAAATTGGTTATTTTAAGTTATTTTATTTTATTTTTAGAAAAAATATTTTATTTCTAAGTAGGACTATATATTAAACGATGATGGGTTTCTTAATAATATGTATAATTAAAAAATGGGGTTTGTCCTAGTTATATTTTCCCTTCTGTTTTTTTTTTACAAAAAAAAACTTACATAAATAGAAAAGTTACAAAGTTCAGACTATTACATAAGCCAAAACACAAGGGGACTAAACTGTAACGAAATTAATGACGAGGGATCAATTCAATATTTTTTAAGTAGCAAAGGACAGAACTAAAGAGGCCAAGTTATGAGCATCCTTATTGTGGATTCTACGGCAGTAATAGAGCTCCAACTGTCGCGATCTCACCATGCACGTAACTCTTCTCTTTCTCTCATCAGTCGCCACGACACTTCAAGATCAGCGAAAATTATATATGATTCAAGTCTTTTTAGTTAATATTTTTTAAAAAATTGTAAAACTAATCATAGTTTAAATTAAAATTTATACTTGATTTTGAAATCATCTATGTTATATATATATATATATATATATATATATATATATATATATATATATATATGATTTTTGAATGACCACTATCTACTAGTATATATATATATATATATATATATATATATATATATATATATATGATTTTTGAATGACCACTATCTACTAGTATATATATATATATATATATATATATATATATATATATATATATAATCGAGAAAAATTCATAATTTGAAATGTAAGTTCAAACCTTAATTAAAATTATTATAAACTTTACTACTTTTAACAGAAAATGTTAAAAACAAAAACTTATAAGTTGTAATTTAGAACACTTCATAATTAAAAAGTAACACCGGTGTTGTTCTTCCCCCCGTTCCCTCATTGGTTTTTCAGAGCCTCCATATCTCTGGAAAGAGAGTTCGTCGATAAGTAGAAAGGGGGTTGTTATGTTAAGCAATAGATAGATGGCCGGGTTAGAGCTTGCTGCTTGCTGGTTAGCCGAGCCAGCGGAGGCGGGAATAGAAAGAAAAGGGGCGAGATGGAATGAAGTAAGCTTGAGCCTGCGAAGTGGGAATGAGGTAACTACTTAGGCTGCTCTCCCAATGCAATGAAGGAAGACGAAAATTATTATAAGTTTTATTGCTTTTAAAAGAAAATATATATATATATATATATATATATATATATATATATTAGATTGTAATTTTGAAACAATTGATGATTTAAAAACTAAGTCTAAACCTTAATTCAATTTATTGCAAATTTTAGTACTTCGAAAATAAAATGTTAACATAACAACTTATTGTAGATATATATATATTATATATATATATATTATATTAGGTTGTAATTTTAAAACGATTTATAATATTAAAAATAAGTATGTACCCTAATTAAAATTATTATAAGTTTTATTGCTATTAAAAAGAAAATGTATATATATATTAGGTTATAATTTTGAAACAATTGATAATTTGAAAACTAAGTCTAAACCTTAAATATGTTTATTGTAAATTTTACTGCTTTTAAAATAAAATGTTAAAAATAACAACTTATAATATATATTAATGAGGTTACACTTTAAAAAACATTGATTATTTAAAAATTAAGTATAAATTTTAATTCAAACTATGACTAGTTTTACAACTTTTAAAAGGAAATATTAACTAAAACGACTTGAATAATATATAATTTTCTTTCTCTCTCTAACTCTCCCAACAACAATAAAAAAAAAGGACATTGCTACTTAGACTCCCAAAGTACAGAAGAAGTCAAGAAAGTAAGCACTTTGAGAGTCTAGGTTTTATTCAACTTTACCAAAGTAAAAGTGATTTACACATTTTTTGGCTTCAAAGTGTCTACTTTCTTGACATCTTCTGTATTGTGGGAGTCGGAGTAGCATTGTCCTAAAAAAAACTAAACAACTAGAAAATAATAAAACATATATGAAGGTTATATAATCTAAATTGAATCAGACTCAATTTAGATACTAAGTTGATTTGTGTTGTAACCTACGCTATGATTTGTGTTGTAAACATATATGGTTGTTTCAAGATAAAGAGATGAAGATAGCTATTTTCCTTTTAATCCAAGTAAGCAAATCTTTTCTTCACATTTTAGGTTTCTATGATGAAAGTTTATTTTAGGTTTCGATGGTGAAAACTTAAAACTTATTTTAGATTCTTTTTCTGATTGCAGGGGGTGACATAATTTGGGTAAATTTGATGTTTAGGTAGTCATTGTTTTCTGGTTCATTTGTATAGATTTGTGTTATGCTTATATGATCTATCATTGTCCGGATTTATCTTGCACATTTTTTGTTTGAGGATTTTGAGTATTCAGATTTAGGTCTCCTTATGTAATTTGTCATCTCGACATCTTAGGGTCTCAAGCAAATTCTGTACGATCTTCATAGAAAGGTTTTGAAGAAGAGATCATAGTTTCAAAAATGTGCCGGAACTAGATGATGATTTTTTTTTCGTTTTTTAGTTGTTGAAAAGATGACGCTTTTCTTACCTATCAAGAAGATAACCAAACTGGGTACTTGCATTTCAAAAGCAAACTGCAAAACTTTCACAACAATAAGCTTTGCTGCTATGAGAGACCCATTATAGTTTCTTCACTTCTTTGGACCGTGGGTGACTTTGGTGGCGATCTTGTGTGTTGCTTGGGTCATCTCGCGGTCGATCCTCTACGATTTCATTGGTGGCGAAAGTAAGTTTTTTCACCATCTATGATGCTTATTGTTTTTCCACTTTGAAAATGAGATGTTTGAGGAAATCTTCATCCAAAAGTACAAAATTCTGAATCTTCATTAGAAATTCATGGAATAAAATGGGTGTAGGTAATAAATCTAACAATCAAGATTTACGATCAAACGGAACCAACAACCAGATTTATCTTTCGGTTTACCCCAGTCAGCACAAAACATCGTGTTATTATTTTTTCACAATGAAGTTGATGAAAACAACCATGGGATAATTTAAAGTGTATAACCTTCAGTAAAATTTTGAATTGAAGGGATAATTTAAAGTCTATAATCAAGTTTCGACAGTTTGCTCAATTTGTAATATGGAGGAGGAGGACATCGACCATATTTTTTGTCGATGTAGACTAGCAAGGGAACACGTGGATGAATTACCCACCGAATCAAAGATTAGAAGGCAATACTCAAATTATGAATATAGTATGCAGGTGGTTCGAGGGGGAAGAAGAAGAAACTGCGATGGTAAGATTATATGTGTTATAGCAATTATGGGACGCAATGCACAAGTGTGTCTTCGATGGGGTAAGGTCGGATAGTTACGCAATTATACAAAGTGCTTTGTACACTTATCAGGAATACTTAAAAGCAAAGAAAAAACCATATCCAGAAAAAGAATTAGATCGAAGGGAGTCTATTTGATACTGGCTACCGCCACCAAAAGAAAACATGAAAATAAACTTTGTTGCGGCTTATAAAAATGGAAAAACAGTCTTGGTTGCGGTTCGTAGAAATGCAAAGGGTGAGTTCATGGGGGCTTCAACAAAGTTAACTATAGCTTCATCAACGATGGAAAAAGCTGATAGACAAGCAATGTAAATAGTATCAGATTTATGTCAATACCATTTCTTAGTGGAGGGTGATGCTCGAGCTGTTATTGAAGCTTGCAAATCAAAAGAAGATAAAATGACACGGAGGATTAGGCCATTTATAATGGAGATCAAGAAAGAAGCACTACGTGCCTACATATACAAAACTCATCTTCTCACATTGTCTAAGAGAAGCAAATAAAGTCGCAAACCTTTTAACACAACATATTTTAAGTTTGAATCATGTATCTAATGAGGAATAACTCATTACCCTATTCGTAGTTTGGGTGAAGTGGCTATTGATAGAGCTCGCTTAGACTCTTTAATTCAAAATTAATTAAATAGTTAATTGCAATTTAGTTACCTACTTTAAATTATCTAATAGAGAAAATAATAAAACATACATAGCTTAGACTCTGCAAGATTCACAATAAAGAGTATACAAAATCCATGTTATATGTCGATTCTAAGTTCAGTGCTTACGTTGTTTTCATTATGCGAAGTCTCTGTAACTTTTTTATATGTTCTTTCACTATAGCTTCTTGTTTTATTGTATATAGTTTATGACCAAGATTTGATGTATAAAACCACTGGATGCCCATCAGTTTCTATGAAATCCTAATGTTTGAAACTCTGCAACCCAAATCATCTCTCCTAATTTGTTTATTCTATAAATCATTAATGGGTTTAGTGTAAACTTTGTGGTCTCGAGTATAATTATGATACCAAAGAAGTGGGACATCAACTCAACGCCGCCATTTTTAGAACTGTCATAAGCTTGGGACTCCTGGAAATTGCCAGTTAGTAATATCACATTTTAATATGAGTCCGAATTTCTATCACCTCCATGATGCCATAGTGAATGATATATGTGTCGAAGTGATGAGGGATGAACTTTCTCTAAATGATTCTCTTTTTTGTGGTGGTGCGTATTTCATGTTTGTTTTGTGGACTATATTGAATCATACTGTGCAAGAAGAGATAAAAACGATTAATGTAGCAGTGGAGAAAATACAGGAATCAGTTAAATATCTTTAACGTTCTGAATTAAGAAAATATATTTTTATAGAAATTGTCAAAAATTTGAGATTTACAGAAAGGAGGAGTCTTCATAGTTGTATTCCAACAAGATGGAATACCACTTTTATCGTGCTTGATAATTGTATTTTGTGTCAAAAGGCCTTTGAACATCTCAAGTAGATAGCTGAGAGCTCCTACTTTAGAAGAACGGAAACAATTTGTGATAAACTCGAGGTTCTCAAATCATTTTGTGAAGTTACATATTCGTTCTTTAAAAGCAATTATCCCACAACTAATATATATTCACAAGGTTTATCGAAACACTAGATGAGTTTGAAGAAGGAAAGTAGTAGTACACATGAATTTGTTAGACTTGTGTCTGAGAGAATGCAACTGAAGTTTGTGAAGTACTCGTCTAATTTCAGTTTGTTATTGGCTATGACCGTGGTTTTAGATCCACGAAAAAACATTCATTTGTGGAATTTTGTTATTAAAGGTTTTATCCTGAGACATATAGTCTAGAAGTTGAGAATGTTCGAAACAGGATCAATTTACTCTATCAAGAATAGTCATTGTCCAAGTCAAAAGCGATCGGATCATTGGACGAAGTCAATAATGCGACATTTGATGGAGATGCGGTGGAAAAGGATTTACAAGTAAGTTTTCTGTACGAAATTTTAAAATGTTTATTATTTAACCCTAATCTCTCGTGGATGCCACATAATACCTTGACAATTCTTGTATCGGCTATTGCCCTGAGCCGACATTGATTATTGGAGTTAGAATACTCTATTAGTATCTTAGTTCCCTGACACCTTATACTTGCATGCTCGTTGAAGTTTATATGTGATTCATCATCCATTAGTTTTTCCCTCAACTGCCTAAGTATGTCACCTTTCTTATTTCATTATACGATAATATTTTTGTAGGTATATGAACACTAGAAGGTACTGCAGTTGTACAATGTATTTACTGCTGATGAGATGATAAAGAGGGGTGGAAGCGTGACAGAAATGATAATATCAGCAGATTCTAGCGTGGAGTTTTTTTTTTTTTGTTGAAATAGATAGCATTAGATTAAATCAAAGCGTTATTACAATACTTATTGACTAGAATACAAGGTACATTCATCCACACTTTATCTCTCCGATTCTTCCTAGCCCATTTCGCTAATTTGTCTGCATTTTGATTCAGCTTTCTCCCCGTATACTGAAATTTGATCTTCTGGAACTGGTGAATGTAAGACTTGATTTTCTTAATATGCAAGATAGATTGCCATTGAACTGCATGTTTGTCATTACGAAGATGATTTATAAGATTAATGTTATCACTTTCTATGATTATGGAGCGGTGATTCATCTCTTTGGCCCATTCAATTCCAAGAAGGATAGCCTTGGCTTCAATTTCTTCACTATTTCTCGCTCTACTAGATTTGACTTGAGCTCCGATGAATATAGATTTATCATTATGTGCAATCATGCTAATTCCCATATTAGAAGAAATATTAGTAAAAGAGGCGTCAACGTTAATTTTTAATTTTTATCATATTATTCGGTGGGGGTTGCCATTTTTCATCAGTTGTAGAATTTATATTTCTATCCTTATTACTAAGTTTTTTGTTTAAGTTCGGGTAATTTTCTATCATTTTTATAATGTGATGCAACTCATTTATCTCATGTTGAAAGCAGTGGTCACACCTAACTTTCCATAGCACCCAAAGAACTGTAGATAGATGGATGTTTCCTTTGGTGTAGCATAGATTACCATTCTCTTCCCATGAGAAAATCCAGTCCGATATGGATGTGATATTCTCCGAGATTATGTCGAAATAGAACCAGATGTTTTTAGCTAAGGCACAGTGTAAGAGGGCATGTTCAATAGATTCAGTAATATTGCAATTGGGGCAGTTATACCTGTTTCCTATATATTTTCCAATTCTGCCTCTCACAGGGAGAGCTTCATTGCAGACCTTCCAAATAAAATTTTTGATTCTAGGGATGGTCGGGAGATTCCAAATGAACTTCCAGTTGCGTGTAATCGGGTTGTTCATTGTATTGTTGCTGGTAAGATACTTGTACATCGAGGCTACTGTAAACCTACCCGTCTTTGTAAGCTTCCATTTCAATTGATCTTTTCCTTCCTGATTAATAGGTAACGTTTTGATCAGATTATGCGTATGGGTATCAAAAGTTACCCTGAGAATCTCGTCATTCCTTTCGTTATTAGTGATCAGCTGTGCAACTTTAGTATGGGGGAGTTGTTGACATTTGTGATGGGTGTATTAAGATCTGGGATCCAACTGTCAGTCCAAATATTCACCTCTTGGCCCGAATTAACTTCCCACGTAGACAAATCATTAACCATATTATAATACTTTCTTATGGTTTTCCAGTTCCACGAGTGATGGTTTTTGGCCGGTCCCGGAGTACTCTTGTTGGGGAAGTATTTCGCTTTGATAAGCTTAGCCCAAATAGCTTCCGGTTCAGTTTTGAGGCGCCACGCCATCTTAGCTATAAGTGCACTATTGTCTATCTTCGGGAGATGAATACCTAAGCCTCCCTGACTTTTAGGGAGGCATATATATGACCACGCTTTGGTGCATATACCTTTAGCTTTACCCCACCAGAAGTTCCGTTGAACGGACTTGATGCTTTTCGTAATTCCTTTAGGAATTGCAAAGCACTGCATCTGATATCGGGGTACGGCAGCAGCTATGGCCGATATGACCACCGTGCGACCTGCCTGGGAAAGGAAGGAGTGACTCCACTTGTTCAGCTTGTTATTAATTTGTTCAAGGATATCCTTGAACACTTTAGTCTTCTGTGCTCCTATGAAAAGCTGCGCTCCCAGATATTTCTCCGAAGTTGCGGCATGTTTAACTTTCAGAGTTCTCATAATGATACGTTTAAACTTGGGGTGGGAGTTTTTAGAGTAGAAGATATTAGATTTGGCAAAATTAATCATTTGGCCAGAAATTTCACTGAAGTCCTGTAAAATATCTTTAAGGTTATGGATGTTATCTATAGAGTTCTGACCAAAGATGATACAGTCATCAGCGAAGAGAATGTGAGTAATCTCCTGATCTAAGTGAGGCGTGGGAAACCCCTTAAAACTATTCTGATCCATCTGAGCTTTTAGTCTCCTGCTAAGCCCTTCCATGACGATAGTAAACAGGAAGGGAGATAACGGGTCTCCTTGCCTAATACCCCTAGATGGGTAGAAAGTTACTCCCGGCCTGCCATTAATCACGACCGACATAGACGAGGTGGAGATACAAGCGTTGATGAGCTTGATCCACTGTTCATCATAACCAAGGCTTCTCATAACCTCCGCCAGAAATTTCCATTCCACCCTATCGAAAGCTTTCAACATGTCAAGCTTAAGACCAAAGTAGCTATGAGCACCTTGCAGCTTTTTAAACGAATGAATAATCTCTTGGCCCATGATGATGTTATCAGCGATTTGCCTACCCGGCACATAAGCCGCTTGGAAAGGAGAAATGATAGGGTTCAGAGTGGCTTTAAATCTCTCCGCAAGAATTTTTGTTATGACTTTGTATGTGGTGTTAAGAAGGCTGATAGGACGATAATCTGCTGGGGTCTGAGGAGTGGAAGTTTTCGGGATAAGACAAATATTGGTGTGATTGATACCCGAAGGAAGCAATCCCGAGGAAAAGAAATTTTTGACTAGATCATAAATATCTGTCTTAACAGTCACCCAATTAGATTGAAAGAAGAAGGGGGGGTACCCATCAGGGCCAGGAGCCGCTTCCTTTTTCAGACTCTTGATAGCCCAATCAATCTCCTCCGAGTTAGGGATGGTAATGAGATTCTGATTCTGCTCCTGGGAAATGGTATGTTGAAACATATTATGAATATTACTATCATCTCTAGGATTAATGGACGTATTGATGTTGAGAAGATGAGAAGTAAAAATTTCTTGTATTTCTGCAAGTTCCTCGGTCCATTCGCCTTTGTTATTCTTAATCGCCCTAATTTTATTGTTTCTGTTGCGTTGAATAGCCTGGGAATGAAAGAATTTGGTATTTTTATCTCCCAAGTTGATAAACTTGTCCCTAGATTTTTCCTTCCATAGGCTCTCTTGATAGTTATACCACTCTTCGAGCTCCGAGTTAAGAATGTTGTAAGCTTCTTTAGTTTTAGTGTTTTGGAGCTCTTTGATGATCCGGTTGATGTTATTCTCTATATTACCAAACACTCTTTTATTCCAGATGGTCAGTTTAGAGCTTAACTTCCTAAGATCAATCTGGATATTATTATGACTATTATTGTTCTTTATCTTCTTCCAGTTGTCCTCTATATAGTTATAGCACTCAGGATGCGACATCCAAGTTCTGATGAATTTAAAAGGTTTAGGTTTACTAAATCTAGAATCTTTACTCTCCAGGAGTATGGGTAAATGGTCCGACCCCACCGTGTTTAGGTGCGAGATACCATAAGTGTTAAAGTTATGGAGCCACGAATGATTAGCAAGGGCCCTATCTAATCGTTCCTGGATCAGATTTTCACCATATTGCTTGTTACTCCAGGTGAACGGATTGCCCTGGAAGCCGATATCAAGAAGATCAAGTTCACTAATGATCTCCTTCACTCTATCACTGTTTGAATTAGCCCCTTCATTGCCTCCATCCTTCTCCGCCTTGTCCAGAATGCAATTCAAATCACCAATCATGATCCAAGGGGAGTCTCTATTAGCATTAACGTCTCGAAGGATCTTCCAGGGCTTAATCTTGTTTTTACTGTAAGGGGACCCATAAAAACCGGTAATAGTAATATGATTTTTATTATTATGGTCACTAATTTTGACTTGAATCATATTACTATCCGAGTAGTCAACTTGAACTTTTAAGTGATGTTTCCAATAAAGTGCAAGTCCACCAGCTTTGTTCTTAGGTTCCATCATATAACTAGTATACTCCTTGGCTATAGGTATGTGTTTGTTGATGGTGGACGTCTTGTTCTTCGTCTCAGACAAGAAGATAAGATCTGGTTGGTGTTTACGAACTAAGTTAAGAAGATGCTTCTTGGTCCTAAAGGCAGAGGTGCCTCTAATATTCCAGCTTAATATAGTCGGGTGCTCCATATGACCCTAATTCTAAGGGCACCACCCCACACTCAAGCCCAACAGCCAGGCGACTAATCCTACAATCTCGCAGGAGCACCGAAGAAGGAAGGAAGAAAGACCCAACTGAACACTATGAGATGAAACAGAAAGAACGACAAAGAAAGAACAGAAGTAGGTAGAATAATTAACTAATGACAATATAACTATTCTTTAAAGATGAAATCGCCAATATAACTAAGTAAAACAAACTAATGCAGCTAAAATATCAAACTAACATTAAACTATTAACATATAAAAGTCCCAAGGCTTACAACTAACAAAGTAAACAGAGTATCACTGATGACAACTTGAAACAAACCAGCTAACTAGCAGTGAAATAAACAAAAGAAGTCGATTATCTTATACTAATCGACACAAAAAAACCTGCCACCAACTGTCCAGATTATGCAAACTCAAACCATAGATAACTTATAATAAGAAAACAGAAATAGACACTAAACTAACACACAAGAACTGAACCACCAAGTTAAGATTGAGAATTGGACTGCCCATCTTCACCCACGCCCTTTGCAATCAAGTTATGTTCAGGTGACTCTAAGAGAGAGTCAGCAAAAAGATGCCTCCTTCTTTCCTCCTGGCTGTCCACTGATTCAGGAGGTGGACAATACCAACTTTCTGGGATAATGGGGGATAGACTCAACGAATCAGAAGAATTACTGGAGGACATGTTACTCTTTCTAGTGACTCCCGAAGAACTGCCTCCTCTCAACATCTCTCTTTGCTTCTTCTTATGATATTCTCTAAATTCACCCTCTTCCACTTTAACCTCTATCAGTGAGTGACCTTCCTTTCTCTTACCTCTATACTGGAACAGCTCATGGGGAGGAATAGGAGACTCATGTATCACAGGAGCTGTGGCTACTGAGATAGCCCAAGTAGGAGGGGTAGAGGGAATAGGTGGGGTAACTTCCATGGGAGAGAATACTTGATGAAAATTAGGACGAATACAAGGAGTAAGGGGGTGTTCTATGATCCTACAAACATGACATATAGCTTTAGGAAAACGAGCATAGCTGAAGTTGACCGGCTTACCTCCATCAGTGAAGATCGAATTGAGGGTAGCTAAGAGTGGTGTTCGAACATCATACATGAATTGAATCCTAATGTATGAGTTCTTCACCATGCTAAAGTTTTTAGGCTGAACCTGCATTATTCGACCCATGCACGAAAAGATAATCTCAAGATCATGTTGATTCTGAATCGAGGAGGGAAGACCAGTAAAGCTACACCACATAGGCTCTTGCATCAGAACAGGGAGCTCTCCTGATAGAGGGAATTCCACTTCCTGCATCACCACTAACAGACCTCTGATAATCCAAGGTCTCCCTTGATTGATCTCATTCATCACAATGCTATTCCTCGGCTGAATAGAGAAATAGTTATGACCCATGTTGACCGGATCGATTTTGCTCTCCCTGGAAAATTTGGATTGATATGATAAGTTTCTCCTAATGAAACCTATCCCATAGTTGTAATGGCAACATAATCTCGCCACAAAACCCGAAGTAATTTCTTGGAGCTCTATATCCTCTACTGGTTTCGGGTAAGTAATCGTTAATTTGCCATACTCCGACAGATTAAGCTGGATAGCCATGTTACTAGAGAGCTTTTCAATGTCTATATCAGAAGAACGAGACGACATTAATAGAAAGAGGAAGAAGATAAAGGTCACTTTCTCAGGGTGGGTGTGAGAAGAAGATGAAAAACAAGAGAAGAAATAAAAGAGAAGAATATAAGGACTCAGTTCTCGGTAACCTCCAAAGAAGATCTTTGAGAACTGCACCAGCCAAAGATCTTGAAATCCCCAGACGATCATTATACTTTCTTCTCGGGAATAAGGGAGAGAGAGGAATGTCCAGAGGGTCAATGAAACCATCAAGGAGAAGCAGCCAGGAGTAACTACCACTTCGGTTCGGGCCATGCAATAAGGAGGGGGGGGGGGGGGGGAAGATGAACAATCCAATTTCTCACAGACTAAGTATGACACATGTTAGAGCAACAGTAAATAGCAATTAATGAAGATCCAGACTAACCTTGGTTTGTGTAAATGCGTTGATTGTTCTTCACCCGTCTCTTGCTGTTTCCTAGATGGTTTCGACCAAGGTCTTTTATATCACAAAGATGAAAACTTACAGAGGACATTAGTGTTGGAAGGTCCACTCCACTCGGCCAAACCGAGTGGACTTGGTCCAAATAGGAATCCTACTACAACTAGGATTCCTTAGGTATTAGGATTATAGTTTAGATTAGTTTAGGATTAGTTTAGATAAGTTTTGATAACTTAAAACTCTATCATCATGTAAACCTATATAAAGAGATCCATACATAATGTAATGTACAAGTTGTAAGTGAATAACAAAACCAAGGTATTTAACTAAACTATTATCTCTCGTCACTATCAACCATTCTCCTTCTCGGCCTTCACCTGAAGCTCCCTTCATCTTCTCGGTTATCTATCCGAGATCATCATCTCCTTCTCTCGGTCTCTCGGCTATCATAACCGAGACACAATCTTCTTCACTCTCGGTTATACCCGAGCATCACCACTCTCGGTTTTCACCAAGAGTCGTCACATACCTCTCGGTTATAGCCGAGACACTCTCTCTCTTGGTCATCAACCGAGAACATCACCTTCTTCATCTCCACTCATTTTACTCGAGTGTGTTTTATTATTCAAAGGTTTAAACCTTTTCACATGGTATAAGAGCCTTCAAATTTTTTTTTGAATCATGACTACTCCCGAAACTTCGGAAACTTCTCAAATTCACACTAATCTCAATAGTGGGCCGTTTGATGTTCACCATTCGGATTCTCCTACTACTATTCTTATTACACCACTTCTAACCGGTGATAATTACTCCTCATGGTCTCGAGGAATGTCAAAAGCTTTAAGGGCAAAGGGCAAACTAGGTTTCGTAGATGGAAGCATCGATAAACCCACCGATCCTAATGAATTAGAACAATGGGGACGATGTAACGATCTCGTTTCTAGTTGGCTTATTAATTCGGTAGACCCACCTCTTCGATCATCTATCTTATATGATGAGACGGCATCCGATATATGGAAGAATCTCTTTGATAGATTTCATCAAACCAATGCTCCTAAAATCTTTCAATTAAAGAGAGCTATTTCTTGTCTCAAACAAGAGAATTTAGACGTTTCTACATATTTTACACATCTCAAGGCTCTTCAAGATGAACTCAATTCCTTGCTAATCACCGAGCCTTGTATATGTGGTCATGGTCGCTCTTTGGTCGAAAGAACCAACCAAGATAGAGCTATGGACTTTCTTCAAGGTCTTAATGACCGGTTCTCATCAATTCGGAGTCAAATCTTGTTAATTGAACCCTTCCCTTCAATTCTTCGGATACATTCACTTATCAAGCAAGAAGAGGTTCAGCAAAATCTCATTACTCCCATGAATGTTGACTCTAATACTGCTGCCCTTGCGGTTGGTTCCAACGATTACTCACATAACCGATTCAACGGTTCCGATAGACAACGTACTAAACGTCCTCGACCTTTTTGCGAAAATTGCAAAATTCATGGACATGATGTTTCCTCATGCTACAAATTACATGGGTATCCACCCAACTATGGTCAACGTGGAAGGAACCGAACACGACAGGATGCCGTGACTGCCTCGGTTATGGACAACAATGGTTTGGCCATGAACCATAACGGCTCGGGGGTGCCTGCAGCGTCATCTTTTACTAATGAGCAATATCAAGGTATTTTAGCATTATTGGACTGCAATAGGCAACCAACCGACCACTCTAACGGCACCAACAAGGATCCCCTCATCAATCTCACAGGTAAGTACTCTTCTTCTTCTCATCCTCCATGGGTTATTGATTCAGGAGCCGCTAAACATATTTGTTCCAATCTTTCAAGATTCTCTTCTTATTCCCTTGCACCAGCGGATTTATATGTCCGATTACCGGACGACTCCCGAGTCAAGGTTGATCATATTGGTACCATCTATTTTACGAATAGATTTTATTTAAAGGATGTTCTTCACATCCCTTCTTTTCAATTTAATCTCATATCTATATCTCAGATTTATAAATCCCTTCGTTGTACCGTCCTATTTGACCATGATTTGTGTCTTTTTCAGGACCGAAAAACGAAGACGGAGATTGGGCATGGTAGTCTTCATGACGACCTTTATTTCCTTCGCACGGAGCGTCCCATCCTTTCAGTTTCAAATTTAGTTCGAGATAATTCTAGTCATGAGTCTTTTGTTTTATGGCATTGCCGTCCTGGCCACCCATCTTTTTCACGTTTTCAATATTTTAATTCTAGACTTCCATGTATGAATTTTAATTTTTTATCAAATAAAGTACCGTGCGAATTATGTCCTCTTTCTAAACAAAGTCGCTTACCTTTTCCAAATAGTACTACTACTTCTTCAAGTATATTTGATATAGTACATATGGATTTATGGGGTCCCTTTCCGGTCCCCTCCACCTCCGGGTGTCGTTATTTTTTAACCCTTGTTGACGATTTTTCACGTTGTACTTGGATATTTCTCATGAATTCCAAATCGGACTCAAAAACGTTAATTATGAATTTCTCTAATTACGTTCACACACAATTCAATTGTAACATTAAAACAATTCGAACGGACAACGGATCCGAGTTTATGAATAATTCTCTACAACGTTGGTTTCTTGAAAAGGGAATTTCCCACCAACGTAGTTGTACCTATTGATGGCGGCCATCACCATAGTGGGCCTCTCGGCCAGAGTACCAACGGGCCTAACGGCCAAGTTACCACTTTAGTATAGTTCCAAGTTTAGGTATTTAGGGTTTCTATGTTTTAGTATCTTAGCAATCAAGGAAAGTATCTTTAATAGTTATCTTATGTCCTTATTTGAGTCTATCTAGGAAAGTCTAATCTCTATAAAAGAGAAGTCAGGTCTGTCTTTTAGTTATTGAATTGAATCATCAAATATAAAATCTCCTTGATTGCATCTTCTTCTTTATTTATTTCAGTTATTCTTCGTTTATTCATCGTTTAATCGTTATTTTATCCACTTTATTTCATTAGTTTAGTTTATAACAATGGTGGATTCCATTACTTTTACGCTTCCGCAACAATCTACATCAGCTGGTATTCAGATCTTCAAGAATCTGGGAACAGATAAATTTTTTTTGGATACTTCTCATCTTGGATGTTGGAATAATCTTCCGCGTTTAGGTTGGGATCCTTTTCGAGATGCACGTCAACTCTATGTTGATCGAAAAGATCAAAATAAAATTAATGTCGTTTCCAAAATCCCTATGTTTGATTGTCAATATCATATAGATTTTTGGATTCAACAGATAGAAGATTTTTTCAGAAATCAAGGTGTTAATGGTGAAGATAAGGTTTTTCTCGTTGAACAACACTTGTCTAAGAGAGTCTATGAAAAATTTAACGAGATGCAATGGGGACTCGTCGATCAAGGAAAAGAATTCATCGATGATTGGCCTCAATTGAAAGATATTTTTAGGTAAGTTTTTCTTCCTTTAGATGAATACTTATCTTATATAGAATCTCAAATTCAATCGGACAAATTATTTTCCGAAATTCATTCGACTACCATGGTCAATACTATCAAAGGAGATATTCTTGACAAAAGGAACAAAATTCTATCAACGACCGAGGAAGAAGACGGGAGTAATTTTCCTTCATCAAACCTAAACTCTATTCGAGATATGACGAAACAATGTCCGGACCAAATATTTGTTTCATATGCGATTCCGGAAGAAGAAATCCTCGTTTCGAATCACAAAATTCTTTTACATCAAATTGTGTCGTCATTGATTTCATCTCTTAGAATTCAATTAAACCCTAGTTTTTGGAAAGATTGTGTTGGTTATGCTATTCAAACTCTCAAAGTTAATTCTCTTGTTAATTATTTTTTACCCGGCGAATCACGACCATCTTTCATGGCTCTTATATCTTTCAACTATAAAGAAGTAATAAAAGAGGATGATTCCGTTGATATTAAACAAGAAGTTCACAACAATACTCTTTCACTGTCGGTGAAAGAAAAAGAAATCAATCAGCTTCTGAGTCTTATTATCAATGTTTTCCATAGTAACAAAGAGATCTTGCTTCGTGAATTAATTTGTAACTCTTCTGATGCGTTGGATAAGATCAGATTTGCAAGCTTGACAGATAAAAGCAAGCTGGGTACTCATCCTGAACCCGTCAGCAGAATCGTTCATGATAAAGTAAATAAGACTCTCTCGATCATTGATAGTCGAATCCGAATGACGAAAGTCGATTTGGTGAACAATTTGGAAACAATTGCGAAATCTGGAACGAAGGAATTCAGGGAGGCATTACAAGCAGGAGCAGATGTTAGTTCTTTCATGAATACTTCTCTTCACAACAATTCTTCAATTGAGGAAATTATAGGTACAGGGAAGATGCAGCCTACACCGGTTTCTAGTTCAATGACATGCATAGATTTAGAAAATTCTCTTGCTTGCCATGGAAGTACAAAGAGTCCCGAATCTATTGTTGTTTGTGCTCTCAAAAAGTTAGCCGAGAAATACGACCACATGACTTCTAAAGATCACGGAGTTACTAGAGACTTTTGGACAGAGAAATTTGAAGCGCCCGTGTGGGGTGACCATTACATACGAGAAGGCCATAGGCGTAAAGGTAAACACATATTTCTTGGTCAATATGATAATAAGGAAAAGGCAACTCAAGCTTTTGACCGTGTAGCTCTCAAATATGGGGGTTTTATTACTTTTAACACTTCTGTATCATGTGATAATGAGAGCAGGGATTCCTATACATCTAGTAAGAAGACATTTGAGGTAAACCTAGATAATGGAACATTGGAGGAATTGAAGAAGAGAGCTGCTACTGATAAGAATGATTTAGTAAAGGTGTTGTTTGAGACAACCCTTTTAACATCTGGGTTTAGTTTGGATGACACAAACACAATTGCTAGAAGAATTCATAGGATATTGAAACATGGGCTGCTTGATGAATTGATAAAGTTGTTTGTGCCAATGCCGAAAGCAAATCTGCAAGCGAATCAAGTCACTTTCGCTTCTGATTTTTCTGGTTATAGTCATGGTAGTTTTGTCAAGAAGGGCTTAGAGATTTTAGTGGCTACGAAGGAAAACAACATAGTTGAGTTAGATGAAGAGCATTACTCTTTTGTTCTCGATCTCTTATGTCGTTCGATGAGAATTACTTATGCATATGATCTTGTGAAAGAGATTGGTGTAGACGTTGATGCCCATCACTTGTTCGATAAATTGTTCCTTCAAGTTCTTAACACGACAACTTATGATAAAGTTTTGGTTTATAAACTTCACCATGATGAACGTGGGAAGATGATTCAAGTTGTTATTGAAAGGAAAGATACAGAAAGAGTGATAAAGTGGTTGCCGAAATTCAGAGTTGATTTTTCCATAACGATTAATCTGGTGTTTTTCATCGAATTACTAGATGACGGAAGATGTAGAAATTTGTTAGAAGTTTGTTTCTTACAATTGATTTTGCAGGATCTTTCGCATCATGAGTTTTGGATTTTAGTTGGTGATTTGATCCTTATTTGTCTTCTTCCAATTTTCGACAAATCTCGCGCAAAGTGGGAACTAAGGATTGCCTTCAAAATCGTCGTCAATGACACCTTCCACATCGCTGATATATATCCGTATTACCTGGGCGATCTGCTTTATGACAACACCAACTTGGGGGCAAGTTGTTCCGCAGCGGGGGAGTATGATGGCGGCCATCACCATAGTGGGCCTCTCGGCCAGAGTACCAACGGGCCTAACGGCCAAGTTACCACTTTAGTATAGTTCCAAGTTTAGGTATTTAGGGTTTCTATGTTTTAGTATCTTAGCAATCAAGGAAAGTATCTTTAATAGTTATCTTATGTCCTTATTTGAGTCTATCTAGGAAAGTCTAATCTCTATAAAAGAGAAGTCAGGTCTGTCTTTTAGTTATTGAATTGAATCATCAAATATAAAATCTCCTTGATTGCATCTTCTTCTTTATTTATTTCAGTTATTCTTCGTTTATTCATTGTTTAATCGTTATTTTATCCACTTTATTTCATTAGTTTAGTTTATAACAATGGTGGATTCCATTACTTTTACGCTTCCGCAACAATCTACATCACCTATACACCTCAACAAAACGGAGTTGTTGAGCGCAAACACCGTCACATTCTTGAAGTAGCACGATCTTTACGTCTTCAAGCTCATCTCCCTCTTTCTTTTTGGGGAGAATGCGTTCTAACCGCCGTCTATCTCATTAACAAGTTACCTACACCTATTCTTGATGGAAAATCACCTCATAAAGTCCTCATGGGTTCTCCTCCGAATCTTTCACACTTACGTGTATTCGGATGTCTTTGTTATGCCCGAATTCCTTTGGTCAAAACTAAGATGGATGCTCGTTCTTCCGCCGGCATCTTCCTTGGTTATCCAAATGGACAAAAGGGTTATCGAATCTATGATATCTCCACCCGACGTATTTATATTTCACGTGATGTGACTTTTATTGAAAACCGATTCCCGATGTCATCCACACCGATGGAACAACCCTCTTTCTCGCGTCCGGAACCCTTCATCACCATCGACGACGACGACGACACATTTGTCTTTCCGACAAACGATAAAATTCGATCCATCCCACCGGCGGACAGCAGCAGATTCACTGATGAATCTGCTGTTCCTGTCCCCGGGAGTCTGGATTCAGCGTCAGGGGTGCCTTCAGACACCCCTGCTGGCCCGACTTCAGGTCCAACTGACAGTGGACCGCCTACCCCATCAGGGGTGCCTTCAGCAAACCGTAATGAAGACCCCGGTCCTGGTGTGCCTCCAGAACGGTCTATTCCACCACCGAGCAATGACTTTTCATTGCCGAATCCTCCACCCGACGTCTGGAGCTCCGACTCCGTCGTTGCCGATTCCGGCCGACCGGTTCGGTCTCGCCGCCCACCTAGTCATCTAGACGACTATGTGTGTTCAAATACTAACACTGTTAAATATCCTCTTGAAAACTATTTTTCCATTAACTCGTTTTCAAATTCTCATCAACAATTTCTCTCTTCGGTTTTATCGTCTACCGAACCAACCTCTTTCACTCAAGCAATGAAGTCCCCCCATTGGAAGGAGGCCATGGCCAAGGAAATCTCAGCCTTGGAAGAAAATAAAACCTGGACAATCACTGGTTTACCACCCGGCAAAAAGCCCATCGGTTGCAAATGGGTGCATAAAATTAAATTCAAATCCGATGGATCTATAGAGCGATATAAAGCCCGCCTAGTAGCCAAAGGCTACACCCAAATCGAGGGGTTGGACTATAATGACACTTTTGCTCCAGTTGCTAAATTAGTGACCGTTCATGTCCTTCTTTCTCTTGCCGCCATTAAAGGGTGGAATCTCCATCAATTGGATGTCAATAACGCCTTTCTTCAAGGCGACCTTCATGAAGAAGTTTACATGAAATTACCCCCCGGTTTTTCATCTCAGGGGGAGTCTAAAGTATGTCGTCTCCATAAATCTCTCTATGGTCTCAAACAGGCCTCTCGACAATGGTTTTCTAAATTTTCCTCCGTTCTCATCGAACGTGGCTTTTCTCAGTCTAAAAGTGACTATTCTCTTTTTACTTTTAGATCTCACTCCACTCAAATCTATGTCCTTGTCTACGTAGACGACATAATTATCACGGGAAATAATGATCATGCTATCTCCTAGTTAAAAATATTTCTGAATAAAGCTTTTTCACTAAAAGATCTGGGCCGTCTGCAGTACTTCCTTGGTATCGAAGTATCTCGCTCATCACAAGGCATATTTCTATGTCAAAGGAAATATGCTCTTGATATTTTAAAAGATTCTGGACTCACCGCTGCACGTCCTTCTGAGTTTCCCATGGAACAAAAACTACGTCTCAGTCCCACCGACGGTACACCTTTACCAGATCCGTCAATTTACCGTCGTCTCATAGGCAGATTACTTTACTTAACGGTTACACGGCCGGATATCACCTTCGCCGTAAACAACCTCAGCCAATTCATGCAAACACCTAGCCAAGTACACTTAGACGCAGCTCATCACGTTCTACGATACTTGAAGGGTACTCTTGATAAAGGAGTCTTCTTATCCGCAGACAACTCTCTCCATATTACAAGATACTGTGATTCGGATTGGGCTGGCTGCCCTTCAACCCGTAGATCTACTACTGGATATTTCACAATGTTGGGTTCCAGCCCTCTCTCCTGGAAATCAAAGAAGCAACCCACAGTTGCCAAATCTTCGGCAGAAGCAGAATATCGAGCTTTAGCCATCCTCACATGCGAATTACAATGGCTAAAGTATTTACTACTTGATTTTGGAATCGACCACTCTGACCCGATGACAGTTTACTGTGACAATCGGGCCGCTCTCCACATTGCTGATAATCCCGTCTTCCACGAACGTACAAAACACATTGAGATAGATTGCCACATCGTTCGTGAAAAGATTAAAGACAACGTCATTGCCACACGCTTCACCAGTACAGAAAATCAGTTAGCGGATATCTTCACAAAGCCACTTGGGGCAGAACCGTTCAAGAACATTATTGGCAAGTTAGGCGTTACTTCCATTCCCGCTCTAACTTGAGGGGGAGTGATGGAAGGTCCACTCCACTCGGCCAAACCGAGTGGACTTGGTCCAAATAGGAATCCTACTACAACTAGGATTCCTTAGGTATTAGGATTATAGTTTAGATTAGTTTAGGATTAGTTTAGATAAGTTTTGATAACTTAAAACTCTATCATCATGTAAACCTATATAAAGAGATCCATACATAATGTAATGTACAAGTTGTAAGTGAATAACAAAACCAAGGTATTTACCTAAACTATTATCTCTCGTCACTATCAACCATTCTCCTTCTCGGCCTTCACCTGAAGCTCCCTTCATCTTCTCGGTTATCTATCCGAGATCATCATCTCCTTCTCTCGGTCTCTCGGCTATCATAACCGAGACACAATCTTCTTCACTCTCGATTATACCCGAGCATCACCACTCTCGGTTTTCACCAAGAGTCGTCACATACCTCTCGGTTATAGCCGAGACACTCTCTCTCTTGGTCATCAACCGAGAACATCACCTTCTTCATCTCCACTCGTTATACTCGAGTGTGTTTTATTATTCAAAGGTTTAAACCTTTTCACAATTAGGAGCAACCTTGAAATTTAAATCAGAGAATCCCTATATGATGATTATTGTGCTGTTTTCCCACATTTATTTGTGTTTCATATAGTGAGTTTTTCGTACGCCTTTGGCTTCGATATAAATTGTGTATGGTTTAGAAAGTATATGATCATGTTCATTATCCGTCACATTTCAACCTCTGACAAGTTCATTCAGGTTCTCCTATCTTCCAAATACAAGCAGAGAAATGAATTTGTGGGACCCAATTGGGAAAGCATGGCTTGTGAGGTATGTCGTAAACAAGACTCGAGGAACATTGGTGTGCGCTTCCTTGACATAAAAATATTGAAGTGGGTAATGTTTGTCTTTGAGCTTATAAAACCAAATCAGACGAGAGAACATATTTTCAGAGTTTTAGTAGAGATCAAACCCTTAGTTAGAACACGAAACCATATAGGCGACTTACGATGTTAGCATCGAAAACATGGATATGTATACTACATTTTATGCGTTACCCTAGATAAATTTGTGACAAGTTTTTTGTTTTTGTTTTGAATAGGAAAGATGAAACAGTAAGTGCATTGATGATTTTTGGCTTTTGAAGATCTTTCACCTAAACATCATTTTTTTCTCTTGTAGTAATTTTGTCTCTTAAAACTGCTTTTACTGCGGTGTTTTTGATGCACTTTTTGTTTTTTTTTTGTGTTTATGTAGAAGTAAATTGGCGCTTGCCTATTCAAGTAGAATTAGATTTTTGTAACTTCTTGTCCACCTCTTTCAGATAAGAATCTATCATATTGAAATAAACTGCAACAATATACCAAATTTCACTTCACACATAGGTTTCATTCACAATCCATGTGGCGAATAAAATAGAACGAACATGATGAATTAGACATTCATGCCTTCGTGGTAATTTCCAAGTCAAAATCTTTACAAATTGGAGAGCTCAATTGCATGTATAAATAAATACTCATATAGTATATGTCTTTACGTAGTTTAAGAGTCCTTTTAAAGACAAAGAGTATAAGTCATTTCTCATTCATAGTTTAGATTCTGTTTTTTTGTTGTTGTTGAAACATATATAGTTTAGATGGTCTCATATAACATGTCATTTCTTAGTTTATGTTTTATTGATTCAAGTGTAAGAGATGAACTATGCAATCCTGAAAAAAATTGATGCTTACAGATAATTGATGCCTATACTTTTCATTTATCATTTACAATAACTAACTTGATCAATTTGTGAAATTAATAGTTTGTACTTTATGATTCAAATGTAAGAGGTGAATAATGCAACAAGGAAAAGAATAAAATGGTGGCTTTTGTCAGTACATCGTTTTCCATTTTATCCTCCTATGATGTGATAAAAGCACCAGCCCGTGCCCGACTTCATTGTAGGAAAAAAAATATTTCAACAATATGAACTATGATGTGATATTCTTAAAAATTGTAGGAAGGTTGTGAGCTGCCAATGTGATCCTAGTGGGTTCTTTGGGTCAAACACTCAAACTATTGGGTAATGGTGTCACCTAGTGTTGTTAGCGAAATCTCAGACATCTGTGTCTAATACTAGTATCCCCAGGATCTCATGCATAAGCAAACAATGAACTAAGTAGTTAGAGATTACCTTAATCGCTAATTTTCCCTCTAACCTTTCCAATCACTTAAGAAGACCAAGAGCTTCAATTGTAACTCCTCTACTTGAGATATCGAGTAATCAACTTGATTTGCCACCTCTTAGTTTGCTAGAACTTTGATGGTGGTTAGACGGAGAACGCCTTCTTCTTTAGACTAGATAGATAGTTGAGAATTTTTCTCTCTTTCTACTTGATGTTGTAGAGTTAGAAAGCTTCTTGAGAAAATCCACACCTTATTCAACTCTAATGAGGCATTATATAGAATTCCTAAGTTAGAGCAAAACCCTAATTAGGTTTCCTAAAAGACCAAAATAGAAGTTTGAATAAGAATTTTCAGAAAATAAAAACATGTTTCTATTTTCCTCTTTCCCTTACTATGGCCGGTTAGAATAAGCCCTAATAGGGCAGATTTGGCCGGCCCTTATAGGGCAGTCTGTTATGTCAATTGGGGTTACGTGGTTCGACTGGTGAGACCTACTCCACGGTGACAACGACGCGATGATATTCACTATGATAAGCAACACAAGTTACACAAGAGACTTGTGAGTCTTAAACTACTGATATCTCCTAGAGTTTTAGTTTATATAGCCACTAAAACCCTAATCCACCGCCTCACTGACTCTCTCATTCTAAATCTGAAATACACATGGATACACTAACACTAATAAACGACATAAGCCTAGCTCCGCATTCCAGCTCTGTCATATCAGCTCTGCCTCAAAGCCCAGCTTCGCATACCACCACTGTCTCAGCAATCAGCTTGGCTAACGGGTCTAAAATTCGGCGCTTGAGACCGTTGGCGGATCGTAAACCGGGTTCAATATCAACCCATATTCAAGCCACTTTCAATATAGTCGCCCAAGCATGGCCGACCCTTATAATGGGCCTTAAAGCCTCATTTCAATCCGAGCCCAAACATCTCTTTATTTGGGTTTTTGTACTACCTTTGCCCAAACTTCTTTTAGGCCTTATGGACATATTTATGGGTCTAACCCATGTATATATGTCTCATCCCTCTAGTCATATCTTCCGATCAAGTCGACACTCTTTCGTGTAATCCGACGTAGGATCCGGACAAAGTTAGCCGCGAATCGCTTCGTGATTCGACGATTGTATTTGGTTTCCAGCTAAAACACCACGATCCCTAAATCGTCCGGACTTGATGATCTTCTCCATCAATTATCCTATTCAACAAATTACTCGTATTGCATCTTTGGTCGAAGGACATCTCCTTCAAGAAGGATATTTCCTTCACAAACTCTACGAGCTCATTTAAAATCCAGAAACATATAAGGCTAACACCCTTTCAAAGATTTCATGTACATCACTCCTCATGTGTCTGAGTCTCTACGTGGAAATGTCTCGATGTATATCGATATCCAACTATCACGTGGAATAATCGTTAGAGGCAAAGATTCCCCAAACGTAAAGTACCTCCACCATGGTGAGGATCGCACACTTTGTCAACTTACATGTAAAGGTGAATATCTCAGTCACTAATGAACCAAGTAGTGTGGCAACATTATGCTCCTGTCAAGAGAAATGTGTGCGTATACTCGGAGCACTTACAAGATAACACGCACAAACTGTTGTGTACGTCAAATATCTTAAGAGTTACGCCATGTAGTTATTTTGAAAAGGTCAGACATTATTAGATGCTTAAAATTTTGAAAGATCACCACAATTGGATGTCAGACTTATCACAATCTTCATCAAACAAATTAAGTCATTTTATGTCTCGAACGAAGGATCACATTCTGTAAGTACCCATCAAATACCACATAAAATAAAAGCAAACAAGGAATTAAAGAATAAAAGTAAAAGTCCAGTGAGTTCTTCGTGGTTTATTATGGCAATTGAGTTTTGGCTTTGGGAAAAGAAAGTAGTGGAAGATAGCGAGAGAAAGAAACTTCTTCAAGAAAAAAGTATTGTATGCTAGAATTATCGAACAAAAACGTGTAGTTGTAGGAAGAACTATACCGCGAAGAAAATCAATAGTTTCTGATTCAGTCATGGGAGTTTCGAGCTCGAAAACTTCCAATATGACTAAAGTTCGTTTAGAATTGGTAAGAGACTGGGATATTGGGCTAACTGATGGCCATAATTCTTTTCCTAAATCTTTTTGTATCAAATTATACTGAGAGTGAGACTCCATTTTGGTTCCGAATCTGGGGCTTGTTTAAATAGCACATGTAGAAAAGTATTACCCAATTCTCGGATCCTATATCATGGTCCAACGTGGATAAAATGTATTGTCATAACTAAGAATATACTGTCTAGATCCTCTTTACTTATGACCAATTGATTCCATGTTTGATGTTGGTAAACTTGGCATGATGTACCAACTTAGCCCAGCATGTGGTGGATGTTAGTGTTGCTCGAGCTCCACATCACTTAATAAAAGAGATAGTGTTAGACTCAAACTACGCCATACATGAATGGGTGTGAGAATAGTCTGTGATGTGGCGTTAAAATGCCACATTTGGATCACTTAACCTCGATGAGTTACTTCGTTTCGAGTTTTATTTCTAATTATTTATATGTTTTTCTTGTTAGGGAGCTTATATGGAGTTTGACATTAGATTTGGAATAAAACAAAGCATTTATCACATTTCCATCTCATGTGGAAGAGACTGGAAGGAAAGAGCACCAGATATTTTGGTAATTTTGTGAAAATCAGAGGTTAAATTGCAAGTGGAGTCAATGGTGAGTTCGACGCCAAAAACGGAAGTCGAATCGGAGTTCGAAGAGGAAAGTTATGGAAGAAAGAAACCGAGTGATATTTTTAGTCTTTTCTGAAAATTAGATGTGCAGAGAAAATGATGAAGGCACCCTCTTGGTTCTAAATGAAACTCAAAGCCTAAGCCCAAAGCTCACAAGTTTAAGGAAGAAGGACAAGTAGAGAGTTTATGAGCACCCTTTTATGTCCAACTCAAATAGTCTGTGTTGAATAAGTCAAGAGTTTGTGTGGGTGGTAGAAAGAAAAGAAAATTCTGATTTGGGGTGATCTTCTCCATCGAACAACTAGGGTTTAGTTTGAAGGGAAGGTGGTGGTTTGAAGAAATGGTTAGAGAGAGAAAGAGAAAAGGAGGAGGAAGTCAGCCAAGCTAGGCCGGCCAGCACTCATGGTAGGCCAAAGCTTTGGCCGGCCCGGAACAGTAACGGACGAAGCTCGGTTGGACAACAACTCGACTCTCCATTGTTGGCTGAAATCAAGAACAACTCGGGTGAAGGAACAACTGCTAAGGACGCGCATGGGACAGATCGTATCAGCTCGGTTGAGCTAGGGACGACATTATTGAAGCTCCAAGGAGCTCGGTCTAGGTAGCAGCAGCTCGGGATTGTGAGAAAGGAGATATGCCCCAAATTTGTTTCATGTCATTCCGACCACTATTTGGTCGGAAATTGTAGGGTTTATACTTGAGATACTCTCTTGATGATTTTGCTTGTGTTGGCTTTAAGCTTGGTTGCCATTTTTTAGAAAGATAAAGCTTGAGCAAGCTTTGATGGTGGATTTTGTCTAAAGGAAGAAGAAGACTTTGTTTCTAAGGGGAACTCTGGTTTTGCTGAGGGATACCTACTTTACATAGTTAAGGGGAAATCAGAACACTACTAAGAGGAGATCGACAACACATACATATTCATATTTTCCAACGATCCTAACCTCGCGCCTCATCGGAATATGGAGATTTTCACCTTAACTCATGTCTTTCTTTATCGTCTTTACATTTATCACTCAATTCGCCATGTGTAGCTAAATCTTGTATTCGGGTGCTCGTGAAATATGTTTTGATATGTGATGAATGACTCATTGTTTGTCATATGTTAGTTTGCTTAACTTTGTCTAATTTTATGAATTAGAAGCCTTGATCTTAATCGTCTATAAACATACAGTTTGATAATATGTGCTTAGTTTGATAATCGATGCTTAGTAACTTTTGATCGGTTATACTTAGTTTGACGTATTATACTTATTAGTGTCATACTTGTTCATTGTCAACTTATTTGATAGTGTGTTATTAGTTTGATATTCGATGCTTAGTAACTTTTGATCGACTATGCTTAGTTTTACACATTATGCTTAGGATTGTCAATGTGGGTGAAGTTAGCTAAACTTTCATGCTCTAGATAATTAGTTATTGTCATTACCGATCTTGTGTATCGAAGTATCTTTCTCACTCCATTCTTGCTCGACTCTTCTCCCGAATCTCTCGTACTTCTCGTTTAGTTAGTTTTATTTGTTTGTTTATGTCAAATCAAACCAAAAACCCAAATCATTATCTTTCTATTTTTAGTCTCAATTAGTCAGTGACACCTAGACCGGTGGGCTAGACTCTCTCGATATCCGAATCACCTTCCTATCTCCGTGGATCGATCCCGGTCTTACCGGGTTATTACTTGACGCCCGTATACTTGCGGGTGTAGACCTTTTAGGGTAACCTTTCAGGCCCATCAAGTTTTTGTAGGGAATTAAACCCTTATACTAGTGTTTATAGCGGATAACGACATCTAATGTCTAACACTAGTATCCCCAAGATCATCATGCAAAACTAGTAATTAAACTAATGGAGATAGTAGATTACCTTAATCGCTTTTCCCTCGAACTAGTTGAATTGATTAAAGAAGACCAAGAGCTTCAAACGTAGCTCCTCTACTTGGGACACTGAATTGTGTATTTAATCTCCCTCCTTGAAAGCTCGCTAGCACTCCAATGGTGGTTTGATAATAAGAAGACCTTCTTCTTGCTTGACTAGAAGATAGCTTGGGAATTAGCTCACTTTCTCCTCTCTACTTGATGTGGTAGAGTAAGAAAGCTTAGAGAGAAATTCCACACCTTATTCTCTGCCCTAAAAGTGTTTATATAGAACCCTAATGAGAATCCACCTCCTTTTAGGTTTCCCAAAACACCCTTTAGAATAAGATTTAGGGAAATAGTCGAAAATAGCAACTATTGGTATTTTCTCAATTCCCTAAGGATATGACGTCCAAACCCAGCCAAAATTGTCAGATTTAATGTTCATAACATAAGGAAACGTCCCTCCAAAAATCAGCCCAATCCGAGCCCTAAAAGTGCCCGAATCGGCCTAGGCCCAAAACCCTTATTTCGGGCCTTTTTGCTATCTTTTGCCCAAATTCTATTTAGGCCTGTGAGATATGTTTATGGGACATTCCCAATGTTATATCACACTCCCACTAGTCATATCATCCGATTAAATACCCATTCTTATGTGTAACCCGATGTAGGATTCGATCGAAGTTAGCCGCGAATTACTTCGTAATTCGACGATCGTAGTTGGTTTCTAGCTAAACGCTACGACCCCTAAATCAATCGGACTTGATGATCTTCTTCATCAATTGTCCTAGCCGACATATTGCTCGCATTTCCATCTTGGTCGAAGGACATCTCCTTCAACTCCTTCAGACTCCCACTTGGACTTAGAACAAGTGCAATGCCTCGATTCCCGTGTCAATTTAGTATCCCATCTGATACGTCACGTCATTCAGACTTTCTTGATATCCGAGTACAACTGTAAAATACAAACGATCAACTCCTAATCCGTTTGAGCGTGGCCACGCATTTTCAGTTGCTACTCATCAAGTGGCCTTGAGACACTTTGTACCTAATGTGATTTAGGATGACACAATCCATTCTTGCCCTCCCACTTAACTTCATGTCTATCCTGTCCTTCCCAGTATCCGTCTTTATAACCTCCTTTTACGGCGCGGCGTTTGACGGAACCAAAGTCGGACATTCCTTTCATAAGATGAGTGGAGCACTCATGTTTTGAGGAATCTCTCCAATTGTCTTTATGAGAAGTATTGACGTTCATCACGAGTGATGTACTTCTCATTTGAGGGTTATCCAGTGTATAAACCTTTTACACACCCGCTTAGTCGAATAGAATATACTATTTCTATAGCCCATGAAACTGCGCTATCCCATCGACTCCCGTGCTAGTCTTCGTGAGTCATTGTTGTCCATGCAATGACCTGGACCAGGGATTTGATAATAAATATTCTAAGTTCACTTAATAGGGATTTGAAGATCAATCTCTGTTTCTGACTCAAGACTTTCTTTCTTGTCAGTTTGATTCATGTTTTGGTTATAGTGGACTTGTTGTCCTCATCCCTTTCCGATTGGGATGAACCTATCATATAGGTTTTTAACCAAGTTTAGAATCCTTAGGTATAGTTTGTTAAATTTAGCACTTTTAATAACATCTCAATTTAGAAATAAAGTTCTTTATTGATTCTCCATAATACTTAGTACAGAGATGATGATAAAAACTAGAAAAACGCTTAATCTAGATTAGTGCCTAAAGTAGACTTCGATCCCTTTCAGCATCCTTAGCAGTCGAGGCTTCTGCTCCCTCTTGGATCTTGTCTTCCTTAGCCAAATACTCAGTTCCCAGTTGCACCTGTCCATTCACAATGATAGGGCAATTTTAGGTATCACATACCAAAGTTTGGGAATTTTACAGTATTTGATGAGTTAACTGTTTATACCTGAATTGGAAGCCACTGTTCCATTCTTCTTGTCCTCCAAGAACTTAGGGAAGTTTCTTTTCCAGTGGCCCTTGCCATCACAGTAGAAACATTTGGTGTCAGGAGGAAGACCTTTGTCTTTAGGTTTGGCAACTCGTTTGCCTTTACCTTTTGACGCGGTTTTCTTCTTCCGTTTTCCACCTTTCTTGAACCCTTTGTCCTTTTGTACCATAAGAACGTCCTTCTTAGTCTCCACTATAGCGACGTCCTTTTCGGCTGTTAGAAGCATAGAAAGAAGTTCCTCCAACGTTTTATCCCATCCATTCATGTTGTAGTTCATCTTAAACTGATTAAAACCACTATGGAGGGAGTGAAGGATAGTGTCGGTAGCCGTCTGTTGGCTATAAGGGAAACCTAGTTTAGCCAGCTTGCCCATGAGCCTGATCATTTAACGAACATGAGGCCCAACTGGTTTTCCCTTTTCAAGGCGCATGTCCATAATTGCTTTAGAGGTTTCAAACCTCTCCAATCTCGACTGTTTCTGGAACATTTCCCGAAGTTGTCGCATCATGGAGTAAGCATCCATGTCTATGAACTGCTCTTGCAGAGTCGGTTCCATGGTTGCTAGCATTAAGCAAGTTACAGGCTCTGCCTTTTTCCGCACACTCCTTTCTTCATCTATCTCTTCTTTAGTCGAATTATCATCCAATACAGGAATTGGAGTTTCTAGTACATGTTGCTTTCCTTCCATCCTGAGAACTATTCCCAAGTTCCTCTCCCAGTCAAGGAAGTTGTGCTCATTCAGCTTCTCCTTGTCGAGAAGTGAGCGGAAGTTGAAAATATCTTTTGTCATCTTTGAACTACATAAAAGAAATGGCAAAGTTTTAAAACTCGTTATCGTTTTTGAAAAACTTAGTTTTCCCACATTATTCAATAAAATCGTCCCCGATTGAATAAGTGATTCCAAGATCCCACTTCTTCGGAGTGAAGCGGACTATGGCCCTGCCCTCCACTTCCGTCGTCCTAGGTGAGTGAACTACTTCACTGATCATACCCTTATGACTCTTGGTTGATAGATAGTCATTGATGAATGACTAATCTATCCTTTTGCCTCGAGTATCCAAGACTCTCTTGCTGATCTCGTTGAGTAGAACCATTTAGACGTGTAGGCCTCTTCTATAGACCTACCCGCATTGTCCCAAGGTAGAGGAGGTACTCTGCTTTGGCCGACCCACCTTCCTCGAACAAGGGCGCAACGAGTGTCTTAATCTGGATAGGCGATTACTCAAGATTACTTTTGGGGACTTTTACGCTAGTCTGGCGTTTGTTATAGTGAACTATTTAGCCTAACTAACATCCACGACATAAAGCGTAAATAAGTAAGTAAATGCGCGCGAAAATGTAAATCAAGCAGACATGGATCCTAGTATGGCTCCTAACCTAGAAGATCTAATCTCCTTTGGTTTTCTTCTTGTTTCGCCTTTTGGTTCGTCTTAGATCGCCATCTTTGAACCTCCATTGATTTCTCCCACTCGCCTTTGGATTTCATCCTCGAGTTTCTTCAATGGACTCATAGACCCTAAACTCTAATTACAAGACTCTAACGATTCGCAGATCGTATAAACTTGAAATTAAAATTAATTACAAAGCATGCACCCATACGTGCTTAAAACAAGAATAAAGAAATAAATCTATGGCCATACTAGTTTCCCGCATTCACATCACATGCAATCATATAATATATCAAGGCTAAGAATTATTTATGCATGATTATCTTGGGAGATACGTCTAAATTCGAAGAATTCGACTAATGGTGCGTTCTCGTTTTCTCTCTTATAATTTCTAAAATCATCTTTAAGAAAAACTCCGTTTTGGGCTCGAGAAAGCCCGGGCCAATTTCGGAAAAATATTGGTTCGATTCTTAATGATTTCATAAATCAATTTAAAGAGAAATCCGTTTTGGCCTTTTGGATGGCCCGGATTGATTTTGGAATTATTTGGTTGGAATCGGAAGAAAATTTGGCAAAAACTCCCACTCGAATGATGGTCCCTATTCGTGGTCCGAAAAGCCTCGAAAAAGCCCGGGACAAGTCCTAGACAAGTCCCGGCCCAAGCCCACAAAAGGGCTCGGACAAGGTCCGGACATAGCACGGCCCATAGGGCCGGCATGTCCTGGCCGAGGCCTACCAAGGCCTGGTCTCGTCCTGGCCCGGAGCCAGGACGCTAGTCCATGCACCGGACGCGTCCTAGACACTTCTGGTGCTGGACCGGACCAGTACTAGGTGTCTCGGACTAGTCCGAGACACCCAGAACCTCCCAGACGCGTCTGGTCGAGTGCTCTGAACGCGTCCTAGACGCGTTTAGGAAGCTCCCTCCGCAGCTGTTGGTCGCGTCCTAGACGCGTCTCCAAGACGCGCCCCAACAGCTGCTCTGGACACGTCTTCAAGACGCGTCCAGAAGCTTCTGTCGCAGCTGCTGGTCGCGTCCTAGACGCGTCTCAGCAGCTGCTCTGAACGCGTCCAGAGGACGCATCCAGGAGCTTCCTGGCCGGACACTAGGGTTATTCCAAAAAACCCTAGTTTCCAAATTTTTTTTTTCTTCTTATGCAACTCTAAGTTGCTATTTTCCAATTTTAAAACTTTTCTAAAATTTTGAAATTCCATTTAGAACACTTCTAAAATTTTTCAAAACTTTTAGAAACTTTTAAATTTTTCCAAATTTGTTTTGGGAGTTATCTAAACTCAAAACAACTCCTTTTAGAACACTTCTAAAATTCCAAAATTTTGTTTTTCAAAAGTTTCCAAAACTTAAAAACAACTCTTAATCAAACCAATTTTGGATCAAAATCTAGGTTTTTGAAACTTTTTCAAAGAACAATTTTGAAATCAATTTGAAAAATCTTTGAATCCAATTCAAAATTAATCAAATTTTATGTTTAAAACCTTTTTAAACATAACTATCAACTTAATCAAGCATGAATTAGTTTGAAATTCAATCAAATTGAGTCTTTCAAAACACTTTTAATCAACAATTTGATTCTCAATTTGAAATTCATTGAATCCCATTCAATAATATCAAATTGTGAGTTTAAATAATTTTAAAACACTTTTAAAATACTTTTATAAACTCAATTTATTAAACTATCAATCATATCCAATATGAACTAGTTCGATTCTTAGCAAAAACTAGTTAATTGCAAGAGGCTCTGACGCCACTGTAGGGAATTAAACCCTTATACTAGTGTTTATAGCGGATAACGACATCTAATGTCTAACACTAGTATCCCCAAGATCATCATGCAAAACTAGTAATTAAACTAATGGAGATAGTAGATTACCTTAATCGTTTTTCCCTCGAACTAGTTGAATTGATTAAAGAAGACCAAGAGCTTAAAACGTAGCTCCTCTACTTGGGACACCGAATAGTGTATTTAATCTCCCTCCTTGAAAGCTCGCTAGCACTCCAATGGTGGTTTGATAATAAGAAGACCTTCTTCTTGCTTGACTAGAAGATAGCTGGGGAATTAGCTCACTTTCTCCTCTCTACTTGATGTGGTAGAGTAAGAAAGCTTAGAGAGAAATTCCACACCTTATTCTCTGCCCTAAAAGTGTTTATATAGAACCCTAATGAGAATCCACCTCCTTTTAGGTTTCCCAAAACACCCTTTAGAATAAGATTTAGGGAAATAGTCGAAAATAGCAACTATTGGTATTTTCTCAATTCCCTAAGGAGATGACGTCCAAACCCAGCCAAAATTGGCAGATTTAATGTTCATAACATAAGGAAACGTCCCTCCAAAAATCAGCCCAATCCGAGCCCTAAAAGTGCCCGAATCGGCCTAGGCCCAAAACCCTTATTTCGAGCCTTTTTGCTATCTTTTGCCCAAATTCTATTTAGGCCTGTGAGATATGTTTCTGGGACATTCCCAATGTTATATCACACTCCCACTAGTCATATCATCCGATTAAATACCCATTCTTATGTGTAACCCGATGTAGGCTCCGATCGAAGTTAGCCGCGAATTACTTCGTAATTCGACGATCGTAGTTGGTTTCTAGCTAAACGCTACGACCCCTAAATCAATCGGACTTGATGATCTTCTTCATCAATTGTCCTAGCCGACATATTGCTCGCATTGCCATCTTGGTCGAAGGACATCTCCTTCAGCTCCTTCAGTTTTTAGCGCTGCTGTTGAGGATAGGTTTAGCAGTTTGGATATTGTTTATTTGTTTTGTTCATTAATTTAGTGTTATTTGTTAACTTTGACGTTTTTCTTTCCTTGTTTTCCTAGTTTGTTATCTTTTCTTGTTTTCAGGTAAAAAAAACACAAAAAAAGAACATAGGAGCGAAGGAAAAAAAAAGGGAATCAAGGAGATAACTGAAAGGAGGAACGAAGCGAGAGGAGCATTCGCTAGTATTGTATTTTATCTCTTTCTTTCTTACTTGTGTGTGATTGGTTGGATAGTTTTCATTTATAGCTTGTGTGTTAGTTCCTTGAACATTGTGAGATTATGGCACGTTATTCTAACGGTTGGCTATTCCACGTTGATGATTATGACCTTGATCTGAGGAGTTCCATCACTACCCAACCAGATATGACCTTAAGAGAATACCAACAGTAGCGTAGAGTTGAGCTTAACCGATCTGGTATAACCCTAAGGGTCCTTTTGATACGTTAGGAAGTTTGAGTAAGAAAATCAACCTTTTTTTGATGGGAGAGAAAACAATTGTTTTCATATGTGAATTGACTTTTTAAGTGTTTGATAGGGTGTAAGAAAATAGTGAGGTGTCTTTAAAATATCATAGGTTATTCTTATAATCACCAAATCACTGAGGGTTCCCTTAAAATTCATCATCATCTTCTTCTAAAAACCCTAATGTCTCCTTCTAAAATCCATTTAGAAAATGATTTCTAATCTGCTACAAACATATTGAAAGATTTCTAATGAAAGCTGATGAGACATAAAAATGTCCTATCTGGATCTCTTAACTTGGGCTAGTTAGTCCAATTCAAGCCGTTACTCTAATAAATTATTTGTTTCTTTTACTCAGGTGTCTTTTCAGGAATTGAGCACGAAAACCGGATAAAAATCGGGAGATTAACACCTTAAGGGCAATTCGGTCATTTGTTGGTAACGGTGCTCTGGTATTTTGGTCTATTTTGAATCTCGAATGAAAAGCAGAGTCCAAGACGAACGTGGGAGTGAAAACGAAACTCAAATTGGAACCCGGATGAGAGAGTTAGCTCAAGTCAAAGTTGAGTCAAAATCAGTTGACCAAATGTGTGCATATGGTGGTCAGTGACATGTGGCGCGCAGAAGTGAGACGAATCTGATGGCTCGGAGCGGGAGCGGGCACTTTTTGCTAAGACGTGTTTGTGTATCGGGACGAGACGGAGTTCATGATTTAGTACAGTCAAAGCAACAGTTGCATCCGTACTCCTCGTTTATTCAAGTACATCTAACAGCTGGAGAGTTCCACAAGTTACTAACTTATTTCGCGAAGCATTGAATCGCGTCTCTCCCAGCCAACGCATCAGCACACGATTGGCGTCCCAAAATTATTGGGATTTCCTTTATCTTCTCCAACGTTAGAGAGAGAAAAGAGAAAGTTTTCAAAAACAGAAGTTAGAGGAGGGAGACAGGGAAATCGTGAGAATTTTGGATTCGGTTGGAAGATATTAGATAGAGAGAGCAAGGATTGATGGAGATCTCTTGGCTACTGTCTTTTTCTCCGTATATTGATAAGATTAGAAAAGAAAAGGTTAGAGATTTCGGTTGAGATTATTTAGAGAAGAAAGAGATTTCTTCTCTCTCTCTGTATCTTACCTCCTCCCGTCTCTCTATAAAAACAGAGCAGAGAATACAGAAGGATCATCTCGGTTAGGGGAGACATCTCCTCTTTAGCTCAACCCAAACAGAAAGATCAGAAAGAGAGCACCATTAATATAGAGCTCGGCTTGAGAAATTATAGAGGGGGAAAGTTATCAATCGTTATCTCTCGGCTAAACAGAGAAGAACCATTATCATCTTTTCTTCTTCTACTGTTTTCTTTTGTTTTTGTGAGAGAAAGAAGAAACAGAGAGTTAGAGAGAGAGAGAGACAGAGAAATAAAGAGAGTTGTTGAAGAGAGAGAGAGAAACAGTGACAAGTTTATGTTACAAAACTTGTTTTATTTTGATTGATTTCATTAATATAGTTTTATTCTTTTCATTTGTATTGGATAAAAAGAGAGAAAGAAAGGATTATATTAGAGAAAGAGAGAGATTACAGAAAGTTAGAGAGAGAATTAAAGTGGGGAAGACGAGAAAACTGAGTGGAAAACTATTTTCCCACAGGGAAATCATTTCCGAAAAGATGAGAAAATTAATTTCCTTAAGGGTCTGTTTGTCTGGAAAACAATAAAAACAGAAGGAAAACTGCTCCTTAGGGTGCGTTTGGCTGCCAGTGGAAAATCAGTGAGAAAAGTTCTGTTTTCCTTCCTATTTATCTTTTATTCTTTATATTTATTTTAATCTCATATTATGATTAGTTAACCGTCTATCTAGGGTTGATGATGAAACCATGTTTAATCTCTTAATCGGAGTTTTAACGAAAACATCTTTCGGACTTCTTTTGGATCCCATTATGAAGTGAATGCAAGATGATATCAGTGGCGAAATCCCAGCCATGATAGACTCCAAGTCGTTCTAGTTTCTCAAAAAGACAGATCATCTTAAAAACACGTGGCCCTACAGGCTTAGCCTTTTCAAGGCTACAATCTAGTATTGCCTTTGATGTCTCGTACTTTTCCATTCTGGACTTCTTTTGGAACAATTCCCTAAGTTGTCCTATCATGGTGTTAGAATCCACGTCTATGAACTTATCCTGAAGACTAGGTTCCATGGTTGCTAACATTAAGCACGTTACATGTACGGATTTCCTCCGAAGTCTCTTTTCTTGCTCCTTCTCCTCGTTCGTCGAATCTTCAGTGATTATCGGAATAGGAGTGTCTAAGACAGCTGCATGGTTTCGGATCTGAGGACGAGCCCCTGATTTCGTTCCCATGCCTTAAAGTTATCTCCATTCAGCTTCTCCTTCTCAAGGAGCCAACGGATGTTAAGGGTTTCTTTGTTTGTCATAATTAAACTATACGTAAAGAATGCAAAGTGACTTAAACTTGTTATCTAGCAAAATCCTGATTCTGCCATATTATTCAAGAATCTTTTCCCTATTTGAATAATACGATTCCAAGATCCCAATTCTTCGAAGTTAAGCGTACTAGGGCACTGCCCTTAACTTCGTCATCCTGGGTGTGTAATATCTTTACTGATCATATTCTTATGACTCTTGGTTGATTAGTTTCACACTTGAGTGTCAAACTAATCTTTTGCCTCGAAGTCCAAAACCCTTTTGCTGACTCGTTGAGAATAACCAGTTTAGACGCGTAGACCTCTTCAAAGATCTACCTGTATTGTCCCGAGGTAAAAGATGGCACCCTGCGGAGGCAGACCCACCATCGATGAACGAGAGATCAACAGGTGTCTTATTCTGGGTAGACTTATACTCAAAATTCTTTTTAGGAATTATTACGTATTTTATCAAATTTGCGTTACTGTGAACTCTTACATAACCATTTGTGACGTATACATAAGTATTTTATGTGGATTGTCGTAAGGTTTTAGTTAAAACTTAGTATAGCCCCTTAAAAGATCTAATCTTTTAGGTTACTTCTTGTTCCCTTAATGGTTCGTTTGGGTTATCATCCTTGAACCACCATTGATTACTCCCACTCGAATCATGATCTCAACATTCGATTCATCAATGGTTTCTACTAACCCTATACTCTAAGTATTATTCGGGCACATACTCATTTGTGCTTAGTATTCGATCAAGTCAACGACCATTTCTTATTCCATAGGAGCTCCCAACCACTTCAAGTATTTGAAATGATCAATCATTTCTAGAACATGGAGTCGGACTGGTTTCACTTCTTCTTGTCGCTTTTCTAGTACAGTTCTAGAGATCACATATCTCTCCATTCGACGTTGTGCACTGAACACATCCCTTAGTTGTCGAATGATAGTGTATACAAGTAGCGCCCCAAATCTCAAGCTAACCGCCTTGAAATCAAAGATTGAGACCTTCAAACTGGATCCATGAGCAACGCCTACTGGTGTGACACGAAAATGTCACATTTGGAGCGCCTAACTTAGACTAATTAGTCCTTTTCGAGTGTTATCAATAATATTTTATGTGTTTTTCATGTTAGGTACCTATTTTGGAGTTAAACATGAAATTTGGAATAAAAAGAGCGAATTATCACTATCATTTCATGTGCCCAAAACGAGAGAAAATGACTTCAAGCAAATCAAATTATAAGTGGAGGCAATGACGAGTCCGACGGTGAAAACGGAAGTCAATTCGGAGTTCGGACGAGGAAGTTATGGAAGAAAGAAGTCCGAGGGTATTTTAGTCCATTAACAGCAGCTCGGACCTTCAATGGAGCAAGGCAGCTGCTCGGACAAGGCACATGACAGCTCGGCTGCATGAGCATGGGTCGCGGCTGCAGTTGGGGACACGAGGGACAGCGCGAAACAGCTCGGAGCATGTGCATTTGGCCGGATCTAGGATTGGTCGGAATCCTCACTTCTTTGGCCGGATTTTGGTAGGTGTTCCGGCAACCTTCTTGGTCCGAAACCTTAGGTCTTTTATTCCCCTCATCCTTGGCTAGCTTCTCATGTGGTTTGATTTGATTTTGGACAAGATATTTCTAGAGGGAGAAAGCTAGGGTTCGCTTTAATGGAGGTTGTGTTCTAAATGGAGAAGATGATATAACGGTGGGTCATTTTTTGACATCACCAAGTTCGTTTCGAGTTTTATTTCTAATTATTTACTCCCTCCGTCTCACAATGAAAGTCCATTATCGAAACTCACCCGATTTATTTTCGTTTTGTGTGTTCTCATATTGTCCTCATTAAATAAGAGTGCTAGCATTTATTGTAATACAATCTAGTGAATTTTATTGGACAAAACTAGTGCATGCATTATCTTTCCTAATAAATGCACTTGATGTTGATAGAATTAAAGAGGGGTATATTTGCCAAAATATTGGATATTATAGGTTATATATGGTATGGGACTTTCATTGTGAGACAACCCAAAAAGGAATAATGGACTATCATTGTGAGACGGAGGGAGTATGTGTTTTTCTTGTTAGGGAGCTTATTTGGAGTTTGACGTTTTGGAATACAATGAAGCATTTATCACATTTTCATCTCATGTGGAAGTGACCAGAAGGAAAGAACACCAGGGATATTATGGTAATTTTGTGAAAATCAGAGGTTAAATGGGAACTGGAGTCAATGGTGAGTTCGGCAGCAAAAACGGAAGTCGAATCGGAGTTCGGACGGGATGGAAGAAAGAAATAGAGGGATATTTTAGTCTTTTTTAAAAATTAGAAGTGTAGAGAAAATGATGAAGGCTCCCTTTTGGTTCTAAATGAAACTCAAAGCCTACGCCCAAAGCCCACAAGTCTAAGGAAGAAGGACAAGTAGAGAGTTTATGAGCACCGTTTTATGTCCAACTTAAATTTTCTAATTGTGTTGACTAAGTCAAGAGTTTGTGTGGGTGGTAGAAAGAAAAGAAAATTCTGATTTGAGGTGATCTTCTCCATTGAACAACTAGGGTTTAGTTTGAAGGGAAGGTGGTGATTTGAAGAAAAGGTTAGACAGAGAAAGAGAAAAGAAGGAGGAAGTCGGCCAAGCTAGGCCGGCCAGCACTCACGGTCGGCCAAAGCTTTGGCCGACCCGGAACAACAAGGGACGAAGCTCAGTTGGACAGCAGCTTGACTCTCAATTCTTGGCTGAAATCAAAAACAACTCGGGTTAAGGAACAAATGCTAAGGACGCGCACGGAATAGATCGTATAAGCTCGGTTGAGCTTGAGACGACATTATTGAAGCTCCAAGGAGCTCGGTCTAGGTAGCAGCAGCTCGGGATTGTGAGAAAGGAGATCTGCCCAGATTTGTTTGATGTCATTTCGGCCACTATTTGATCGGAAATTGTAGGGTTTATACTTGAGATACTCTCTTGATGATTTTGCTTGTGTTGGCTTGAAGCTTGGTTGCCATTTTTTAGAAAGATAAAGCTTGAGCAAGCTTTAATGGTGGATTTTGTCTAAAGGAAGAAGAAGGCTATGTCGCTAAAAGGACACCTACTTTACACTGTTAAGGGGAAATCAGAACATTACTAAGGGGAGATCGGTAACACATACATATTCATATTTTCCGACGATCCTAGCCTCGCGCCTCATTGGAATAAAGAGATTTTCACCTTAACTAATGTCTTTCTTTATCGTCTTTAAATTTATCACTCGATTCGCCATGTCTAGCTAAATCTTGTATTCGGGTACTCGTGAAACATGATTCGATATGTGATGATTGACTCATTATTTGTTATATGTAAGTTTGATTAACTTTGTCTAATTTTATGAATTAGAAACCTTGATCTTAATCGTCTATAAACATATAGTTTGATAATACGTGATTAGCTTGATAATCGATGCTTAATAACTTTTGATCGGTTATACTTAGTTTGACGTATTATACCTATTAGTGTCATACTTGTTCATTGTTAACTTATTTGATAGTGTGTTATTAGTTTGATAGTCGATGCCTAGTAACTTTTGATCGACTATGCTTCGTTTTACACATTATGCTTAGGATTGTTAATGTGGGTGAAGTTAGCTAAACTTTCATGCTCTAGATAATTAGTTATTGTCATTATCGATCTTGTGGATCGAAGTATCTTTCTCATTCCATTTTGTTCGACTCTTTAATGAATCTCTCCTACTTCTAGTCTAGTTAGTTTTATTTGTTTGTTTATGTCAAATCAATCCAAAAACCCAAATCATTATCTTTCTATTTTTAGTCTCAGTTAGTCAGTGACACCTAGACCGGTGGGCTAGACTCTCTCGATATCCGAATCACCTTCCTATCTCCGTGGATAGATCCCACCGGGTTATTACTTGACGCTCGTATACTTCTGGGTGTAGACCTTTTAGGCCCATCAGTCTGACACGTACAAATGGTACTCTACTCCTATACAATTTGTTCTGAATCAAGTCTTCAAGCCTAATAAAACTTGGTAGTTGAGCCATTAATGGAGAACGCAATGTACAACTTCCTGTTGGAATCGGAGCCAATTTTGGCTCGACCCGACTCGTCAAACTCAGAAACCGAATGCGCCATTGCGTTCGTCTCGTCGAGCTCTTAAATTTAGAGCAAAGAATTACTCGAATCCGATTCCGGATGAATGAGAAATTCGAGTTTGAAGTTTGGGTGAAAAAACGGTTAAGTCAGGGTCTGAAACGTCAAACGGGACAAGTTAGATCAGGGGTCGTTTGAGCGAATACCACGCGCATCCAAATCTGTGGGCACATTTCGGTATTGATCTGACGGTGGGCGTTCCACCCGAGATTTTCACCCAGATCCGACGTCCCAGATTATAACCGACTTCAACAATCAGTTATACTTCCTGTTTGGTCCCTAATTCCGAACAGATATGTCTTTTAACCCAACAGACACTATGCATCCATTCAACTCCTATATAAACCAACCAAATCCACTCCAATTTTCAATCAATTCATTCTCTTCTCTTCTTCTCTTCCCTTCTAACAATTAGAGGTTCTGGTTAGCCTAGAATATCTAATTAAAGAAGTATTTTCTAGAGGTTCTGGATAGACTAGAATATCTAGAAAAGGAAGAAAGAAGTTCTTCATAGGTCGTCTAGAACATCAATTCAATTCATTCTCTTCTTCTCTTCCCTTCTAACAATTAGAGGTTCTGGTTAGCCTAGAATATCTAATTAAAGAAGTATTTTCTAGAGGTTCTGGATAGACTAGAATATCTGGAAAAGGAAGAAAGAAGTCTCGAGTGAAATCTGAATTTCCAAAGCATCTAGAAGATCATCCGCATCAGTCAAAGAGCTCATAATACTGACAAAGGTTCGCCCGCTTTCAGAATATAGAAGTACCATCTTAAAATTCTGAAAGGTTAGTCGTTGTATCCCGAAGGCATTCACCCTAACGTTTGGTACTGTTACGGGGGTGTAAAATGTCTTAAGGAAAGAGAATTTATTCTTGCCTCGACTACATTAAACACCTATCTCGGTTAGCCCGAAAGAAGGAATATTGACTTATCTTTATTCTTTAATAGTTTATCTCTCTATAAAGTTAGAGAAAGGAAACTCTGTCCGAATCAAGCCAAGACAGAGAGAAATCGACTTATCGATTAATAACCAGAGAACAACAATCTTAAGACATTTTATATAGCGATTATTTCTCTGGTTATAAGATATTAATTTGGCTTACTTTCTGTGTGTTTCAGAAAAAATGGCAAGAACAAGAACAACCCTACGGGTTCTTCAGCCTAACACCACATACGTGGAAAACCCAGAGATGTTCAAGGGAACTGACTTCGCTCTGAAGCAGAAGCGAGGCAAGTCGAGGAAAAGGCAAAGGCCTGTCGAATGCTACAAATGTAGAAAGCGAGGCCACCCAGCCAAAGATTGTCACTCCACATATGACAGTCAAAGGGAAAAAGCCGATTACCAAGCTTTATTAGCAAAAGACACCGAAAATCGGAATCACCGTCTAATGATTACTGAATTCGAAAAGGTGTTTGATATACTTCATAAGATGAACATCTGTGCAGAGGCACATGAAGATAACCTGGTTAACAACCAGAGATGGTGGGTCGATTCTAAGACAAATCATCACGTTTGTAGTGACAAAAGCCTATTCTCTTCCTATACAGAGGTAGCCGAAGGAGAAACCTTATTCAAGGTAAACGGCTCGACCACCCAAGTCAAAGGAAGGGGAAAGATCGTGTTAAAATTCACTTCCGAAATAGAGGTGACTTTGACCGATGTACTCCATGCTCCAGACAATCAAAAGAACTTGATTTCTGGTTCTCTTTTAAGTGAGAACGGGTTCAGACTAATCTTTCTGTCAGATATCGTTATCATATTTAAGAAAATGATGTATATTGGAAAGGGCCACTTATGTGGGGGGTTATTTCAATTAAATGTTACCCATGTAATGCCGAAGGCACCTATTATTAATAAAATTAATAATTATGCGTATATTGTTGAGTCTTCCAATATTTGTCACGAAAGATTAGGACATGTGAATAATAAGTCATTA
Organism: Eschscholzia californica; assembly: GCF_041429995.1. Classification (NCBI taxonomy): domain Eukaryota; kingdom Viridiplantae; phylum Streptophyta; class Magnoliopsida; order Ranunculales; family Papaveraceae; genus Eschscholzia; species Eschscholzia californica. Next base: position 21,000,568 of record NW_028238309.1, read on the forward strand.
AAGAAATTAATGAGCTTGGAGTTAAATTCCGAAACTCGAAATTTACTCAAAGACGTACATGTCAAACATGTATATAGTCAAAAATGACTAAAACGTTGTTCAAGTCTTTAGACTGAATTCACAATGAACTCTGTAACCTAAAAACGGTTCAAACATAAGGTGGAAAAGGCAATTCATTACCTTTATCGATGACTCCACTTGGTTCTGTTACTTACTAACACGTAAGGATAAAGCAATTGAAAAGATCAAGCTTTATAAAATCAAAGTAGAAACTCAACTTTGTAAAAAGATTGAGGCTTTGAGAAACGACTGAGATGGAGAGTATGAATCTCCCTTCGCCGAGATATACGCCAAGAATGGCATAGTTCATCAAACGGCGACTCTTTTGGTATAATGGAAGCACAGAACATTAGAAGGGATAAAACTCGATCAGTGGAGATTAAAATCGATGATCAATCTAATCTCGATGAACTTTGTGAAGTATTTCACTAAAATTCTACTACTAGCCAAGAACAGAAATAAGGTTCAACCCATGGTGACCAGGAATGTTGATTTAGTTGATGACTCTTAAAATATCTTCTCGATAACAGAGACATCGAAAAACTAAAACGACACCTTGACCACCAATTATCGACATAAATACTGGGTGTGAAACCGTATATCGAGAATACATAGAGCGATCAAAGATGAATACATGATCCTAAAGATTCAATTCGATGACAAATCGAAGATGACAACCGCATAAGTTAGCGGAAAAGTATGTCAAGACAAATGTCAAAACCTAAACGGTTAGACAAGGTCGATGACAGAATGTTCTCGTTATACAAATAGCTACGAGACGATAAACTGTTCAAAAGAAATCATCGGTCTGAGATAATGAAAAATTCCGTGAAACACTCTCGAATACAAAATTGACGAAGAATGCAAAATTCTGAAATTAAACTTGTCTTCGAGAAAGTAAGTTATTTCGTATAACATATTCAGGCGGTAAATAATTCTCTAGAAGGTCCTTAGGCCTGTCTAAGAATTACAAGGAATCCTCAGATATGTTAAATGGAAGGACCTTGGCTGAAAGATCTCAAGATCAGGAGTTATTATAAATAAATCCTTAAAGTCTTTGTAAGGAGGTCCCTAGTTTTGTATCATTACAGAATAGTCCTTATAAATCCTCATGGCAACCTAATCTTCTTGGATAGACAAGAGAATTAAGGTTGATAAGACGTAAAGTTGAATATTACATCATTCGGTCTAGACGTGACTCGAATAGTAAATTCAAGGGTCTTGGTAAGATTTTCAATTCAAGAGTATGAACGAAATCTAGAGACGATAAAGGACAAAATAATGAATGATAACTTTGATGATCATAGTCTATCAAACGAGTATATATGATTAAGACATATAACTTAAGAAAGAGTTAAACGAGAAACTCGCCTTGTATTATATCTCAAGGTTTTAATGATCATAAATCATCATGTTATAGAACAAAACTAAAGACACTACACTAAAGAAATTGTGTACGAAAATAGTTTTGTTAAAGAGGAGAATCCAATGGTTACCCTAGAACTGTGGGGGCAGATATTGTTACATATCTGAATGGAATACTATAAAATTCCACCCAAATTGACGAATAAGAGAAAATACTCTTGAAATGTGGGGGGAACCAAAAGGAACCAAAATGCCAATTATAAATGGCATAAAAGTCTCTATATTCTCCTGACGATACAACATCATACGGACGTGAAAAGAGGGAAATTATAGAGTACCTCGGAAACCAGATTTAACCAATAAGAATGTTGGTCAATAAGGTTTAATTGAGTTAAGAACTATAGTTATATTCACTAAGTTGTGACAAGAGTCGGAAATCAAGTGTGTGAATATAAGTGATGACGTGAATGTCCAAATTCACTCAACAAATCTGGGAAAAACACAAATGGAAAGAACTTCTCTTCCTAATCCTAAACTAAGTAACGAGATTCAACCGTGAATCATCTGTTCAAAAGAACAGACAATACTAGTTAGGAATAAGAAAGTGTTTAAGAAGATATGATTCGATGTTTTTCCAGATTGAATCATTACTCATGATTGATAATCTAAAGTGCATGGTTAGACAGAGAATGGTAGAATAACCACTCAAAAACCACGATAAGCATAAATACTTGAATTTGAACAAATTCAAGAAAGAGTTATCATAGTAACAAATAGTTCTTAGGTATCTGAGCAGACTCGTATTAATTGGTTGTACATATCATAAAAGAAAACGAAGATATGTGGACAACACTCGAATCTCAGATACAAAACAGTGGATATGACAAACCACTAAGGGCTACGATATCACAAAATCCTCAGAGGCAGACGTGCATAGCTGGATCAATAATGTAATCCTAAAGGCCTTGATGGATACATTGTTTTGGAGAAAGCAAAGGAAGTAGGTGAACTTCCTGGAGGATATTTGTTTGTGATTGAAGCCAGTGCACGCAATAAACCTAAGTAGTTGTTGCGTAGGCACTAATACGGTAAGTCTAGAGAATTCAAAATAAATAGACTAGCACCGTAAAGCAATTGCTCTCAAGGAATGCATAAATTAATTATGCTCAATCCTACGTTACCTGGCGGATCCGTAAAGAACAAGGGTGAACAAGAGAGTTGAAATTGCATCATCAAGGGGAATGTGGCAAAAACGCCTAAAGTAAATGAGTAAAGGCATGGTGAAACCCTACCTAGATGACTGGAGATCCCACGATCTAGGTTCAAAGGGCAACTGAAGCTATATCCTGACTCGACAGTAACACTGTAAGAGATTTCTATCTCTTACCCATTCCTAGGATGATAACAGTGTTGCCTGCATTGAGAGGCTAAGCATTAAGCTTTTAATGAATCCGAAAACTTAGAACTTGATTCTAACGTGAGGTATAGCAGGATACCTTATTACGGATAACCTATATGTGTGTGAATTGATGCCGGTTCCGTGGGAAGGTCGTCTAGGCCGACTTCTCTAAAGCACACATGAATTCGGGAATGTTCAGGGCCGAAATGAACACAACCGAGAACCTAAGTCGGTAAGGGATTAGCTGTGTGATAGCTATTCAGGTTTACAATTTCCAGGACTCAGTTCAAGACGATAAGTTCACTGCCGTCCTTGTAGACCTTGTAGTTATTCACTAGGAAAGGTTCAAAGTCGAAAGACTACCTTCTTCCGATGCAGCGAAGTTCCGCATATGAGCTCTTTTAGTGTCAGTATTTCAGTATAGTATGTTTGTATATAGTAAACCTCGAATTTTCATTCATGTGGGGGATTGTTGGAATCGGAGCCAATTTTGGCTCGACCCGACTCGTCAAACTCAGAAACCGAATGCGCCATTGCGTTCGTCTCGTCGAGCTCTTAAATTTAGAGCAAAGAATTACTCGAATCCGATTCCGGATGAATGAGAAATTCGAGTTTGAAGTTTGGGTGAAAAAACGGTTAAGTCAGGGTCTGAAACGTCAAACGGGACAAGTTAGATCAGGGGTCGTTTGAGCGAATACCACGCGCATCCAAATCTGTGGGCACATTTCGGTATTGATCTGACGGTGGGCGTTCCACCCGAGATTTTCACCCAGATCCGACGTCCCAGATTATAACCGACTTCAACAATCAGTTATACTTCCTGTTTGGTCCCTAATTCCGAACAGATATGTCTTTTAACCCAACAGACACTATGCATCCATTCAACTCCTATATAAACCAACCAAATCCACTCCAATTTTCAATCAATTCATTCTCTTCTCTTCTTCTCTTCCCTTCTAACAATTAGAGGTTCTGGTTAGCCTAGAATATCTAATTAAAGAAGTATTTTCTAGAGGTTCTGGATAGACTAGAATATCTAGAAAAGGAAGAAAGAAGTTCTTCATAGGTCGTCTAGAACATCAATTCAATTCATTCTCTTCTTCTCTTCCCTTCTAACAATTAGAGGTTCTGGTTAGCCTAGAATATCTAATTAAAGAAGTATTTTCTAGAGGTTCTGGATAGACTAGAATATCTGGAAAAGGAAGAAAGAAGTCTCGAGTGAAATCTGAATTTCCAAAGCATCTAGAAGATCATCCGCATCAGTCAAAGAGCTCATAATACTGACAAAGGTTCGCCCGCTTTCAGAATATAGAAGTACCATCTTAAAATTCTGAAAGGTTAGTCGTTGTATCCCGAAGGCATTCACCCTAACGTTTGGTACTGTTACGGGGGTGTAAAATGTCTTAAGGAAAGAGAATTTATTCTTGCCTCGACTACATTAAACACCTATCTCGGTTAGCCCGAAAGAAGGAATATTGACTTATCTTTATTCTTTAATAGTTTATCTCTCTATAAAGTTAGAGAAAGGAAACTCTGTCCGAATCAAGCCAAGACAGAGAGAAATCGACTTATCGATTAATAACCAGAGAACAACACTTCCTACCTGAGCATGAGGTATAGTACGATTGTTTAATTATCAAAATGGCTCTTGGGAAAATATGGGAGGTGATGGGTGGATTCTCAGATCCTATATCATGGTCCAACGTGGATAAAATGTATTGTCGTAACGAAAAATATATTGTCCAGATCCTCTTTACTTATCACCAATCAGTTTCGAGTTTGATGTTGGTATAGGTAACATGATATAGAAGCTTGCCCCAACCTGTGGTAGATGTTAGCGCCGAATGAGCTCCACATCACTCAGTAAAAAGAAATAGTTTATTAGGCTCAAGCTACGCCAGACATGGGGGGCATGAGAATAATCTAACACATACAAATGGTATTGTATTCCTATTCAATTTGTTTTGAGTTAAATGCCCTTAAGGTTATTAAAACATGATAGTTGAGCCATTAAGGGAGAATGCAATGCACAACCACCTTAGAGACGAGGTATAACATGGATGTTTAATTATGAAAAGGGATAATTTCTAGAAAGTTCAAAATAATATTGAAAATGAGTAGAAAAGCACAAATCATTTGAAAATTATTATTCAGGTCAAAAAGTGTGCAAATACTAAATACTCCTTTTTGTCATTTTGTGTAAGTAAATTCTTTATTTTTCTTTAAATTTTAAATCGATATAATTTTTGTTTGAGATGTCGGATTTCTATAAAAATTGTATATTTAGAAATGATTTTCATTAGCTTTCTAACAAGATCCACTTTCAATAATTTTTTTTCAAAAAAAAAACCTAGAAAAAAACGGCGTTTTTTCCTTTACGTTTTTCTGCAAACGTGTTTGCAACAATTTGTTATGCAAACGTGTTTGCAACAATCTGTTAAGCAAACGTGTTTGCCACACTCTGTTATGCAAATGTGTTTGCATCAATCTGTTCTACAAACGTGTTTGCAAAAATCTGTTCTGCAAACGTGTTTGTAACAATCTGTTCTGGGGTTTGAATCAAACTAGGGATTGAGTCATGGGGTTTAAATCAAACTGAGGTTTTGTTATATTTAGTGAAATTTAAGGTTCATGGTGGGTATGATTGTATTATCTGATTATGATTTTGATAAAATTGCAGGGTTCTTTCAAATTTTGCATTTTAACTTTAGGGTTAAATAAATATGAAGATCTCTTGAAGCTGGAGAACTCGTGAAGATGACGAATGGGGTAAGAAGAAGATTGGATCAGAAGAAGATTGGAATCGAAGAGGATTGGATTCGAAGAAGAATCAAGAAGATGAAGATTCGAGAAGAAGAAGAATGAAAATAAGTCCAAAAAAATTCTGAATTTTAGAGGGATAAAGTTTTAGTTGGTCAGGGTATTTTAGAAATAGAAAAAATAGAAAATGACCTTAATGGTAATTACTAATATTATTTTAAACTTTGCAAGTTATGATATTTTTTTGAACCCAAACAACCATTTTCCCTTATGAAAATGTGTCCATCCATGACATAGTACAAATGATTTTTATGTTCCAACTGTCTCAACTGCTCTTGGGAGAAATATGGGAGGTGATGGGTCAATAAATGTTGACCGAACTCCCCCATTTATTTGTTTATTTTTTGCCAGCGCTTTGGGGAAAGCTAAATAGTTTCCGTGGTGTGAAATAAAAAACCCTCCACCTCACCTCACCCCCCTCCACCTCACCTCTCTCTCTCTCCACCTCAGCTCTCTCTCTCTCTCTCTCCACCTCACCTCTCTCTCTCTCTCTCTCCACCTCACCTCTCTCTCTTTTACGATTAGGTCGCCGGCCGGAAAATTTTCCTGTCGGCGACCATGAAAAAAATAAAAAAAAATTTCACTCCCTCTCTCTCTAGAAACTCTGGCGTAGGGAAACCCCTTCGTCGGAGTTTCTAGAGAGAGAGAGTGAGTGAAATTTTTTATTTTATTTTTTTCATGGTCACCGGCCGGAAAATTTTTCGTTCGGCGACCTAATCGGAGAAGAGAGAGACAGAATGGTAGGGAGTGAGAAGATGAGGTGGAGAGAGAAGATGAGGTGGGGGGTTTTTTATTTTTTTCCTCTAACAACAACTTACAAAATAAAATTGTCAAACAAAATTGACCAATTTTTTACCAAGTCTTCACAACCCGGAAACTATTTTGCTTTCCCCAAAACGCTGGACTTATTTTTTTAGGTCGATATTACTAGTTGTTTTTTACAACATCAAGAGCAAGAAAGAAAAAAAAAGAGAAAGTAAGAACAAAAAACGCTAGAAGGAGGGCTTGAACCTCCGACCTTGTGGTTAACAGCCACACGCTCTAACCAACTGAGCTATTCCAGCTTGGTCTGACATTGATATTATTTAAGTTTATATACCAAGTTCCCTAATGCTTTTTCATCAAAAAAAAAAAAAAAAAAGTTCCCTAATGCTTGGTCCCCTAGCAAACTTTGGCCCATTCTCTGATCTCACGCAAATGTTTGATAAAATGTTAACCATACGCTCTCACTTGTCTCCCACTCTATTATGGTGCCAAAATATAGAGATAAGCATGTTACAACTCAATTACTTAGGTTTCAGTATATTTTCAGACAATCTTGATGATAATCAATAGTGTCCTTGTCAAAATAGTTGAAGTACGAGAAAAGCCCAATACCTTGGCCTTTCATATATTCAAAATCGAATCAACGATAGTGTGCTTACATTTAAAGGAAAAGCCCAACCAACTATTGCACGATATTCCTGCGTTTTGTCTAAAGTACAAGCGAGGAAAAGTTGGAAAAAGAGAAGGGTTATCTGCCCTTTCTAATGCATAAAAAACACTCATAAATGAATAACCGTCGCCAATTGCATGACTTTCCTTGAAAATTAGGTATCTAACACCATGAATAGTTCGATATTTGATTAAATGAAGTTTCCACAATGGCTTGTTATCTGAGAATCTCTAACTACCTATCCTGGACAAGTATTTATATACAGTCATGGCCTTTTATCTAAACCCGAAAGAAACACAGGGACGATAAGATGGTCTCGGAGTTGAAAATCACCGCCTTTTTTATCAGTCACAATGGTCGAAAAAAACAGTTTGTTGTAGGTAGAAATAAATCTCAAAGAATATTAGTCGTTTCTGATTCAGTTATGAAATTTGGAGCTCGAAAATTAACAAGATGATTTAAGTCATTGTGGAACTATTGAGATACATGGAGATGTTAGGCTCTTATAGTTTCATGTGAGCATAATTTTAGGTCTAATTCGTCTTGTATTTCATGTTCCTCTTTCAAGTTGTATTGAGAACGGGACTCCATTTTTTCATTCTACTCCTTTATTTTTATTGCCAGCCTCGAGTTTAAATACGTGAAGATGGTGTTGCAACTTAATGGCTGTGCTTGTGCACCAATAACCAACGAGAAAGTGAGACCGATTACAAATGATAGACGGTGACTTACTCTTTGAAAGTGGATCGTGCAATTAGTAAGTAGAAATAAACTAAAGGTTGTCGGAATTAAACCTATGGTATCTACAACTATTGCTTTATGTGAATATTATGCTTACAAATTTCTTTTATCCATAAGCTCTCAAGGGTGTTGAAGAAATGCTTAGTTTGATATTCACTTATGAAGATGGGTAAAATCCTTAAAACTAATTATATTATAGGTATCTTTTTATTTTCACAACATGCTCAAACTTATTCATTGAAAATAAAAATTTACCTATAAATTTTCGAGTTAACCATTAGTAAAGTCCTGTTGGGATTCAGAGGGCGTATAAGATCAACGGCTTGATAAATGGATGTGAACATTCCACATCCATGTAAATCCACAGTTGATTCTTGTCGTCGGATTATAGCAGAGAAAACTTTTTTTAGATCCAAGTAGAGTTATCACATGATTCTGCCTTTGACCTCATTAAGAAGAGATGGGATTGTGAGAATGAAATGGGTGGAATTTGAATCAATAGTGGAGAAGTAGCTGGTAAGTTGGCCATGGTAGTAGCTTGAGGAAATGAGAATTAAATATTGAAAACTATAACTTGTTTTCGACAAATGTTATAGAACGTTGTTTAGTTCTCTTCAAAATTTGTATACATTGCCTAATGCATTCAGCCCGCTTAGATATCATAGCTTCACATTTTTAATCAACTATATTCATTAATGGTGTACAATAGACAACTTTTCTAATTTTGGTAAATTTGGAAAGGTTATTTACATATATAAATGGCGGATGAACAGAAGTATCCTGACAATGATGTTGTATATGGTGCTAATGTTGTATATGTTTGATGGAATCCTCAAAAAACTTGACATTTTTAATCAACTATATTCGTTAATGGTGTACAATATACAGTACCATAGTACTATGATTTTTCTCTCTAACTTTTGTTTTCGCTCTACTTTTATTCTCTCTCTTTAATGCAATATGTATTGTTGCACTTCTTCTCTCTTTTTCTCTCCAAGACTCTTACACTCCTACGTTCTTTAACTTGGTTCAATCCTAAAAGCATTTTTAGTATTTGACATTAATTAGCCTAATTGTAATGAGTTATGTGTCATGTGTTAATGTGTTATTTGTCATGTGTGTAGTTTGTCTCTCTCTCTAACTCACCTTGCCAAAAATGCAGTTTGGCACGACGTGGCCGACCAAATCAGATTTCGGGCTAATGTCGGACAGCCAATCGGGCCAAGAAGCATTACTCATTATTTCTTTTTTTTTGATTAATGAACATCTCTCCACTCAAAAAATTGCTAAGATACACCATGGTACTTAAAACTAAGTAAGAAAATAACTTATACCTTAAAGCTTATATCAAATGCAGCGAAATTTGAAGTAATAGTCCAACATACCAACTACAAAACGAGTTTCCGGCGTAATTTGCGGTATCGATCCATACAATAAAAGTGGTAGACGACCCTTTGTCTTCGAAGATCACATTTGTCCGATTGGCGTATCATTACTAAAGTTTTGTTGGGATTCAAATGACGACGTACATGATCAACAACTTGCTGGGTGGATGTGAACATTTCACATCCATTTAAATCCACAGTAATTGTTGTCGTCGGATTATACAGGGGAGGAATTTTTGTGACCCAAGTAGAGTTATCACATGACTGTACATTGGACCTCATTGAGAAGGGATGGGATTGTGAAGATGAAAGGGATAGAATTAGAATCAATAGTACGAAAGTGACTGTTAAGTTGGTCATGGTAGTTAGGTAGCTTGAGGAAATGAGAATCAAATATCGAAAACTGTAATTTGTTTTCAACAAATGTTATAGAACATTGTTCTGTTCTCTTCAAAATTGATATACATTGTCATCTAAAATAGGCTCATTTAGACTCCCCTTAAGGTAAAAGACTATGACATGACAGAACTGCCACTTAATCATTTAGAACTCGCATTTGGAAAAAGTATAGAGATTGACTCAAGTAGTGGACGTAAAACCACCGTGATACGTAAGATTTTGTTTTCTGATATAAAACTCTCTCTCCGTAGGATTCTGATTTATGTTGCGTAGTACTATTGCTTTCTCTCTCTAACTTTTATTCTGTCTCTTTAATACAGTAGGTATTGTTGCACTTCTTCTCTCTTTTTCTCACCAAGACTCTTACACTCCTATGTTCATTAACTTGGGTCAATTCTGAAAGTATTTTTAGTATTTGACATTAATTGACCTAATTGTAATGTGTTATGTGTCATGTTTTAATATGATATGTGTTATGTGTCATGTGATTAGCTTGTTTCTCTCTCTAACTCACCAATGTAATCCTACGATTAAATACCTATCATATTATATATACTAGGTGTCCATCGCGTCCTATGGACGCGGTAGATCCCTTTTGACTATGCCGTTATTGATGTTTTACATCTCAATGTCAAAGAAGATTCAATTAGAAACTCTGAGTACGTTAAGTTGTTTAAACTCTTCAATATAAATTATCTAATTGAGGAATATTGAAGAGCCAAATGATAACAAAATAAAACATACATCAATGTAATTATTTGCATTGTGGCTTTTCTTTAAAGTGTATAACCTTCAGTGCAATTTTGAGGCACCGGCTAACCTGATTAATTAGTGAAATTAATAGTTTTTACTTTATGATTCAAATGTGAGAGATGAATAATGTAACAAGGAAAAATAAAATAAAATGGTGCCTTTTGTCAGTACATCGTTTTCCATTTTAACCTCCTATGACATGATAAATCCTAACAGTATGAGACAAACATAATTTGAAGAAATACCACAGTGACGCACAAGCAACCCGTACCAAATTAACCTACATCTCAAGGTTATGGAACTAAGCCTTGTGAGTATGATTTCCTAAAAGTGCGTAAGAAGGAAGAGGGAGAAATTCCAGTATTAAATCTTTTGGTTCACTCAGAGCTCCATCACTATTTCTTATAGAAGTTGAAGATGCTAAGAAAGGTTCGTTTATGCCACTATTGTGAACTCCTATCACCCGCTGTTCAAGGATAAAGTCTACCATGCAAGCAACAAAATAATGATATAGGACATACTACATAGTACAAATATTATCTTTGGTTTAGTTTCTTTCATTTGTATTCGTTGTTTGAGATTACTAATTTATTAATAGTAAAATATTATTCGACTTAGTTCACATAACCATATAATTATCGAAGTTGTTTTATTAGTTATTACAATTTCTTGCTTGTACTAACACGAATAGATTATTTCCTCAATGATTCAAATCAGATCCACTCATGTACTAGACATGACGAAGTATTGCTCAAGCAAGTCAAGAATAAAAGTTGTTCAAATAATATCTGAAGTCTTAAAGCAAGCACAGTAACAAGCAAGACATGAAGGCTCATCACACTATTTTGGAAGAACATTAATATCCTTGATAGTGGATGTTGGTTCTTATCTGTCGTCTAAGTTTGGCCAGTATTAAGTTATTTGAAACATTGAACAAGTTAGAAGGACAAATATTTTTCTCAAAGCAACAAATAACTTTCTTATAGATATTACGTATTTACAAGAGAATAACTGAAGGCCCAAGTTAATAACAAGTGAATACCAGAGTATTTGATCATATGTATTTGCTCAGAGATTTTTTTATCGAACCCACTTCTTGATCTAACTGGATACCATGTCGTAAAAAATTAAAAAGGACTAAAAACATAAATTAGAGTAGATGATAATGGCCAAATCTCAATACTTGTTATCTCTCTCTCTCTCTCTCTCTCTCTCTCGTGCCCTTAGATCTTACATTAAAAATCTTCATTTCAAATGCGTAAGTAGCTAAAATATGACTAGATTTGAGAAAACATATATTATACAACATAAAGAAAATCATGGATTAATTTTTGCTAAACAAGTCAACCGTTATACATAATTATGTCTTGAAGGAGCATGTACCTTGTGAATGAATTGACAAACAACCAAAAGTGAAACAGAGATCAATTAAATTTTAGATTCAAGTTCTACATAACAGAAGTGTAGAAATCTTGCTTGAGAGGTACCACATTAATTGGCAAAAGTAAATTCGGAATAGAAAATTCATACAAACAAATAACTCTTGGATTAGAGAAATTCATACAAACCAACTAATTATTAAAACAAACGTAAAGAAATCTTACTCAAAATATATCACCCTAACTTTGAATTAAAGAACTCATACAAACGAAATAACTATTATACAAGATGTTAGAATTTACAAAAATAAAAGCAAGAGAGACTAACTTGAGAGCAAATTTGGATGATGATGAACTCAATAGGAGGCTTGGGTTTTATAGAGAGGGAGAGCAACGGAAAAGATTGAAGAAAGATTGTTTTGTAGAAAGAGATAATCACCCTCTTAAGGGTTTGGTAACTGAAGCCAGTGCTATTCAATATTTGGTAACTGAAACCCTTGGTATTTAATATTTGTAGAGAGAGGGAGAGACATTTATCAGGATGGCTAGGAATAAATAGCATTTAAGAGGAGGTCAAGATGTTGTTATATCCATTTATAAGTAGTGTTCATGAGACAAGTTAGTAATTCAAAATTTTCTCATGAACACACAAGAATCTAGGGACTCATGTTTGTCACAAAATCAATATGGAAATATTCACATTAAGTAATTATTAACATGAAATAATTATATATCTTTCTCCATTGTAGAAATTAGAAATAACTTCTTACTATAACCAATATAAGCTCCTTACTTCAATAAGCTTAATTCTTTACTTCCTAGAAGATGAACTTGTATACTATTTTCTCTTCTATTCTTCAAGCACTAGTGATGGAGTGGTTAGCTTGAGTTAATGAGCAAGAGCATAGCTATCATCTTATACTCCTTCTCTATTTATACTAGTACAAGTCTTTAATCCATCATAGAGTTTGTACAAGTTACCACATGGGTGTCATGTGTCCCTTATGTGTGAAACAACAAGTCTATTAGGTGTCAAGACACAAGACAAGTGTCCCTTATGTGTCAAACAACTATTCCATTAAGTGTTAAGACTCAAGACAACACAACTCATTCGTCTATACACCTCATGCTTATAGATGGGCCTTGTTTTTAACACATAGTTAGTGTCCATAGATTCAATACATGAATGAGTTTTGTGAGCCCAACAAACCTTTACCCTAACAATTTTATACATGGTGTTATTGTATGGGACATACTAATGGGCCTTGTTCATGAAAATTGGCCAATGGGCCTTGCATGAACATAGCCCTATGTTTACAGACGTTACATTGTGGGTGGGTGAACCAATTTCTTATTTTTAGGGTGGGTAATAGATCAAAGGTGTGTCAAAATCGCAAGTAACGATTGGATTTATCTTCCGACTTGTCTCACTCAATATAAAACATTGCGCTTTGTTATATACTAGGCGTAACCTGTGCCTCCGACACGGTCGATTTTGCCGAGTATTTTATACATTATAAAGTAGTTGACTACCTCGTTTGCAAAAATAGACATCCCTGCTTCACAATTATTAGATCTCCCTTAAACAGAGACAACCAAACTAATTAGAAAGTAAATCTTCATAACAAATTCTTATACACAAACAAATCTAACTTACCCAATTAAAATAATTTGAATAAGTAAGCATGAAATATAATTTACGTTTATATATGATAAACTAAAATTAATTTGCTACACATTTTACGATTATATTATTTTCTTCACTGATTTCGATTCAAAATTATATTTTTTTCATACAAATCAAATTAAAGCCTGTCCTTAGTTTAGATTCTGGTTCCAACTGTGCATCCATATATTCTCGTGTTCTCTCTCTTATCACTTAATTTTTCCTGTCTAGGTTACACAGTTTCTACAACATTTTGCAATTTACATCGAGTATCACATTTCGTTATCCTATTAAGGAGAGCGAGAGCTGAGATATTCGTTGTTGAGAGATGTTAGAAGAATATGCAACCATTGTACCCTATTATTTTTATTTTATGGAACTACACATGGTTGAATGTAAAAAACAGTTTCACCATTTAAATCGAAGTACCCTTTTGAACCCAAATATAAACGCTCAAAAAATTTCATTATTTTGAACTTAGAAATGGTTACAGGTAAGAAACATACTTTGATCTAAAATAGGTATTCTCCATCTCTTTGGTTTATTTATGATATTACATGAGTGAAGTTGATTTGAAGTGTCCTAGACTATGGATGATGCACAAAAAAAGATGACGACGAAACTGGTAATAACTTCGCCACCCATACCCTTCTTTTCTGTAATCCTTTCAATAGTTAAATAAAAGTTTCAGCAACGACTACCCGCTTTCACCTTGGTCAATTTGTTTTCAGAGATCAATTCATAAGAAACACAACTTAATCAACTGAATTAGATGGTTTTTATAAGGCTGAATGGAATTCAAGAACTATGCCTACATTCTTATATCATACTACTATTTAGATACTGTGAATATCTTTTATTAAAGAAAAACACTAAACCGATGAAGCCGTTTCATAAATAATTGTAAGCATTTATTTCAAAAATCAGATTTCATACAAAAATCTTCATAATAAGAATATATTTGTTGGTCAAGAACTACAACTCTTAGATACCTTTCTAAGTCCAGGAGTTCGTAGTCTTGAGTTCTGGCTACGTAGGGTTTCTGATTAGGTTAGTACTTACTCTTCAAGAATCTAAAAAAAACGGGGTTTTATATTAGGTGTCAAGGTAGTAAAATTAAAGACACAAACACATGATGGTTGTAAACTCCATCTTACCCTTAGCATGTGATCACCACCTACTATGACTTTACACAACGAATATGTTCACCATTATTAAAAAGCTTAAATCTTCCACTACTGGTTGTTATTGGGAGTCCATGCACAACAAAGTACTGATGAAATTATGAGGTTGATCCAGTCTGTTTACAAGAAGCCTAACCAGCTGATTGCATCAAAATCAAGAAATTCTGAGGTTGCTTGAATCTTCTAGCTGAAGTTTATTCTATGAAAACCGACAAAAATCTGAAAATGATCTCATTCTGAAAACAATATACTTATTGAATAGTTGCTCTTACCAATAAGTGGAACTCCCTTTGGCTTGACAAATGAAAGAGTGGTGCGAAGTTCCTAACAAATGATAACATGATAAACAGTTATAAGCACTCAACAGAAATGAGTTAAAGATGAGAAACTATTAAAACTTGACAAATCATTTCTCTAAGGATACAACAGTGTTTGAAATTGAAAATGGTTTAATAATCACTTGGAACCATAGCTAAGATACGCTTTTAGAATTTGCGTCAACTTTGAAGCGAAGTACATAATCTTGAATTGTGAATTTTGAGTTGGCCAAAAAATTCTTAGGTATGCAGACAATCACATGAAGTGTGAAACTCCTTTGCACACAAATACATGAAACTCTGCAAAGAAAAACACAAAATTAAAATCACGAGTGATCAAGAAAGCAATAATTTAAAACTTGAAAAGAGTTTCCAACATATATAAAAGAACAAAGATGGTCATATTGATCGGAACATTAAACATCTATTTACGAAGAGCTTACTAGAAAAATATTTATGAGATAAAAAAGATTTAGAGAGGACTTACAACCTGAGGTCAGTATATACGAACTTTGATGAAAACATTAGAATATTTAGATATCTAAAGGAAATATAAAGGGCTTACTACCTTAGATCAATATCCTCAGAGTTTGATACAACAATGTAGAAAACTCAACCATGTTGTTGCAGAGAAGATAACTTGACGAGCACAAGAATCGTTTGATAGTTGAGAGTAATAAGACAAATGGGGAGGTCAAAGTCTAGGGAGTATTACTGCTCAACTTAAAGGATAGGTTTCGTGAAACCAACGGCGATTGAAATATCATTAGTTAAATTGAGGGGTTATAAAATTAATTAGTCATCAGTATACAATTGATTGATTTTTTTATGACTTGTGTCAAACCGAAACCGACGGTTACAATTGAAATCTCGTTAGTTTCAGGCGTTATAATATTAATTGGTCAACAATATACAACTTATTAGTTTTTTTTTATGACACTAAGAATTGAATGCAGATTTATTATGTGCTTATATAACAATTAATGAGTAGGTTAACAAATTTTTATTTTTTAAGGGAGGCAATAGATCTAGCGGCCAAGATTTGTAGAAAAACATAATGAACGACCAGATTTTACTTTTGGTTTGTCCCAGTTAGCAAAGAACTTTGCGTTTTATTATATAGATATATTAATGAGATCACTTATTATCTCTTCACTTAAAAATTGCATTGAAGGTTATACACTTAAAATTATCCCATGGTCGTTTTCATCAACTTCATGATGAAAAAATAATAACACAATGTTTTGTGCTGACTAAGACAAACTGAAAGATAAATCCACTCGTTGGTCTGTTTGATCGTAAATCTTGATCGTTAGATTTATTACCTACCTTAAAAAAATAAAATTTATTGACCCTCATTCAATCTATGTAATAAAGCAGGTGGATGGGTGCTGACTGGGACAAACCTTCTGATAAATTCGGTCGTCCGTCCCACATCAGCATTCCTATCCACCATTAGATTCAGCCACGTCATTTGAGGGATTCGACCAGGTAATATGAGAAAATTTTCATTTGTAGACAGACACATCTTTTCTCTCCAGACACATCTCTTCTCAGTTTCCTCATTAAAACGATGGCTTCTCGACTTGGAGGATATTTTCCTTCGTTTCTCGAATTTTTCAGGGCACGGAGGCAATGTTAGTTTGATTTTATTGTTCTTGCTCCAATTTCAGTGTTGATTCATTGATTTTATTGTTCTTGCTCCAATTTCATTGTTGATTTATCTTACTTTTGTTTTGGCTTCATTAAATGTTTAAGAGTATTTGATTAAATGCCTTTAGTTTTGGTTTGTGTTTTTTTCTCAAGGTTTCTATTTTGTTCTCTAAATCCAATTTATTTGCAATCTTTAGATTTGGTTGTAATTTCTTCTTAGTCTTGTGTTTGAGTTCATATGCTCACAAAGTGTTTGATTAAATGTCTGAAACACTTTAAAATCCAATTTTTTTGCAATCTTCAGTTTTGTTTTGTATTTTCTACTCAGTTTTGTGTTTGACTTCATATGCCCACAAAGTGTTTGATTAAATGTCTGAAAAACTTTAAAATCTAATTTCAGTTTTGGTTCATCTTCAAGTTTATGGTTCATCTTACTACTCTGTACACCCGTTTTTTCCTCGTAACGTGGTTGACCTTCAAGGCTGTCTGGACAATATTAAAAATTAACTTTTCCTTGCTTATGTAATTGTGCTAAATAGGTTACCTTTATGAACATGGGGATGTGAACTAACTCTATTTTGACACAGTGAAATGAAAAAAGTACTCTATGTTGACACTGTTTCATCTGTTAGTGTATCTAATATCCTTTTTGGTTGCAAAATAAAATCCTTACAGACCGAAACAGTATATTCCTTTTCCTTTTTATCTAAGAAAAAAAAATTGTTAATTTTAGGGTTTGAATGAAAAAGAAGGCACTGACAGATCCTTATCAAACACGCGAACAAATACCCCTGACGGTAAACCCTTGCAGTCCAAATTAGTTTTATTTCTTTTAGCTTCATAGTTCTTATAAGATATCCTTATCAAACACGTGACTTCCGATCGCATAGGCCTTGTCAGATGTTCGATATTTAGATAGGGAAGTATGAAATTGATTGTCAATTGATGAGTTCGCTAGAACTCATTTATTTATCATCAATGTACATTCGTTAGTCTTTAATTTTGATGAAACTAATGAATTTAATTAGTTTTTCAGGAATAACACAAAAATGTCAAGAAGCCAATAATTATGAGAAGTTGATATGTATTTGGTACCTAAGAGGATAGTCTAGTACAACTCAAGTTAGTCCAGGGGTGATTTTGCAGTAAGGGTATGAGACAAGGGGCATTTTCTAAAATGCTGAAAAGTAGGGATTGAAGTGATAATTCGGGTGGTGTATGAAATTTCAAATCAGGAAGGAGCACCACGTGAATCTTAATGGGTAATGTGGTGGATGATGTCACCGTGCCACTTAAATAGGTAATCTTTCTTTCTTTAATTTGAAAGTGGAACCCACCATTCTGTTGGATCTTGTGAACAATTAGATAACTTCACATCCTGGGAAAGAGGAGGGGGATATTCGGGATTAGCAACCCTAATTTTTGGCTACGTACTATATAAAAAGAAGGGACGAACCAGAGAAGGGGAGGAACAGAGAGAGGCAACTAAGAAAACAGAGAAGAAAGTAAATTTTACTTTCTTGGAGATAAAGTGAAGAGGACAGCAAGTACAAGTTTGGAAGTTGACGGAGATCAACATCGAAACATCATATGGGTGAAATCTTATTCTTTCTCTTTGATTTAACTACTTTCATCGTTGTAATGGAGTGCTAAACTCTTCACCTAGAGTGAAAGATGAAGCCACAAATATGAATAAAATTGTGTTTAGTCTCAATGATTCTCTTGATTGTGTTTTGCTATAAGAAAATATTAAACTCTTTTTAGTTTTTCTTTTGATGTATTTTTCATTATCTATTCTTCCGATTTGATATATCATATTTAGGTTTGAATCTTTAATGATTTATGCTTGTTAGTTGATAGATAATAGTTAAGTCATCATTGTTTTGCTAAATTGAGTTTAAACTTTTATATGATTATGTGCTTTTGAAACTACATATTATCCGATATTTGAATGCAAGTGGTATATAAAATATTGAGTTATAAAATAGATAGAGAATTATGAATGGTTAGATATTATTTTTATGAATATTTATGGTGGATTCCAAACTCTAGGTTTTTTTTTCTCATTGATTTTCTCTCAATCATTTATTATTTTCGATAGTTATTTAATTTTATCATCAAAACTGAATCTCAAAGTTACTTATTCACTAGTTTAGGATTAAAAATAGGTTCAACTTGTCTTCGTGGGATCGACCCGTACTTGCTAGGTCTACACTACATAGACCCGTGCACTTGCGGATTTATTATAAAATACGGATTTATTTTAGCCTATTATTTAGTTAGTATAAATACGCGTCAAGTTTTTGGCGCCGCTGCCGGGGATAAGTTAGGAAATTTGTTTTGATCTTGGATTAGTTAGTTTTAGGGTTTCAAATTTATTTTCTTATTTTTATTTTGTTTTTGTCTTTTTTAGATCACTTTAACTTGCTTTTCTTGTTTTTGGTGTGTAGTTCACAAAAGAAGCTAAAGAAAAGGAGCAAACAAGGAGGAGGAAGTCAAGAAGACAAAGATTTTTTTTTTTATTTTAGATTTTATTTTTATTTTTGGTGAGAGAGAGACTTTTAGACTTTCTATTTTTATTTTTGTTTTAAAGTTTTGACCCTAAATTGGAGGGCTTAATTAAATTGTAACCGAAAACCAAAACGAAGCCTCGGGTTGGAACACTCCGGGGAGAGTACTCGCGGGTCATCTACAAAGGTCATCGCCCGTCTTGAACGGGAGGTAAATTTCTTGAACACCCACGAATCTCCTGTCAGTGGGTATTGGTGTGAATTCGTGTGCCTAATTGCTTTGATCGAACTGTTAGTGTAATCATTCTAGTAAGGGCACTAACCCAGTTACAAGATAAGAAACGGATTTCATCACCGTTCTCTTGCCCACATAGGTAACGACATTCACGAACCCAAACCTTACTTAAAAAGCTAAAATATTATTTAGACATCAGCCCCTAAGGTATCGAGCTCATAGGACCCTTCAAAAACAACTCGGGAAATTGACTTTTATCTAGGCATTCTCAGAGGAAAGTTTGTAAACAATTCTTGTCAAAAAGGCCGCCTCGAGAAGAGGAAACGTTTGCCGAAGGAAGACGGCTATCACAACGTTCATCGTTGGTTGTCTTCCTGGAGAATTGTTTACTGACTACTCTGATCGAGTAACCTTTATAACAGTCAAAGTTCAAGTGTTGTGGCGAAGTAGGAGTTGTCTAGCTTTTTAGGTGAATCTGACAAACCCACTCATTGCTAGATTTTGTCTAGGTTGCTTGGTGGAGTCAGCCTGATTGTGTTTGCTTTCCTATAGGTTCTTCGTAGTGATTCTTTGGTTCGAAAAAAAAAAGAGAAAAAAGTTTTGTTGAAAATATCCTTGGTCATTGGGCTCTAGTGTATGCCCGATAGATATCGTGATAAGAGAGGTCGTTTCATCAGTAGAGAAACACATTTAAGTAATCTTTTAGCGAATCTCTCTTTGAGTGACACTATGGGTGAAAATTTGAACCAAACCGGGGGTGGAAATCCACCTATGACACTCAGGGATTACATGAATCCTACTAGAACATGTCAGCCATCATGCATACAGTTACCCCACACCACAACTCACTTCGAGTTAAAACCAAGCATTATCCAAATGCTCCCTATTTTCCGTGGGGATGAGAACGAGAATCCCTACTACCATGTTAGGGATTTTGAAGAGATCTGTGGGACTATGAAATTCCCCAATATGCCTGATGAAATATTGAGACTTAGGTTGTTCCCTTTCTCTTTGAAAGAGAAAGCAAAATCTTGGTTGTATGCCTTACAACCCCATTCCATTACTACATGGGAAGAATTGAGCAGTTCGTTCCTTCTGAAATTCTTCCCGAAACACAAAACTACCTCTTTAAGGCAAAGTCTTAACAGTTTTGTACAACAAGAAGGAGAGTCTCTCTACAAGTATCTTGAGAGATTTAAAGAACTTGTATTGCAATGTCCACACCATGGTTTTGAGAAAATGAGACTAGTCCAGATTCTCTATGACGGACTAGACTATCCCACTACATCCATGGTAGAGTCATTCTGTGGTGGCGGTTTTACTTCTAAACCCGTCGATGATTGCATGGCATTTTTAGAAGATTTGGCTGAGAAATCCCAGCAATGGGAAACTTCCAGAGGACCCCCTACTAGGGCTAATCCTACTCCGAACAGAGGTGGCATTTATAGAGTAAATGATTCGGAAAACAAACTTGCCGCCATAACTAGAAGGATAGAAGCCCTAGAAATGTGTCAGCCTAAAACCTTCATGGAGGATCCCACTCGGGTCATGAGTGTCGGAAATGAACCCATCTCTTATCCGTGTTCAGTCTGTGGAGATCCCAATCATACAGGGAACAAATGTACCTTATCCTTCAGTTCAGATGAAAGAGCACAAGCTCATGCTATCTACCAAAATTCTAGGCATGATAATCATCAGAAGTATGATCCTTTCTCTAACTCATACAATCCAGGTTGGAGAAATCATCCAAACTTTTCATGGTCTCAAGGTCAACCTCAGGGTCAGTTTAATAATTTTACCAACCCTTCAGGTTTTAGCCATCCTAGGAATCCTCCTACCCAAACTAGCACCCAAAATTCTTCTGAAAGTAAGGGGTTATTAGAGGATACTATAAAAATGTTAGCTAAGAGCCATATAGAGTTTAAGGAAACTACCCAACAGTTTATGCAAGTTACCACCCAATCCTTGACTAGTTTACAAACTCAAGTGGGCCAACTTGCTGAGGCCCTAAATCAAAGAGAAAATGGTAAGTTTCCGAGTCAACCTGAACAAAACCCTAAGGCCATACAAGATAGACGGCCAACTGACCAAGCCAATGCTATATCCACTCTAAGGAGTGGAAGAGTCGTGGATAATAAGATAAGTGTTCCCCAGGAAAATGAGTCTGAGTGTATCCCTTTGTCTTCATCAAATGAAGTCCCTAGTGATGAGCCTGAGAAGGCTCCTGAGTCTGAAGAACCACCTGTAGTATCTGAGACTTACATTCCTAGAGCTCCATATCCTCAACGTCTCGTAGAGCCAAAGAAGAAGTCTCAGTATGAGGAGATAATGGAAATATTTAAACAAGTCAACATTAACATTCCATTACTAGATGCAATTAAACAGATCCCAGCTTACGCTAAGTTCCTTAAGGACCTATGTACTAGAAAACGTAAGATGAATGTGCATAAAAAGGTCTTCTTGACTCAACAAGTGAGTTCTATTATCCAGCAAAACCTCCCACCTAAGTACAAAGATCCAGGAAGCCCTACATTACCTTGCACTATAGGGAACCATAAGATTGAACGAGCTTTGTTAGATCTAGGTGCCAGTGTCAACCTTCTTCCTTACTCGGTGTACTTACAATTAGGTTTGGGAGAAATAAAACCCACTTCTGTAGTCCTTCAGTTGGCAGATCGGTCTGTCAGACGACCACGTGGCATAGTAGAGGATGTTTTGATAAAAGTTGGTGAGTTTATCTTTCCTGTAGATTTCATCATCTTAGATACTGAACCAATTCATGATACCCAGAGTCAAATCCCTGTCATTTTGGGTCGACCATTTTTAGCTACATCAAATGCTGTCATATACTGTAGAAGTGGTCTTTTGAGATTGTCATTTGGAAATATGACGGTGGAGATGAATATTTTTAATATGGGACTTCACCCTGATGACATAGATGAGTTCAGTGGGTTGAACTTGGTAGAATTATTAGTTCAAGATGCATTACCAACAACTCAGTCGAGAGATCCTTTAGAAACTCTATTGGCACTTTTATGCTTAGATGAGGAAGGTAGTATTAATGAGATAGAGAACATGTCAGAGTCTACCTCCTTGTTAGTGTCTGAGCCGATTACTTTGCCAACCTTAGAGTCACCACTTCTATCGTATGAGTCAAATGCTCTACCACTGAACTATGGACCCACCATAAAAGATGATGACGAGTCTTGGCTGCTCAATCTAGTAAATGAGAATGATGACTCACTTGACTTAGTCAAGGATCTAGAGTTCTTTAAGGACACTGATGACATCATAATCAAAGAAATTATAGAGGGTTTATCTAAACCGACTTTAGAAGAGCTTGAGTCTAGTAACCGAGTGATTCCTTTGGAAGAACTCAATGTACCTGTTTTAGAAACCTCTAGTTTAACTCTGGGTGGCATTGATAATCCTCTAGATCCTCTTGCATCGTGTCCCTCAGGAGCATGTTTAGAAGTTTGTGAAATCTCTTACTTGGTTTCTCCTCCCTACCTAGATACTTTTTACCAGGACTATACTCTTTCTAGTCCATGGCCAAACTTAACGACTTTATTGTCGTCTAAGTTTGGGGATTCTTACCTGATCACGATAGTCTCACGGGTACTACAACATATTTACACAAATGTGAGACTATCCTTCACTAAACGCTTCGTGTCTTGGGTAGATCCACAGATGTTTCGCCTATTGGTTTATGGAGTTGTTCTTAAGGTTTGTTGACTCATCTATATCGTCTGGCTGAAGACTTTAAACTTAGCGCTTTCTGGGAGGCAACCCATGCATGGGACTTCTGAATCTGGTAACATCTTTCCCTAATCCTGTTATTTTGCATAGTCTTCAGAACATTGAGGACAATGTTCAGTTTAAGTTTGGGGATGGGGGATTAAATTTTTAGTCCTTATTTCAAAAATTCAAAAGGGTTCAAAATTTTTAATTTTTGGATTGGAAACGTGAGTCTAGTTGTTTTTGCTTGTTAATAGTTATAGAGTCTAGTTGGTTGTACTATGCTTTTGCTAAAGGTTTTTCCATGAATTTCGAGTCTTGAAGTTGTCTGTGCACTAGCCATGTGAGTATTAGATAGGTGAAGAGTAGACTTTTCTAAGAGAACTTAATCGATCATTAGTGGAGACTTAACCCATGTGAGATTCTGAGCCTTTCTTTTTGTTTTGAGTGATCTCTTCTGAGCTAATTCTGAGTAGAATGAAGAGCTACTCAACCTCGCAATATTCATTAGAACTCAGTTGATCTCTTGAGTTCAAATTTTACAACCACTAGGGATTCATCAGGAAGCGAACTTTACTCTTGTAGTATGAGAAACTTGAAAACAGTGTCAACTATAGGAAGATAGGAAATTCATCATTTAGAACCCTGAGAATAAGGCATGAAGCAAAGTTGAAAGAATTTTACCTAAGGAAAAAAAACAATGTGAAGAAAGCATGTTATGCATTTTGAGTTTTATTACCAGAGTCAGCAGCAAAAAAAAAAAAAAAAAAAAAAAAAAGAAAAAAAAAAGAAAAAGAGAAAAAAAAAAAAAAAAAGAGTTTGTGTAGTTTGTTTGAGTGTTTATCCCTTAAAGTAGTTTTTGAAGATTTGAAGACGTCGAGTTCTCAGGTGTTCTAGTCACATCATCATTAGTGTCTATCGACATCTAGGAAGCATTGTTAGATAGTAGATCAGATGAGAAGAGTTGGTTAGCTTCCCCATCCCGTATTAGTGGTTGTTTCCTTCTTTTAGATCAGTCGTCCACAAAAATTATAGTCCGTCTTTTTCATGTGTTAAGTTTTCCTTCATATTCATACTAACACATAGAGTGAACCATTCTTGAGTGACTTTGATTTTTGAGTGTATGACCGTGAGGCAGCAGTCGAGGCGAAATGTATTGAGAAAGTAATCGAGGTCTTGTCTTTTCAGAACCGAAATGATACTCATATTGGCTGGTCACGTGCACTTCGAGTCTTAATAACTTGTGAAAAGATTTTTAGCGTTTGTATGGTTTGATTGACTTGGATTTCATTTCTATTAACTTTCGAAAATCTACCGGATGAACATTTTTAATCCACATCATATTTAGACCCTTTTGCATTTTTGATTTTTGAATTTTGTGGGTATATTCACTGCAAACCCTCACGAGACAAAACTCGTCCTCTAGGGTAACCTAGAGGTTTAACGGCTTGTTGCACATGCTAAGTGCAATCGTGATCCCTACGAAAGTGGTGGATTAGGTATAGTTTCATTTTTCTGTTTTGCTCGGGGACTAGCAAAATGTAAGTTTGGGGATGTTTGATGAGTTCGCTAGAACTCATTTATTTATCATCAATGTACATTCGTTAGTCTTTAATTTTGATGAAACTAATGAATTTAATTAGTTTTTCAGGAATAACACAAAAATGTCAAAAAGCCAATAATTATGAGAAGTTGATATGTATTTGGTACCTAAGAGGATAGTCTAGTACAACTCAAGTAAGTCCAGGGGTGATTTTGCAGTAAGGGTATGAGACAAGGGGCATTTTCTAAAATGCTGAAAAGTAGGGATTGAAGTGATAATTCGGGTGGTGTATGAAATTTCAAATCAGGAAGGAGCACCACGTGAATCTTAATGGGTAATGTGGTGGATGATGTCACCGTGCCACTTAAATAGGTAATCTTTCTTTCTTTAATTTGAAAGTGGAACCCACCATTCTGTTGGATCTTGTGAACAATTAGATAACTTCACATCCTGGGAAAGAGGAGGGGGGTATTCGGGATTAGCAACCCTAATTTTTGGCTACATACTATATAAAAAGAAGGGACGAACCAGAGAAGGGGAGGAACATAGAGAGGCAACTAAGAAAACAGAGAAGAAAGTAAATTTTACTTTCTTGGAGATAAAGTGAAGAGGACAGCAAGTACAACTTTGGAAGTTGACGGAGATCAACATCGAAACATCATATGGGTGAAATCTTATTCTTTCTCTTTGATTTAACTACTTTCATCGTTGTAATGGAGTGCTAAACTCTTCACCTAGAGTGAAAGATGAAGCCACAAATATGAATAAAATTGTGTTTAGTCTCAATGATTCTCTTGATTGTGTTTTGCTATAAGAAAATATTAAACTCTTTTTAGTTTTTCTTTTGATGTATTTTTCATTATCTATTCTTCCGATTTGATATATCATATTTAGGTTTGAATCTTTAATGATTTATGCTTATTAGTTGATAGATAATAGTTAAGTCATCATTGTTTTGCTAAATTGAGTTTAAACTTTTATATGATTATGTGCTTTTGAAACTACATATTATCCGATATTTGAATGCAAGTGGTATATAAAATATTGAGTTATAAAATAGATAGAGAATTATGAATGGTTAGATATTATTTTTATGAATATTTATGGTGGATTCCAAACTCTAGGTTTTTTTTTCTCATTGATTTTCTCTCAATCATTTATTATTTTCGATAGTTATTTAATTTTATCATCAAAACTGAATCTCAAAGTTACTTATTCACTAGTTTAGGATTAAAAATAGGTTCAACTTGTCTTCGTGGGATCGACCCGTACTTGCTAGGTCTACACTACATAGACCCGTGCACTTGCGGATTTATTATAAAATACGGATTTATTTTAGCCTATTATTTAGTTAGTATAAATACGCATCATCAATCCTCTGATCAGACACCAAGTTATGGAATGTGGAATATATTTACTATTGATTGTACGTGGAAGAGTTTTTGGTAACTATTAGACATGGTCAAACTATACACTTATCGAAGGGAATGTCCATTCTTTATCAAAATCTAGCCTGTGGAGTTAATTTTAATTGCTGAAAGATGTTTTAAGATTTCACGGACTTTTGTCTTCATATGCCAAGTAGGTGCTTGATGAAACCCAATTAGCACATCGTCCCAGCAATATCTTACATTAATGTTTCAAGATTCTGATTTCATTTAGCTACGAGTCTTTATTATATCCACTTTTTAAGAAAATACAACCGATGGCGGCAATCTTGCTAATACATATATATAACAAATTTGTTATATTTCTTGGAAATGTACTAATTTAATGTTGCTAGTTTTTAGTTTCGACTCTTCAAATTACGCTGGTCTCTTGTGCCCTTCACTTGGTATGTAATTTCAATTTGTTTTTTCGATACTTATTGCTTTAAATTTGAAATGATTATGGTATATCGTTTGTTCCAAATATGATCAAATGGTTAATTATTGATGCATACATTTTGATTATGCCATCTTATAGGGTGGTACAATTACGTCTTGCATTAACTTCTTAGAGTATTCCGATATACTAGAGAAAAAATGGAAAGTACATACTAGATCCTCAGTATTGTTGTTTTGTACCTAAAAACCTCAAATAGTTGGATATAGAAATGTAATTAATTTTATAATTTTTGTAACTAAGAAGGAATTACACTCTACGATTTTATAATGTATTAACATTATTAGGTGTTCCTATATGTAACTATACTGTTTCAGAACTAAGTTTCTAAAAGTTTATCGTGTTAACATAGAGTCATATTGCTATCTTATCTAAATTGACATTATTCGGTGTTTCTATATCTGACTATATTGTTTCAGGGCCAGAATGTTTATTGTGTTCAAAAGGACACTTTAGGTATAAAACACATACTGGCTAAAACAGAATAGTAGTACATATATGTTTGTTGATAGAAATTAGTATTTAGTTGCATAGAGTTCATATGGTCACAAAGTGTTTAATAGAATGTCCCAAACAATAAAAATCCAATTTATCTTACTGCTGTTTGAGATGATTAAAATGACCATATGCTCCAAGTATTAGATTTAACTTCCAACTATCTGAAGGTGCAACGATATTAGATTATTGGCACTCAAATTTAAATTTCTGTTCTAATGTTTCAGGTGAAGAGGTACCTTGAAATTTAATCTGGTCATATGATGGGAATGTACAAACACCGTACTTCATATGAGAATTTTTTGTGCAGTTTGGCGAATTTTCAGGTACAATTCTTTAGGATGAAAATCTAATTTATTTGCCTTTTCCTTTTCACATGGAATGCACAAACATCGTACTTCAGATGAGAATTTTTCGTGCAGTTTGGCGATATCTTGTAGTTTGGCGATAAGAATTTCCAGCTACACTTTTTTAGGTTGAAAATCTAACTTATTTTTCTTTTCTTTTCACATTGTAGAGTAGATGTAAATCAACGATGCATTTGGTTTATTTTAAGAATCATAAATATTCGAGCCAAAAACAATGAAGGAGACATGATCCTGAAAGGCCTTTTAGGACCTCAAGTTAAACTCCACTACTACGTACATTCCAACTTTTTTTATTAAGCAAAATCTGTAAGCTCGGCGCCCAACCGCCTATAGCCTTCCTTACTCCCTCCTTCCTTAGCTATTTCATAAACACATTTTCCGTACTTTACAATTGTAACTTCTTTTGTCGAAATTAGTGGGACTTACATGATGACTTCTGAAATCTTAAGAAGTTTTATGACAAAATTCAGTTAGTCAAATTGGCTTCCAGGTGGTGGTAGAGGTAGATAGGAGGTTGATAAACTAGGCATTTTCCATTCATGTTTCATAAATTTCATTTGCTGTTTTGATCATTTTGGGGTTCATACTTCTTAGGTCACGGGTTTAATATACTTATATTGATTCCTATTCTTTTACCTTTTAATTGTGTTTCAGGAGGAACGGGAGGAGGATGACTAAGAATGTCGTTTGGTGTTTGCGAATTTGAGGTGTTTGCAGCAATGTCTGCATGAATTTGTTTTACCGTCTTCTCCTCTTATTTTCATGGTGATGTTCGTTACTGAAAGTTTGTTCTTCACTAGAATTGTTCTTTGCGTTGAAAGTCACAAATTATTCTTACATACTGTAAAAGAATCGCAATCAATTATTATTTTTTTTAGTGAATTCCAATATTTCAACATTCTCAAACATTGGGTTTGCTTCACTTAATTGTGATAACAATGTGTCAATTATTATTGCAGTCTAAAGATCTTTCGATAATAGGAGGTCAACAACTTTGTATCGTGTATAATGCTTAAGGAAAGTGTTCGTGCCGTAGGCACGGCTTAATACCTAGTCTATATACATAGCAAGTTAACAATGCACATGATAAATCTTGGTCACCCGATTCTGAATCTATAAATATTAGTCTTAAATCTTTAAATTAAAATTTTGGATAACAATAATTAACTGTCATAAATCTCAATTATACAAAAAAAAAGTTTCATATTCTTGTAACTCTCCAAAATGGATGAAAAATGAATCTTTCTTATGCAAAAAAATGTTACATATTGACAAACCGAAAGATAAATCTGTTCGTTGGTTCTGTTTGATTGTAAATCTTGATTGTTAGATCTATTACCTACCTTAGAAAAACGAAATTCGTTGACCCTCATTCAATCTATATATATATATAGCAAGGTAACAATGCACATGATAAATCTTGGCCACCCAATTCTGAATATGTAAATATTAGTCTTAAATCTGTAAATTAAAAGTTTAGATAACAATAATTAATTGTCATAAATCTCTATTATACAAAAAAAAAGTTTCATATTCTTGTAAGGGTCCGTGGGTATATAGACCAAAATAATGTTCAAAAAGGATTTAGGGTCCAATCTTGTCAAAAAATAGATTTTTAGTCCTTTTGCTCTTGGGTCTAAAAACCCATACTATCTATAAAACAATTTCATTCATGTCCCAAACCATTTTCACGGGATTTTAAATTGTGGGGCCTGACCGAAAATTCCAACAACTTAATTAACCGTGAATTTGGGATAAATTATAGGAAACAAAATCGAAACTTTCCCAAAACGAAACGTTTCCAAAAATCCTAACCTAAATCTTCGAAATGCCATTACCAGAAACTAATCTAACGCTGAAAAGAAGGAAATCAAATTTGGGAGTGATTTGGGGAATTTATTAGCAAAAAACGGATAGAAGCAAATCATAATTTCTCTCTCCTCTAAACAGATTTGTAAATTAAATTTATTTTCTCTCTCTAAACTTTCAAATTTGGAAAGAGTATATTTTCTGAGATCAATTTAGCGTGATTTGGAGGTTAATATACAAAACGTATATATCACTTTCTCTCACTTAATTTTCAGATTTGGAAATAGTATATTTTTCTGGGAACATTACAACAACATTTGTTTTTGTTTTTACTCATACATAAATACACATAGAATACAAATTATGAAACAAATACGTAAATTATTTGTTATTTATGACGAGGAAACCAACATTTGTCATGTATACAACGTAATATATCAACTTTACGTGTGTCATGTTCAATAAATTACACATAATTTCTTTTACATTGCACATCGTTTACATTCTGTTACAAAAAAATCGTTTACACTATATTGTCGTAGAGCATATGTAGTCTTGAGCAGGACAAACAACATTTACGCTATATTGTCGAAGAGCATATCCAAATGTTTTTGCACCACCAAGAAACAAATGACCAACTTCAGTAAGAAATTCCATAAGTAACAGCAAAACTACAAAAAGAAAACATATACATTTGTCAACAAAACATATAACTTACTAGAAACGACATGTATAATGGAATAAATTATGCATACTGTTTGTTAAACTTCATAATGTGTTAGGAGACAAACATAACTTTAGTTTGTATCACACTGTTATGTGAAAAAATTTGTATAATAAGCAATCAATTACATATAATTTTTGGAACATTTATTGTACTATAAACAACAACTGTTTGGGGAAAAAGTACGCGTAATGTTGAATAAATTATATATAATTTATGCAGATTTATAAGATGTTTTTGATATTATTTATAAAATATGTATAATTTGTAACAAAATACATATATTCTACATTCTGTTATAAAAACATCGTACAGAAGATGTTTGCGTTATGTAAGTGTTATGTTCAGTAAACATTATGTAATGTCGTGTAAATTATATATCGTTTACATTCTATTACAACCAAATCGTACTAGATCTTCTCTGGATCAAAAATGATATGTAATTTATTGTAAACGATCTGTAATTTATTTTAAATTATATATCGTTTGCATTCAGTTATAACAAATCGTTCGGTATCTTCACTGCATCAAAAATTGTACGGAAATCTTGATGAAGATTTGAAAAAATGATCTAAAAATCAAAATCTGTAACCTAAAACTACTAAAAAGTAACAAAATAGACAAACACTTTTTAATCGAATAAAATGAATTGTAAAGATGGATTTAACATTAACATCATAAAATCGGTTATGAATCTTAGAGAGAGAAAATACTAAATAATGATAAAGATTTGATTAGATGAGACAGAGAGAAATTTGATTATAATGAAATTAATGAACAAAGTTAAAGATGAAGATGAAAAACCTTAAACAGAAAAGAAGAAACTAAAACCTTTAACATTACCTGAAAAGCAATATTAAATCTGATTCGGAATCTGTTTCAATGGAATGAAAAATGACTTTTTTAATGTGTTTTACCTGATAAACGATGAAGAAGATGATTTCAGTTGGTCTAATGAAAAAGAAACAAGATTTCTGAGATTAATGGATGATTATCAAACAGTTACTTTGTTTAGAGAGAGAGAAAATAAGCAAGTTTCGGTTACTAAAGATAATGAAGATCACTGTTACTTTGTTTAGAAACGTGATTGGAGAGAGAAAGGTAAGAGATAAAAATGGAAAAAGATATTTTGGATTTTAGAATGTAAATCAAATTTTATATAAAGAAGGTTAGTATAGGTATTATAAATTAATATGTATTATAGGGATTTGTGTTTTCTCTCTAGATGACACCAAATGGACTAGATATCCATTTGTATTATTTTTTTGGTTTTGAAACCCTTTATAGGATTAGAGAGGACTAAATGTCTTATTAGGGCCAATTTTTTGGGCTATAAACCCAAAAATTCTTCTTGTAATCCTCCAAAAGGGATGAAAAATAAATCTTTATTATACAAAAAATGTTACATATTCTTTTATTTTGTAATAATTGCCATTAATCTCTATTATACAAAAAAAAAATGTTACATATTCTCATAATACAAAAACTTCTTACATATTCTTTTATTTTTGTAGTAATTTCCATTAATCTCTATTTTACATATAAAAATATGTTACATATTCGCTTAATTTTGTATTAATTTTCATAAATCTTTACTTTACTAAAAAAAAAAAAGGTTTCACATTCTTTTGTCGTTGGTTCTGTTTGATCTTGATTGTTAGATCTAATACCTACCTCAAAAAAAACAAAATTCGTTGACCCTCATTCAATCTATATATAGAGCAAGGTAACCATGAAAATAATAGTTTTGGCCACCCAATTCTGAATCTTTAAATATTAGTCTTCAATCTTAAAATTAAAAGTTTGGATAACAATAATTAATTGTTATAAGTCTCTATTATACAAAAAAAAGTTTCATATTCTTGTAACTCTCCTAAACGGATGAAAAATAAACATTTATTATACAAAAAATGTTACAAAGTCTTTTATTTTTGTATTAATTGCCATTAATCTCTATTATACAAAAAAAATGTTACATATTCTCTTAATAAAAAAAATAAAAAATGAGCGTTTGGTCCAAATTTTGGGGAGGAAATTAGTGTTTTGTCCATTCTCGGCGAAATATGCGTTTCCAGTCCAAACGGTCAGGACAGCTCACACTTTTCTGTTTTGAGTTTTATTTATTCCGATTTTATCCCTCCATTGCAAACTGGCTTGTTTCCTGACGCCGTGTCAGCGTGAAGCAGAGGGAGCATTTAAGACCATTTAATGAGGGAATGGAGATTGGACGTTAATTGCTCCTTCAATCTCTCTAAATCCCAGGAAATCTCACCTAAATATCTTTAAATCTCTATATTTTCTGCTTCTTTCTCTCTCTCTAAATCCTTCAAAACAGCTTATTCTCTCTCTATTTCATTCAAATTTCGAATTTTTGGAGAAAATTTTGCCGAAATTTTTGCGTTCGCCGCCCATAATTTTGAAACAAAGATCTCTCTTCTTATTTATACATCTAAAGGAAGTTAATCAGAGGGACCATCATCTTCCTCTGTCTTTGGACCAAACCTTTCAGGTGTAACTTTCTGATTTTTTTCCTTTGTCTTAAATGCTTACCCGAAACCATTACCTTCATTTGTCTTCAATGTTATCCTAAATATTTCACCTGAATGTTTTTTATTTTGTTTACTAAATATTAATGTTATCCTAAACCATTACCTTCCTCCCAAGTCATCACAGTTTACCTGAGTATTTCAACTGAATGTTTCTGATTTTGTTCCAACTTTCTTAAATATTCCACCTGAATGTTTTTTATTTTGTTTACTAAACATTAATGCTATCCTAAACCATTACCTTCCTTCCAAGTCATCACAGTTTACCTTAGTATTTCACCTGAATGTTTCTGATTTTGTTCCAACTTTCTTATATTTTAGGTTTATTTGTTGGCATTACATAATGGATTTGATTGAAGAAATAACCACCCTGTTAAACACAGTATCATTCATGTATGGAAGTAATTTGATATTGTTATGTTATTACTGAATCCTTGTTGATAACTGATTTTGTATTCTTATTTTCTTTTCTGTTTTCCATGTTTCAGTCAAATGTTATTGAACATTGAACAACTGGTCCCCTCTGGTGAATCAATGTTTATGTTACTTTCTTTAGTACTTCTCTTTTTCTTTTTACAATGATTAATTGAATCAATGTTTACTTGAACTACTCAGGGTGGAGCGCGATTTTTTCTGTTCGACCACTTCTTTTGTAGTTGTAGCACACGCTGAAATTGCTCAACAGGAAAGACATCGGTAGTCTACTCTATTACTCCTCATATTGAATAATAATTTATATGCAGTAGGCGTAAATTTTCCGGTTTCCTGTAAACTAGTAAGTTTCCTAATCATATATGTGAGTACATTTTTTAGTTTCCAGTAAACTAGTAAGTTCCCTAATCATATATGTGCGTAAATTGTCTTGTTTACTGTAAACAAGCTAGTTCCCATGACATATCATATATATGTATCTAAACTACCTGGTCTGATGTAAGCTAACTGGTTTTCCGCAAACTCAAAGGTTTCCTCTGAACTAAATGGTTTCTGGTAAACTAGCTTGTTTCCTGTGAACTAGATAGTTCCCATTACATATAATTTCCCATTAGATTAGAAATTTTCCATTTTGCACTGGTCACGTAGTTATATTTGGTAAATTTTCTTTTCTTCATCATTGTTATGTTTCGTGCAGTTTCCCATAAGATTTTATCTCTCCCTCTTCATCCACTCATGGAGATGTGTCTACTGCCCTGAACGTTGAATCAACCGGTCCTCTCTGGTGAATCAATGTTTATGTTACTTTCTTTAGTACTTCTCTTTTGCTTTTTACAATGATTACTTGAATACTTTGGTGCTTGAACTACTCAGGGTGGAGAGCGACTTTTTCTGTTCGACCCCCACTTTTGTAGTTGTAGCAGCACACGCTGGAATTGCTCAACAGGAAAGACATTGGTAGTCTACTCTATGTCTCCTCATATTGCATAATAATTTATGTGCGGTAGGCGTAAATTTCCATGTTTCCTGTAAACTTTTTAGTTTCCTCTCATATATGTGCGTACATTTTTTAGTTTCCTCTAAACTAGTAAGTTCCCTAAGCATTTATGGGGAATGTGACAAGCCAGCTGCAACGGTCTGATCCATCACTTCCTGACGCACGGTACTCCCGAAATTTTTTGAATTGTTGGCGCGTTCCTGCTGAAATTTCAGTGGCAACTTTCGTAAATTTCATAAGAGATTACGGGTGTTGCGGTAATTTCCCCTAGTGTTCTGACGCATTGGACGCCTTTCACATTTTCGGTCATCATTGGGCTGGGCCCTTATTTTCAGTCCCTTTTTGGACGTCTCGTCCCTTCCCTCAAACAAAAAATGTTACATATCCTTTTATTTTTGTATTAATTTCCATTAATCTCTATTATACAAAAAAATGTTACATATTCTCTTAATTTTGTATTAATTGCCATAAATCTCTATTATACAAAATAAAATGTTTCACATTCTTTTGGATATAAATAAAATTTGTTAATCCGTTATTCTTCACACTCTTATTTTAATTTTTTTATTTTTTTATTTTTGTATACAGATTTCGGATCTTGGTAATTGGTTCTGTATAATTGTTATTGTTATTGATTCTGGATATTCATTTTACATTGCTTGAGATAATTTTCATGATGTGTGTTTTCCATTGTTGTAGTTTTTGTTCAATGTGCTTTTGATTCTTAAATTAAACGTACCACGACATGTTTTACTTAATTTTGTTTGTTGGAAATTGTTGTTTTTGCAGCTTCATTCTTATAAAACATATTCCAATTCATAGTACAATGAGCAAATTTTACTTAATTTGATGAATCTACATGATAAATTCAGGTATTCGTTGAGTGGGTAATTCACGAGTTTCCATACGAATATTGTTAAATTACCGAATCTAATAAAACTTATTGTGTTATGAATGTTTGTCCCATGTTGCATGTAGCTAAAATTGATTGTCATATCTATTCATGAGGAATGTTTTATCTCTGTCAAAGTTATACAACTCAAGAACCACCTCATTTTGAGGAACTATGACAAAGTATTTTCTTTATTTTCACATTTCATTGACATTCCCAATCAAAATATCTTTAGCAAAATATTTACTGCATTGTTGCTTTGCTTTTGGTGTTTTCAGAGAAGAAATATTCAAAATTTGAATAAGAACACGATATTGACTTGCTTGAGTTTTTGTTCATGTGCTGCTCTGTGGAAGGGCTTTTAATTATGACAGTTTGAGATAAAGACGCTTATGTAGTTTCTTTCATACTGTTTCTCTCCCAAAAGGCAGATTTTTGAATAAAATTATACGAAAAAAATTTACAATTTGTAATAGAGGGGTTTTAGGTTTCAACTTTTCTCTTTGTGAGCATATATGTAGTGCCCCAAATCCCAAATCTCAAGCTAACCGCCTTGAAATCGAAGATTTGAGACCTTCAAACTGGATCCACGAGCAACACCTACCATGAGTGCACAATCAATACCTGAAAAACAAAATAGCTGGGTTAAAACCCAACTGCAGTAGAATTCCTCAAACCTAAGTCTCGGGTAGGCAAACTCAATCCCGAATCAAGGAAGCATTGCATTCATATTCATTATTGGCATTATCTGAAATTTAACGGTGAATACTAACATAATATATCCGATTTATCCAATCCCTCTCGAAACTAATAATTTATGTCCTTTGATTAATTATTAGGTTTTCATGTTCTCGTATTTTAATCTAATACTAACCTTGATAAACCTTTATAGCACCAAACTTGACATATACGTCGACAAACATATTATGTCAAAAAACACAATCATCATGCCCTTGTTCAGGTATCTCAAACCAATACACAACAAACATTAACCCTTATCAAGAATGACAAACAAGTTCACCAAACAATTCAAGTCAACACCACATGACAAGTTAGAAGGGATGATGCGCACAGTAGATTCTCACGTGGATCGCAACCTCAAAGAAGCAAATAACAATAATAGTTATCAATCATAGACTCACCACTAGAAGGAATCTACCTAGAAGATACCTTGCCTAAAGAACAGAAATCATGTGAATTATCTCAATAAATTCGTCCATTGGAGGCTGTCTCGACACCTAGTACGAAAACTATTATAACTCCTCGCTCGGAACTCCAATTAATGCACCGTTTGAACTATAGAAAGTAGAGAAACAGACCTTTCCAACTATATACGATACACACTGAGATTCATTATCAATCAATACCAGATTTAATTTTAATCTAGACCAAAATACAGTAGGGACTGTTCTACTACCTCGTACGAAAACTACTATAACTCTCCGCTCGGAACTCTAATTAACTCATCGTTTGAACCACTAGAAAGTAGACAAACAGATCTTTCCAACCTTGTAAGATACACACCGAGATTCATCATCAATCAATACCAGTTAATTTTAATCTACACCGAAATATTGTCCTCTATAGATGTTTTATGGAATTAAGATGAAACTAATATCTAAATCATTCAATCATTCTTTATAGAACTTATGTGATTAACAATACTAAACCTATCATGTAATAAATTGAAAAAGCCTACAAAAGAATTAGGAGACAGGAAATCTACCTCTTTTTGCCTTAGATGACATCAAGACCACAATCATGCATCTTTCTCTCTCTAGAAAACTCCATCTCTACCTCTTTTCTTCTTTATTCATTATCCTTCACTAAGGAGTGGCTTGTTGAAGATTAAGAAGATATACCAACTATATCATAAACAATACATTAATATCTTCAATTTGCTCATCAAAATCTTCTCCAAAGAATACAATTTCTCTTTCTCTCTCTAAGTTTTGTTCTAGATCTACAAAAAGGCTCTACACCCCTTTTTATATAATCAACTCAACCAACCCTGTTTTTCCTTCTAACCCACTTCTATTTTATGATACTCAAGCCCACACTAACTTACTCTTCATATTAGGCCCAAACCCAAATTGACCTAGAGTTCTGTTATTTCCACCTAATATGATATAAATAAGAAAATAGGGGTGTTACAGAATACCCGACATTTAACTCGATTAAGCGTATCCAGACCAATTATCTCCCACAATAACATTAACTTATCCGAATATTTAAGCTACCAAAAGCAGTTCAAGTTTCTTTCTCTCATTTCTTCTTTTTTCTCTCTCAGGCTTTATATCAAATACATTGACAAGCTAAGATAAAGCGTATGCAGACTTTCTCTCTCAGGATCGATGAGACTGGATTAAGCGTGTCCAGGCTTTCTCTCTCAGGATTGATGAGACTGATTCAATTTTCAATATTATTCCTAAGATAAATAATATTGACAACACAACTTGTGAAACCAATACTTAAGCTTTCTCATTAAACTACTTATTCAACAACTTGTGAAACGAATTTACGTAAGCTTCCTCATTAAACTACTTATTCGCCTTAAGCAGGCAAGTTGAGAAAACAAATAGTGTGATGAGTTCATCTAGGCAATTTATCGAACATTTAGTTTGTGTCAAATGTAGTGTGTCTGATTTTGTCTGTCTATGGATTTTTTTCAATTTCTTCAGTTGCTTCTACAATTCACATGAAGTTATTAGTAATGGTGATGTTAGTTATCTTCCTTAGAAACAAACATAGAAAATGAAATCATATTTGTAGTTGGATTTGTCCAAATTGAAACTCAGCAAATACACCACTTTTATTTATTTAGTTTTGCTGTAATTAATAACTTGAACATGTATTCATGTGTGAGATTAGAAGTTGTCTGTAAAATTAAATTGAGATTGAATCAATTGATTAACCAAGATGTATACGAAACAAACCCACTTTCAATTAATCAATATTTACAATCTTGCGTTCTTGAAATGTAGTTGCTTTATCATGATAACGGGATCAACTCTTGGTGAGCAAACATCATATGAAACTACAAGTAACACATAAGCTGATGTCAAGTACAACTCTCCTTTTTTTGGGGTTACATTGTCCTATGTACTACCGTCTCTTTGTATCGGTATGAAATAGAGAAAGAAAAGAAATATAAGACAAAATCAACATTAAAACCATAAACTTCCAGTTGATCAAAGGAAGAAATCACAAAAACCCTAAGCTTCAAAATCTACAAAAAGACTATTCACAATGGAGATTAATACTAAACACACCTGTCCTCTCCTTTGCAAGTGGGAAGACTAATGTAATGGCGTAGAGCCTAATCTCAGTTGATGATTTAGAGGACGTTGATAATCTGTAAGAACTTAAACAAATTAAACAAATGCATTGCTGCAAGACGAACATGAAAGAACTTAAAAATGGAATCGATGAGCACTAATGCATATCGAATATACATCCATGAATCCATAACTATACTAAGAGATACCAACACCACATAGACAAATTTGAACCTTACACATTGGTCATTTTGGAAACCTATATCAATACTCAATTCACTCTTCCATTTCTTTACAAGTACCAGAAACAAAGCAAATGTATACCCTCTATGTATGAGTAATAGACGGAAAATCTATATATTCAATGAATTGGGTTGAAATTGTATGTATACCGTAGGTATTTCTTTATTCAAAACAATAAAACTTTTACCTAGATGAAGCAGAACAGTTTCTCCCGTGCTAGCTTATATCGAGGATCAATTTGCATAAAGAACCTGAAAATCAGATATTTAGGCAATTTTGAAGGTTAACAAATCAAAATTCAAAATTAGAAAATGGATACAATGGATTAAAATATCTAATAACCATAAAATAATCTTAGAAACTCACAATTATAAGAACATAAACTAATTAAGAAGTAGAAAATAGACAAACAAAACTCGAATTACTTCAAATCAGACCTGATATAATCACCGACAATCTTCACTGCTATATAATATACAGTAGAAAACCAAATTCACTAAAATTTCACTGCTAAGTAATATAAACTAACCTCAAATCAGACTCAACAACCTACGTAGTCACCAACGCAGTAAGTTCTACCAATCGGTAAATCCTCATCAAAGCATTATTTCTTTGACCTGCAGGATAAAGTATAAACATTAGAGACGCTTAAGCATAATTTTGTGTTTGGAATCATTTCAAAAGTTCCAATTCTACACATTTCTTTGTTGTTAGGTTAGATCTCACTTGTTCTTTACAGTTTTAGGCAAAGAGTTCTGAATGTATATATATTTGAAGAGACGATCAATACTGACAAAAGTATTTGGTTAATGAAACCCAAGCAGAGTAATACACAAAATAATATTTATTGCATTCCTTCAAATAAATGTACGAGGACCTTGAATTAGACATGTCAAAATAACATTTTAGGGTTGAGAAAACAAAAATTATCTTCGCCAAATCAAAAGGACATGAAAATGCATCATCATAAGATGAACCCCCCAATAAAGCTTTCAAACTCTTACCTGAATACAACCTATTACAAGTTCAAATTTCTCTCATTGACTTAAATGGATGGAAGAAAAAGATTTGAAAGAAACAAAGAAAATAAAATAAAATAAAAGAGAAATCTACTTTTGATGATAATTTCACTAAAAAAATACAAAATCTAATGTGTGCTTAAGAAAACTATATATCCCTTACTTTCGGAAAACACATCGACTCCTATTTAGTAGTTAGATCATGATACAATAGAGAGTGACACCTCATGTTTGTTCCAGCAAGATTATCCCAATTTGCAATTCATCAAATATAAAGAAACCATGAAGATTAACCAAAAATCCATCAAACATAAACAACTCATGAAGGAAAAAAAATTTGTGAAGGATAGGAAATTAGGGTTTTTCTAACTTACCCAACTATGAGCAGCCATAACACAAAGCATTTCCGATCCTAGATGACAATTGCTTCAAACCAGAATTTTGTTGATTCTTACATATGTGAATAACCCGTACAATTGCTTCTCACCAGTGTTGAACCTAAGAATGATGAGGTGAATAACCCACCCAAGGTTCGAAAAAATGCTTGTCACATATGTGGAATGGTTAGTTGTTAATCCCGTACCTGCTATACGGCAAAATACTTTGTGGATTTATATCAAACATCTTTGAGCCTAGAGCTATAAAGGTGAATCTAATGGTTTGATCCACCATTGAGCATTAGAGATGATCTCCCCGAAGAAGTCAATCAGTGTGATCATATATTTAACTTTGATAACTTATATGTTAACTAATTTAACTATGACATATTTATTTAGTTTTGGTATTGTAAATCTATTTACTTTCTTTCATAATAGTATGATTTGAATGTTGTATTATATGCTTTATGAAAGGTATGGATTCCAGAAGAAACATATCTAAAGGTGATGAAGGTACCTGTCTAGCAGAAAGTGGGACCACAAATTCGATACTTCGAAATACAAAATATTTCTCGACCTTGAAATTATGTGAAGCAAATGCGATTAGTATCGCTGACTCATTAAGCCTTATAGAAGGCTCCGGAAGAGCTACTATAATATTGCCCCGTTGTACGAAAATAATTATTGAGGATGCTTTGTACTCGACCAGATCTCTGAAGAATCTGTTGAGTTTCAAAGACATTTGTCTGAATGGGTACCACGTCGAGACTGGGTCTGAGAATGATAAATAATATTTATATATCACCTCGAGTATATCATGCCAGAAGCGCGTTCTAGAAAGACTTGAAGCTCTTTCTTCTGGGTTATATCTTACAGAGAATAAAACAGTTGAATCATATGTCGTTGTCAACCCGAAGTTGCACGATCCAAATACTTATAAAATTTGGCATGATCGACTGGGACACCCAGGATCTACCATGATGAATAAAATAATACAAAACTCTCAGGGACACCCTCTTCGGAATCGGAAGTTTGTGATAGATAAGGATTTTACTTGCACTGGTTGCTCATTATAGTTTAATGAATATTTCTCTAGATCCAATGAATAGCTAATCTTATATTTAGGGTTTATGATGAAACCTATTATTGATCTTTTTAAGATATGTGATTTGATTAATTAAACCTTTTCATTGTGCTTTAATGTCTTTAAATACATGAATATGAAATGCTTTTATTAAGAATACCTCCCGAAATTTATATAGTTCATTATATTAAATTTTGAGTTATAAAGAAAGATGCTTAGTTGATTAATTATATGTGTTAAAAAGTGAACTAATATGGTGGATTCTAAATCCTAGATTTTTCTTTCTCATCTTACCCCCTTCCTATTTAGTTTGTCATTGTTTTATTATTTTCAAAACTAAATCAAAATTATTAAAGGTGGTGTTCATTTAAGATTTAGATAAAATTACTTGTCCCTTGGAACGATTTCTCGATTTACAAACTTTACTATAACTTGATCCCCTACACTTGGGGAAAAGACCTATTTTAGGCTTATCAATGCTGGCAGATCTAAGTCAAGAGGAACATATTCAAGTCAAGGTGGAGAATTGTTAGAAGTGACTCGAATATGGATTGGTATCAAATCCGGTTGAACCTACCGAAGCTTGGACCCATTAGCGGAGCTGATTACTGAGACAGAGCTGGTATGCGAAGCAGTGCTATGAGGCAAAACTGGACTCCGAGACAAAGCTGGAATGCGAAGCTAAGCTTATGTCGGTGATTAGTGTTTATTCGTGTATAATGTCGGTTGTAGAGAGAGAGTCGGTGAGGCGGTGGGGTTAGGGTTTAGTGGCT
Organism: Eschscholzia californica; assembly: GCF_041429995.1. Lineage (NCBI taxonomy): Eukaryota > Viridiplantae > Streptophyta > Magnoliopsida > Ranunculales > Papaveraceae > Eschscholzia > Eschscholzia californica. The sequence continues at coordinate 21,042,071 of NW_028238309.1, forward strand.
ATATAAACTAAACCCTAAGGAGATATCAAGAAGACACAATCTCACGAATCTCTTGTGTAAACTTGTTTGCTTATCACAGTGGAAATCATCGCGCCTTTGTCGCCGTGGAGTAGGTCTCACCAACCGAACCACGTAAATCTCTGTGTTCTGTTCTTAATTGTTCTTTAGTATTCCTATTGCTTGTCTTGGATTACTCGTATTGTTCACATTAACCCCGATTGGGCACAACAGATGGCATCAAAATGCGACGTTTGAATAACTTGATGATGTAAGACTACATCGTTCTAAGATATGATATTATCAGGGGGGAGTTTATTATCATGTGCAGGTTCATGTATCGCTATTTACGCTGTATACTCTTTTTCATTCGTCCAGTTTTTGTCCTAATGGGTTTTTCTGGCAAGGTTTTAACGAGACAGTATTTAGCGTATCCAACGTCACTCGGAATCTATTATTTGTATTCTTTTTTCCTTCTTCAGATTTTGTCCCACTAGTTTTTTCTGACAAGGTTTTAATGAGGCAATTATTTCAAGTGGTGGTCATCCAATAGGGAGTGTTATAATGGATGTGGATGGCCATAAAATCATTGGTTATGCAAGGGGATTTGGGTGCCTTTAATATACCTTTTCTTATCCAAACTCATATCTATAACAACCCATCATTCCTATAATACCACCTTGATGTGGTGTCACCTTATGGTAGCTCCATATGAGAAGTGTCATTGCATGGAGGCTTCATATGAGAAGTGTCATCTTGTTGATGACAACACACCATGCAAGTGACAACATATGGGTTATGTGTCACCTTCAAACTACTTCTCCCACCTATAAATAAATGTACATGGTGTACTGTTTGTATGAGTTGGTAAGAGATAAGAATTGGTAAGAGATGGAAAAGGTTTGGAAAGAATTCTTCTAATAATGTTTTCTTTAAGTTCATCACTTTGTTTTAGTATAGCAAATTACCTCTATCTATTTTCCTTTCTTTAATTCCATTAAATTGCATGCAAATATTGATACACTTTGAAGCAAATAGACCGACAATTTACAACATTCATTTAGGTTTTGCTTAGTTCTGTCTTCATTTTGATTGGAAGTATTCTATTGTTTATGTGAGTGTGAATTTTGTATGTGCCATTTTTTTTCGTGTTTTTTTGTAATTTTATTTGAGTCTAATTTTCGGTGTGCCGGAGGCACGGGCTATACCTAGTCTATTATACAGAACCTAATGTTTTGTGTTGACTGGGACAAACCAAAAGACAAATCTGACCGTTAGTTTTGTTATGCCCAATCGGGGTTAATGTGAACAATACAGGGTTAATGTAAAGAACAATCAAGAACAGAACACAGAGATTTACGTGGTTCGGTTGGTGAGACCTACTCCACGGCGACAACGGCGCGATGATTTCCACTATGATAAGCAAACAAGTTTACATAAGAGATTCATGAGATTGTGCTACTGATATCTCCTTAGGGTTTAGCTTATATAGCCACTAAACCCTAATCCCACCGCCTCACTGACTCTCATTACAACTGACATTATACACGGATAACACTAATCACCGACATAAGCCTAGCTTCCGCATTCCAGCTCTGTCTCGGAGTCCAGCTTTGCTTCAGAGAACTGCTTCGCATACCAGCTCTGTCTCAGTAATCAGCTTCGCTAATGGGTCCAAGCTTCGGCAGGTTGTACCAGGTTCGATACCAATCCATATTCGAGTCACTTCTAACAAATTTGTTAACCTACTCACTGAATTTTTTATATAAACACATAATAAATCTACATCCAATTCTTAGAGCATCTCCAATGCAACACTCAAGCTGAAAAACTCAAAGTGCCACCTACAATATTTAAGAGTTTATTATGAAAAACTCTCTCCAATGCAACACTCAATTTGGCAATTTATCATGACTCTCTCACTCCTCATGGAAATTGATCATACGGTTACATTTTATACAAATTGGGGTAATTAATTCTTGAAACTGAATAAGTTAGTTGGAGTTATTGACAAGGTTGTTTTTTTTTGTGGAAATTATGTTCATCGACCATTTTGGGTTGGATTGGTTAGATTGAATCTTGGTCATTAAACCATAATCTATTATAATCCTTAATGTCTCATTAATCCTAACTGTTATATGATACTAAATAGGTGTTGTTAGCCTCTCTATTGTCTCTCCCCATCCCTCATTTACCACCAGAATTCCAAATTGACTATTTTGTTTCATTTAGCACTTTAGCTGTTTGATCTATTACCCACCTCATAGAATAAAATAAATGTTCACCTTCTCACTAAATCCCAGTTAAATCTTGGTTGTCTATTTCTTTTCATTTCAAATCTTGGCCTTTAAATCTGAAAGAGTCCATCATACAAGTTCAACTGAAATCTTGGCCTTTATATCCTCAATTTATATTACCTCCATTAAACACATTAAATGACTTTCTCTAATATATTCTTTTGCTCTCTGTTTTCTTTCCCCTTTAAACGGCCAATTTCATTACCTCCCATTATACCCTTATAGGAAAGATAAGAAGAGAATGGGATTAGGCAAACACAAAATCGTTTAATTTAATAGATAACGGTTCAAGAACATGTTCAGTTCATCGTTCATCACGAATCCAAAAGGCTGGACATGCGTCATAAATTTACTCTCAGGGTTGGGCTTACTATGGGTGCTAATGTAGCAATGTATGTGTCCACCACCCTTTGGTGTAACGGTTGGACACCCCTCTTAAGACCATGAGGTCGTGGGATTGAGTCTCGGTGGAAGCAGTTGCCATCAAGATTTATCCTATGCAATTTAGCTATGAAAAATGCAATAATTTGTCAGGCTTTAGGCCTCTTCGTTGTCGGGCTTTAGGCCTCTTTCATTCTCAGTTTAAATTAGGCGGTTATCGTGCTCATTACATCTCCATGATGCATCAATGCCTTGTAACGACTTACGTAGACCGTAGTCGAATTCTCAAAAAAAAAAATGTATGTTGATATTCCTTCATATTGTATCCTCTTACTTTACATTGAGAAACCTGACCTTATCATACTTGGCTAACATGTCAATTTTTGAAGTTCTTACATTAGTGTTATCTCTTTTTTATTCCTGGGAAATTTGAGTTTTCATCTATTGTACTAAGTTTTCGAGTTTTTCTTTGGTCTAGGTTATTAATGACGTGTATTTGAAGGTACCCAGTAGCCTGATTGCTCAAATGGCCACAATTAACCTTTGCTTCAACTCTGTGGGGAACTTGGTATCATCTTCCTTGAATGTTCTTTTAGTTTACCAAATGTCTAAATCAATGTTACTGGTTCTTTATTGAAAATACCAATTCTTGAAGTTTCTTTTATGTTCTTGAAATAGATAGTTCTTCAGATATTTATGATTTGATCATCTTCTTCCCCGCTTTAAATTCTATATTCCGAGTATTAAGAAATACTATGTGTTCTTTTTACTGGTCTTGTTAGTTACAAGAAAAGGTGGAAGAAACAACACCACACATCATTGTCGGAAGAGAGAAAAAAGAAACAACAACATAAAAGATATACAACCTTTTGTACATAATAATTATTGTAAGCTTCACAATTATTAGGGCGAGCTTCTTCTCCTTCTGATTTTTGTAAATGATTTTTTTGACATTTTGATTGATAACAGGAAGTTTCAAAATGTATTAATGTTCATTTCTTATATCACTTTTCTCTGAAATAAAGTTTTACTTACTAGGCACATTTCTAACCAAAAAACATGTTGGACCAACTCTCAATCGTTGGTAATTATCTCTAGAGCACTATCTATTTCGTTGTCATTAGCTTTGAAGCTCATTTTTGGAGAATTTGAATGTTCACGTAATAAGAAAGTTAAAAAACTTATTGTTGGAGAACGAGTAAATTCTCAATCGAGTTCAGAGATTTTCGTAAGAAAACCTGTAAGACCCTCCTATTTTCTTATGTATATCTTCCTGCTTTATTCCATTATAGACGAATATTCTCTGGTTTCATTTGGTTTGTTGTAATGATATTTGCAAGACTGCTTAGGGTTCAAGAGGCATTTTTCAGTGTCGAAAGATGTTCTAAGAATTAAAGAAATTTTTTCTTTGTCTGCCACCAACAATTCCACCTTTTCAAAACTGATGGAACTCATTTAGTGTTTCGTGCTTCAGTAGCATTCTTAGAGCTTATTGCTTTATTAGCGACGATGAACTCTTATTTGATTAAGATGAATTATGGTATCTTCTATTCGTTCTTCAAACAACTTTTTTAAGCTAAAACCTCGACGTGCGCTTTAGAAACAGGTTTATTGGTTTTTGGTGTTTTATCATCTTCTTACTCTCATTGTGTATCAATACGTTTTTTCTATCGTATCTTTTTTTATCTCCTTTTTCATATCGTTTTTATCTCTTTTTTGTATTTTTGCAGGTTTATGAATAGCAAGCAACTTCGGGCGAAGTCAACCTAAAGTTTGTAACATTCAGTTATAGAAGTTGCACACATTGATGTTATTTATGGAAATTTGCATGGGATGCAGTATAACTTTAATGACTCCATTACAAATGGATAATCAAAACCAATTTTACAATTTGGTTTGATGTTGTTTTCTGTTTACTTTTTCAGATAGTGGATTATTGATTAATTTTCATTTAGATCTTGTATCATTATCATTTCTGATATAATCTCTTGCAGTGTTCAACAAACTTATCCGTGCTCTATGGACACGTGGATGTAGCGATTGTATGGTAGTGGTGACCAAGGTGACAAAATATGGTAATGACCCGGCCGGTGAAATGATGTAAAAAATAGATTAAATGTACTTGATATTTTTTTTTAAATATTTCAAATGTATAATATACATATATAGTGTTGTCGGGGGTACTCTTTCACAAGGCATTGTTAAGAGAAACTTAATTATATTTCAGTTTTGGTGGAAATTTAGGTGCCATGGAAATGTAAATATTTTGGTCATTTTGACCCAAAATATTTTAAAATTTTGGTGAAAACCTGATACCCGACCGCCCAATACCCGAGAAACCCGAAAGGTTTTACAGACTTGGACGTGTTCTGGACATTAGGATTTTTAAAATAACCCGCCTGATTAAGCCCGAAAACCCGAATGAACAGATAGTTTAAAAGTCTTACCGACCCGAGGATTGACATGAACCCGACCGGCCCAACCCAGACTGATTCCCACCCGTACTCCGAAAGCACTCCATAAGGACAAATATTTGTGTTTCAAGAAGTTGACCAAAAATGCCAACAACTGGTAACCGAGTTGGTGGTGTATTTAATCCGTAACACGAAAGTCTCAAGTTCCATTCAATGAAAGTGTAAATCCAGAATTTATTGAACTTGAGAATAAACAAAGTAGTTAGATGGACTTTAAGCCACTAATTTAGTCTCAACGCCCTTATAATGGCTATCGTAGTCATTGAAGAGGAAAATATGAACAAACAGAAATCTTATACAGACAAAAAATAACAAGGGCGCCGATATAATACATTTTATTTGATATTCCTCGAAGGAAGATAAATCTCCTCCTTTCCATGAACCATAGTTTTATTTCTTCTGCCCCATTTCTAGTTACTAAATCTAGAGAGAGATCAAGTGTTAGATGAGCATTGTTGAATATGACTAGATCAGACAAATCAAAGACACCCATAATTTAGAACCTTCGTAAAACGAAAAAAAATATTTCTTATTCAAACTCAAAACTTAATATGCTAGTTTTTTTCTTCATCAACATAGAGTTTTAATGAATAATTGTAAGAATCTTAGATTTTGAGGAAAGACTTGAGTATAGTTTCTAAGGTTTTAGAAATTTTAAAACCAACAGTTTGTTGCCCTGCTCGTGTTTAGTGGGAATTTCACGGAATTCGACCAATTACATGAGACTTTGCCACGAAATATGGGGGTTAATCTTCATCCATAAGATTTTTCTTTCACCGTTAGGGGCTTGCAGAATAAAAGAGTGGGTTAATTTGAGATATTAAAACTTAGGTCTTATATTTTTATATGTTTGAGAATGATACGGGTTGCAGCTTAGTTCTAGCAATGATGAAAGAAGAGGAGAAGACCCTCTTTTGTTTTATGTTTGAAGGTAACAGAGAAAGATGAAGAAGAAGAAGAAGAAGAAGAAGAAGAAGAAGAAGAAGAAGAAGAAGAAGAAGAAGAAGAAGAGTAGGACCCTCTTCTGTTATATGTTTGAGGGTGGTGGAGGTTGTAGAGTAAGTTGAAGTAATAGTGAAAGAAGAAGACGACGAAGAAAAAGTGTTTTTTTCCTAATCTAGTGTATTTGTTTTAATCTTTAGATTTATTTTTATTTTTATTTTAGGTGTTTATTGTTGCACACCCCCTAATTAAATATAAGTCAAATAAGTCGGTTGACTTACACAGGCCCCAATAATTTGCCCATATAAGATTTTTATTTGTCCATATATTAGCTACCAAGATCTAACCACATTATAAAAGAGCGTCAAGTCATGCAGGTTGTCCATAAAAATTATGATTCATTTCTTTTGCCCATTTAACTCTTAATACATGATCATTCAAGTCAGGTTTCTTTGTTATTGGGATAGGCGAATTCGTATGGATCCATTCCTCGAAGGAACCGGGCATGATAATTTTTCATCATCCGGCTCAAGCAAGAATAATAGGAAATCAAATCAAATAGAGTCATAGAATATACCTTTATGTCAGCCACTCAGCCATACCCAAAAATATATGCCTGTATGTAAAATACTGGATACAATTTCCGGAGTTGCAACTACGCATTGCAAAGAACTTACTTCTTACATATAAGTGCTCAATACCCAAGTAGGCTTACAAATTTGATCATGATCGAATGCATTTTAAGTCGTCTCATACCTTGAGGTTGTGTTACGCCCCAACATCTCGCGAGTCTTCTTACATACAACATACAAAAGATTTACTTGTTACTAATATAGTCTACCCTTTATTCTTCTTTAAATCCCTTGTTTCACTCAAACAGTATCGTAAATGGTAATCGATGCAAAGGAAATGAATGCATTTCCAACTATTAAGTGGAAGATAGAATGTAATCTGGAAAAAATTTCCTAACTTACAAGAATTTTGGGCGGAAAACTATTTTGTTCCACAAGCTCTCAACCACAATATTTTATCTGCATTGGCAAGAATCGGCAAACTGCTAGAAGTCGAGGTCTGCACAATGAGGTCCCAAGCAATTCTGGGCTAGTTAGAGTACTCAGCTAAACTTTCGAAAAGCATTAAATCTCAGGATGTTATTTTTCCGAAAAGGTATAATACAATTCCTTTTGGACTCATGTGGAGACAGTTACGTTCGTTAGAACAAATAATCCACTATCAGGAAAATTGATGCAATGTTGCGCACATTAACAGGACAAACGAACACCGGTTCTAGATAAAGGACCACTGAAAGGCTAAACTCTCTTCCCGAGTGACGGACTACTACGATTTATGGTTCTCTTCTCCTACTTCATGTCCATTTTGGAAACATCGCATAGGTCCGAGACGACATTACTTTTCCTTTTGTATTTGTCCTTTGTCTAGATGACCAAGGGAGTAAGGTTGGAGGGTAACATGTCATTTTTTTCGTGGGACATCAGCACATATAACCTAATTGGATAAATATTGACTCATCAGATCTAGTCCAACTTATGTGATATAAACATTAAAAGCTGAGCAAACCTGGTATTTCGTGATAATACCCAAACCTGTATCTACAACTTAAAAGGAATTGCTAGCACCCATATGCTACAAAGTTCTGAAGCAGGTTAAGAATATACAACTTTAAAGGATGAAAAGCAAAGAAACATAGCCAAGGATGGATTGCCCATGAAAGAGAGACATCAGCCACTAGTTCTCACATCCAATTAGCTTGAGAACTTCGTGAACCCGTCAGACTGGGATAATGGTACTGCTGATGCCTGTCGCGAGTAGATCCTCCACTTTCCGCGGAGAAATCCCGGTCTATTTCAAGGGAAAGGTAGCCCGATAAGCAGGGTCCTGGAGACTCAAACGTCCCATCACTGTTGAAAACACTAATGACCTGAGAGCAAGAGGTGGTGACACTAGATTGAAGAACTTCAGATAGATTTTCCTGTGCTTGTGGAATAGATGACGACGACTCTGATATTTTGTCAGTGTCAAAGGGGCGAAAAGAAGGCCCGGGTTCCTGCAGTTTCTTCATATTGAGAAAACGTCCACCAGTTCCCCTCACCCTCTTGATGGCGTGTAGATGTCGAGACTCATGAAGATATGGCTGCAAAATATACAGAAGAAGTGAATAACTAGATCTTGGTGAATCATGAAAATTTCTATTTCTCACTTGGTTCTCTTGTCTTCTTTCGTCCCCAAGTTCATGCAACTATGTGAGGTCTACTTTGGAATAAAGTCGACCAATTAGATAGTAGAGGGGAGGTGACTTCTTGTACCTTTCGCTCTTTGAGGAGTTTGTTCCGGGCCTCAAGCTTGGCCCGCGACTCTCTGCGTCTGAGGATCCCATGATACTGTTTTGCATTGACATAGATGGGCTGGTTTCCCATAAGGTGAAGAGGGAGTGGCACTCGTGCGGATACACTCATCTCAGGGGAGTGAATCTGTTTCCAGAAACAAGTATATACAATGATCAGAATTCTTTTTTTTTTTTAAAACCAGACATTTAGATGAGTAAATTTACATCGGCAAGCAGAAACAATCAGTTTTGAGGCATTAATTATGCAGAAATCGTCTCTTACTTTAGGTTATGGGTTTTAGTTGGTTCTCACAAATTGTCTCATTATTAAGGAAAGGCAACGAAGATAATATACGAGCTTGTTTTATGGCAATAGTTATTAATAGTAGAAAGACAACACAGCTTTTAGAGATTTTTCTCAGGTAATTTGTCTTTCTTTCTTATCAATTACTGAAACTAAGCCCTGTTTCTCTTGTAATCTGTCAACCTCAAACTCTTTTCTCTCTTCATTTTGAGTAATTTGCTGGATTAGGGTAGTTTTAGTGAGGTCTTACTACCTCTTCTATCATCTCTTTTTTTCTCTCATATTTCCTTGGCCTTTTACTGAGAAGTTTGGACATCACAAAAAAAAAAGTTATATTTCAACTGATTACCTGTGTTTGCTCGACGGAAAATTGGAAAAGAAAGCACTAAAATAAAGCATGAAAAAAGGAGAAGATTTGAGAAGTCAAATGACTTCATTGTTAAGGGACTTAAAGTGTCAAAAACTCACCATAGTTCGTATTCTGTAACCAGCCGATAACCCGTCAAAGTGAGGATCAGTGAAAGAGTAAGGACGGTAAGTCTGAGAAGGGAAATGATGACAATGGTTATTCTTATCCCCACATTCACAAATGGAAACCATAACCTGAATCATGCACAAAAACTTACCATAGACTGATTATAATGAAGTTGTGAAGAAGGTAAGTCAAAAAGTTGTGAAGGAGGTAAGTCAAAATGCTGAGCTCCTTCCGACAAAACCAATTTACTGTGAGCTTCCATTCGTATTTCTTCACTTCCTAAGTGGAAGAATAAGAAGTATGTAAGTACGGTTATGCGCTCAGATTAATCTTTATGTCAGAGAGAAAGTATATATCAAAATCACCATAAAGGTCAAACGGCAAAGGTAAAAAATGATGAAATAAATCAAGTAATGCTTTGGTGCTATAAAAATTAGAGAAACTTATATTAGACTAACCATGTGGTTTAACTCCTTCTGTGGCTGACACATAGACAGATTGATCAGTGGACTGACTCGAGGAAGAGTCTTGGTCTTGCAGCGGTAAACCTAATCGCTTCACATTTTGATAATGTTGGAGTGGTGTGTCCAGATTTGAGCTTACGCTCTTCGAGAGACAAGAATGTAAAACCTGTGATCCAGAAGAGTTCCACAATGATGGAGAACTACTTTCGTAAGGGATCGTCGAAATGCTAAAATTTTGATGCAATTCTTCTTTTTGAATGTTCTGTATTTCCATTCTCAATGTGTTTCACCACTATTGCTTGTTACGGAAATGCCTGCAAAAAGAAATCACAACTAACACCGAAATAAGCTCTCCGGAATGAAACCATTTAGAGACTCTAAAAATGGAAAAGATTTTGGCACAGCAAAATAGCAACGGCATAGATTCATCAACTGTTTTGCACAATTGGACTATGAAGTACAACCTGCATAGACGGAAATATTAAACCTGCACCAACTGAGGTAATGGAATCTGAGTTAAAAAATGCGTATGAGCATCTGCTGGAAAAATTACATGGAATTTACTAATTGTAGTCCTATCGTGAATCTAGGTTGATTTAATTAGATTAGGTTAGTGGGTATTTAGAGGATTACTAGATTACGTTAGTCGTTACAAGGCATTGATACATCTTGAAGATGTGATAAGCACGATACCGCCTAATTTAAACCATTAATGAAAAAGGCCTAAAGCCCAACAACGTGAAAGAGGCCTAAAACCCGAGAACGTGAAAGAGGCCTAAAGCCCGAAATTTTTTATTACATATTTACTTTATTTATTGCCTAAATTACATGGGATAAATCTTTATGGCAAACTACTTCTACCGAGATTCGATCCCACGACCTCATGGGCTTAACAGGGTTGTCCAACCACTGCACCAAATGGTGGTGGACTTAAATAAATCATGTATTTGCACTTTCATGGGAATCAAACTTGGGACCTTCGTTATGCGAAGTGGTAAACTACTGAGCGATTGTAAACATTCTACTTAAAAGCCACCATTAATCCAATTCGGATATCCAATGGATCAAACAGAGACATAAAAGTGAACCTGATAAAAGAAACGAGTTTAAATCATTTCCTCAATCAACTTTGAACTTTTTTGGAAGAAGATGAATTGTAAATAAAGAGAGTGACTGGAAGGGTTCTTCATTCTGCCCAAAATTGTAATACATCAAACATGCAATAAGAACCATACAGCCACCATTATCTAATATCGGAACGAAAATGATACGGTAAACATCGAAAAACAGGACTACCCAAATCTGGAAGGACTAGAATTTTAGTTCTTTTAAACTATGATCAGATTATAAAAACAAGACCACCCCAATCTTAGAAACAAACATAAGATGAGAATTACAATCTTGTGGAGTTAGTTATAAAGAAGCAAAAACAAAGAATACTATTAAAACCCAAAAAAAGAACACACCCAAAGACTTCAAAATCACCAAGGAATCAGGTTTTTAATATCTTATCTTCATCAACACTAATATTATTATCAAACCCATGATTTAAAAGATAACAAGAAAGAATATCACAACAGAAGAAAATTAAGTTAAACAAGAGAAGACTTTTTATCTTGATTTTTATTGTGCTTAGAATAGAAGGAGAAGAATAGAGTGATAAATACTAGTAATCAATAGTATAAGAAAAAAGAGATGAAGTTATGTACCTTTAGAGGGAGAGTGGATGGAGAGGAAAGAGAAGTAATGATGTTGGGATAGATCTAAGCATGTTTCCTGTCTTGAAACAATGAAACCTAAATCCAACTATGTTGATTCTGCTACTTGTATTTAAAAAAATGTAAAACTTTTTTCACTTGACAATAATGGTGGGTCCCCTTATCTGTCTGACTTGGTTTCTCTCCAATCTAAACCAAACCAAAAACAACCCCCCTGGTCCTCTCTACTCTTCTTCTGATTCATGAGTCCTGACTCCAAAACAAACCTCTTCCCACTATTTTATTAGGATTTTTGTTTTGTTTTTCTCACATAAGTAGTACTTGGCGTTTCTGCCGCCCTGTTTTAAGTTTAGAGTTACTTATTTTATTTTAGTCCCTATTTTATTTTGATGAAAGTTTCAAGTTTAGAGTTAAGCCAAATTGAAACTTTTTATGATAACTTTCCAATAGCTTTCATACTTCAACAAAATCTAAGGTTAGAGCATCTCCGATGCAAAATTTAGAATAATCTCTATTTATTCTATGTGTCAAGGTTCTAATTGAGATTCTCACTCTTAGAGCATCTTCAATGGGATACTCTAATAAAAACTCTAAAGTCTAGTTGTCAAGTTTCAAATAAAGATTCTCTAACCTAACTGTCAATGTAGAGACACTCTAAATTTTTTTGGTCTCCAATGAAGATCTCTAAAATCTCTCTACTTAATACACATTTCACTCTTAAATTGAATATGAAAAAAGTAGTTAAAAAGAAAAGGTTTCTATTGGTTTAAATTTTAAAGTGACATTTAGAGAGTCTCAAAGAGACACTCTAGTTTTAGAGTTTCTCTCTCTAGACACTCTATAATAAATGTGTCCACCTCATATTAGAGTGTCTAACAAAGTGTTCCATTAGAGATGGTTTTTTAACAAAAATCCCAAAATATCATATGTGGCACTCTAATTGTTAGAGATTGAGTGTCCCATTGGAGATGCTCTTAGGTGGCGAAAATAGAGATTCTCAGTTTTTTGTGTCTCCAATGCAAAACTCTAGACTCATCTTATTTACTTATTTGGCATAGTTATTTTTGTAAGTAAATAATTAGTTATTTAAAAAATATAGAAGACTCGATTTCTAAGGTTGAAAATCAAATATTCATGAGTTTGACAATTAGAGTTATCTCAAAAGGGCACTCTATCTCTAGAGTGTCCTCTTGAGATATCTTTATTCCACTCTCGACACATCATCTTAGAGATCCAAATAGAGTGTTGTATTGGAGAGAGCTTTTAAGAAAAAACTCTAAAATTCATATGTTGCAATCAGAGTTTCTAAGATTAAGTGTTGCATTGGAGATGCTCTAAGATAATAGAGTCCATGGCAGTCGCCGTTTGGACGGTGTAATACAAATTAAATTTAGGGCCCCTTAAGTTTATATAGCTTTAATTTTGTAGAGAATTTATTTCTATAAAAAGCACTACTTTTACTTTTTTTGCTCCGAATAAGAATAAATTTCGATGAAAACGCAAAGAAATAATGTTTGGATATATTTGATTTCTTGAAATCTAATATTTATGTTTATATATGTTTCAAATCGTCAAATGACATTTTTATTTTTATGTTGGCCGGATAAAAAATTTATCTTTACGCCCCAAAATGGCGCCAATAATGTTGTGTAAAGTTAAAAATGTCATTTTAACAAAATATTGATAACATTTCATTTTCAACTATAAAAAATAAAAATGTTTAGTATTTGGGGAAATAAGAAAATTTTCCGGGGTACAAAGACTTTGTCAAAAATTGGTCAACATTAATTGACTAATTTTTTTTAAATTGTTATAGAGAGGAATCATTTTGAGTGAAATTTTTTTGCTTTCTTTTTTATTATCCACAACTCCACCACCATTTTTTATACACTCCGGGAATAGTCGCCGACAAACGATTATTGCGAGCAACCTTCAAATTCTTTTTAGAATTACTCTCCTCCTTCCACCACCTTCGACCACCATCAACGTCATTGCATCTCTTTACTCTCATTCTCTCTCTTCTCATCTCTCTCTTTCTCTTCCATTTGTTCTTTAGCTGTTTTTGGGCGAAGAAATCGCCTTCGCCAAAAAACGACGACGGTTTCGGAGAAACCCCAACCAACCTACAAGGGTTATCCCCAAACCACTAGCCCAATCTAGTTTTGGGATTTTCCCAAACTAGGTCGGTTTTTTGGCGAAGGGGGTCTTCTCTTTCGCCGAATTAAATAAAGAGACATGGTTGAGGAGAGAGATAGAGGAATAGAGGGAGAAGAAGGTGGAGGTGGACGGAAAGAAGAAGAAGAAAAAAAGAAGGGAAAAATGGTGGTGGCGGCCGGATTTGTGGTGGTGGTGGTGCCCGGACTTAGTGTTGGTGGTGGGAGATGAGGAAGAAGAAGGCGATTTGTTTCACTTTAAAATTTTGCATCCCGAAAAGTTTATCAAAATTCGCATCTTCCCTTTAAAAATTTCTACCGTGAAAAAATATTGTTATTTTCCTAAAGCGCCGGCATACAAATATCATTTGACAACATAAAGATAACAACAATGTCATTTCGTTGTGTAAGGGTAAAAATGTCATTTTGATAACATAAGAGCTAAAAATATCATTTTGACAATATAAAGTGTAATAGGGGCAAATAGTTTTATCCAATAGTCGAATCCTAAAAATATGATTATAATCTCATCGAAATTAGTTTTCAACCAAACAATTCAATAACGAGTAACAACCAAATGAAAGAGCTTTTATTTTTACAGGATGTGTGTCGTGGAATACTTTATATGGGAACGCTTTTATTTCATTGGAAAATTTTCTCTAATATTGCTAAGTCAAATATTGATTAGCCTTGACTAGTCAAGAAGTCAACTGATTGACTTGGGGCAGCACGTATAGATCTCAGAATACATGTGAGTGAGACTTTGGCAAAACCAGTATAGAGGTAGATGCGAAAGAACTTTGCTACCCGAGCCCAGACAAGGGAAGTCCATATTGATGAAGTAGAAAAGTGGTTTTCCCGACTATTTTACTGGTGAATTGTTTCTTTGTTTGGGTCGAACTTAGGTGAAAAGAACCTCCAAAAATAGAGAAAAGCACTCTAACGCCCAAGTCAGTGGGGTATTTTTGCAGTATTTAAAAAAAGATAATTAAAGAGTCTGAGTGGAGAAGATGACTTTTGATCCCTTAATAGGGCAAACTTGAGAGAAGACAAACGAGGTGTAATTAGAGTTCGACATAATTAGCTACTGGTTAGTTTTTATTTGAAGTTATTTAATTGTCCTTTATTCTTTATTTTAAAGTTATTCTATTGTAAGTGTCGGGTACTTTAACTCGTTGACAAATTCAATAAAAATAATAGGGCAAACCTGATATGCTTATTTAAGTTTGAATGACCGTGTCAGAGCACGGTGAGATGATGCGGTGGTAAGACTCCGATCCTGATGACAATACCATACCTGCATGGCCATTTAGAGAAACTATCTAATAAGTGAGTATCTTCTGTCAGTGACAAATCCTCAGGCACACACACACACACACATTTAGAGAAACTATATAATTAAAAGACGCCTTCCACTAGACAATTTTACTGGATCATGTGAGAAAAAGAGACACCTTTAACACTATTAGGGATGCACTCACATCAACAATATTTTTTGTTCAAATTGGTGGTGATGTGTAGCACCCCAAATCCCAAATCTCAAGCTAACCGCCTTGAAATCGAAGATTTGAGACCTTCAAACTGGATCCACGAGCAACGTCTACCATTAGTGCACAATCAATACCTGAAAAACAAAATAGTTGGGTTAAAACCCAACTGCAGTAGATTTCCTCAAACCTAAGTCTCGGGCAGGCAAGCTCAATCCCCAATCAAGCAAATATTGCATTCATATTTATGATTGACGTTATCTGAAATTTAACGTGACAACTAACATAATACAACGAGATTTACCTCATACATGTAGAAACTAATAATTTATATTCTTGATTATTAGGCTTTCAACGTCCTCGCATTCTAATCCAATAACTCTCATAATACAACAATCTTTCTCCTTTTCAATAGATATAAAAAGATCACACTTTTAACCAAGATAGACCTTTATATATAGAACCCAAACTTAACAATTTAGTCGACAAAATATTATCCCAAAAGACACAATCATCAAACCCTCGTCGAATGATATGACAAGTTGGTGCCCAAGTTGTATAAGAGGGTGGTCCACAAAGTTACCCTTGTGTTAGCGCCGACCCCATACGCTCCATACCTAGATCGCATCCGGTAGATAGGGTCAAACCAACCACAAAACTCTCACAATTCTCCACCAACCCCATCACATACAAACAACCAATAGTAATATGACAAGTTGGTCTCCACGTTGTATAAGAGTGTGGTCCACAAGGTTACCCTTGTGTTAGCGCCAACCCCATACGCTCCATACCTCGATCTCATCCGGTAGAGAGGGTCGAACCAACCACAAAACTCCCACAATCCTTCACCAACCCCATCACATAACACACACACATAATAGCATCACACCACAAACATTGACTCTTATAAATAATTACAAACAAGTTCACCAAACCATTCAAGCCAAGAACAGATACAAGTCAAAAAGGATGATGCTCATAATAGATCCTCACATGGATCACAACCTCAAACAAATAAATAACAATAATAGTTAACAAATATAGACTCACCAATATAAGGGATCATCTACCTAGAAAATACATTGCTTAAAGAATGGAAATCATGTGAATTATCTCAATAAATTCGTTCATTGGAGATTGTCTCGACACCTTACACAAAAGAAACTATCATAGGCCCTCACTCGGAACTCCAATCGATACATCGTTTGAAGCATTAGAAAGTATATGAATACCCCTTTACAACCATATAGGAAACACACCCAAATTCATTACCTATCAATACCAGATTCAGTTCTAGTATAGATCGAAATACAACAATGACTGTTCTGACACCTCGTACGAAAACTACTATAACTCCTCACTCAGAACTCCAATTAATGAACTGTTTGAACCAATAGAAAGTAGACAAGTAAACCTTTCCATCCATATAAGAAACACAATGAGATTCATCATCAATCAATACCAGATTCAATGTTAATCTAGACTGAAATACAATAGGGACTGTTCTGACACCTAGTACGAAAACTATTATAACTCCTGACTCGGAAGTCCAATTAATCAACCGTTTGAACCAATAGAAATTACACAAACAGACCTTTCCACCCATATAAGATAAATACTGAGATTCATCATCAATAAATACCAGATTCAATTTTAATCGAGACCGAAATACAGTAGGGACTGTTCTGACACCTAGTACGAAAACTATTATAACTCCTCACTCAGAACTTCAATTAATGAACCGTTTAAACCAATAAAAATTAGACAAACATACCTTTCCAAAATTATAAGATACACACCAAAATTCATCATCAATCAATACCAGATTCAATTTTAATCTAGACTAAAATATTGCCCTCTATAGATTTTCTATGAAATTCAAGATAGAATTAATGTCGAAATCATTCTTTATAGAACTTATGTGATTAACAATACTAAACCTATCATGGAATAAATTGAAAAAGTCTACAAAAGAATTAGGAGATAGGAAATCTACCTCTTTTTGCCTTAGATGACATCAAGACCACAATCATGCCTCTTTTTCTCTCTAGAGAACTCCATCTCTACCTCTTTTCTTCATTATTCATTCTTCCTTCGCTAAGGAGTGGTTTGTTGACGATTAAGAAGATATACCAACTATATCATAAATAATACATAGATTTCTTCAATTTATTCATCAAAATCTTCTCTAAAGAATATTATATCTCTTTCTCTCTCTAAGTTTTGTTCTAGATCTACAAAAAAACTCTACACCCCTTTTTATAGGTCGCGGCTTTGGGATATAAAGAAAAATCTCCGGAGAATAAAGGCTTAGTCAATCAAGTTTGACTTCAGATTCATATTCATTTTTTAGTCCAAAAAAAATTTGATTGTTCTTTAGCCCTTAATCTTTATCTTCATTCTCAACTTACTTACACCCAAAAGTTTCGACCACCAGCACCATAATTTCCGGCCACCAGCACCATAATTACCGGCCACCATCATTTTATTCTCTCCTCCCTCTCTCTCTCCACTTCCTTCTTCCCTTCTCTCTCTTTCTTTTCCTGTCAATCTCTTTCTCTCTCTAAAACCCTTGATCTTCTTCAACTCGGTAATGAAACAAACACCCTCAAGGTAATTTCTCCCTCTAACCAGGAACCCTAACCACTGATTTGCTTAAGGTAACACTCTCTCTCTCTTCCACATCTCATTCTGCCTACACGCCGGTTTGAATCATGTACGTTTCATCTGTTCTTGCAGGATAGGGTAAAAAGACCGATGACAAGTGAGTTTTCGTTGATAATCTAGAGTTTAGGATCTGAAAATTTTATAAGTTTTTCACCATTTCAGATTTGGTGTGAAGAGAAAAGGTATTCCTAAAAAAAGAGTTGTGCCAAGTAGTGATGGAGCACGAAGAAAAACAAAGAAGGATAAGCCAATGAAAGATCCTAATAAACCTAAAAGACCTGCTGTTGCTTTCTTCCTCTTCATGTAAAGATTATTACTATTATTTTTTCCTTTGCTTTTCAAATCCATGATTCTTTTAAGAGATTATTAGGGTTTTCCAAAAGTTTCTCAAACTCTCACCGTCTAGTTTAGGATTTTGTAAAAAGAAAAAACATCTTAACAACAAATCAGTCTTTTGTAAGTTTTCAATACTAAGTTGAAGAAGGTTGATCCTAACAGATCCGAGATCTGCTGAGGTTTTAGAGAGGGAAAGTGTGTGATAAAGAGAGAAGAATGGGGGGAAAAAAAGAAAAATAACGGAGAAAGAAAGAGAGGAGGCGAGATAACAAAATAGTTGTGGTCGGAAATTATGGTGGTGGTGGCCGAAATTTTTGGCTGAAAGTGAGTTGAAGATGAAGACGAAGACTAAGGGCTAAAAGCAATCAAATTTATTTTTGGACTAAAAAATGAATATGTCTATTAAGTCAATCTTGATTGACTTAGTCTTTATTCTCCGGAGATTTTTTTATGCCCCAAAGCCCCGGACATAATCAACTCAAGCAACCCTATTTTTTTCCTTCTAACCAACTTCTATTCTATGATACTCAAGCCCACACTAACTTACTCTTCATATTAGGTCCAAACCCAAATTGACCTAGAGTTTTGTTATTTCCACCTAATTTCATATAAATAAGAAAATAGGGGTGTTACATGATGTGAGTGCATATAACAAAAGGTGAGTGCATTTAACAATTCCCTTAAAATTTTATTTTTCTTTTACCAAGCCCAACCTGGCTAAAGGTCAGAACAGATGGCTTCTAAAAGCACCACTTACTTATACAAGCCTCACATTTTTTGACAAGAAAGAGGAAGAGGATGATAAATCATAAATTAAGGCATCAGTCCTTCAAACCCTAGCAATTTTTGAGGCTAAACTCTCAACTATTAAAAATGTACAGGCAAGCATATCCTTACTCAATTTAGTCTTTTCGCACCATCAAAGCATATGAAAACAGAAAAGAAGATGTGGCCCCTTTTCTCATTATTTATGTAGGACAAACAAGCATTTTACTTCAAATATTTCTCTTAGGATTTGTTTCAAACGCGTGAAAATTGGGTTAGGAAATCAAAGCATATGACAAGCAGTTTACTTCAAACATTTCTCTTAGAGTTCGTTTCAAACGCGGAAAATTGTGTTAGAAAATCAAAGCATATGAAAAGACGACGTTGCCCCTTTTGTCATTATATACGTAGGACAATTGGACAAGCGGTGTACTTCAAACACATCTCTCAGGGTTCGTTCGTTTCAAACGCGTGAAAATTGGGTTAGAAAATCAATTTTCGTAGGAATCGATTTTCCGTTGTTTGTTACAACTAAAACAGTGTGAAAACGGAATCCCCCTAAAGAGAGAAATTTTGGAAAAGACAGTGAAGATTTTCACATCTAAAACATGGGAAAATCGTTTTCCCATAGTTGTCTCTCCTCCCCTCGCCTTCTACTCTCATTCTCAATCCAACTCTAAGTTCTCTTTCTCTCTCACCGTGGCTCTGTTCCTCCCTCTTAATCTCGAAAATCTCTTTCTCCCACCCTCACAACAGACTCGTTATCTCTATCGCTCTCCTTTCCTGCAAACTTCAAAACACAAACCAGAAAATGTATGACAACAAAAGAGATAAGATTATGCCAAAATAGAAGAGGAACCCACTCTCATGGAATCTTCAATGGTTTTGACACTTCCAAAAACCTCCATTTCCAAAAGTGACATTCACTAGCAAATCACTTCACACACTATCTGACAAAATTCTCTATCAATGCATTTATCTCTACTTATGCTTAAGAATCACAAGTTCATATTGACCATTGCCTATTTGACATAAATCCTTCACTAGATCTTGTGTCGTAGAACACTCTTATATTTGGTCATGCAAATCTGGCGAAATGCAACGGGCATTAAAATTGTTCATCAGAATGAGAGAAATGAGTCTAGATATGGATGGACTTACGTTATCTGGAGCTATTACTGCTTCTTGTAATAATGTTGCTTTGATTAAGCAAATTCATACTTTAGCCATAGAAATTGATTTGAATTCTTTTGTTGGTAATTCTTTAGTTACTTATTACAGTAAAAATGGGTTTTTAATGGATGCAAAAAGGGTACTTGATGAGATGGGTTGGATTAAAAATGATGTTTTCTAGAATTCTATGATTGTTGCATATGAACAACACAGAGAAGGATCAAAAGCTTTGGATTTGTTTCAACAAATGAGGCATAAAGGGTTTAATGCCCATATGTTCACATTGACTAGTTTTCTAATTGCATTTTCTTTTAGTTGAACAGGGAAAACAGAACAAACAAATTAAGAATCAAATCCCTACAGAGCTGATTTTGCCAGATTATGCGCGAACTAATTATGCTTTCTATTGGAATGCTTGAAAGTGATATTATTGAAGAGTATCCTCGAATTTTGTATTTCTGCCAGCACAACCTGTGAAGTCCAATGCATATTGGATTTGTGTTTGTGTTAACTGTTTGATAATAGACTGGTTATCTCCTTCAATTATGATGTTGTCTAGATACAACGATCCTGCCCACTTCATAACTTCTAAAATGGCTTTTGCTTCTCCTTCTTCACTGTTTCGTGCTCGAGATCTGTTGGAGCGAATATATAGAGTACGAGAATTGGGATCCCGTATCACCATCCCAATACCTATAGGTTTGGTATAAGTTTGAAATGAGACATCAACATTGATTTTGTAATGGTCATGAGGAGGTGGTTGGCATTGATCTAATGATTTATGAACCTGCTGCGTTTTATCATGATTCTTCATAAGGCGAAATTTTAGATAATTTTGAATTGCATCAATTGTATTCTGAATTACTATGTTAGTATTTTGAAATTGAGTTTTACATCTAGCTTTCTAGATATTCCAAAGAATTATTGGACACAATTGCGTATGAATAATGTTTTTTAATTGCATTTACTTGTTTAAAGATTTATGGGGTGGGTTTCAATTTCATGCTCAGATGCTAAAACTGGGTTTGATGAGAATTCTCATGTTAGAAGTGGTTTTTGATTTGGGAAAGAAAACAGAAGAAGTGCAAGACCAATATTCTAAACATAACCCATAAACTCCAACTTGTGCATCATTTTTCAAAGAACTTTTTATGTTCATACATTGCTACCAAATACTTTTAACATGATTTCACACGTGAAAAAGTTGATTTTCTTTCCCATCAAAAAAATTCATATTCACATCAAAATCTTTCACACAAATCAAACCGAGGCGTTACTAAAAATTGTGTTTCTCATATAATTTCCCCACCCACTTTCCTAAGCTGTCAAGTTCCTACTGTTTTAAAGGCACATTAGAATACCACACTAATGATAGAGATGTTTTAAGAGCACAGACAAAATGAAACTAAAATATAACTTCCCAATGCTGCATGAGATGTAAATTGATACATGTATAATTCAAATTCAAAACCATATGCTTGATATTTAGTTCAAAACTTCAAATAAACATCACTTTAGGATGCCAAAAATCTACTATCTCTTTCATTAAAACTAACTTAAGACAAACCTTATTGGAAGTTTGACAATTTATGCGTAATCGATCATGAACCCGACAATACCTACCACCAATTTTTCTTTATCCCTTAACCACCTACTAATACCAAAAAAGATAGAGTTAATTCCTATATGGCCCCCTACTTTGTGACCAGCTTCCTTTATGGCCCCCTTTTTTTTTCGTAAATTCAAATACGCCCCCTTTTCTTAATACCGTCAGTCAACTTTTAAGGTTAATCTTTTTGTTTCCATATTTACCCTTCTTATAAGAATGATTTCAAAATTCAAAATTGACCCCCTTTTAAATTTGGGTCAATTTCCAAAAACTTATAGCTACTTTAGAAAAAACTAGGGGGCCAAAATAGAATACATATAAAAAAAATTTAAAAACACCTCATCTCTCCCTCTCTCTCCTCCACATCATGTATTCCGCCACCTCATCATCTTCTCCGATGAAGGTCGCCGGCCGGCCAAATTTTCCGGCGACCTTCAAAATTTTTTTTTTATCTTTCTCTAACCAATCTCTCTCTTTCTCTCACTCCCATCTCTCTCTCTCTCTCTCTCTCTCTCTAATTTCTCTCTCTCTCTCTCTATCTATCTCTCTCTCTCATTAACCAGACCTTGAAGGTCTGGTTTCACTTTGAAGGTCGCCGAAAATTTGAGAGAGAAATGAGAGAGAGAGATGGGAGAGAGAGAGAGAGAGAGAGAGAAATGAGAGAGAGAGATGGGAGTGAGAGAGAGAGAGATGAGAGAGAGAGATGGGAGTGAGAGAGAGAGAGAGACAGATGAGAGAGAGATTAGTTAGAGAAAGATAAAAAAAATAAAAATTTGAAGGTCGCCGGAAAATTTGGCCGGCCGGCGACCTTCATCGGAGAAGATGATGAGGTGGCGAGATACATGATGTGGAGGAGAGAGGCGATGAGATGGAGGAGAGAGAGGGAGAGATGAGGTGTTTTTAAATTTTTTTTATATGTATTCTATTTTGCCCCCCTAGTTTTTTCTAAAGTAGCTATAAGTTTTTGGAAATTGACCCAAATTCAAAAGGAGGTCAATTTTGAATTTTAAAATCATTCTTATAAGAAGGGTAAATATGGAAACAAAAAGATTAACCATAAAAGTTGACTAACGGTGTTAAGAAAAGGGGGCCATATTTGAATTTACGAAAAAAAAAGGGGGCTATAAAGGAAGCTGGTCACAAAGTAGGGGGCCATATAGGAATTAACTCAAAAAGATATGAAACTTTAGACAAACTCATTGCAGGGGCTGTCATGTGTTATCTCTATTAATTAATTAATCATTTTCGTTTTATTTTTTTGGTGGACTAATATCATCCAAATTTCTAAACTAGAGGCTTCTTTTTTACCACTATGCGAATCTGATCATCATTATTGTGCCTTATTCGCATTGTGCCCTATAGCTGATCTACATGGCCTCACATTTCAATAGACGGTTTGGAAAATTGTTACATGAGATGGAGAGTGATATCATTGTAGTAACAGCTCTAGCTCCCATAATTTAGATCATTTGTTTTGGTTTCTATTTTTATGTAACAATTTTTTGTGACAATGAAGATAATATACAACTTCATTAACAAGTCTCGCAGAGGAGGTGACTTGATCTCCTTGTTAGAGATAACTAGTTAGGTTCTCGCTTTGTCCTATTGGCGTTGGT
This sequence comes from Eschscholzia californica, assembly GCF_041429995.1. Classification (NCBI taxonomy): domain Eukaryota; kingdom Viridiplantae; phylum Streptophyta; class Magnoliopsida; order Ranunculales; family Papaveraceae; genus Eschscholzia; species Eschscholzia californica. The sequence goes on from NW_028238309.1 coordinate 21,065,273, forward strand.
CTTACTGTATTGGTTAATGATTTCTAATCACTGGATTATCATATAGTTTGTGTAACAGAAATGATAAATTCTTTGTATCGTTCTCAAGTTAATTAGAGATAAAATGATTGGATTCTATAATTAAAAAATCATATCTTTAAAACAGATTGTAAGTGTTTTGCTTCATATTCCATATACGAATAGGTTATTTCAATCAAATTAAAGAACTGAGGCGAGTGATCTCTTTCCTTAAGACATTATTCGCTATGTTTATTGTACCAACAGCAGGGGCTACTCTGACCCAAACGGAACAAAGCCTCACTTTGGCCCACCAAGATGCCACTGTAACCTTTAAAACTGGGGGTGTCTAAAAAAAAATAGATTAACCAAACTAGGCCGTAAAACAAAACTAAGCTGACTAATAAAGTGGCCCATTGAAATATGGGCACCATAACGCTCACTTTTCAATCCTGGCTTTTTGTTTCTTTGTAATAGGGTTGGTTACAATTTAGCTGCGGCTTTGGGGCATAAAAGCTAACCTCCAGAGAATAAATTCTCCAGGGATCCGTGTTATTTTTTACATTCTCGGAGCCATATTTTTTTAGTCCACAAATTAGCTTGATCAAAATTGCCCCCTAATATTCATATTTTACATTCTCAGTTGATCCATATCAGATTATCTAGATTTTATTGGTGACGACTATAAACAAGTATTTAAGACGTCGAGGTGAACGTTAATCATGTCCAACATGACCGATCTTATGCCTTTAGCATAACCATCTTTTCTCATGCGTGTTTGCTCATCAAAATCACTCGGATGATGATGAATATTTTTTTAGTCCACAAATTAGCTTGATCAAAATTGCCCCCTAATATTCATATTTTACATTCTCAGTTGATCCAGATCAGATTATCTAGATTTTATTGGTGACGACTATAAACAAGTATTTAAGACGTCGAGGTGAACGTTAATCATGTCCAACATGACCGATCTTATGCCTTTAGCATAACCATCTTTTCTCATGCGTGTTTGCTCATCAAAATCACTCGGATGATGAATCTTGCTAAGCTGTGTGCCATGAGATTTGAGTAGAACCACTCCGTTTGAGTCTTTCACAATTGACTTTTCAAGACCCTTTTTTGAACGAATCTTATCATCTTCTCGATCTATCTCTATAGATCTTCGATGCCCAAAAGCCTCTCACCTTTGTGTGTGGTCATTTTATTGAGCCAGTTCTAAATTGTTTTTCAACATCAGAATGTTGATCTCGATCTCTAGTAGGTCTTCTACATTCTGGACCAAGAAAACTAGGTCACTCTCACTAACCTTCTTGAACTTTCTAAAATTCAAGATATCTCTTCATTCTCAAAGAAATCAACTCTTGATTACTTTGCCGAATCGAAGATTCCAACTCCTACTTGCTCGCTTCAATCCTTCGATGAATTTTTGAAGCTTGCGTTTGTCACCATTTTTAGGAGAGTTAACTCTATTCTGAAATGTGTCAAGTACACATTCTTTTACTAGTGATTGATCATTATGGTCTTAAGACTCGTGACTTGAGAGATGGACTTTTCATGGTCTAAACCAAGAATTTTGTGACCTTCTTTTCTAGTCTTGCCCTGGGAAACACTAATGGTTCCATCCTTGTTCGTTTTTCAAACTCTTTGAAAACCCTATTCTATTTAACATAAACTATCCCGTTAAGCAAAATAGACCAAGTTCCAAACTTGATTTCAGACCTGGATTTCTTTCTGATCTTATGGCTCCAAGCCATATTTTGGAGTGATTCCCTCATAGCTTTTGAGTAGATTGCTCATTTTTTCTTCAGCAAGATTTTAGTCCTCCGAAATAGATCTATGAGCCTTCAAGGTCTAGTAGGGGTTTTAGCAACTTTGAGACGCTCTCAAATTCTTAAGGGCTCTCCTGCGAATCTAATTCGACTTAGGCGGGAGGATCTCCGAGATCTTCTATCTCTACCTCTCTTTCCTTGTCTATCGGCTATGAATAGATAGAAACCGCGATTTCTGACATTCGTATTCCACAGTTCTGAACTATTATACCATTGTCAGTTTGTTGCTCAGATCGAATTTCTTTGATATCTTAAATTTCTCCCACTTGTCTTCTTGGAAATAACTTTTATTTAAAGGAAGACACATCACGAGCAACAAACACTTTGTTCTCTGATTGTTGTAGAAGATACCCCTATATTTCTTTACCCCTTGAAGAAATACTTTGTCTAATATGTTAATGTTAGTTTCGCAATTTCAGACATTAAGAAAAGACCGCTTTGGAACCATTCCAGATCCATACTTTTATGGTGTCTTTTCAGCTTTAGACGAAATGTGGTTAGGTAGGAGAACGATCGGGTTGAGAATGTATCCTATAAAGTGTTTGGAAGATTGACATATACCCATCATCAATCGACTCATGTCTAACATGTTCAATTACTCCAACTGAACTCATCATCGATATGATGGGATCTTTGGAGCAAGATGAGAAACTATTTCTCAGCTTCTTTGATGGTCATCAAATCTTGACTTAAATATTCATCATCCCGATCCGATCAGGTGAATCATAATTTCTTGTCAAGTTGATACATTACTTCATCTTGTGCTTGTTTTAACCACTCAAACAATTTTGACTTGTGATTCATGACTAGTATGTTTCTATACTTTCTGGAGTTGTCAGTGCACATGGAAAAGTAATTTCGGTTAACTTGAGTTGACCGGTTTGAATCCTTTGATTATAGTCGTAAGTATCATTGTTAACCTTTTAGTTCTCCTAGAATCAAATTTGTAAATTTAGCACTGATTTAAAACCTTTGATGTTTCTAGAAGAACATAATAACACTTATTAAGTTCTAAGCTAGATCAGTGTCAAAAATAAGACTTCTGATCCCTTTCAGCATCCTTAGCAATTACTTGCTTCTGCTCCTTCTTGGATCTTTTCTCCTTTTAGTCAAGTATGTAATTCCCTTGAGCTCCAACTGAGCTTCACATCCGGTCGTAAACACCTGATGAAGGGAGTTTATTGTACTTGTCAAATTAACTTTGTTAACGAAGATACAAAAACCAGAATTCGCAATTCCGTTTCTTTTGTCTTCCAAGTACTTAGGGTAGTGTCCTTTAATGATTTAGCCATTGCTTTAAAAACTTTTACCCATGTCCCTTTGAATCATATGAACTCTTCTTATATTCTTTTGGTTGTTGAATCTTAAGAACTTGCTTCTCAAATTCAACATTCCTTAATGTTCTTTTCAGTTGTCTTCACAAATTGAGTGACTTATCCATGATTTTATCCTATCTTTGTTCAATCTGTATTGAACCGGTGAAGCATATTATCTTTTAGTCATTGTTTAAAGAAGAGAAAGACTTGTTTTTCTTCTTAAGATGACTTTCTTAGAGGTACTTGACCTTTTCATTCACTAGAGAAACTCTTCCTTTATTCGCCGAATGATTGTGTATGCATCCATATTATTAATCTCTATGAAAGACAAAACTTTTTTGGATGTTCATAAAAGACTTTTCGGATAATCACATCTTGCATTTATCCTCCGCTAATGTAGCAGTGGACATTAGGATTGGGGTATTCTCAGACGTTTTTTTTTATTTCGTTAATTCCTTCTGAAGGAATGAAGGAAGGTTGAAAAACTATTTTCTAATAGTCATATTTACAATACATTAAAAGAAAAAACAAAATCCTAAAACTTATTATCATAGCAAAAACACAGCTTTTGCCACACTATTCAATGAAAACCGTCCCTGGTTTGAACAATGTCATTCCAATACCCATTTCTTCGAAGTTAAGCGTACTTGGGCACTGCCCTTAACCCTGTCGTCCTGGGTGAGTAATTCTTTACTGATCATACTCTTATGACTATTGGTTGATGAATAACACGTTTATGTGTTGAATTCATCATTTTGCCTCGAAATTCAAAACCGTTTTGCTGACTCGTTGAGAATAACCATTTAGACATGTAGACCTCTTCATAGATCTACCCGTATTGTCCCGAGGTAAAAGATGGCACTCTGCGAAGGCCGACCCACCATCGATGAACAAGGGAGCAACTAGCGTCTTAATCTGGGTAAGCTTTACTCAAAATTCTTTTTGGGGACTTTTACATCTTTATCTTGGATGCATTACTGTGAACTCTGTCGTAATCATCCACGATGTAAAACGTAAATTAGTAAATGCGTGCGAGAATTAAATCAAACTGATTTGATCCTAGTATGGCCCTATCCTAAAAGATCCAATCTTCATAGGTAGCTTCTTGTTTCGTCTTAGCTCGCATGGATCTCCATCCTCGAACCTCCATTGGTTTCTCCCACTCGAGCCACGATCTCATCCTTCGGTTCTTCAATGGACACTTTCATTGCTATACTATTATCCGCATTCACATTCATACATACAATAATATGATGTTCATAGTATTCTATAGTATGTATGATTCGATTCTAAGATCGAACATAGGTTTGCTATAGTCAAAATAGCTCTTCGGGAAAAACTATTTGACATCTATATGCCAAATGGGTCCTAAATCTATTATCGTAAAATTCAGACTAATTGCGTGTTATGGTTTTACCCTTAATGATTTCGAAAAACAATTTTAAGAAAAACCCCATTTGAACCCTCGGATGGCCCGGGCGAATTTCAAAAAATTTGGGTGAAACTGGGAGAAAAATCAGAGAAAAGACATAACAACTCCCACTCGGGTCAAGGCCCATTAAGGCCCGAGGGCCCGAGTCAAACTCAAAATACGCGAGTCAAACTCTTAGTCAAAGCCCATTGACTAAGTCTCAGGTAAGCCCAAGACTAGTCATGGCACGGGCCGCACATAGCACGGACCATGGATAGAACGCTCCAAACGTGTCGAGTCCCTCGGTCCAGTCGCGTCCTAGCCCTAGGTAGGACGCGTCCTGATGTCCTAGACGCGTCCTGGACGCATCTTGACCAAGACCATGTCATTGGTCATCTCAGACGTGAAGTCCGAGATGCCTTAGACACATCCAAAAGCGTCTAGACAGCAGCTTCTGGACGCATCTCAAGCTTGAGACGCGTCTTGACTTATGGTCGCGTCTTAAGGACGCGACCTAGTCAAGGTCGCAACTTCTCAGACTCTAAGACCGGGACTTTCCCTAGTCCAACATGGACTAGGATTCCTGGTCCGAGAAGGTCGGAACTCCTAGTCCGAGTTGGACTAGGGTTCCTGTCCCGAGAGTATAGGACGCGACTAAGTCGCGTCCTGAGCACGTCCCGGTCGCGTCCAGCAAGGCCCAGAGAACCAAGAGTTTAGAAACTCCTAAACTCTTATCTTCTCCTTCTCTTCTCATGTAGCTGATGTTCCACGTTGTTGTTTTAATGATTCGATCGTCAAAAACATTGATTTTTAAAACTTCTTTCAAAAATCAAAACCCTAAAATCTTTGTTTTTGAAAACCCTTTTCAAAAAATCGAAAATCTAAGGTTTCTATGCTTTGAAACTCTTTCAAAACTCCTATTTGATTACATCTAAATCTAATTCAAACTAATCAAAAACGTGTTCGAATGTATATTCAAACTAATCTATCTAATAAATCATGTTTAAATGTAATTTGTGTAGTCAAAACTAGTTACATGCAAGAGGCTATGACGCCACTGTTGGGTTTTATACGTCTCTAAGACTACTTAATCACCTAAATAGTGTTATAAGAGGAATCTCAAACATCATATGTTTAACACTAGTCTACCAGGATCGCATGCAAGAACTAATAATGAACTAGAAACTGAAAGTAGAATACCTGGATTCGCTTTCTCGAATAAGATTCTAACTCCTTTATCCCGCAGATGAGAGCTTCAGTTGTCGCTCCTCTACTTGAGACACCCTAGTATGCGACTTGATGTCCCTTCTTTGATGTCAGTTAGGACTCTATTGAAGGTTAAGAAGAAGAACCATTCTTCTTTTGACTGTTTAGATAGATTGATAGCTTTTTCTCTAAACCCTTTATCTCCACTTAGTTGTTTGAGAGAGAGAGAGAGAGGTTGTTTTTCTCTTGAGAAAAATCCACACCTTTTCTGTGTTATAATGGTCCTTATATAGAGAAACCCTAATAGGAATCCCATTTAGATTAGGATTTAATCAGAACTCTTTCTGACTGGGAATCCTAGATGGGAGGATTCCCATCTAGGGTTTCCCTTACATATGGTCGGGCAGACCAGCCCCCTTAATGGGCTTGGTCTGTCTGGCCATGTATGTGGAATATGGTCGGCCATCGCACTGGATCATATCCATCTATAGGCAAACTCCGACTAGTCAACTCTCTCCAATCAAGCCACCACTATTTGGTGTAACCCGTTGTAGGATCCGATCTATGTTAGTCGTGGATTAGCGAAGTGACCCGACAATCGTAAGCGGCTTCTAGCTAAGCATTACGATCCCTAATTCGAGCCGACTAGATGATCTTCCGGATAAAATCATCGTTACCTAACGGAAAAATTGAGCGTATTGTCATCTTGGTCGAATGACACTCCTTTGGAAGGACATCTCCTTCAGACCGAACGGATATATCCTCCGTAGAGGGATGAGACATATAATCATGGGAGAGTCCCATAAACATGCCCCATAGGCCTAAAAGAAGTTTAGGCAAAGATAATACAAAAGGCCCAAAAGAAGGGTACTTTGGTCGGGCACCAAAAGAGGTCATTTGGGGCCCAAAAGGGGACGGCCATGCTTGGCCGTGTACCCCTATAGGGGCCGGCCAGATCTGTCCAAGATGGGCCTCATATGGTCAGCCAAGGCAAAGGAAAAAAGAAAATAAAAACTACTTTCTATTTCGACTATTTCCTTAATCTTATTCAAAACAGAATTTTAGGAAACCTAATTATGGTTGGACTCTAACTAAGATTCTATATAATGTGTATTAGGGTTTTGAATAAGAAGTGGAAGAATTCTCAAGGAGCTTTCTTCCCTACAACATCAAGTAGAGAAAGAAAGAAAGATTATTACCAACTATCTATCTAGTCTTAAAGAAGAAGTGTTCTTTTAATCAAACCACCATTGATATTCTAGCTAGCAACAAGGTGGGAGATCAAGTTGATCATTCGGGTCTCTTGAGTAGAGGAGCAACAATTGGAGCTCTTGGTTTTTGCATTCGATTGAAAAGGTTCGAGGGAAAACTAGCGATTAAGGTAATCATCGAACTAGTTAACTTAGGTATAATTATTAGCTTATGCATAAGATCCTAGGAAATACTGGTGTTAGACATTAGAGCGGAACTAATGTCTGAGATTCCGTTAGTAACACTAGGTGACACCATAAGACAGGCTCATCATCAAGTATTATGTTCCAAACTTTTCCTCCGGGATCCGAAGGTTGAGCTTGTGGGAGGGTGATAGAGTATATCTAGTAGTTTTTGGTATATGAAAAGAATATACTATGTAATATCTTTAATTCAGTAAAATATCCTAGGTAATATTTCTTGTAATATCTTATATAATTCTGGTAATATTCTTTTGTAATATTCCTTTTGAAAAACAATATAGTGGAACCTCTATCAATGATTATGGCAAGGGATAATTTCACACTTTCAACAGTGACCCTTAAAGAGGCACACATACCCAATTGAAAAACTCATTCAACTATATGCACGTTGTGGAAATTTGAGAAATCAAATAAATTATTTCAGACGATGTATTCCTGAAAATAGTAGCTACTAGGAGCATATTGATCCTAAGGGGGTAGGGGTAGTGGATTCTGACTTTCGTTGACATTTGGAAGTCTATGATTGTCTCTGGCATTCAAACTCAGACATTTGTGAGTCTCCGAGTGTCTGAGGCATTCAAATCCAAACATTTGAGAGTATATGAATGTATGAGGCATTCAAATCTGGAAATTAGCAAATTTTCTGTTAGTGGCATTCAATTATAGACAAAATGTCTGCGGACTTTGGTGGACTTCATAGTTTGGTTGATTTTGTGAAGCATTTAAAACAATTTTGGAGCCTAATCTGTCTTTAAAAAACAAGTGACATTTTAACTTGACGTTTGCTCCATCTTCTTTTTAGGGTTAACAAGGAAGCAGGAAAGGATCAGTTCATCCCGTCCAAATCGAGAGGGTGTCGCCGTGAGCTTAGTTCTTCAAATCTAGGTTGCAATTTTTCTTTTTCTAGCATGAATTTTGGGTTTATCTTATATGTGAAGTTGGATCGTTTAATGTGGTTTGTTCTTTCATTTCTTATTTGGGTTTACTATGTTCTAGAAAGGAAAATCTTTGGGTTCACATACATTTCTTGTTGGTGGCCAATACGTGGACAACCACTTTTTTTATATGGACAACTATTTTATGTGGACAACTAAAATAATTTAAAATTTTATATGAACAACAGATTTGAAGGGGGCATCACTCAATGATTTTTCAGTCATATTCTCTAAGAATTAGAGCTTTTATTTTAAGTCCTCCCTCTTTTCTTTCAAACTCTAGATCTTCTTCTTCAATTATTTTGAAGCCTTAAAATTATTCATTCAATCCGTTGTTTTTGAATAGGAGTTCGTCCATCCATTAATGAAGCAACAGCAAAACTAGTCCAACAACATTAGGAATTCTCACATCTTTCAACTTCTATTGTCGTTTTTTAATAGGAAATCAACCATCCACTAATGAACCAACAACTTTCAACAAAAATAACGAGCCCAACAACATTAGGAATTCTCACTAGTCACATCTTCAACTTCTATTGCTCACGTCAAATAATCATTTAAAGTGAAAAAGTCGCAGCCTGCTTGAGCTTGAAAGAACTTCTTAGAGAGAGAGAAACTGCATCTCTTTTTTCTTGCTTATTTTTGGACTTGCTTTTCTGGGTTTGTTAATTAGGTCCTTTTCTTTCCTATGTTTCTCTTGATTTTGGTTAATGGCACTTTCATTTGATCATCATAAGAACCTTCACTTTTATCAAAACATATGGATAACAAGAAGAATGAGAACGACAATAACAGGAAGAAGAAAAAGAATGTCATTTTTTAGGTTTTCTATTTTTAATCAATTTGTTAGTGTATGATCCTTGAATTAATTATTGTTTTAGTATTTAAGTCCTTTTAATTTGTCCCCCTATTCGATAAAGTCAAGTATGGCTGACTTATACCAGACCCGAGAATTGTTGTCCACGTAATATATTTGATTATCCATATATTGGCTACCTTCTTGTTTGGTACCATCTCTCTTGTATAACTTTTTCTGAAGTAACCAATTACTTTAGTGGTTAAAATTAAAATTCTGGTTGTATCTTTATTTGTTTTGTTACTCTTAGCCTTATCTAGGGGGTTGAGTTTAGGGTACATGGGTGAAGAAACTCTAAAACCAAATTGGTTTTGTTAGTCCAACTAAAAGTCTGATTGTATCTTCATGTTTTTTGTTAACAAACAATAAAGGAAGCATAAAGATCATCTTACCAAGTTCTATTTACTAGCAAATAATAGCATTATGTTAACCCTATGAAAAAATCAAAATCAAGACTAAGGCAAGATATTTTTGGCATTACACAAGATGGAAATATGTTAGTGGAAGTGAACATTGATCTCCAAAGGACTAGTTACTTGTTGGTAGTTTTCAACCAATTTTAGTCGAGATCAACTACTGGTGGGCCTAAAAAGTTTCCTAAATAGGTCTACACCCGCAAGTGCACGGGTGTCAAGTTGTAATTTTTCCGGTAAGACCGGTTCGTTCCTTAGAGACTAAGTGAAATCTATTCTAAGACTAGGAAGTAATAACATTTTTCAATGATTTGGTTTTGGTTTTGGTTTTGAAATGAATAAAATGTTAAAATAAAATGACGGAAATAAAATACAAATGATACAAGGAACTCAAATGGGGGGAGACGACCTAGGGTTTTTGGAATCCACCGAATAACTCACTTTTAAACACACGAAATCAACTGACTAACTCTCTCGTTTTATAACTCAGAATTTCGGATAATGAACTATCCTAATTCCGGGAGATGTTTTCGATAAAATCGGTTTTTAACTCATGAAATTGTAATTGTCTTATTTAAAAGATGAATTTCTAAACTACTATCTATCAATCAATAAGTATGTATCGTCAAAGGATTTAACCTAAGCACGATACATCAAACCTAAAAGCATAGATAGTGAAAAGATAATCTACTTGATAAATTAAAACAATTTAAACATTAAATCACATTAAAAGAATTAACCAAATAACTTATGTTCTAAAGATCGAATATTTGGTTTCATCATCAACCCTAGATAGAGAATTAGTTAATCATAATACGATATTGAAATAGACATAAAGAATAAAAGAGAATGGAAGAAAACTAAACTTTTTCTCGCTGATTTTCCACTGGAAGCCAAACGCACCCTTAAGGAAATTGAATTTCTCGTCTTCTCGGAAATAATTTCCCTGTGGGAAAATTATTTCCCTACTGTTTTTCTCTCTTGCTTTCTACTGTTTTCTCCTTCTTTCTCACTCTAAAGCTTCTCTTTCTCTCTCTATAAACCAGAAATATACTCTCTCTTTCTCTCTATAACCGAACAGTAAAGAAAGGAGACAAAGAAGATATGAAATTTTAATTGAATTTGATAAACTTGATTCAATCTCTCTCTCTACAGTATCTCTCTCACAAAGATACAAAAGATTAAATGTTGATTCTCTGTTTCTCTACTAATTTCTCTCTTTCTCTCTCTCTTTTCTTTCTCTCACTAAAAGAAATTACAGGAGAAAATGATAATAGATGATAAAAATCAAAACTGATCTCTGTTCTCTCTAAACACTACTGTTAAAATCTTGTTCTTCCCTTCTCTCTCTAAAATAATTTCATTAATGCCCAGAGAATAAGAAGAACGACCCCCAAAACCGAGATGATTATGCCCCTGTCTGACCTCTGTTTTTATAGAGAAGAAGCAGTCGAGCAGACCCTATGATTCCAGCCGAGAAAATCAAGAAGAAATATACTCTTCTCTCTCTAAAATATATCCGGCTCCTCTTTTAAGATCACGATCAATCTCCCATTCAATCCTTCCTACTTCATTCTCCATTATCTTTATTTCTAAGAATCTGTCTTCTCTCTCTCTCGGTTTTAATCTCTTCTTTCTATCTTTATATATATATCTCTTTTGAGAAGATTTAAAAATCTTTCCATCCTCTCCCATATCTTTATTTCAGTTGCTCTTCATGATTCTTCTTCTCTCTATAGATATCAATGGAGAATCTCTTTGTATCTCTTTCCATCTTCAACAGCCCTCTTTCCTTCTTTCTTTCTTTTCCTTTCTCTGTTTTAATTTTGAAAAATCTCGGTTAGAACAGCTCTCGGTTCTAATAAAAGAAAGAAGAAGATGATGACGTCAGCTGACGTCATCGAGTCGGTTTGAGTCGGGTCGGGTCGAGTCGGATCACACATATAGCCACGTGTCCCTCTTGAATTCTAGCATACCAAATTTGACCCGAACTTTGACTTGCTCTAATTTATTCATCCGGACTCCGATTTGACTTCCGTTTTCGCCTACGGGTTCACCTTGGACTCTACTTTCCATCCGAGCACTAATACTGGTCATGAAATCAGAATCACAAAATGACCAAAATACCCCTGACATCAATTTCTCCCGATTTCATCTGTTTTTCACCCTGAACTCCGTAAAAGACACCTGAGAAAGAAAACCAAGCAAATCATCAGAGTAACAGCTCGAACTGGACTAACTAACCGGAGTTAAGAGAGTCAAATGAGACATTTTCACGTCTCATCAACTACAATTGTTGATAGGATAGTTATTTCCACGTAGATAATCCGGAAATGACACAGTTTGAGATTCGTTGTGGACCACACTATGTTGAAACTAGTCAAATGTTGACTAGTTGTGGTGACCCATTAAAACCAAAATATTTAGACAATTTCAGCTGAAATATATCAAAATTTAAACCATGCTTAGATCTTACCGACATTACCACCAGAGTATCTTATGAGTTTCCTAGAGCAGTAGCGTCTTCTTTTCATGCTCTATTATAACGAATGTCGGTTTCTTATACATAGTCTTAATCCGAAATCTTTGTGTCTATTCATGTATTATCATTCACATTTGATTGTTTTTCTTATACTTTCAAATTGTAGTGAATATTACTCTAAAGTGTAAAGGCTGCTAAATTGATTTAAAAACTAAAATATTTTGGTTGTGTGAATATCATTACAATTTTAGTGAGTTGGTGAGACTGTGACTATGACAACATTGGATACTTCGAATGAAGAGGGTGCGAAGAAAAGAAAAACAACATTGGATTCTTCGAATAAAGAGGGTGCAAAGAAAGGAAAAACAACTTATAGAGTTTGGACTGCGAAAGCGTCCAACTTTTTGTTGAAACTCTTGGTAGATGCGGCAGGATACAATTAGAGGGATAAGAGTGGATCGTTTAGTAAAAAGTTGGTGGAGACTAGAATCTTACGGGCACTGAACAAGAAATATAACTGCACAATATCATATTCTGAATATTTGAATCGTTCGAGATTCTTCTAGATGAGATATTGGAAATATGAGAAACTTATGAAGTTTAGCTCCGGATTTGGATTTGACTTAACAACTAAAAGATTCGTGGCTAGCGAAGAAGTATGGGATAACTACTTCAAGGTGTGAATCTGTTTTATTATTTTGAATAATTTTGTTTATGTTTGGTATGAACACTAACAAGTATCTTTATTGGTGATTTTGTTAGTCTCATCCAAATCAAAGATACATGAAATATGATTCGTGTGATGATTAGGAAGATTTGCTCATCGTGGTAGGAAATAAGAGCATTATTGAAAAAAGTTCGATTGGTTTGAACTTTAAAGAAAATGATGCAAGAGTTTATGAAGATGTGAATAGTCAAGACGCTTGTGCGAATTCAATGGCCATATGACGTCAACTTTGATGATGAAAGAAATTTTACATTGTATGACACAGATGATTCTCCAACCCAAGTAGATCATGAAGGTCGACATGTTTCTTGTGAGCGTACAAGTCCGGATATTCATATTGCACCGACAAGAAAAAACCTAGGAAAGGTGTTGATGAAAGTGGTTTTAAAGACAAAGATGTTTTGGAAAATAAGTAAACTGGAGTTGTTTCGGTTACAACTAATTTGGAAGCAATTTGTGGCCTCATGGAAGAGAGGGAAAAAGAGAAAAAAAAAATACTTGTTTTGATTCTATCATGGAAATGCCGGGCTTGCCTTCAGATGAAAATTTTGAGGTGGTGGAGCTGCTTGACACCAAAGGTAGAAAAGAAATGTTCAACCTCCTAAGCCTCGAAGAGAGAAAGAATTTGAGTTTTTTTCAAAGTTGTCCCTTTGAAAAATGGTTCTTACATATTTTGTTTTTTGTTGAAGTGCCATGTTTTGTGAATTTTCTAATTTGAAGTTTTTAATGTAAGTGATACATATATCTTTTATGTGGGTCTTTCTGTAACTACAATTGTTGGAAAGTATATATATCTCATATGGATATTTTTAACTAAATGGGAATACTTGTTGAAATTTCTTAAATTTTTGTTAATGATATTAAAATTTTGTTATTGCTTTAGACATATTTTTGTGAATGCCATTATTAAAATTGTACAAATATTCATATATGGTTATGTTTAGTTGTTCAGGTTCATTTGGCCCCTTTGAAATGGACCAAGTAGTGAAGAATTTGTTAGCAATAGGTATGAAAATGTGCATGTGCATGATGATGAAAATGAAATTGCTAATTATGATGGTGGTGATGATAATGATGATGATGATGATAACGACAATAGTGATAGAGGACAAGACGAATTTAATGAAAGCATTGAAATCTTACTTGTAGGAGCTTTTTAAGTAATAAGTTCTCAGTAGATTAGATATCCATTATCTCGTCGCTTAGTGTCCAGATTTAGCTACGAGTTTATACATAAAGTACTAAATGATAATCCAAAAAAAGTTTGATAGATGTACAAGATGTATCCTGATGCATCTCGAAAGCTTTGTACTACCATTAGAGAGAAAACACCACTTGAAGATACAAGATATATTTGTTGAATAAATGCTTACGACATTCTTACTTGTTGTAGGTCAAAATTCACGATATTATACAATTCATGAGACATTTGGTCGATCTCGTTGTGTTGTTGGTAAGAAATTTCATCGAATATTAAAGGCCTTAAACACAATTGCACCACAAATGATGACAAAACCTGCAACAACAACTCCTTCTAAAATAAAAGACAACACTAGATTTTCCCATATATATTTCAAGGTGTGCACCGATAATCAATTTCTTTAGTTTTTTTATTTATATTTCATCTTTACATATGTTTTATACAAGTATATGTTAACCTTATTCAGGACTGCATTGGAGTTATGGATGGCAAACATTTCCCACCTATGATATCAAGATGTGATGATAGTGTTTATCGTAATCATCATAGAGTAGTTTCACAGAATGTGTTAGCTGTTTCTAATTTTACCTTAGAATGCATATATCTTCTTAGCGGATGGGAATGACCAACTCATGATTCAAAGGTATTAAATGATGCTTTTACGAGAAGAATGGGCTAAAAGTTCCACAAGGTAATAAATCATTTATTATTTAATTTGCTTTATCAATTTACATATTCTAAATTATAGTTTTATTAGGTAAATATTATCTAGTAGACTGTGGGTTTCCAAATTGACGACAATTCTTAGCTCCATATCGTGGTGTTCGTTATCATCTCCAAGATTTTGTTGGTCAAGGTCCTGATCAATTTACATAGTGCAATTCTAAATTATAGTTTTATTAGGTGAATATTATCTAGTAGACTGTGGGTTTCCACATTGACGACAATTCTTAGCCCCATATCGTGGTGTTCGTTATCATCTCCAAGATTTTAGTAAGTCTTGCAAAGTTTTTTGCGGTAACTACACATCAGAGGATGAGTTAGACAAAAAGAGAAACAACAGAAGTGGATCCACCTTGGGGCCTGCAACGACACATGCCCCCACAACCCAAAGGAGGGCATAAGTTAAAAAGTTCGAAGACACCGAGGTTTCTCTATAAGAAATCCCTTTTCTTTAAGGCTACCAAGTCCATGATATATACATCCAAACCTAAGTCCATCACCCATACATCCACTTCCCAGCCCAGACCCTAAGCCCAATCATATAACACGTTTAATTAAAATTAAAATAAGTGTAAAGACGATTAAAGTCCAATATAAAAAATAAAATAAATGCCAAATCTGTTTTGACCCCCCAATTTGTAGCCAACAAGTAAATTTTGGTTCTCAATCTATAATCAAGTGGAAAATCTACCTTCCATATTTGCCCAAATAGCCCCCAAATGAACAAATATGTCATTGAATTGTTAAAAAGAATTCTTCCAAATTTAACGTTAGCATCTTTAACTTTTAATGATAAGAGATAAATAAAGGGAATGAGTACGAAGGCAAACTGAAATAATTTTAATATGTATGACAAAAATGTGGGAAGGAAGGAACACATTAGAGAGAGATGGAAGGAGAGATGAAGAGAAAGATGGAGGGGGGAATGAAGAAAGGTTGGAAGTTGTTCGAGAAAGTGTATGCGTTAGAGAGTTATTGTGAGAAAAAAAAAAGAGATATCATGTTGATATCTGATAAGAACCTAATCCTTCTCTAGGCCAGCCAAAGATAAACGTAATACTAATAAAAATTTTATTAACAACTTCAAGATTCATATCTTAACTATTATGAACTCAACCATATATCTAAGCTACAACCAGACAATTTAGACTCCAACCAGGACTCCTAATTAGACTTCAACTAAGACTCAATATTTAGAATTATAGAAACTCCTAAATTACTTAGAAACTCTAAAATTTCAGAAGCTCCTAACATTAAATAACTATAAAATATCTTCCAAAATATAGAAACTCCTAATTTTAAATATAGCGAATATCTTTCTCTATAATTCCTCCTCCGTTGACAGCGTCCTTGCCCTTAATGATGTTCTCGATCATAGTTAACACCGGGTCTCCCTCATCTTCGACAATTGGTATTTTATCATCAATCGCAATATTGAGGATAAATGCCTTCTTCAAAACATAAACATGAAAAACAGGATGAAATTTAGTTCCCCCTGGCAATTCCAAACAATACGCTACTGGACCGATTCTTTCCATTATTTTATATGGACCATAGTACCTTGAAGATAACTTCAAAGACACCCTTCTTATTGTAGAACTTCCCTTCTCAGAGCAGCTACTTTTATTAGATGCTACTTGTTTGGAATATCCTCCATATATGATCATTTTTTGTCTCCTTTAGTGGATTGATGTTCATCGAATAGTTTGATCGAGGAGAAGGTCCTGGAACATTTTCTTCAATGTGAATTTCCTTTTTTTTGGATTCTTCTTTTTGTACATTCACCAAGATGCCATCGATGTCGTCTTCCCCAGAGATTTTTGTGTTCTCTCTGCGAGCTTTCTTCTCCTCTGCTTTGGCTGTTTTTCTCTGTCTTCTCCTTACCTTTTGCCGGGCACCTTAACCATGTTTGCAAGATGCTCAAACTCCTCTTGATATTCATAGTAGGACCCTGTTTGTCGTAATTTTACGAGTGCAGCCCCTGCATCTTCATACGTCGTTCTCCCGAAGCGACCTACAACCGCTTCGACAAACTCTTCCCATGAACGAAAATAGTTGCCTCTTTTAGCCCAACGACACCATTGCAATGCTTTTCCATCCAAGTAATTGATTGCAAACTGAATCTTTTGATCTTGTGCAGTGTCATAGAACTCAAAATATTGTTTAGCTTGAAAAATTCATCCTTCCACATCTGATCCGTTAAACCGTGTAAAATATAACCTTTGACCTTTAAAACGGTCACCTCTTTGAGACACAATCTCTCTATTTTCGACCAATTGACCAATCGACCAATCTTCTCAAACAATAATGATTGATTTATCGCCATCTCAGTCATCTTCTCCGCTAATTTACCTAATTGCTTCTCCATTCTTCCTTTTTTTCTTTTCGAGTTTGTACCATAAATGAGTTTCTTTGACGAAGATAAAAGTAATCTGAAAGCGAATGATAGGAGTGTCTACTCTGATACCAATTGATAAGAACCTAAACTTCTCTAGGCCAACCAAAGATAAACGTAATACTTATAGAAAACTTTCTTAATAACTTCAAGATTCGTATTTTTACTACTATGAACTCAGCCATATATATAAGCTACAACCAGACAATTTAGACTCCAACTAGGACTCCTAATTAGACTTCAACTAAGACTCAATATTTAGAAATACAGAAATATAGAAACTCCTAAATTACTTAGAAATTTAAAATATAGAAATTCCTAATATTAAATAGGGTTATTTCCCAAATAGCCCCCAACTTTATGACTGGTTTCCTGCCTAGCCCCCTACTTCGTCAAAAATACCCAGATGGCCCCCTTTTTAAGATTCCGTTATAACACCGTTAAGTAGTCAACATTTCTCTCTCTTCCATCTCATCACCTCTCTCTGCCACCTCATTTTCTCACCACCTCATCGTCTTCCCCGGCAAGGTCGCTGGCCGACCAATTTTCCGGCCGACAACCTTCAAATATTAAAAATTTTTTTTTTTTTTATTTTCTTTCTCCTCTCTCTCTCTCAAAAACAATATTTTTTTATCATCTCTCCTCTCTCTCTCTACACACTCTGGCGAAGGGGCTCCTTTTGCCGGAGTGTGCAGAAAGAGAAAGAGGAGAGATGATAAAAAAATATTTAGAGAGAGAGAGGAGAGAGAAAATAAAATAAAAAAATTTAAATATTTGAAGGTCGCCGGCCGGCGACCTTGCCGAAGAAGACGATGAGGCGGCGAGAAGATGAGGTGGCAGAGAGAGGTGAGGAGATGGAAGAGAAAGAAATATTGACTGGTTAACGGTGTTATAACGATAAATGAAAAGGGGGGCATCTGGGTATTTTTGACAAAGTAGGGGGCTAGGCAGGAAACCGGTCACAAAGTTGGGGGCTATTTGAGAAATAACCCTATTAAATAATTATAAAATATCTTCCAAAATATAGAAACTCCTAATTTTAAATATAAAGAATATCTTTCTATATCAATATCACATATCACTGGGGTTGCACCTATTGGACTTACCAGTCTCGTAGGTATAACCCCTTACATGTTTGATGCTACCATTAGCGGATATCAACAATAGTGGTAGCATCGAATCGAGGTGTTACACTTATAGACTTCTAAACTTGTTAGATGGAACCCTATTTTTCGAGTTGTAGAAAAAATTGAATTACGAATAACGAGGTTTAGATGAAGAAAGTAGTCGTGGTGGTGGTCGGTTGACAAAATTGACGAAGAACATTAAATTCTAAATTTCGACTTGAAGAGAGAGAGAGAGAGAGAGCAATAGAGCTGAAGTCTCTTAAAACAAAAATCCTAAACGACCCGAAATCAAAGGCCGACAGGAAAAAAGTGATGTGGCTGGCTGCCCTACCCCATTTAATCGGTTAAGAAGAGAGAGAGAAATAGTCTGACCAATTGGAACTGACCACATCACCTTTCACCCGAAGTCGGTCCCAAAATTAAGTGTTTCAGTTGAAGTTGGTAGTGGTCAGCTCTCCAAATTAAGAGTTTCCGTTGAAGTTCTTTGGCCCCTGTTCAACAAAAAAAAAAAAAAAAGTTCTTTGGCCCCAAAATGTTGCTTCACAAAATGAAGTTCCTCCACAAATAATAAGCGTGCTTTGGTAAAAGTATGATTTTGGCATGTGTGCCTAATCTGTGTGGCATTAGTAAAGATGAGTACTATGTCGTCCTGACACTTGTGCTTATATAAGTATAACTTCCCTTCCATAACATATCTGGTTTGTGGTTTACAGTATTAAATGACCCTTTCCACATTAAATTACCCTCCACTCTAAACTATCATACTACCGGGATTCTACACTAAATCATTCGTTTCATATTTCGAGTAACCCTCTCTCTCTCCGCTTCTCTCTTTTATCAACCAATTGAAATCAAACTCGATTAATTCAATAACCAGGAACTAAATTGATCTTCTCAGGTTCTTTAATTTTCTAAATTCAACTTTATATCTTAAGTTTTTTGCTCAAATTTAATCACTTTAGTTTCTCGTATTGTCAACAGATTTAGCAGGTTCATTGAACTTCATCTTGTTCATAATTGCAGGTGGTAATTGAATAACTCGGATATACGAAAATGCTTACTTGCATAGCTTGTTCAAAACAACTCAGTGGTGAATCAATTCACGAACCAGAAGATTCATCAGGTGGTAATAAGCAAGCCATTAAAACTCTAACATCTCAGGTATCTTTCTTTCTTTCTAGGGTTTCCTATTCAATTTACTAACCGAAAGAAAGAATTAGGGTTTTATAAACTAACTTTTTAATGTATTTTGAAGATCAAAGATATGGCATTGAAAGCATCTGGATATCGACACTGTAAACCTTGTTCATCATCATCATCAAATTCATTAACAACTGTAAATCAAATAAGTTCAGTATCAGATTTCTCTTCAGTACCAGAAAGATATAATAACAGTTCGTATGGAAGAATAGCAAGTTCAAGTTCAACTCGAAGATGGGGGAAAGAAATGGAAGCAAGATTGAAAGGGCTTTCGAGTGGTGAAGGAACACCACCTTCATTGAGTCGACGATCTGGATCGGTGATTTTTATAGAAGAAGAAGAACCAAAAGAATGGGTTGCTCAAGTTGAACCAGGTGTTCTCATTAATTTCGTTTCTCTTCCTCAAGGAGGAAACGATTTGAAACGGATCCGATTCAGGTACCAAATGAGTTCATTCATCTTCGATATTTAGTACTATATTTTTGAACGGCTTAGATTTATCCGGTGAATTTTGTTTTTAGTGTGAAGTCAATGATTAATGCGTGCCCTCACGTTTCTTGGATCGTTGACTATAGTCAAAATTCTCGACGTGGTAAAGAGTTTTGTTTGTGGATCTACACTAATTGAAACTCCTTGATAAGTAATTTACATCCGTTAGATTTCAAACTGAAAAGGATTAAGTTAGGTTAATCGGACGGTAGGGATAGTGAGTGAGGTTAAAATAGTTGTTGTTTTGGGGACAAGAGTCATGATAGCATGTTGCTTGCTTTAATGCTTTTACTGTAGTAGAGGGGAAAAAACGTCGGATCGTTTTTCTAGAGAGAAGTAATTTGTTAGGTAAGCATGCGAGGGTGCTGAAAGAGTATGTTTTAAAGGGCCCACAAATAAAGTTAGTGGGTCCCAGTGGGTAGCCTTGATTGAAGCTGCAAATTGTCATGGACTATGATCTAAAATGGGTTCCATTTCAAACATCAAAGTTTAATTTCTGGTTGATTCACTGGAATTTAAGTCTTTTGTTGCCATAACTTCTTTTAAATTCGAAGTTGTGTTTATTCGGAATCGTAGTTTCTCATATTTCAGTGTGAGTAGGTCGGCATTGGAAAAAAATGGGTTACGACTAGCGAAACTGTTTAACGGTTGACGAATACGTGAGAGGGTTGTGGCATTGGCTAATTGTAGAAGCTAGGTTGTGCGGCGAGGTGAAAAGCTTTCCTTTTTGTAGTGGGACAAGCACTATAGTTTGTTATTTTTCAATTTGTGGTAATGTATTATAATTAACCTATTCACTACAATCTAATAGACTTAATCAACCTAATCTTCACTATAAAAAGTGAGAACTAGCTTATAATTAGTGGTTTCACTAATCTCTTTAAATCAAAATTGTATTTAATAAGTAAGAACCTAATTGAGCAACTTTACATGTGCATCTCATTAACGAGTTACTTTATGAAAAAATAACTTAACGAATTAATTAAAACTACATGTAATCACATTTTTAGGATAAAAAAAATGCTACTTGGCCCGACAAAAAGTGTCCCGAATAGTCCGACAAGCAAATTTCGACATGACATCTGCATGATGTCAGTTATTTGCCTTGTCCGGGCCATGCAGGCCAATTGTTGTCTAGCCAATTAGTATTTTTCTTCAAGGATAGAGTATTTTAACAAATTTTAACCATAACTAGTTGCGATGTCTAGGATTAAATAATTATCGCTGCGCCTCCAAAGAAACCACATGCTTTAGAGTTGTTCTTTGCATAGATACTTTAAAAAGAAAAGAACGAAAAAAAAAGTAGGTTCATGTTGTACTACCTAGCAAAGTGCAGCCACTGTGCCTCACATAAATCTTCTGCACGTCTCATTTGTTGGGATCCGATAAATCAATTGGAAAAATGGGGATTTTAGGGTTTACACCATCATTTTCTTTATGTCCAAATACCATCTTGTGTGTAAAAGCTAAATAAAGAACATGCTTTTGGGTTGGTCATTTCAAGTAGTGGTGGGGCTTTGCCTGTTTTTGTGGCAAAGCATATAAGTAACTTTTTTACTTTTTGTATTCTTTGCTACCAAAAGGACAATTTCTATGCTCATATTGTTTCCACCATTCTGTATTTTTGTTAATAAAAGACTAGGAAGTCCCGGAAGAAAGCATAAGACATCCAATAATGATATGATATAGGGTAGCTTGGCATATTTTGAAATCTTGACCTATAATCATACTTTAGTGGGTCCTGTTTTGATTCTCTTTACAATTGCAGCTCGATAATGGTATAGGGGCTTGTGTCGTAATTGGGACAAGCTGTCGACGATGATAAATTAATTTTGAATATTTATACACTTGTTATTATTATAGCATGGTGAACAAAGAAATATCCGACCTACCGCTTAGTTTATAGCTTTACTGAATATTATTATTTGGGACAATATGTAAAGAAGACTGGAATTTATGATGCACATATTAAAATGGAAACAGCGGCACAAGCAAAAAATTTATCGTTGTAGAGGCCATCTGAAAGATCAATACTATGTTTACCTCACTTCTTCCTAACAAAATATCCACATTAGTACATAAAAAAACATTGTTGGTCCATACTGCCATGACCCGAGAAGGGTTATTTTCTGTGAATAAATCATTATAGCGAAAGTAACATAATTCTGATGGTAAACACTAAAGTTCACTTGGATTTTAAGCGTTATAGCCTTCTACAGTGGTAAAGTTTATGTTACAATCTGAATACGTTTAGTCGTGACTTCCGGTGGTGACCTACTTCTAGAGGAAACTTATTGTAGAAAATTTCAAGCTATGGATCACTTGTCACCTTTATCTGATTTGATTAATTTCATAGGATATTTTCATTTTCAATTCAAATATGTAAAATAGTGATTCGTTAAATATGCCTTTTGACTGATGATAGCCTTGTTTGGATCCATTTTATAGTCGAGAGATGTTTACTAGATGGCAAGCTCAGAGATGGTGGACTGAGAACCATGACAAAGTAATGGAACTTTACAATGTCCAGAGGCTTAACCGACAAGCGTTCCCACTTCCCACCCCTCCAAGATCTGAAGACGAGGTGAGCTACTGACCATTTCGGCTGAATTTTAATCTGTCAAAATCTGGTGTAGAGAACCTCAACCCTCGTAATTCTTTCTTTTTTACTCTGTGAACTGTGTTCTGTTACCCTTTATGCCATATAGAAGCTTGAAGCTACAATCAATCACACAAGAGCTCGTTTTTATTCTGCCATTTGACTTAGGCTATATATGTATATTTGTATATGCAACTCCAACCACATCAAATTGATCTCAACCTTAATTTTTGAAATTCCAAATTTCTGGCTTTCAGGGCTCTAAAATGGAATTGGTCGGGGATAGCCCAATGACACCTCCATTAACCCAAGAAAGATTACCGCACAACTTCCACGTTCCAGCGGGAATGGGTTATTCATCCTCGGATTCTTTTGAGAACCACCCTATGCATTTACGACAGTATTATGAACCAGGTCCTGCTTCAACCCCAAAACTTTCAAGCCTAAGTGGAGCTAAGACTGAGATGTCTTCAATGGATGCTTCTATTAGAACAAGCTCATCAAGGGAAGCTGATCGCTCTGGGGAGCTCTCTCTTAGTAATGCCAGTGATCTAGAGACTGAGTGGGTTGAACAAGATGAGCCTGGGGTTTACATTACCATTAGAGCATTGCCTGGAGGCCCTAGGGAGCTTAGACGCGTCAGATTCAGGTGAGTCATCTGTAAAACCTCATAGAATGCTTGTTTCAAGTAAATTCAACTAACTTCGTTTCTACAATTGGTTTTGTTAATTTAAAAGTTCAACTTCGAAGAAGATATATGTGACTGAGATATTTGTTTACGACTTTGGTGTAGCCGAGAAAAATTTGGGGAGATGCATGCAAGGGTATGGTGGGAAGAAAACCGAGCGAGAATACGTGAACAGTACTTGTGATTGAGCAGCTCTATATGTCCAGGAGAGATCAGTTGAAAGAGGTGAAGCTTCAAATATGTTTTAGTAGTATTATTTTGCAAGTGTTGCTTCAGTTTGAAAGAACAACAGAATCTTCACCTTCCTTCTATCCTTTTAAGTTTATCATATATTAGTATATAATATAATTTTGGTATGTAATCTGAAGTCGAAAGGTTGGGTATAGTCGTAAAGATGAGAAGAGCTAGGGAGAAATGTTAATAGTACTAGAGTCTATGTTACATAACTATTTTAGCTGATTCCTATCCAGTATCTTTTGCATCTCCACCATAGTACATTTAGGTGTTGTTTGTTTTTCTCTCGGTCCGAGTCAGGTTTGGAATCTGACTCGAGATCGAATCGACCCGAATTAAATTTCAAAATGTGTGTTTTCGTCTGACTCATGTTGTTTGGTTCGTCTAAATGTCTACCCAAGCTGATGTTGGGAGTTTAGGGATACAGATAAAATAAGTCTGAATTAAGATTCGATTGTCTGAATTTTGAAGTAACTTGAAACGACTATATTGCTTCTAACTAATCAAATTCAGACAATTCTGAGTCAAACAATTTAAGTCCTGATCAGTCAGATTCTAGCAGCACTAATGCAGTAATTGATGATGTGGGAAAGGAGTTTCCTGGAAATGGTTTGTTACCTTTTATTTAATTGTTTCCTCTCCTCTTGGATATCATGTTGGGGGCGCAGCAGAATAAAGTTTCTCCCTACTTTTTTTTTTTTTTTTGTTGAAAGAAGTTTCTCCCTACTTGTGTTGGTCAATGAGAAATTAAAATATAGTATATGACAATGGTAGCAATAATTTGAAGAACAAAAAGTAATAAGATGACGAATTTATCGTGGAAAACCTCTTCAATGTGAGAAGTGAAAACTACAATAGCAGTCCACTCAAAATCCACTACATCAATGAATGAGTTACAAACCAGGCCTCCTTGTTCCTATGAACAACTCTCAAGACTCGGACTCCAAAGAATTAATACCAAACACAAAAAAAACCTCACAAGAAAGAGTAACACAATCCAAAAATATGCAGTCTAAAGCGACCTTAAAGTCACTAGGATTTCTGCCACCAAATACCAATCCCGTCGTCCAGAACCTACATAAACAAGTCAGGAATACTTCTCCAAAATTTCAGCTCAATCAGAGAAGAACTCAGAGTCGGATTTCCCGAACACTGAAGACATACGTCCGGAAAAACTTAGCTCAGCTGAATACTTCTTTTTCTCTCCTCTCCTGTGCGTTTTTATTGTGTCGTACTTTTAAATTAGATTAAGGATAACATATATATATATATATATATATATATATATATATATATATATATATATATATATATATATTAGGCATAAACCCCGCCCTACGGGCGGGGAAATGCCGTTTACGTTACATGGATAAATAAACATGTTATTAGATTATTAAGTTCTTTTTACATTCAGTATTCTCTTATTGTAGTTTTAATTTTTTTAGATTGATACTCTTTAAAGATAAGTGTGGTATTCTAGAGGTATACGATCTATCATAAGTTATATAAGTTTTTGAGCTTACAAAATAATTTTTGGTTTTGTCGTTCTTAAGTTTATTTAGAGTCTATTCTTTTAATAAAAACATATTAAATTCTGAAAGAAACACGAAAAAATTTGTAGTAATAATAATTTACTCCACCAGATGTACTCGTTGAGAATCCATGAAAAAAAAGAATAGACTGTGTTTTGTTTTTAGAGAGAGGAAGGGGGGGGGGACAAGAATTGATAATACAGTACACCATTACATTTAGATTCACCCTGAAAATCTACTTTTTTCTTTCAACAAGATAAATTAGGGGTTTGCTTCAAGTTCAAATTTTTTTTGTTTTAATTGTCTACTTGTATTTTATATTGTGCAATTATCTCTTTCTTGTCTCTCATAGTTTCTCACTGAAGAAATTGAAGTGTCCACATTGTTTTTCCTTTTTTGTTGAAGAAGTGTCCACATTGTTTAGTATTACATTTCTTAGTCTTATGTTTTGTGTGGCATAACTCTTTAATTATTCATTCTGGTTACCCATTTTCCCTCGTTAGATTGATTTTCTCTCTCAATGTTATGTTTGTTGTTTCTCAACCTTTATCCGGTTAGTTTTTTTGTGTTTGTAGGTCTAAGTTGCGATTTTCTCTAGAAATTGATTTCAATTGCTCAACAGTAAATTCACTAAATTCAAACTATCTGCTTATTCAAATCCATTAAAGATGCAGACAACAATTTTAACCATTCATTTTATGAGTTCAAATGCTCAACAATATTAGAAAGTATCCTCAATTAATTTGTTTATGCATAAAAATTTATTTTAGAAAATTATGTTGCCACTAAATATGCCACCATTACAGATTGCCTGCATAATTTTTTGGGTCAATTATAACAATCTGGGTATACACTATCATAGTGAATGGTTAATACAATTTGAAATACAATTGATCCGATTGCTGAGGTTTGTACTGGATAAAAGAACAAGTATAATACCAATTGGAAACAAAATGAGATCTCGAATGAATTTCAAAGGTATAAAGTCATTCTTATTAAACATAAAAATGAGTCCACTTCTTACCGTCCA
The DNA here is from genome assembly GCF_041429995.1 of Eschscholzia californica. Classification (NCBI taxonomy): domain Eukaryota; kingdom Viridiplantae; phylum Streptophyta; class Magnoliopsida; order Ranunculales; family Papaveraceae; genus Eschscholzia; species Eschscholzia californica. Next base: position 21,091,120 of record NW_028238309.1, read on the forward strand.
TATCATAAGTTGAAACCAATGCTCTAAACAATTTCTAGAATCAACCTAAAGTTAAACTTCTTTAAGAAATTGAATTTGTTGAAAGAGAAATTCCACTAAGAATTTTGACGTAATGTGAACTTACGGAGATAACATAGCGCTACCCAAATGTAATGAACGTACTTAAATTCAATGTCGTAATATAGCTCTTGCAGGCTAAGAGCTCCAGACATTATATTTCTGTGTCTACCTGTAAAAGCAGAATATCGACTTAACCCCTTCCTTTTTCACCAGACGAATATAATTTTTTTAATTCCTTTACAATGTTTCTTCTTTCGTATTATATTTATAAAAACAAAAGAGAAAGTATAGAACTATAGCCACAAATCAGATAACATCTTCAACAACATTCGCATGTCCATCTCATACCATGCTAAATATTTATGTACTTCCGTAATTAATTATAGAAGTACCCCTAGAAGATGGTGCAACAACTATGTCGCCTACATCCATCCTCTCTGAATGGTTGAGGTTGGCACAAAACTCCCTATATTTGAATAGACCCTCAATACTCTAATACACAATAATACACTATTGGTATAATTCTATAATCACATAAATATAAAAACGATGTCGTAAACGGTAGATAAAGCAATTACCTTTGCATACGATTGTGATGTTATATATCTTTAATTGTATGCAAAGTCACAAAAGAATCTTTGGTTGAAATTGATTAGGGTTAGGTTATAAGGTTATAAGCTCCACAATTGTTTTTAAGATATACATAAATAATTAGAAATGAATATTTGATTCAATCACATGACCGAGACAATTGTTTCTTGTATCTTTGTTTCTGAAGTTGATTCGTTTCAGTCCTTTGCTCCACTTTAGAAGAGGTTGGTTGCTAACAAATTCCTAAATACATAATGAAGTTCATCATCGATGTAACAACATGTATCAAATTAATACACAAATGCTAAATAGTGATGTTACAAATTTAGAGACAGTGAAAATTACCTTTAAAGGTGGGGTAGAAAGATGGAAACTAACCCATTCCACTTTGAAAGAAAAAGTGAGAGTAAAAAATTCAAAGGCACGCTCAACGTATAGAGTTTAATTAGTGCGAAACTGAATGATGATCTTTAGGAAACCACATATCGCATATTCGTCTGCTTCGCTACCTGGACAACTTTAGATGTGATTGCTTGATTTCAAAATTCTGATAACAAATAGAAACTAAGTTAGGAACTTAAGACTGAGAAATAAACCAGGAAGTCATTGTATAAGAAATTCGAAGGAAGAAAAAATACCTAGTGCGGGAAGAGTTGAAGTGATGTTTATTGAGTTCAAATTGCTGGAATTGGGTGTTATTTTCGATTATGATTTATGTTTATTGAGAAATAATTCAGGAAGTTATAGTCTTCACTTGCACTTTTTTTTTTTCAAGAATTCCATATGGAAACACTATTCCATGAGGAAAAAAAAGAAGTTCAAAATCTTCACCATAATGTCAATCTTCGTTCAAAATCTTTCTACTCCTCTAAAGGAACCTTCACAATTCAACACACCTTCGCCCTCGCCTATATTATGAGTATGATCATCCAATCACATGCAAAATACCTGGTTCTTCATAAGAAGATGGGAAACTGTTAATTGCAATTGGAAATTATGAAAAAAAAATAATGATACGCACAGGCAATAATTTAGAAAAACTTTCATTCCTAAATTTGATGCTTGTTTTGAAGAGATTTGCATATTCTTCAGAATTAGTTGAAATGCTAATCAGTTTATTTCAAAATCAAGATTATAAGTTTATCCGATAACACATTAACAAACAAAATTAAATAAAAATGATGCTCACCAAAAAAAATAAATGCATAGCGCATTATAAGAGATAAAGCGAAGATTTCAATTAATTGACATCCCACTTACAGATAAGAGGTTACTTGCGATGTCTTCATGGTAAAGGAGCCACCTTATGAACCGGTATTGGCTTATTGCCCTTTGTGGAATCATCCCATCTTCTTCATCGTCAACGAACTTCAATAAGTAGCTACAAAACACAAGTTAGACTATGAAACTATCTTATTTTAGTTTGGAAAGGAAAATTATAAAAATATTTTTGATATTTATTCAAGATCTAAAATGAGATTGCTTTAAGAAGAGAAAACAAAGAAATGATGAAATTCAACATTCCAATATGCAAGGTTGTATGGAAAGGTTCATGACAGAAGGAGTGAAGCGACTCACTCTTCGTGCTTCTTTTGAAATATCAGATACATTTTGGAGTGGCACAACAAAAATGCAATGATGTAGACACTTTGGTGGTGGATATGCCGAGCATTACTTTGTAAATATTTTAGTTTCGGTTAAGGAGTATTCAGATATATGTATATTCCCTACAATGAGGATTACCTGCGATTTCTTTGCTTATAGAAGAGCTATCGGGGTAGAGCACAAAAACATGAGTGTCAGTTTGGAAAATCCGACGTCGCAAAGATCATTTCGCTTTGGACAAGAAACAATATGCGAAAATTTTGGTTTGTGTGGCCTTAAATTAGAAACCAAAGAACCACAATATTAAACATGTATGATGTACTTAAACTGAAGAAATAAGACGGAATAAATTTGCATCGCTTTGTTCGAAATAAGCACCAACCCAAATCATCTAGTTTTTTCTGTCAAAAACTATAATTTTGCAGAATAAGTTGATGATTTATTTAAAACCAGGGAGAAAGAACATAACCAAAAATGCGATTTTTTTTTCATGGAACGGTAAAGAAAATTTGCTAATTTAATAGCAGAGGACTTACTGTTTTGATTTTGTACCATAAAGAATTACTTTTACGATAAACCACTCATCTTTGTCAGCATCATCAGGTGTGACCTTAGTTGATACCTGAGAATTATTTGACGAAGACGGAGAATACATTCATCAAAAAACAATTTTGGTAATCAACAAAAAAAACGAAAATGAGTTCCTAATATTGGACAGTAATACACTACGAAAATCAAAACATGTTCACCTATCAATTTAGTAGCAGCAACTTCTAGCTGGGTTTGTATAGAAGAACTTGGGGATGTCTTTTGAATTTTGATATCTAAACAATTACCCTATTAGAACTTAGGGGATACCTTTTGAATTTTATACCTTCCCTTACAATACATATTTTGATCGACATGAGCTCATTTCGACATGAACATTCAGTTTTAGTAGTGTCAAACCAGATCAGGCAAAAATCACTTATTTAAACGATATATTATAGCTTCGGAAATGGAGTACTTGTCTTTTGTGGTTGTTTTGCATTTAGTTTAGTTTTATCTAGAATATCCACTTGAACCATCAATGTGTTTGAACTGATACAAAAGTACAACTTCGTTGAAGGTGAGAAAGACTAAAGAGTCTAGTGGAAGCATAATGCCTCGAAGCAAATATGAATACCTCTATGCATTCTCCGAAAGCTCATTTTCTTCTCTAAATACTGAGGGAGGGCTTCAAAATCATAATAATTCTTTTTTGTTGTAATGCACTTTCTTTGTATTATTAATTATACAAACTATTTATATTACAAATTTGATCCAAAAACAAATTTATACTATTATCTATATTTGATGATTTTGTTCCAATAGAGAAACTATACAAGTTTACATATATAAATTCTATGAATATGTTTTATTAAAGATTTGTTCATTGAATACACCAGATGCAAATCTATTATATGCGCATATATATACAATACTACAGGCTTTATGAATTAAGAGTAAAAAGGGGAAATAAGTACCTTGAGTTGAAGGATTGATCGACTCCAACCTAAGTTGTAGAACAGAAATATAAACAAACTTAAAGGAAAACAGGAAATAGGATATTGTGTCATGAATATGATATTCTGTGATGAAGATGGTAACAGGAAGAGATGATATTCTGAAGTATTTTTAAATAAACTGAAACGAGAACAAACTCGTAAAAGCCAGACCCATGAAGTAAAATTTTGCACTATATGTAACTAAACAAAGAAATGTACCTCTATATAGCTGCCAAAAATCTATATTACAAAACTTTTTTCATGCTTTCAAAAACAGCAGCTACTTCATCACTTTTAATTTCATTTCCCTAGAGATCATCACTAGTTAATTCAGTGTGCTCAAAACATAACTACATAAGTCTTGAAAGACAATTCCAAAGAAATCACAAGCAAATACATTTACTAACTAATAATTTTCATGGTAGATTAGTGTTGTTAAGCTTCCAAATTTGGATTTCAGCAGGGCCATAAAAGAGTATAGCAGTAAAGGTAATAAGGAAACAAAATTTGAGAAAATTAAAATACAATTGTGTGAGGAATTTTCACAAACAGGTTGTGTGAGAAATATGAAAATACCCTGGATTAGTAATGGGTGATAGTCTTCAGTCAATAATAACAATTTCAGCTTTGCAAGGACATAAAGATTAGGTGAAAACTTCATAGAATTGAAATGAAATAAAAAAACTAAGGGAGTTGTAAGTTCATAGAATTGAAACGGAAGAACTTTAGAGAGACTGAAACAGATACATTTAAAAAAACGACATCAATGATCAAACTTTACCTTCTTACGAAAATCGTGCAATAAAGTAAATGGATGTGTCCACGTTTGATTCAACAACACAATGTTGAACAATTCCCTAATAGCAACCTTGTCCAGATTTATACCTAACTCATTTGAAAATTTAAAAAAGATAACAAAAGGATAGTGACATTAACAAAAAATAGCAATTCCCTAATACCCATATCAGAGTAAACGAAGAAAGATAAATCATGAATCAATCACTTAAAATCAATCAAACTAACATGTTTGTAACCCACAACTGTGATTTTGGAACTACAATTATAACACTTAAAATCAATCAAACTAACATGTTTCAATTTCACGAATTGTTGATGCAAATAACTTTTTCCTCCTTCTTTTGATAAATTTCTTATAAGATAAACAAAAACAATTATAGAAGTCAGAAAAAATTTAAAGGGAATAAGAAAACAGTTGACTTCATACCTCTATGAAACATTCTCTCAAACAGTTTGTGTGTAGATAAAGTTTAGTGGTCAAAATCCAATTAACATGTAGAATTTTGATACCTTGAGACATAAATTCAAGTTGAAGAACCGTTCTTTCTCCTGGGAAATGAGAAAAAAACAGTTATGAGTTTGTTTGCAATAATCAAATCTTTGACAATATTTTGATATTATAAATTCTCAATATTTCTTCCCTCTTCGTGTAACCAAAATTTCAAAATCTCCCATAAATCACGACTACAATTATTAGTTGTAACGGCAAACAATGAAATCAAATAAACATAAAAATTAAACAAATTAGATTCAAATAAAAAAAAAGATTAATAAAAAAAAAAACTCTCTAATTTGAACTACAAATTAAGGAATTCTGAGATTATTTGATTGAGCCCTTAAAAGTTTGATTTTAAATCCGAACCAAATCGACTCCTACTTTAGGGAATGTTAGAAACTATATGAAAAATCAGCCTCATAAAAACTGAAAACAATAACTCACTAAAATCTATGATTTCGTTTGGATATTCAATTGCATAAATAACATAAAAAATATCTACAACAGAAAAAACAATTTGACCTTGAAATTATGAGATAAAAGACAATCTTACCTTCAATTTTAGAAGACATGAGAGAGAAGAAATGGAGAGAGAACGAGTGAGGATGATGATAAGTTGTGTATTGCAGAAAAAAGAGAAGAATAAAGTTGTAGAGGGAAAGGGAAAAGGGAGGGTCTGACGTTATGAATTAATTAAAAATAGCAAGTGAAGGGACATTGAAGCATGAACGGACAGATTCAGTCTTGGAAAAGAAAATGAATGGCTGGATTTATTTTGTATAATAGATATCTACGTGGACGTCCAGTCACCTTATTGTTGTCCTAGTCATATTTGATGTAATTATTGTGTCCTAGTCACAAGGATCTGTTTTGTATAATAGATATAAAGGGGTAATTTCTAAAAAGGTCAAAATAATATTGAAAATGAGTAGAAAAGCACAAAACATTTGAAAATTATTATTCAGGTCAAAAAGTGTGCAAATACTAAAATACCCCTTTTTGTCATTTTGTGTAACTAAATTCTTTTGTTTTTCTTTAAACTTTAAATCGATATAACTTTTGTTTGAGATGTCGGATTTCTATAAAAATTATATATTTAGAAATGATTTTTCATTAGCTTTCTAACAAGATCCTTTCAATATTTTTTTTTCAAAAAAAAAAAACCCAGAAAAAAAACGGCGTTTTTTTTCCTTTACGTTTTTCTGCAAACGCGTTTGCAACAATCTGTTATGCAAACGTGGTTGCAAAAATCTGTTATGCAAACGTGTTTGCAACAATCTGTTCTGCAAACGTGTTTGCAACAATCTGTTCTGCAAACGTGTGTTTGCATAATGTAAACTGCAAACTATGTTTGCATTTGCGACATTGCAAACTCAGTTTGTGTTTGCGGTTTTGCAAACACAGTTTGCACACGTTTACACCTTCACAAATTGCTTAAAGCCAACTTTGATTTCCACCCAAGAATTTTCCTTGCTTTACTAGTATTGATCTCTCCCTGTATGTACGAAAATTTTCATTGTATTCATTAAATAAATAATTTACATCTACAATAAATAGATACTCAAGAATTAATCATATTCATCCATTCTTTCATTAATAAATCATCACATTCATTCATCATAAGAGTTCAACCCTCAATATTAACAAAGAGTATGTGTCTACGAAATCTCGAGTCTGGATTAGTACTATACCACCACAATCGCTACCATCACCACCTCATCCTCTTCCAGAGATTCAAATCCAAATGATGTATAAATGGACAACTCACATGGAGAACACCAACTGTTATGAAAATGACAATACACAAGAATTAGGGAAAGAGAAATGAACGATACACAACATTACAAACTCAAAGATGCCTAACTCATTCCGAACCCACATCTGTAAAATGAACGATACACAACATTACATCGTCAATGGGATTTAGAACAACATCATGGCATTTGTAAACTCAGAAATTATACAAAAGCATGTCATTTGTAAATTCAGAAATTATACATAGTTACCATTGTGTTTGAACTCAAGTTCATTTGATCACATCAAGTCCAATCCCACTAAGAAGACATTAAAGTCTAAACTCAAACTAGGATATAAAACACTTGTCAACACACAAAATATTCATCAAAAGACTTCCGCCAAGTTTATTTCTTCAAACAGTAGATCAATAAACCTCTTTCTCAACAAACAAAAGTAAACCATTATCAAGAGGATAACAGAAATCAATACTAGCTACAACATATTAGCCACTTGAATAAAATGCTCACTGGAACACAGAAAATTTTCTATTGCATATGGATAACATGTTCTACGCGGGCAGTTAAATGAACGAAAGGGCTTACTTAACACAGAAGATAATACCAAAAGAAAAAGTGTGTAATTAGCTGAGTTAAATCATCCTTGAGTCGCTTGAGAAGTTTGCCAGCCCATCGTCTAACATGTCGTCTTAGCGTGTAACCCACAACAACACCAATTAGGAAACCAACTGCACAGATATTTGAACATGTCCAAACTGAAACTACTTGGCTGCAATGACAAGTAAAAAAAGTGAAATAAAAACAAGAATATCGATTAATAACAAATTATAAAAATCTCCCAACAATAAAAACGATAACGAAACGCTTGCAACTAAGACAACATAAATCTCCTCCATCTTCGCTTACCAACTAGTTATAATACACACATTTATAGTGAAACACTAGCATGCTTAACAGCTTAATCACATAAACCAAACAAATACAATTCCACTGCAATCCTCATCGTCTCTAGCCTTACTACTAAAGGAAGAATTTAACCGACCAAATAAACCAATTTAAGTCTCGGATTCTCGAAATCAAAAGAGACCTTGAAAATGTGATTTTCTAAGATGATTCATTGTGCTCTTGCCATCAATAATATATTACCCCTATATAGAAATTACCCCTAATGTTACAACTATGGGGTCTTTTGACGGCAAGAGCAGATCCATCAGAAAGAAGTACCAGTTCTCGTCGATATTATTATGCTTTCTTCACTAAAATTTTTAGTTGCACACATCAAATCTCCTAATTTGAGATTCACAATAGGTTTCTTAAACAAAGTCCCCTGAATTTGTCTATAAGGTTTAAATCTCTCTGCCCACTTACTATCATCAATTCCACCTCCTCTCGTACCTCGATGATGGCTAGCCCATCGCCATAGTGCAAACGCAAACAACAACGATATAGACGCACTTGCAGTACCGACAACAATTATGACAAGTGTGTTTTTCTTCTTCTTCTTACCATCACACTTAGACTCAAGAGGACTATCACAAAGTCCTTTGTTACCATCAAATCACTAGCACTGTTGGAATTCGACAGAAACGAAGGGATCTCACCGGATAGATCTCTATTAGCAACAGAGAATGTTTTAAGACGATTAAGACTATCTAACTGGTAAGGAATTGGTCCAGATAATTGATTATTAGAAAGAATGATTTTATTAAGTAGGTACAATTAAATAGTTCAATTGGGATGGGACCAGTAAGATCATTTCCAGAGAGATTTAGGGTTACAAGGAAAGGCAATCATTTACAAATTTGAGAAATATTACCAGAGATCTTATTATCAGAGAGATCCGGAGTTTGAATTCTTGGACAATACTGTAAAGAATCAGGGATTTGACTAGAAAGTTCCAAATTTTTAAGTTGAAGACTGATCAAATGATTCTCCTGATCATTCCAACAAGTAACACCAAGGAATCTACAGATGAAACCCACAGTAGAATTGCCAAAAGCCATGAATTAAGTCTACCCTGAGGATCTTTGAGTGAAGTTTTCACTCCTTGAAGACATCAGGTATCTTCTTCTTTAGGGTTAGCAACATCAGAGAAGATAGGTAAAAGAACAAACAATACGAAAATCAGATGAAGAAGATGATAGCGAAGAAGATGATGGTAATCTGGCGAAGAAGAAACCTTAGAAACTTTTGAGATTTTTTTTAGTAGAGAAACTGATTTTTAGTGTAGAAGGGTATTCTCGGAATAAAAAGAATAAGAAATGACCTGATTAATAATTTCTCATATTGTTTCAAACTTAATATATCATTAATCATAATATTTTGGTAACTTCTACTTAATAAGAAAAGATCCAAGTGTTTTTAGTTATTATGATAATTTTGTAAACCTAAATAGTCATTTTCCACTATATATATATATATATATATATATATATATATATATATATATATATATATATATATATATATATATATAGTCTCTCTTAACCCTAATTCCAATCCCCGACCCATAACTTGGGTAAGGGCTTAGTTCTCATGTCCAAATCCGTTTGGTTTCTCGACTAGGAGGAAAACCCAACACGTCATGTGTCAGGATCGTTAATAGAATTTTTCTTATCAAGGTTGTATGATCACATCTTTCTCAATATGGTAAGCAGATATTCAGTGCTATCTGATCCTTTGCCTAACGGATATCTTTCTCGGGTAGAGAAGAGTTCAACATGTCGAACTTATTTCTACAAATTTTCTATTAGGTCAAACTGATAAATGAGAGTGGTTCTTTAAAGAGGGGTGCTTACAACTAAATTACCAAAAGATGGAGGTGCTTTTAAAGGGGATGGCCCTTCGAACAAAATTGGGGATACTTCCCAGACCCATGATATTGATGAGTACCAGTAACCTTTGTTTGTTGGACAGAGTGATACACATGCAACCGACCAACTCAAGTCTCAAGTGGCCTTCTTTTGTGTTGCAAGAGTCTCAAGTGGCTTTAACAGTTCAAAACTATTTTTCCAGAGATCGATATTTGTTGGTTAGTATGCTTCTAAAAAACCCAGTATTATTTAGCTGAGTGTTGATATTCTTTGTGTACTCAAACTACCACAATTGGTGATAAATTACTTAAAAGTCGTTTAGGGAGATTCAGACGTAGACGAATAAGTTTCTAATTCTATTGGAGATTCAGAGTTTTGAATTTGTTTCCGTGACAGAAGTTTATGTCTATTTAAATAGAACAATTAAATCCGATTTCTCAACAAAAGTTTAGTTATATTTTGGATATGAACTTTCTGATCCGTTTTATCAACAAAAGTTAATACAACAAAAGGAACAACAGTAATCGTTAAAGAAGAGGAGATGAAAGAGAAATTAAAGATTCATCGAATAGAATAATATGGAATCAGTCAGCATGATGAGACAATGATGTTGGTTCCCGTACAATTGATAAGACTGCTACGTTGAATCTCACTATAATTGATCCTGCTCTCGTTCCTTTGAACCTGGGGGAGAACTTGCAAGGAGCTCGGAAAGCTCTCCGACGCTCAAGACAGTCAGATCGCCCTTGCAGCTTAAAGAAATCAGAATTGAATCAACTGTGGAGTTCATACCTTGTTCAAGGTGATATGATGACCTTTTATTGGCTGCTTTAACCGACTGTTGTTAGGCGTAATAATTGGGGCGGTTGAAACCATTTCGTAGTTAGAAGATATTATGGTTTCTCTTTGAGGTTATCTCGTATCTTTGATATTTAGGAGTTCCTCTGTTTTAGGATCCTTGATATATATGTTTCGAAATTGATAGTTGTCTAGGAGATGTTTCTTCCTTCGAAGACTCTTGAAGCCCAAGTTAGGTAAATCTTTAGATCCTCACTAACTGAGATCTTTGATTAGATTCGGGATTAAATCCGTAAGCATGAGGCACGCTTCTACCTCTCTATGTTTCGAGATTAAGGTATCAACCTTGTTCACGTGGACTTCCCTAGACTTCTCGTAGATCCCACGGCAGGCCTGGTTGTATTTGAGTCAAGGGGGGGCTTAAGGCGCCTAAGACAATCATGCTGACCCCCTAGTTTTGGGCTTGAGTTGCATACCTCCTTCTGATTCGACCTCCATGTTGACTTGGTGCGAATTGACCAGCGGGTTTTCGGTCTTTTCTTCACTCATTGACCTTAGTCATCTAATGACCATTTTTTGGATCATCGCATTCTTTAATTTTCTCTCTTTACAATGGTTTCTCTAACGCCATCCTCCCAAAGCTTTTACAGTCCATGAATTCGACATAATAGTCGTCGGAGGACATAGATTTGTCCTCCTCGTGGAAGCCTGACCACCAAGTTCCATATCTCATCACAATTCAAAACTAACATTAAGGATATGTCTTTGGAACTTGATAAACAAAACTCTTGTTTTAATAAAGGGTTAATTCCATTTTGGCCCCCAATTGTGTCTGACAGTTCGTTTTGGCCCCAATTTCTTGTTTGGCCCCTAAGCATTTTTCTATAACTCTCAATTCTACCCTCATGTCAATTCTGTAATTTAATTCATTTGTTTTTCTCTTTGTCCACCTCACCTCAAATTTCCACGTCACCTTCTTCTACATCATAGTTCGTCGGAGAAAGTCACCGGCTGACGACCTTTATTTATTTTTTTTCATCTTCTTCCCCAACCTCCTTTCTCTCTCTATATTCTTCTCTCTCTTCCTTCCATATCTCTTCAATTGATTTGTAAATCCTTAAAATCCTAAACAACAACAACAACAACAATAACAAAGTATGGAAAGAAAATGGTTATTTCCATTAGCAAACTGAAGATTATTCAATTCGAATTAGATACCATTAACTGAAGATCAATTAAAAGACAATAGTTTCTAGGAAACTGTCTTTCGTAGAAAAAACTGATCTTTTAAGCATTTAAACTAAATAAACTGAAGATTATTCAATTCGAATTAGATACCATTAACTGAAGAAAATGAAATTCATTTACCTTAAAAGAGTTTGAAAGTAATCTTCTCTGAGTAATCCAAAAAACATCAGCTTTCTTAGTCATATACAACCCTGGATCTATAATTATGGGTTTTACCCTTTGAACTCTGAAGAAAAATTGAAACAAACAAAAAAAAACCCTAAAAATTTAATCCAATTCTCTAACAACAATTCAAACAAATTTCATTACCAAAAAAAGATTACTTAATCTTTCCATCCAGTATCACTAGTATGATCAATAAAATTAAGATGGGTTAATTCCGTTTTGGCCCCCGATTTGTGACCAACTCGCCGTTTTGGCCCCTATAAGTGTCCGGCAGTTCGTTTTGGCCCCAAAATCAAATTTTCGGACAGTGGTGACATCATCATGGCATAAGCAATACTTTTCTATACCTAAAATACCCCTCTGACCAAATCTTCTCTTTCCCATGCCAAATCCAGGGATGTCAAATCCAAAAGACTATTAATGTTCCAAATCCTCCTTCCCAAGAAAATTACTTTCTTCTCCATTTACTTCATTATCAATCACTCAACTCCAGTTCAACAAAAAAAAAATCACTCAACTCCCATTTTATTTACTTCATTGCTCAATCTGAATCTATTAATCCATAATGGCCAAACCAAAATTCAACTAAGAAAAAAAAGCCTTCTCACAAACTATCCTCCAAATGTCTATTAAGAACAACAAAACCAGAAGCTTCAAAAAAATAAAAGAGAAGAGGTTAACCCAATATACCACTAGAGGAGAATCACTGCCGAAACTGCTACTGCTGCTTGATTTGCTACTACTATAAATAACTTATTTCTTTATTTCAGTTGGGAGGAAATTGCTAGTAGGAAATTGCTAATCTAATTCAATCTCAACACCATCTTGTGAAAGATAACCATTTCTCCTCTTTATGATATGCACCACTTGTTCCATCTTGTGAAGCATGCTTTCACTCAATTTCTGTTTCTCTTCAAATGTCATCTCTCTTTTGTTTGGATCTTTTGCCTTGGGTTTTGGTAACCTCCCCATTGTAGATCTACGAGCTAGTGGAGGTGGTGGTGGCGTCAATTGAAGTGATTTCGATGGTTGAATAGCTCTAGGTGGTGGAATATGAAGTCCCTCTAGGGTTTATTTTGTCCCGTTTCAAGATCTCAAGCGAACAAATTCATGGAAAATAAATGGAGTCATCTAGGGTTTCTTTTGATGAAGTGATTAAAGCTAGTATTTGAAAGTTTCAAGCTAAAAAAGAAGCATGAAGAAGTAATTAGATTATTTTTTAGATTTTCTGTGAGATATTGGTGAAGTTCACATATGAAGGAGATTTAAAAGAACTTTTTGAGTGATCTTTTTCATGTTTTGTTATGTAATTATTTAGGAGATAAAAGTGTAATAGTAGTAGATTGACTTGATCTATCTTTTCTGTGTAAAATTTAATCTGTTTGTGAGAAAAATGATTTTTTTTAAGTTTATGTTTATCTAGGATTATAGTGTTTTTAATTCATTACAAAAATCAAAGCAAGCTTTCTTGGTCATTTATCTGAGATTATTGTCTGGTACACCTACTACCTTGTCTCTTGGTGAAGAAGAAGGTAAAGAAAGATGAAGAAGCTAAGAGAGGGAGTTGAGTTTTGTTTTGCTGGTGGTGTTAATGGAGAGAAAGTAAATGTCTTGGGAAGGTAAAGATTGATGTGACAACTCGGGATTTGGCATGGGAAAGAGAAGATTTGGTCAGAGGGGTATTTTAGGTATAGAAAAGTATTGCTTATGCCATGATGATGTCACCACTGCTCGAAAATTTGATTTTGGGGCCAAAACGAATTGTCGGACACTTATAGGGGCCAAAACGGCGAGTTGGTCACAAATCGGGGGCCAAAACGGAATTAACCCAATTAAGATCCCTTGGCAATTTCGAAAATGTATGCAATAGATCTGTAACGCCCCAAATCCAGATTTCCACGTCGGCTGCTATGAAAACCTAAACTTAAAACCTTTCTCCGCAGAATAGAGAACATAGACGATATATTCATCAAAGAGACAAATGTCATCGAACATGAAGATCAAAAGTAACAATAAATCAACTAACAAAAACTCTACCAAGTTTCTCAAAACTCGCATGATGTCTCTAAATCATCGACACATATGTCGGACAAGATCAAATAAAAAATAAAGACAAGTATTTAGGAGATGCAACTCCCAAAAAACTACCTAAAGAAAGAAAGAAGAATGCTAAGAAACTCCTCCAAGGCCAACTATGACTCAAGCAGGTGGCACTTCCCGATTTCCTTGTCCTGCAAAATAATAGGTTGGGTCAGACCCCAACAAGTAGATTTAGAAACCTCTAAAGCCTCAATAGACAGTTTCAAGAACTACCAAAATAAATAGATTACTCCAAATCAATATAAAGGTGTCCGAAAATAGAATCTGAGTTATGACCGTTAAAATAGAATAAACCACATTTGTAACAAGGAACAAAAAGCGATATAGAAAGTTGGTGTCCATGTTGTATAAGAGTGTGGTCCACAAGGTTACCCTTGTGTTAGCGTCGACCCCATACGCTCCATACCTAGGCCACATCCGGTAGAGAGGGTCGAACCAACCACAAAACTCCTACAACCCTCCACCAACTCCATCACGTCACACATACAATATAGCATCACACCGTTTGTAGTAAACAACCAAAAATGATATGACAAGTTGGTGTCCACGTTGTATACGAGTGTGGTCCACAAGGTTACCCTTGTGTTAGCGCTGACCCCATACGCTCTATACCTAGGCCACATCCGGTAGAGAGGGTCGAACTAACCACAAAACTCCTAAAACCCTCCACCAACTCCATCACATCACACACATATAATAGCATCACACCACAACATACATAAATCAAAATCATATTCGCCAATCTAATACGGCATACGAGTTTCATATCGATAATATTTTGCAAGTAATGAATCAATGTATAATAATAGTCTACAATTCTCATACCATGTTGAGATCTAACACATATTCATGTATCTACATAAAGGATATTGTCCCATAGTGAGAGGCATCCAATTTTAAGAGTTATATGCTAACATCATGGCAAATAAAGGGGTTTAACACTAATTGTCATTGTAGTACATGAATGTAGCATGAGAATGTTAATAGGGATTTTATGGTTCATCAAGTATGTCATTGGGGCAAATATCCTTCAAAATCTAACACATAGATGAGATTTAAAGTGACCTAAAAAGGAGTTTCTAGAACTATAAATCTACTACTTCTAGTATTAATATTCGTCTCAAGAATTCTAATCTATGCTCAAGTAATACTAAAATCTAGGGTTTGTAGTTTCATCTAATTTGTCTAAGTTTTTCAATAAAAATAGCTATTCAAGCCCTAGAGAAGTAGAAACCTACCTTAAATCCAAAGCAAATAAAGCCTCGCACGAAGAACACGAAAAAAAAACCACCAAACTTTGATCCCTCTTTCTTCTCCTAGCTTTTTGCCTAAGCTCTCTCTGTAGACCACTCCCACACGCTCTCTCTCTCTCTCTCTCTCTCTCTCTAAAAGTTGGTTGCTCCTGTTGTGAAGAAAAGAAAGCAAGGGAAAGGAATGTGGGCATAGGGGTTTTGTGAAGTATTAAGTGGTGGTGCTATAGGCACGCCACTATATAGGTAAGGGCACTACAGGATCTAAATCAAAACAAACAAAATCAACCACTAATAAATTCAAATTCAAATCGAAATGAATCAGACTAACAAGAGGATAATCAGAAAGAGAGAGAAAAGGATCACCCATCGTCTTGAGTAACAAAAGGATAATCAGAAGCACTAAGATTAAACAAAAACTGGAATGGGTTTTAGTTTATGTTAAAATGGGTGTAAAATGGGAATCCACCACTTGGTGTTAAAGGGTAAGAAGCAAAAGAAGAAATAGAGAAAATAATGAACCAATTGCTCATGCGAATAACCATTTTCTTTCCATACTTTGTTATTGTTGTTGTTGTTTATGCAAATAATTCCTTAATATTTTCTTCTAATTTGAGAATATGATATTGGATTTTGAGAAGTTCATCATGAGGTATTAGGGCGAGTTTAGGATTTTAAGGATTAACAAATCTATTGAAGAGAGATGGAAGGAAGAGAGAGAAGAAGATAGAGAGAGAAAGGAGGTTGGGGAAGAAGATGAAAAAAAAGGTCGCCAGAAAAATTCGTCGACCGGTGACCTTCTCCGGTGAACTATGATGTGGAAGAAGGTGACGTGGAAATTTGAAGTGAGGTGGACAAAGAGAAAAACAAATGAATTAAATTACAGAATTACCATGAGGGTAGAATTAGGAGGTTTAGAAAAATGCTTGGGGGTCAAACAAGAAATTGGGGCCAAAACGAACTGCCGGACACAATTGGTAACGGTGAGTTGGTCAACAATTGGGGGCCAAAACGGGATTAACCCTTTAATAAATCAAGATTGGTTATTAAGAAGGTATTAAATAAACTTCACCATGAAGGAGAACGAGTTGTTGTTAGAAGAAGAATTGGAAGGTTTGAATTTCCTATCACTTTTTCTTCTCTCCGATTAGTAATTAATGATTTCTAAATCTTTTATCTCATCTATGTATTCATTTGATTTGGGAATTTGTTTCAGGATAAAATTAAAATCGTAACCTAGCAGCGACGAAAGATAGAGAGATAGAGAGAAAGAATAAGCGACTCAAAATTTGGGTAGTTTCTTCTTTTCAATTTGGAGGGTGTCTAGTATCTTACCGGAAGGCTAAAGAAAAGGAATACCGGAAGGCTAAAGAAAAGGAATACCGGAAGGCTAAAGAAAAGGGAAAAAAATTATGTATCTTTTTTAACTAAATACAATTTGGATCGAATAGTTTCCATCATAGCTCCCAAAATAAATTGGCCTACGAAATAATTGAATTGTCTCAAACTCTCGAAGTAAATTAGGGATCAACCATGAAGGACCATGCAATTATAGTGTATGGGACCAAACCCATTATACCAACAACTATTCCACAACTCGTGAGAGGTAAGAGCATCTCCAATGCAAAACTCAAAAAAATCTCTATTCATCCTATTTGTCAAGTTCCAATTGAGATTCTCACTCCTAGGTGTCGAAAATAGAGATCCTCAATTCTTGTATGTCTTCAATGCAACACTCTAAACTCTTTTATTTTACTTATGTGTCATGGTTATTTTTGTAAAAAAATAATTAGTTATTTTGGAAATATACGAAGACTTGATTTCTATTGGTTGAAATTTAAATATTGATGAGTTGGACAATTAGAGATATCTCAAGAGGACACTTTGAAAATAGAGTGTCCTCTTGAGATATCTCTATTCCACTCTCGACACATCATCTTTGAGATCGTAGTTGAGTTTTGCATTGGAGATGATTTTTTAAGAAAAACTCAGAAAATCCTATGTGGCACTCAAAGTTTTTAAGATTGAGTTTTGCATTGGAGATGCTCTAAGGGGTAGTGCAAGCATGAAGATCTACCAAATAATCACGTGCACACTGACCATTTATGTCTCAGACATGTGTCCTCCCGCACGTGCATTTTGGTCCTCTGGCTTACTTACTTGCTTGGGTATCTCTTCTCATGTGGGATTACTCGTATCTTCATTCGCTTGTACCATGGGTCCATCTCATTCAATACTTAATTCCAATAGCATACATTTGTCTCTCTCACGACTAATTATTTTTATTTGTTTCTGAGTTTCTTTGCAAATTTATTTTATACCAAATCGGTAAATATGTTAAATTTAATATAACTAACTCAAATCCAGTTAGCAAAGAGTAAATATGTTTCAGATGTTGTGTTTGTGGTTTTAAAGTCATTTACAATGTCATATTATTCTTGTTTATTGGCTCATATGCGGCGCTATATCCCCTATCTAACACATGCCTTTTTGCACGTAACGTAGAACACGCACAACTTTTGAACCTCTGACGTGTAGGTACAACTTCCATGACATGCTAAGTTTTTGGTAATCCCATAAAAGAAGTGAGAGATCATAAATACTATATTTCAATACATTTAAAATCATATTTGTCATTGTTAGACTATTCTCACATCAGGGCCGGCCCTCAGTTTTTGGTGGCCCGAAGCGAGGTTACAAAATGTGGCCCCTTCAATTACATCAAATTATAAAATTTTATCGCAAAAAATTTATAAGTAGCGAAAATATATAATTATATTATGTAACAAAAAAGTGATGATAATCACAATCAATTGAACATCGTTCTTCTTACATTTTTAGATGCAAAATCACTAATAATTGTTGAATAATCAAGTGTGTCGGCTATATCTTTCTCAATAGACAAAATAGCCAACCCATTTAACCGTTCTTGTGACATTGTGGACCGAAGATAAGATTTAATCAACTTCAACTTTGAAAAACTTCTTTCCGCAGAAGCAACAGTGACAGGTATGGTCAACAAAATTCGATAACTAACCCATGAATTTGGGTAACACCCCTTTATATCCTTCAAATAGTTTAACACTTCAATTGGTCTTCTAATATCCTTTGGTATAAGACGCCTCAACACTTTGAGTTCTGAAAATAAGTCTAATCCATCTATATCGTACGACTCATTGTGTTTTAGAAAATTTTCAAGGCAAACACATGAGCTTCTCAAAGGACCATCATCTTTAGAATTGAACTTGTGCAAATCAAACAAAAACCCAAAAATTTCTTCGTACTTTTGAAATTGTTCGAATCTACTCTTGAAAGAAGAAAGAGCATGATCCAATATGTATAAGAAGTAATTAACTCGAAATGATTATTCAGCTGACATTGATGCATTTTCAGTTATATTCTCGTCAAAATGTTTCTTTCTACGTATAATGCGTTTTTCTCGGAATGTAGTTTCAACATCCATTTTAATTGCAATCTCTTTAGCTTCAATCATGACTTCTTGAAATCCCACTTCTCTATAATTTTCAAGATAAGAAATAAGTCCTTTCAACTTCTCTAATGCAACATAAATATCCATATCTTCAGTTTGAAGTGTTTTGCTAACGGAGTTTACCGCAAACAAAATTTCATGCCAAATAACCATGCTAAGTAAGAAATCAAAACTTTCAAAGTCTTGGGTTATGATGTTTTCGGCATCATGAACCGTTTTGGGATCATTACTTATTTCTACCAAATCCTTTAACGCTTCACGTATTTGTAAAGCTTGGTATCGTATTGCTTTAACACTTTCAACTCGACTTTCCCATCGAGTTTGGAAGAGTGACTTAAGTGTGATACCTTCAAAGCCTTGTACTTTATCTTTCAATATTTGCCATCGCTTAGGTGAAGATGAAAATAACACATAAATACTTTGTATGGCTCCAAAGAAAGTAATCCCTTTAGGACACGAATTGGCCATATCACAAAGTACAAGATTAAGACTATGACAACCACATGGCGTGTAGAATGCTCTTGGATTTATTTCAAGCAATCTTTTTTGCACACCTTTATGTTTTCCTTTCATATTAGATCTATTGTCATATCCTTGTCCTCTAACATATTCAATATTTAGATGAAGATGATCCAATTCATTTTTAAGAACTTCAAAAAGACCATACCCCGATGTATCCTCCACTTTTAAGAACCCAAGAAAATATTCTTCAACTTTTATTGGAGTTACTGCAACATTCACACATCTTATAACTAGTGACATTTGTTTTTCGTGACTCACATCTGGAGTGCAATCAAGTATCACTGAGAAGTACCTAGCATCTTGAATTTTTTTTACAATCAAACTTTTAGTCTCAAAAGCCAACATTAATATCAATTCATTTTGAATTTTGTGACTAAGATAATGATAATGAATTTCACCATGTTGAATACGATGAAGGTGCAATTTTAGTACCTCATCAAATTCAACAACCCATTCAATTATGCCCAAAAAATTTCCATTATTTTCTTGACCGATCTTCTCATTACTTCCTCGAAAGGCTAAACCTCTCTTAGCTAGAGTCTTTACAAGACCAATTATCCTCTTCAAAACCTGTTTCCAATGTTCTTTTTCTTTGTTAAGTTGTTCTTGTAAATATTTATCAATTGTTTCAACTCTTTTCAATCTCACTTCTAACTCATGTCATTTCATTAAAGCTTCACAATGGTCATCACTACCTTCATGACTTTGAAGTTTTCCTGTAAGATTTCTCCAATCTTGAAATCCTTCGTTAGTTAATTTACCATCATTTCCACGACTATTGAACAACTTGCAGCAAAAACAATAGACTTTGTTTTTACACATTGAATACACAAGCCACACCCTATCATATTTATCGCCATTTATAGTAGTGCGATTATAATAAATAGGAGAGAAACGTCTATCATGTGCATCTGAAGGAAATTCAAAATCAGTAATTCTTATCGGGCCCTTTTGAACTAAGAAGTCTATCAAATTTTGATCTATGGTATCCCATGTACCCGGATCAAAAACATTTAAAGGACCATTTTCTTCGTGAGCGAAGTCTTCATCATTTGTGCTATCATGCATAGGTTGGTTGAGATTGTGATTCACATCATTCTCATTCACATTGTTATAATCGGTAACATCCTCTTCTATATTCTCATTGTCCTTGTCTTTATCGTTTTTAAAAAACTTATCAAGTGCACCGGCTTGGGACTTCACTAGTTCTTCTTCTCTTCTTTTTTTTCTTCTCTTTTCCGACCCGGATACATGTTTTTTAATTCTTGGAGGCATACTTAAATCCCAAATCTAACAATGATTACAATAATATACCAAATATTACCAATGGCTAATATCCAAAAGATGAATGAAGAAACAATGAAAATTTATTATATTCCCATAGAAAGTAAGTTACATACCTTGACACCGGTTAGAATCTTATATGTTAATAGTTAGAACTTGAAAAACCCAATGCTTGGATCTTTAAATTGAGGCTTCCACTTTAAATCTTGGAAACTAAATATTTTATAGACATAAATGTGAAAGAAAAAAAAAAATCAATTTAGAGTTTGCTAAATGACCTATGTGTAAATTATTATAAACACCAAACATATATATAAAGAGATACTTAATAAATAGTAATTACCTCTTAGAATGTTGAATCTTGAATGAGGAAGGCTTTTTGTCTTGTTGAATAATTGAAGAGAGAAGAAAGATTATTGAATGTTAGGGTTTATGGTTGGACTGTAATTGGGGAGAAGTGGAGTGGAGCTCGATTTTTTAACTTTGGGAAAGTGGGTATTGGTGGTGGTGGGGTACTAGGTAGAAAGAATTATTTAATTTAAAAAAGTAAGTCAAAGCTTTACCTTGGGATTGGGGAAAGTACATTGGCAATGGGAATTAAGCATTCCCGGTTTCTTTGCTTGGTTTCTCATGAAGGCACATTCACAAACATGAAAGTGCCCCCAAAATTTTTTGCAACAGCTACCAAGATATATAAAATTGGTGGCCCCCAAAAATTTGTGGCCCAAAGCGAGCAAAGGCCGGGCCAGCTCACATGGATGTTCACCTGCCGTTTTTTTTAGTCTAACAAATGTTTTTATGTGGGATAACGTATTATTGTGAAATAGCATGAGGTAATTTCTAGAAAGGTCAAAATAATATTGAAAATGAGTAGAAAAGCACAAAACATTTGAAAATTATTATTCAGGTCAAAAAATGTGCAAATACTAAAATACCCCTTTTTGTCATTTTGTGTAACTAAATTCTTTTATTTTTCTTTAAACTTTAAATCGATATAACTTTTGTTTGAGATGTCGGATTTCTATAAAATTTATATATTTAGAAATGATTTTTCATTAGCTTTCTAACAAGATCCACTTTCAATATATTTTTTCAAAAAAAAAAACCAGAAAAAAACGGCGTTTTTTTCCTTTACGTTTTTATGCAAACGTGTCTGTAACAATCTGTTATGCAAACGTGTTTGCAAAAATCTGTTATGCAAACGTGTTTGCAAAAATCTGTTATGCAAACGTGTTTGCAACAATCTGATCTGCAAACATGTGTTTGCATAATGTAAACTGCAAACTGTGTAAAATATAGATTGTTTCGCAAAATTTAATCTTGAGTTGCATATCGTGCAAACTTGATTTGCAAATCGAAAATATAAACTAAGAGTATGTATTCGCGAAATCTAAATTTGGAATTGAATTCATCATTCATAAGGTTTGTCATCATCAACATCAGATGAAGATTTGAACCAAGTCTACATAAATTTTTCTTTCCCGATAACGACGAAGGAAGAAGATGATGTGGGAACCAAAAAAATTAGAAACCCCAAGAGATATGTGGGTATCCTATAAAAACCGAAAACTTTATACTCCAAAATTTTTTCCCCGATAACGACAAAATTTTATGATAAGAAATTCAAGAGAACTATCAAAAAAATTAAACAAGAAGAGATAAACAAAGTTATGATAATAAAGAATAAAAGAAAAAAAAGATTCTCCATAAACTTCAATACATCCCTGAGAGAATTCTCCACTAGATCGAACATCACTATCTTACAATATCAACCAATTATTATAAACCACTAATATACACAATTCTGAAATATGACCTCACTAAGAACTCAACTAAATCTGATTGGGCTAACATTTATATTCCTTGATCTTCAAGAACATATCAGTTTTGTAAGAACATCCATGGATCCAAACATCATAAGAGGGTTGGTAGTTGGTACTACCATATAAACACTAATCTAGGATCTCGTATCAATTGGAGAGAAATAACAATGGCAAAAGATCAAATGATATAGCTGATTGAGTTTGTTATTTTCATGGAGTAAGTCCTAGTTCTGGTTTCGGCAGAAAACTCACTGGTATCTCTTTGGTTACAAAGAGAAGATTGAAAAACCTAAAATTTCCTAGGTTTTTAGAGAGAGAAAGTATGATATAGTAGGAAGGGTATTTTGGAAAGAAAATTATTAGAAAATGACCTGATTAGTAATAACCAATATTATTTTAAGCTTTAGGTGTCATTAGTCATGATATGTTGGTAACTTATAATAAATAGAAAAATATGTAGGCCTTTTTAGTCATTAAAATATTTTTTTGAACCTAAATAATCATTTTTCCATAGCATAAAACAAAGGTGGAGTTTTTTTTTTTAGGAAGATCAAAGGTGGAGTTTGGGCTATCATGTGTACAAGTTACTCTGAACCTGATGACCCAAACTTCTCTGAAAATTTGAAATATTACAGTAGAATAGATAGATGTTAGGTCTATAAAGGGGGAGCTAGCAGCCTAGCCAGATGGAAAAAAATGTAGATTGAAGGGCAGTAGAAGTTGGGAGCAGGAGGTACATCAAAATTCACAAAAGAAATAAAGCAGAGGGATGAGAGGTAGAGGGAGAAAAAGAAATAAAAGAAAAGAAAAAGAAACAGGACAACCAGCATTAGCAGCTTTTGTTTAGGATATGTTTCTGTATGTGTGGTTTTATATAGAAAAAGAAAGAAGTTTCAGTTGGTGATCCCAATGGTGTATGAGCGTCTTTGTCAATCAAAATTTCACCCCTCTAAAATGTGAACAGCTGCGCGTGCTTAACAAGAAAAGTGGCCTCTGCCGTTGGCTGGTCGGAAGTTGGAACGTGGCAGGATGTCGCCGCTATAATTGAAAATATTTCTTTTCTTAGGTCACTTCTTTCTTTACTCAAAATCATTGTTTAATAATTTCTATATTTGTAATTATTAATAAGGGGGTGATTCCAAAAAATAAGAAAATGATGGGGTACAAAATTTCGGGCGGAAACAAAAATTTTTTGACACATTTTGTTTCTTCCAAACACTTCAACCTTTCACCTTCTTCTTCCTCAACAGAAATTCCGACGACATCCACCATTAACCAGGGGCGGCTTAGGCCCAAAGCGGCTGCTTTGGGCCCCCAGCTAACAAGGGCCTCAAACTAGAAAGTGCTTATAGGCACCCATCAAGCAAAGAAAAAACGTACTCCACAAGGGCCCACGGGTTCACTTTAGCTCGTATTTCCTGTCTGTCTCTCCCGCTGTTCCCTCTCTCTCCTGTGTTACCTCTCTTCACTGTATGTTCTACAAATTCTTTCTTTGCCCCTCTTTCACTCTCTCTCTCTTTTTCGCTTCTTTCCTTTTCTTTTTATCATTTCCCATCTAATGTCCTCCTCTTATTCTTTTAACATCTTTACATCTCTTAACTTGGGTCATAACTTCACTTAATTATAATATTAGGTCTCTACAATCTAATGGTCTCTTTACTGTCCTAAATTTTCTGTCTCCCAATATTATTTTCTTTTGCGCGAAAAATAAGTTATATAATTATTATCATTGTTGCACAGATTTTTAAAGGTTTCTTTTATATCATTATAGTCTTATATTTGCATAATTGCTCATGACATAACTATGCGTTTTTAAATTTAATTTTTCGATTCTAGGTTTAAATTAGTATTGTACATATTTATCGAAAGTTGTTTGAAAGTTGGTGTTCAATAAAGTGAAGTTGGTGTTATATTAAAGGTTTCCTTTACATCGTAATAGGCTTATATTTGCATAATTGTACATTACATAACTATGTGTTTTTAAATTTAATTTTTCAATTCTAGATTTAAATTTAGTATTGTATTTATTTATTGAAAGCTGGTGTTCCAATAAAGTGAAGTTGGTGTTGCGATAACGCGTACACACGTAATGCAATGATCATGACATCTGAAAGAAAAACAAAGCAAAGTATACAAATTCATAAAATTGCAACAAAAGAATATCTGAATTTTCCAAAATAGTTTTTTGTTAATACAAAAGGCCCCATTTTTCACTTCGCTTTAGGCCTCGCAAAGACTTGGGCCGCCCTTGCCATTAACGCCGGCGAAACACTTCAACCTTCGTCTCTTCTTCCTCTGTCCCTCCCTCCCTCTTTGTCTCCCTCTCTCTCTCTTCCCTGTTCCTTTTTTCCTCTCTCTTTATTTCTTTTTCTTAGTTCGGGCGACGTGGAGAGCCCTAAATAATTTTCACTATTTGAAATTTTGCACCCCGGATCATTTTGTTATTTCCCCATATCACCCACCTTCTTAATCCACGATACCGCATTTTCTCACCGCGTACATATCTGTATTAGCTTCTTATATATATCCATGGACTAGTCTAATTTGTTAATGGGTTAATTCCGTTTTGGCTCCCAATTTGTGACCAACTCACCGTTTTGGCCTCCATAAGTGTCCGGCAGTTCAATTTGGCCCCTAAGAAGCTAAATTTTTGACGAAATTATCCTCGGGGGCCAAAAAAGAATTTTTTTCCAAAAAATTATAAAAACTTAAAGGCCATCTCGCCTCTCCCTCTCTCTCTCTCTCCCATTCCATCCCTTCTTTCTTCCAACTCATCTCTCTGGCCAACTCATCACTCGGGCCAACTCATCACCTTCTCCAGTGAAGGTCGCCGGCCGGACATATTTTCCGGCGACCTTCACACTACAAAAATATATAAATTTATTTTCTTTTTCTCCCTCTCTCTCTAAACTCTCCGACGAAGGGGGTTCTCCGGAAATCTGGTCTAGAAAGCCCTACATGGTATTAACAATATGAATCGTAGAACCAGAGTCAATCCACCAAGTGTTAGTTGGGGCATCAACTAAGAACGATTCATGACATACACAAGATATGAGATTACCTTTCTTCTCGAGCCAGTTCTTATACTTGAGGCAATCATTCTTTTTGTGTCCAGGCTTTCTGCAGAAGAAACATTTCACCCGTTTGATATGATGCTTTAATGGTATAATTTCTTTGTTCTGCACATTCTTGACACGTTTGCCCTTCTTGGTACTTCCTTTAGCATGAGAAACAAAATGGGCACTTTCAAGTTTCTCATGTTTCATCCTCTCTTCCTCTTGAACACACATGGTCAGAAGTTCATTGATTGACCAATTTTCCTTACGTGTGTTGTAGGAGATTTTGAAAGGCCCATATTCCTTAGGAAGAGAGTTAAGTATCAAATGAACCAAAAATGACTCAGGAATCTCAACTTTAAGGGGTTTCAGCTGAGCAGCAATGTCCTTCATCCCCATAATGTGCTCATGCATTCCTTTAAAATAGTCAAAAGTTTTGTCTGAAGGTCTCTTCATTAGGGTGCTGGCTTGTGCCTTATCTGAGCGAACAAATTGTTCCTCAACCGCTTTGAGAAAGTCTTTTGCGTGAGGGCAATCAGGTATTGAACCCCGAATACTCTTATTCAGGCGGGACTTAATGAGCATCAAACTTAGGCGATTAGATCGCTCCCACCGCTCATAGTCCAACCTTTCCTGAGGCGTACTTGATTCCGTGGGGACGGGTGGTGCATCCACACGAAGCGCCAAATCCAAATCCATACACCCCAAAGTGAAGAGAACACTGTCTTTCCAATCCGAGAAATTATCACCACATAAAATAGGAATACGAGAAGTATCATTCATAAAAGCAGTAGAAATAGCTGCAAAAGAAATTCAAGCTATGAAATATTTATCTTTATTCTAAATCAACCAATGTCAATTTAGTAGTAAATTCTAACCTTCCTGTGGGCAGAGGCTACAACCGCATAAGAATTTACTATACTATAATAATAAGACTAGTAAAAATAAAATATTAAATTTGAAAAATTTTCATACCTGTGGGCATAGAAAATTCACTTTTAATATCTTATTTTACTATCCTATTCCAATATAGTTTTACAAAATAATTATCTCCCTGTGGGGCAAAATAATTATTTATAAAAATTATATTGCAATTAGAAACTGTTGGACTAATTAGTTTAATTGTCTTTCTCGAATACACAATTCGATATTGATTCCGCTTGACAAATTATATAATCAAGTAAGTAGAATAACAAGTAATAGTTTTATGACCGAGTCGAGTATTGAATACTCTCTCCTTAAGACGTTATTCGTCCCGCAATGGTGCTAAGCCGGGTTATATATACGAATCGTCTCCCAGGATAAAACAGTCTTACCTTCTTGAAGCGCAACACTTCTTTCTTCAAGAAACTTCGAACCAAATAAGTAGAGAACTCACTTAACTTCTTAGACTTCTAATGCAAATCCTAAACTCAGAAAACTAATTGATTTTTCTATTTCTAACATGAAATCTGAACTATGCATATATAGATGATGGTGACTACATGGAGACACATAATCCTAGGGATGTGTCTCTCCTAATTTTAATTCAACCAAAGCAATGGTTCAAATTGGCAACAATCCCCCACATGAATTAAAATTTATTCTATATGAAGACTATGCAAACTGACAATGCATACAGACTAAGAGAGTTCAAATGGAAGTTGTTGCATCAGGAGAGGTGGCTTTTGGCTTTGAACCTTCCTTAGTGTATGACTACCGGACTTACTAATTGATTAGTGAACATGATGTCTTGAACTATTCAATTTTCGCAGTAAGTCGATAAAATAGCCAACACACAACTTCTTCCGTGCATATTTGATTCTTTGGTTGTGTCCTTTTCAGCCCTGGATAGCTCCTGGATTCATGAGTGCTTTAGAGAATTCTGCCTTAAGACATTCTCATAGAACGGGCATCAATTCTATACTCACATAGGTGATGTCCTATGAAGAGTACCCTAACGTACCCCACTTGTTTACACAAGAATATAGGCATCATTAAAAGCATCGCTTATCCTATCACCTGTCAGGCAACACTGATACTTAGGAATGGGTAAGAGAGTGACTCTTTCAGTGTTACTAGCGAGTACTTCACATTTATGTTGTCCCTTTTGAACCTAGATCTTGGGATATCCAGTCAACTAGGTTGGGTTTCTATTGCGATCTACTCATTTACTTTAGGCTTTAAGCCCATTCCCCTTGATAACTTGTACATTTGCTCTTTCGATAACCCTTTTGTAAACGGATCCGCTAAGTTATCCTTTGATTTTATATAATCAATTGTTATAATTCCACTTGAGAGCAAATGTTTAACGGTATTGTGTCTTCGACGTATGTGTCGAGATTTTCCGTTATACATTTTATTATGTGCCTTGCCAATTGCCGATTTACTGTCGCAATGTATTTTAATAGCAGGCACCGGTTTTGGCCAAATTGGAATATCCTCTAGAAAATTACGAATCCATTCAGCTTCTTTTCCAGCTTTGTCTAAAGCAATAAACTCTGACTCCATGGTTGATCTTGCTATGCAAGTTTGTTTTGAGGACTTCCATGAAACTGATGCACCACCTATAGTAAAAACATAACCGCTTATGGATTTAGAATCGTTTGTATCTGAAATCCAATTTGCATCAGTATAGCAGGGTATTTGGTAAAATGTAACCCATACTCCTTAGTATATCTTAAATATCTAAGAACTCTTATCAGAGCACTCCAATGACTTGTATTTGGATTGCTCGTAAACCTACTCAATTTACTTACTGAGTATGCAATATCAGGTTGTGTACAATTCATTAGATACATCAAACTATCAATTATCCGAGAACATTCTAATTGGTTAGTACTATGACCCGTATTCTTAGTTAGATGTAGACTAAGGTCTACTGGAGGTTTTACAACTTGATTATCATTTTTGTTGAATTTCTCTAAAATTTTCTCAATATAATGTGATTGAGATAAAACTATTCAATTAGAAGTTCGACATATCTTGATTCCAAGAATTAAGTCTGCTTGACCTAAATCTTTCATATCAAATACTTTTGATAGCATTTTCTTCGTAGATTTGATCATATCTAAATTGCTACCCATTATTAACATGTCGTCTCCATACAAACATAGAATTATAACTCCGTTGGTAGTAGATTTAGTGTAGACACATTTATCACACTCGTTAATACTAAAACCATTTGATAGCATGGCTTTGTCGAATTTTTCGTGCCACTGTTTTGGTGCTTGTTTTAGCCCATACAATCACATACTAATTTACAAACTTTCTTTTCTTGACTAGATACTATAAACCCTTCTGGTTGTTCCATATAAATTTCTTCTTCTAATTCGCCATTCAAGAAAGCTGTTTTAACATTCATTTGATGTATCTCTAAATTATATAGGGCAGCTATAGCAATTAGCACCCGAATTGATGTTATTCTCGTAACAGGAGAATATGTATCAAAATAGTCTAATCCTTCTTTTTGTTTAAATCCTTTTGCGACAAGTCTTGCTTTGTACTTGTCTATAGAACCATCCGTTTTTTATTTTCTCTTGAAAATCCATTTATAATCCAATGGTTTACACCCCGGTGGAAGATCTACTAACTCCCATGTATGGTTCTGAAGGATAGACTCAATTTCGTTATTTACGGCCTCTTTCCAAAATTGAGATTCAGGAGAAAACATTGTTTCTTTGTATGTCTGCGGTTCTTGTTCTAACAAATATGTGAGGAAATCAGGACCGTATGTTTTGGCAATTTTTTGTCTCTTGCCTCTTCGGAGTTCCTCTTTATTTTCTCCTGCTTGTGGTTCTTGAACCACATTCTCTTTATCATTTTGGTTTGTATTTTCATTGTTACTAATATTCTCAAATTTCCTCTTTTGGGAACTTTTCTCATCGTCTAATTTACATGGAAATATGTCCTCAAAAAATGTAGCATTTCTTGATTCGATTACCGTATTAACATGTAAGTCTTGGATTTCGTAATTATGTATGAGAAATCTGTATGCACTACTATTACGTGCATATCCTATGAAAATACAATCGATAGTTTTTGGTCAAATTTTGACCTTCTTAGGAATCACCACTTTTGCTAAACACCCCCACACTTTGAGTTATTTATAAGAAGTCTTTTTTCCTTTCCATAACTCATAAGGAGTTTTATCCTTTTCTTATGAGGCAATTTGTTCAAAATATAGTTTGCTGAAAGCAAAGCTTCCCCCCCAAATTTTGAGGTAATCCGGAACTTATAAGTAATGCATTCATCATTTCTTTTAAAGTTCGGTTTTTCCTTTCAGCGACTCCATTTTGCTGAGGCGAATAAGGAGCCGTTGTTTGATGGATAATACCACTTTCAGCACAAATGTCAGCAAATGGTGATTCATATTCACCACCTCTATCACTTCGTAAAGTTTTGATCTTTTTATCGAGTTGATTCTCAACTTCACTCTTATATATTATAAATTTTTCTACGGCTTCATCTTTACTTCTTAACAAGTAAACATGACAATATCTAGTACTATCATCTATAAACGTGATGAAGTATTTTTTCCCGCCTCTTGTTTGAACCGTTTTTAAGTCACATATATCACTATGTATCAGTTCTAACGGCTCCGTGTCTCTTTCAACTGAATGGAAAGACGACTTATTCATTTTTGATTCGACACAAACTTCACATTTATGATTGGGATTTAAATCAAATTTAGGTATAAGGTCCATGTTAATTAATCTTCTTAAAGAATCATTATTAACATGTCCTAACCTCTCATGCCACTTAATACATGAATCAACAATATAAGCAGAATCATTAATTTTAATAATCTTAGGAATAACAGTCATTACATTCATCTTGAACAGACCTTCACTTAAATACCCCTTTCCCACGTACATCCCATTCTTAGTAAGAATAAAATTATCAGATTCAAATACAAGTTTAGAATCATTCTTACTTAATAAAGAACCAGAAACTAAATTCTTTCGGATGTCGGGTACGTGAAGCACATTTTTCAGAGTTACTTCCTTTCCAGATGTGAATTTAAGTATGACTGTCCCGGTGCCTTCAACTTTAGATGTTGCCGAATTTCCCATAAATAAAGGTTCAGCGTTTTCTACCTTTTTATAAGATGAGAATACTCCTTTATCTGAACAAACATGACGAGTAGCACTAGTGTCTACCCACCATTCTCTTGGATTATTTACCAAGTTGACTTCAAAAATAACGGCACATAAATTATTCTCTTTGACACCATCAGACAAGTTATCTATCACTTTGTCTTCCATCTTTCTTTTCTTGAAATTTTTCTTCCAAGTTTTGGAGCGACAATCTTTGGCAAGATGTCCTTTCTTGTTGCAGTTGTAACAAGTACCTTTGAACTTCTTAGAGTTCCCATGAAATTTTTCTTTACCGGAAAATTTCCTTTTCTTTTTCATCCCCCCTTCAACCACATTCACTTTTGAGATTTCAGAAGGCTTCTCATTCTTTTTCTCGGCAAGACGACTATCTTCTTCAACTCTCAATTTTAAGATCAAGTCCTCCAAGTCCATTTCCTTGCGTTTATGCTTAAGGTAATTTTTAAAGTCTTTACAAGATGGTGGCAATTTTTCAATGTTGCTCCCACTTGAAATGACTCACTAATCACCAATTTTTCTGCCTTTAATTCTTGTAAAATTAATTAGAATTCTTGAACTTGGCTAATGAAAGTTTTAAGGTCTGTCATCTTGAAATCCAAAAACCTTCCTATGATGAATTTTTTCACTCCGGCAATTTCAGACTTATACTTATTTTCTAATGATTCCCATAATTCTTTTCCCGTTTTAATCGGACTATAAAAGTTGTATAAGGAATTATCGAGACCATTAAGAATGTAATTTTTGCAAAGGAAATCGGAATGTTTCCAAGCGTCTAGTGCAGCCACGTTCTCAAAATCAGACCCATCTTCTTTGAGTGAGGGTGCTTCTTCGTACAAGGAGCCTAGCAAGATTGAGAGTGGTCAAATAGAATAACATCTTTTGTTGCCATCTCTTAAAATCAACTCCAGTAAACTTCTCAGGTTTTTCTCCGTGAGAAACATGAGTTGGAGGGACAGGAACATTGTTTCCAGTATTGCTTGCCATTTGTCTGTTGAATACACAATTAACAGACTAATAAGAGTATGGTAATAAACTGTATACTTTTCTTGATTGTATACCGTCTTGATGATAAATAATAAGTAATCGATTCAAATCACAGACTAAATATAACACTTGCAAACATTAACTAAATGTGATAAGAATACAGAAGACAATGTTCAGATGATTACAATTGGTCACCAAATGCATATGACTCTGATAAACTATCCCTTTATTTAATAAAACAAAGATCCAGAAGATGATTGCAAGAGAATTAAAAAAGACAGAGAGTGTAAATTTAATTCTTATGCAAAGATAGATAAGTCAGAGAGGTTTAGATCATGTTAACACTTGAGTAGTTGGCTAAAGACAAACAATTAATAAGAATGATCAAACTCACTGACATTTATTTTCAGAGTGCCTATCGAGTGCAAGAGAGTAAGTGACTGATCATTAATAAATATACTCCAATTAACACTAGCAACAGATTAAAACATGCCAAAATCTAACTTATGGTTCATGCTCTAATTTATTTAGCCTAAATAACAGTAACATCAAACTATATCGGACATCATCATATTATTATTGAATTAATTTGTCAAACAACATTTTGAGTAGTAATAACGTCTTAAGAATGTTGGACTAATTAGTTTAAATGTCTTTCTCGAATACACAATCCGATAATGATTCCGCTTGACAAATTATATAATCAAGTAAGTAGAATAATAAGTAATAGTTTTATGACCGAGTCGAGTATTGAATACTCTCTCCTTAAGACGTTATTCGTCCCACAATGGTGCTAAGCCGGGTTGTATATACGAATCGTCTCGCAGGATAAAACTTTCTTACCTTCTTGAAGCGCAGCACTTCTTTCTTCAAGAAACTTCGAACCAAATAAGTAGAGAACTCACTTAACTTCTTAGACTTCTAATGCAAATCCTAAACTCAGAAAACTAATTGATTTTTCTATTTCTAACATGAAATCTGAACTATGTATATATAGATGATGGTGACTACATGGAGAGACATAATCCTGGGGATGTGTCTCTCCTAATTTTAATTCAACCAAGGCAATGGTTCAAATTGCCAACAGAAATGTCATTTTAACTTGATGCGATAAACAAATAAAATTTCTTATCGCACATCTACATGTTTTAAGGTGCTATGGCTACTCTAAAAACATGCAATGTCCAAAATAAATGACAATGTTTCCATATTCGTGAAAGATTCCTCATGTCCATAGTGTAGGTTGTACTTATATAGGACTTTTGAGTCAAAGGTCCAAAATCTGGGGGGTAAACCCAAAAAAAATCCACTCTTGCCCAAAAATTAGTTGCAGGTCCAAATGTCAGTTTTTTTTATTTTTATCCCCCTCTTGCCCTTGGACGGGACATGCTGACGTTTTCCTGAAAAAAAAAACTGACTGGTAAACAAAATAATTTACCAATACACGAAAAATTCAAATTTTCAAAATTTTTTGAAAATTTGAAATTTTCAAACGAAATTTCAAATCCCCGCCTAGCAAACCATCTCTTCCCGGTAAATAAAATAATTTCCCGTACACAAAAAATTCCAATTTTCAAATTTCCGTCTAAAATTTCAAATTTTTTTGGACGAAATTTCAAATTCCCGCCCAAATTTTCAAATTTTTTTACGAAATTTCAAATTCCCGCCCAGCAAAAGTGTCTAGTACAGAAAAAAATTTCCAGTAAATAAAATAATTTCCCGAAAAAAATTTCGTTTCCCGAGAATTTTTCGGTGCCAGTTCCGTAAATTTCTGAACAGTACAGATTCTGATGGACGGGTTGTCAGATTCTTTTTCAGAAAAAAATCGTTTCCCGAGAAATTTCGATGGCAATTTTGTAATTTTCGATGGCGTGAACGGTAAATACTTTATTTTCTAAGGGCCCTTTACGTAATTTTGAACCCCAAACTGACACATTGGACCTCCCTTTCATTTTTAGACAACCTTGGGTGGGATTTTCATTTTGGGCCCCTTTTTGGACCAATGGCCCAATCCCCCATTTATATATGCATGTATGAACAAAAATTGACTTCATACTCAATTTTTAAATCATATAAAGTAATCAAATACAACTACTAATAAATTTGACTAATAATTAACATCTCTAGAATAATATGTTTCAAGCATGTTTATCATTTGTCAAGAAGAGATGTTAAATAATGACAAATGCTAAACGAAGCTGCATAATTGCTTCATAAAGTTATTTGCTAGACACAACTATTTATTTTTTATTAAATTGCTAAACAACACCAAAGATCGATTTATTGGTTTTATCTAGCAAATAATTTTTTGAATCTTAGATTGCTAAATACAACTATGTTTTAACTTCCCAAAATTATTTACTAGACACAATTTTTTATTTTATTAAACAAAAATAAAATTGGTTGTATTAGTGTTATCTAATATTTAAAAGGAAAAAAAAAACTTAAACGTGTTATAGGTTTTAAAATAATATACATTATTTTTATGTAGTATGATTTTATGAGATATACATTATTAAGGTTTAAACTACGCATAAAAATATGCATAGTGATTTTATGAATATTCCATGGGATTTTTTTTTTTAAATATATCCGTTGGATTTTTTTTTTTGTTAGAACAGTATCCGTTGGCCTTTATGAACCAAAATTCTAATCTATAATATTTTTTTAGTTATTTGTTCATATTTGGTTAACTTTTTGTCTAATGTTCGAATAAATTTTATTTATGAATAATTAATTATGGTAATAGAAATTTGAACCAAAGATTTTTTGAGAAAAAATTAGGTTATATTTGATTTGTTTTTCTTTGAATTTTACTTCAAATTACAGCATGGAATGCTCTAATTGGAATATGA
Organism: Eschscholzia californica; assembly: GCF_041429995.1. Taxonomy (NCBI): domain Eukaryota; kingdom Viridiplantae; phylum Streptophyta; class Magnoliopsida; order Ranunculales; family Papaveraceae; genus Eschscholzia; species Eschscholzia californica. The sequence goes on from NW_028238309.1 coordinate 21,125,434, forward strand.
TTTTTTTTTTTTTTTTTTGTAATTTGTTAATATTTGGTTAACTTTTTAGTTTAATGTTCGAATAAATTTTATTTATGAGTAATTAATTATGGTAATAGAAATTTGAATTTTGAGAAAAAATTCGATATATTTGTTTTTTTTCTTTTAGTGTTGGGTTTAGCAATTTAAGACAAAATTCAATTAATTTTATTTAGTTATTTTGTGTAATGATTTTTTTAGAGTTGTGTATAGAATGGAGGAGAGATTCGGTTATACTTGATTTTTGGTGTTAGTGTTTGTTAGCAATTTAGGACACAATTTTAGTTAGTTTTATTTTAGTTATTTTTATCTAATAGTTGTCCTTAGCAAAACTGAAGTTGCATATAGTAGCATCCTAAATAATAGAAGCAAAATTAATACTTCAAGAACAAAATATTAGTCAATACACACTTCAATAGTGTAACTTCATTTTTGTTAAAACAACATGCTCTTATTCTTCTCACAAATTAATTACTATGTCACATCTAATGTGTATTGTTTTAAAAATATTTTGTACAGAGAAGAAATCAAACAATAACCATGAAACTGATGCCTTTGAAAAGTGCCCCGTAAATGCCCACTATCATGTGATGAGTATAGGTTACAATTAAACTTCCATACAAACATTACTGTTAAGTGAATTTAATTGGTCAAACCTAATTTATACCTTTCAAATTCAAACAACCGAGTGCTGTATATGTACAAATGAAGTTCAATTCCAAATAAACGAAACAGTACGAAGATCTCAAAATACCAAGATTTAGTTAATATTTGTAGTATAGATATCCCAAAATATCTCGACCATAATCTCTTTTATCAACAGAGATATCGATAGTCAATACACCATCAAAATATAAGCATGTAATAACCGATTAAATGTATACAAAATCACAAAAGATTTCGTTTCCTAAAACATTTCTAAAATCGGTTTTTATCAAGTTGAATAAATTTAATCTTTAAAATCAGTATGGCAACAGAGATATTATTTCGAATAAGATTTCAATGAAATTTGTTTCCAATGAAATAACTCAACAATATTATTTAGCATATCTAAACTTAAATGATAATAGAAGATCATAGGTTTAGATATCTTAACAGATAATAAATAATTTTTAAGTACTAATCAACATAGCCAAAGAGAGGCTCCGATACCAAATGTTTAAAAATTAAATCTAAATATATGCGGAAGTACATACCTTCAGCCATTGTTGATTAAGTATAAATTGAAGCAGAAAGACAAATGGAGAATCTTGAAAATCTTCTAACCCCAATTCTCTCCGTAAGTTGTTGTGTTTATGATGGAGAGACACAAACATTAATATAGGAGGGGTTAGGGACCTTCAGTTATGAAACTACTCCCACTTCTTTTCCATCGAAGAAGGGGTAGGGGGTTGGTTATTGTAACCAACTTTATCTCCCAATATTCCTAATACCTACGTAAGCAAGCATTTACTGAATTCAAATCATTAAATTGGTCAAAGCAAAAATAGAGGGAAATTAGAAATGTGGGCCACCCTTAGTCTCTAACAAGAGACGTGTCCAGCAGCAACATCTCGGCTAGCTCTCCCCTTGACAGTTCACAACAAGAAAGAAACCCGTCGCCACTGTGACTCTTGCAAAATGGTTGGTCGGTCCACCAAAAATACAACAAAGACAAAGTTTACGAACATCGCAAGAGACAAGAACATTCCACTTAAAGGTGCTTTAAGTTACACGAATACTTTCGGAAGGAAGTACGACAACCCTAAGACATTAGCTATTTCTGGTTCGTCCATTACGAGCTCTAATGCTGCTTCAATCCTTTCTAAAAACTACGACAAGATCATGGCCATATGAAGGGCGATCATTCGGCGACGACTTTATCAACATGTACGACTTAACTACATTTGGTTCATGGATTGTTGATAGTGGTGCTCTAACCACATTTGTCTATTACTTAGCGTTTTCACTAACTATAGCGTAGCCTCCCCCATCTTTTGATTTCAAATACTTGATGGGAGCTATGATGTGTGGGTATGTAACGACTTTATCACCAGTTACGACTCCAGTAACTACCTTTGGTTTATGGATTGTTGATAGTTGTACTCCATTACATAGCACTTTCGCTAATTATAGCATCGTCTCCCCATCTTGCTATGTTCAAGTATCCGAAGGGAGCTCATATTTAGCATATTTAGTTTGATGGGTGGTAGAGGTGTTTTCTCCGACTTTAACTCCATCAACAATGTATATATATATATATATATATATATATATATATATATATATCGTACTCTAAGTTTTCATTTTAACTTGATTTACGTAAATCAAGTAAGTAAATCTCTTAATTTTATGTGACTTTTAACCCTATTGATTATGCTTTTTAAGCAATATCGACATACAAGCTGATTGCTCAAGTTGGCGAACTTGGGGAACGTCACTACTTACGTAAGACTTTTGAGCACTTTCTTTTAATAAGTCGATCGACGTTCGATATCATCGACTGGGAGATCCTACCTTAGCCCACTTACGGTTCCTTTCTAGATAATAAAAATTTATGACTTTTAATGCATTGGATGATTATAATCTCGTCAGATGGAAAAACATGTCAAATTACCTTTTAATTCAAGTAATTCAGTTATTATGTTTTCTTCTCAATTAGTCCATGCTGACATTTGGGTACCATTTTCACTTTCGTCCATCAGAAATAAAATCATTTTCTCACCTTAGTTGACTCATTCTCTCGTTATACTTGGACCTTTTTAATGTTGTCAGAAGACGATTAAATCCATTTATTCGCATTCGACCACTCCTAACAGTTGTCTGATGTAGACTTTTCGTTTCGATAATAGAAACAAATGTTTAACCAAAGACCTTTAATCTATGTTCCACTATAATGGAATTATCAAACAATGTAGTTGTGTCTAAACCCCTGAACAAAACAGGGTGGTTGAGCGCAAACACTGTCAATAGATTGACGTTGCTCGAGGTCTACGTTTTCAAGTTAACATCCCCCTTTCATTTTGGTGGAATATCTTATGAGATTTTGTATTACTCTCCTCCGGAATAAACTCATCTCCGGGTTCCGGAATACACTCATCTTCGTGAATTTGATTGCCTTTGTTTTGCACACAATGATTGTCATTAGACCAAATATGACATGTATGCAGAATTAGGCAACCCTTTTAGCGAAAAGGATTACCCCTTTTATAACAAAGAAACTAAGTTTCGTCTCTAAACGATTCTCGCAAGGTTTGATAAGAGGACAAGTTTTGAAGCAATGGAAAACTTGGAAAAAACTTTAGATCTATGTTCACAAACTCGAAACTTATAAATAGGAAAAAAAAATACTTTAATTTTATTGATAAAACTTAACTAATAAATCAACTACTAGATCCACTACATATAACATTAGGGTTTTCTAAATATAATGAAACTCAAATTAACAACTTCTAAAAAAATAAAATGCTATAATCTAAAAACCAAAAAAGTTTCTTAAAAAATAAAACTACTAAATGTAATAATTCTCTACTAACCTAATATTACACTAACAAAATGACTAGATTTTAAACTATTTAAGATTTTAGGAATATCTTTTGAAAATCTATATGCTTCAGTCTTCTCCACTTCAAATACACTCAAATTGAATTCACTAATCGATTTGAATGTTATCTTAATTGGTATTTCCTTTATATAGCTGTGTTCATCCCCTCCCCTCTTCCGGCTGGTTTTGGGTTATCGGAAAACTACTAGTGGTTTTGGCTTGTTTGTTGAGACACGTGTTCCTTCTGTAGCCTCCATGAAAGTTTTGGCTAACACGTGTTTGTTTGGAAAAATCTCTCATTCCAAGACTACTATTACTGAACCCAATAATCTCCTGTTTGCAGGCTCTCCTTCCAAACAACTACTATTATTTCCGACTGAAGCCCACGTGCCCATATATTTCTTCTGTCTTACTGTGCCGTTTGATCCAGGTGGTTTAACCGGGTTACTTCAAGATCTGGATTCTAAGACATTCAATATTGGTAAACTCCCCAATACACCACAGTCCACCAAGAATACAGAATTGGGTTTATTCTCACTGTGGGGAAGAAGTGGACTCTAGAGATACTACTAATTGGGTTGAGCAATCAAACTGTATTAATTATTTCATAGATCGTTCTTCAAGTTAGATCATTTCAAGATTACTAGGTGTGGTGGACACATACGCTTGAACCTCAACCTGCTTATCTTGTGTTGAAGGCGTCAAACATCATCTACTCATCGAGATTTCCATATTCTTATCTCGACTCTGACTCACTTTCCTATTATTACGCAATTCTTTTGCGTTCTTATGTTAGCTTCACTCCGTACTTGTACGCAGATGTAGTTAGCGGCCTAAATATCCAGGTGTGTCGTCATGGTCTTATTTATAAGCCTTCAGGACACATGGTTTCTCTTTTCAGAGGAGATATCTGGTGGGCAACCTTGAACCTTTCTGGTTCTTCTTCACAGACGTTCCTGATCTCAACTGCAGATTTGGGTGTCTATTTCCATCAGTGTAGTCAAAAGTTAGGTATAAGTTTTCTTTGGTATTCTTTGTTTGGATGTGTCTTTCGCTTGCAAGCTTCGTATGCTTGGTTGTTTTGTTCAAGGAAGTTTCAATTTGGCGTTGTTGCTGGGAGATGGATCAGTATTGGCTTTTGTGGTCCTTTGAATTAGTCTTCGGAGTATCTCTCTTTTCCTATTACTACAATGGAGAAAGATATCACCTTTCGAAGACACAAAATGGAGAAAACCAAATTAAATTTGAATATTATGTCTTTTTCTTCATGTCTGTATTTCTTCTACTTCAAGTGATGTAACCGTTATTGGTTTATAAATAATACAACGATTACCTCTAAAAAAATAATTATGGTACCATTTTTTTTTGTTTATCATTGTGATGTGGTTTAATCTTTTCTTCACCCCGAAAATAGATATGTCAGGATTATTAATACGGCGATCAAGAACCACAAGCTTTTGTGAAAAATGTTTGATGAAATTAATAACAGTCCATGAGATACTAATTGTGTTTTGTTCGTATCTATTAATAGTTTGGTTGTAGATGAACCCCTCAACACGTTATCAGTTAATGGTTGATTGATTACGGTTTGCATTAATAGTCAGATGGTTCTTGGAAATCTCATCACGAACTTCCTTCACGAATTAATTCATCCGATGATCCATCTATCAAGTGCTAACAATAAAACATCTATCCCTCGATCACCGTCAATGCTTGTGTTTCTAGCCTCGTCTTTTACCATTGAGCCAGAATAAACCTTAATCTTGATGTCAACTAATATAGCGGAAAACTCAAAAAAATTAGATCTATGTCCAAAACTTAGAAAACTCGAATCTCAAAATTTTACTAGATTTTAAAACATTTAAGATTCTTGGAATATCTTTTGAAAATCCCCTTGCATAATTCCTTACTAATCTATCCCATTTCATTCCTCTAAATCTTGGACGTCCACCCATTTCACTCTCCATCTTTTGGATGACACATCGAATATATAGCTCCGACTACCCATCAAATGCACTTAGATGACTCCCACTTTTCACCAACGCACAGGTCAACAACAATCCTGCTACATTTTTGGTAACCTCCCCATTTGGTTCTTCCTCTGAGGAAATTCCCCATCCATCAGATTCTTCAGAAGCGATCCACCTAACCCTTCTGCTCATTCTTCACTTAACACTTCCACTCATTCACTACAACATTCATGATTACTTGTGGTTGACCAATAAATAGTCATTCTGTCTTGTATGAGTTATACAATAGAAACTTTGTGCTATTTTACTTGTCGCCCGTGATATCGATTGGGTTCGGGTTTAGACTATGACACACAAGGATACCACTTTGTTATGAAACAAATCCTTTCTTTCGGAGGTCAAATATCTAATCAGTCTGTTATGTTTTTTAACACCTTCAGTAAATCCTTCTCTGTATTAATTGTCTAATGCTTCAGTGGTAGACAACTAAAATGTGCACGTCTACATTTATGGAGTCCTTCAAGATTCTGTGTCACAAGAACTAGGATGTAATTTTCATGGGTCGACTGAATAAGGATTAGATCAGATCCAAACAAACCAATTATGGATATTTGGTGAGTGAGTAAATGCATGTAATTCAATTTGACCTTAGCTTGTTAAGATAGGTTGCGCAGTTCATAAGAGTTTATGAGACTGACAGCCCGGAATAGGGAGCTTCATAATGGCGAACCATAGGACTTAACTTTAAGGCCCATCCTATTAACTTAGAGCATCTCCAATGGGACACTCTAACAAACACTCTAAAAGTCATTGTTGTCAAGTGTCAATGAAGATTCTTTTTCCTAAGCGTCAATGTAGAGACACTCTAATTTTTGTTAGTCTTCAATGGAGATCTCTGAAATCCCTCTAATTAATACACATGCGACTATTAAATTCAATAGAGAAAAAGTAGCTAAAAAGCAAGGGTTTCTATTGGCTAAATTTTTTGAGTGACACTTAGAGAGTCAAGGAGACACTCTAATTTTAGAGTGTCTCTCTTGAGAGTCTCTATTAATAAATGCTCCACATTATCATAGAGTGTCTAGTAGAATGTCCTACTAGAGAAGTTTTTTTGACAAAATCTCAAAAAAAATTTAGTGGCACTCTAAGTTTTAGAGTTTGAGTGTCTCATTGGAGATGCTCTTAGTAAAAACATTATAAGTGGGAATTCTATTTACACCTTAAAGACAAAAAACATCCCTGCATACTTTTATAGGTCAAAGTATCTCCCCAAAGTGTAACACCCAATGTATACTAATGAGAGAAGTCATGCGTTCTTTAAATGACTTTGTAACCGTCATCTTAATTACATGCCACTGTGTCTCCATAATGTCATAAACTAAAAATGTGGAAAGCGCACATTTGTTCACCTACTTTGTGACGCCCCTTGGGGAAAAGTTGGAGGTAAAGAGGTCCAACCAGCCCACACTATGAAAATTAAAAAGTTTATTAATGAGATGGGCCTCCATGTATAGGTTATACTGGGTCCCCCTTCACCTGGTCAAACAAGCAGTTTACTGGCACCCTGATTCAAGAGAGACTTCATCGAGCCTTGACCAACCATCAATGGCTCCTGGACTTCCCTGCTTCTTTTCTGACTCATCTGCCAAGTCTTGGCTCCGATCACAACCCCATCATCCTCACCACCAGAACTAACTCCAATCTTGGTCGCAGACCTTTTAAGTTCATTCTCACTTGGATGTCGCACCTTGATTGTTCTAGTTTCATCAATAACAAATGGATCAAATCTCCAACCCACGTTCAATCCAAACTCAACTCCTTAGCTATTCATCTCTCCAAATGGAATAAATCAGTTTTCGATCACCTCGACACCAAAATCAAGCAGCTAACCAATACCATCCAAAATGTCTATGATCATAAAACCTACTAGGAGCTTTACTCCCAACTAGAGGATGTCTTCCATCAACAAGAGAGCCTTTGGAAAGAGAAATCGCGCAATGCTACCGTCAACCTAGGAGATCGCGACACCAAATACTTTCACTCCAAAGTGATCAATAGAAACAGGAAAAACCAAATCCGGTCTATCAAGAGGGAGGATAACACTTGGACCAATGATGAGGCTGAGATAGCAACTATCTTCTCCTCCCATCTCATTAATATCTCTACTTCTGAGGGTACCAACATCTCGGAAGATATCCTTCATATGTTCCATAACCAGATAAGTAATGCGCAAAACCTTTCCCTCACTATGAACCCTTCCGAGGAGGAAACCAAAAATGCAGTCTTTTCTCTGAAGCCGGAGGCAGCTCTAGGCCTAGATGAGTACCCTCCCTTCTTTTACCAATCCAACTGGGAGACTGTTCAAAAAGATATTTTCGTTATGGTAGCGAATTTCTTCCAGATAACTCGTCTTCCTGACCTCTCTAACCATAGACATATTTGTCTTATCCCCAAATCCAAATCTACTCAAACCCCGAGTGACTTCAGACCTATTAGTCTTCTCAATACGACTTACAAAATTATCACCAAACTTCTGGCTAATCGGCTGAAGCAACACCTACCGGACCTTATCTCTCCTTTTCAAGCGGCCTACGTTCCGAGTAGGAAGATCACGGATAACATCATTATTAGTCAGGAGTTGGTATATTCTTTCAAAAAGCTGCGTGGATCAAAAAGCTACTTCGGCCTCAAGCTCGACATGTCCAAAGCTTTTGATCGCATGGAGTGGGGTTTCTCTAATCATTGGTTCATTCTTGCATGTCTTCCTCTTCGATGGTTGTTCTTATCAACGGTCAACCAGGCCCCATGTTTGAGATTAGTGGAGACATTAGACAAGGAGACCCTTTATCTCCTTTCTTGTTCACTATTACCATGGAGGGTCTTAGTAGACTTTTAGGGAATAATGACAACCCTAACCACTTCATTGGTTTCTCCAACTCCAACCTCAACATTAAGCACCTCCTCTTTGCTGACGGTTGCATCATTTTTTGCCAGAATACACTAGAAAATGTATATAATCTTAGACAAATCCTCAAGAATTTTAGTGAAGCTTCTGGCCAAATGATCAACTATGCGAAATCCAATATTTTCTTCTCCAAAAACTCCCATCCTAAACTCAAAAGAATAATCATTCGAAATCTCAAAGTTCGCCAATCCTCAACTCTCGACAAATATCTTGGCACTAATCTTTTCATCGATGGCAACAAGAAACAAGCTTTCTCCTCTCTTCTCACCCAAATCCAGAATAAATTGTCCAAGTGGCAAACCAACCTCCTCTCCCAAGCTGGACGCTCTGTTGTTATCACAAAAATAGCAGCTGACGTTCCCCGATACCAGATGCAGTGTTTTGCCATTCCTAAAGGCACAAGTAATCACATTAAGACCCTGCAACGGTCTTCTGGTGGGGAAAATCTAAAACCATCCAACTCATCAACTGGTCCTCCATTTGCCTCCTTCGCAAACTGGGTGGGTTGGGTTTTCGTTTCCCTCATCTTGACAACCAAGCTTTCCTCAGTAAGCTAGCGTGGCGCATGCTCAAAAACCCACAATCACTATGGGCGCAATTACTCAAAGCCAAGTACTTTTCGAAAGCCCTTCCCTCTACACCGAAACCTAATCACTCCTGGCTTTGGAAATCCATCCTTAAGCACTTTGACCAGGTTATCGGCTTAATCTTCTGGGATGTTAATAAAGGGGCCCAAATCAACATTTGGTAGGATTACTGGATCCCAGACTATTTCTGTCCAATCCCCAACCCTATGAATATTAACTTGACTTGGGTGGCCCAACTTATTAATAATAATGAATGGAATATGAATATTATTAACAATTATTTTGCAAATGATATCAGTAAAGCTATTCTCAGCATCCATTTGCAGGTCGACAAAGAAGATACAGTCAAATGGCCCTTGACAAAATCAGGTAACTATACGATCAGTTCGATGTACCATCACCCGAGAACTACCAGGTATGTGAATCACAATGAAACGATAAAATGGTGTTTTATCTGGAACATAAATACTACTCCTAGAATAAAACTTTTTATATGGAAGTGTTGTACAAACAGTCTACCAGTCAGAGACAAAATTTGTAAATTTATTGGAAACTCTTACATATGTCCCTACCGTGACAATAATGAATCGATCGATCATGCTCTAATTCACTGTCATTATGCTAGAACTATATGGTTTTATTTTCAAGTGCTAGCAGACAATATTACCTCGGTTAAAAATTGGATTCTACAATGGAAAGATCTAGATGAGGACTTGACTAATTTATATGCTAAACTCCTATGGTTCATATGAAAGGTAAGATGTGAAAAAGGCTTCACTATGCAGAGACAAACCCCGTTACAGGTTATAAACAAAATCAAAGCAACGCCAACAAAACCCCTGAAAACAAACATCAAAGTTAACAGGCAAATTCCGCTTCCATGAAGCCCACCAACACCACCATATCTCAAAGTTAATGTCGACGCCTCATTTAAAACTCTGACGGAATTAACAGGTATTGGTTGCAATATTTGGATAAAACTTGTCTATTTGGAAAGAATTTTTCATGATCTTTTTAAAAATATCCAATTCCAATACCTTTTCTCCAAAAATAACGCAGAAAAAAAGGGTTATTTCCCTACTAGCCCTTAACTTTGTGACCAGCTTCCTGCCTAGCCCCCAACTTTATGAAAAATTTCCAGATGGCCCCTTTTTTTCAGTTAAACGTTAGAACATCGTTAACCAGTCATCAACTCTCTCTCCTACATCTCATCACATCTCTCTGCCACCTCATTTTCTCGCCACCTCATCGTCTTCTCCAGCGAAGGTCGCCGGCCGGCGACCTTCAAACATTAAAAGAAAAATTCTCTCTTCCTCTCTCTCTCTCTCTCTCTCTAACACTCTGGCGAAGACTTCGTCGGAGGTCTTGTCTGTTTCTAAGAGCAGTAGATATGTTCTCACGAACAGAAGGTCTTGTCTGTGTCTTGAGAATGGACCAGACCTCCGGCGAAGGTTTCCCTTCGTCGGAGTGTTAGATAGAGAGAGAGGAAGAGTGAAAAAAAAAATTTGTTTTTAATGTTTGAAGGTCGCCGGCCAGAAAATTGGCCGGTCGGCGACCTTCGCCGGAGAAGACGATGAGGTGGCGAGAAGATGGGGTGGCAGAGAGAAAGGAAGAGATATAGGAAAGAGAGTTGATGACTGGTTAACAGTGTTCTAACGGTAATTGAAAAAAGGGGCCATCTCGGAATTTTTGATAAAGTTAGAGGCTAGGCAGGAAGCTGGTCACAAAGTTAGGGGCTATTAAGGAAGTAACCAAAAAAAGAACAGCGGTTGTTTTTTGTTTTTGCAAACTGGGTTACTTTTGCAAACTAGAATGGAAATAGTGCAAACTACGTTAGCAAGTCTCACAAATTCAGTTTGCGCAAAATTGGGTTTCAAATCTTCCAAACTGGGTTTGCAAAATCTCGTACTCAAGGTTCGCTAAATTTGCAAAGTGGTTTGCAAATGCGCGCAAATCCAAATCCAATACCAAAAACAAAATCCAAAGAAGAACATCAAAACTCTAAATATCCCCAATGGTGAACGTCAAAATCGTAATTTTTATGGTCATTAATAATATCACAATAAAAAACATCAAAACTCTCAATTTATCTACTTTCTCTCTTTAAAATAATTAGTAACTATGATGTAAACAACATTTCATGGAAGAAGTGGCAACTTGAGTTTTTTATTTGACTATTTGTGCTTTGATTTGTTTCCTCGAATGATGATTTATTTGATTTGTTTAGAAGAAGAAGAACTCTAAAATATTTAGTTATTTCTTAGAGAAAATGATATTTTTTTTACTAAAGGAATTTTTAGAATGAAAAAGAGATAGAAAATGACCAGATTGATAACTACAAATATCAATATCATAGCATACATAAGTCACAATTATACGGAATAAATATGAAGCCTTTAGTTATTTAAAATAAACACTAATTCTTTTTGGTCACGACTTTGGGGAAAAAGAAAAATCTCTGGGGCATAATTCTCCGAGGAATCCATGTTTCTTTGTGAATCTCCAGAGAATATTTTTCTATTGGGAATAGAGAAAAATTTATAACTTACCAAATTAACTTTAAGAAAAAATTAATTAATTTTTTTTATTTTAACTTCTTTCCCCCTCTTTCTTCTTTCACTCCTCTTTCTTCAACTCATCCATCTCATCTCCTCCATAACTTCTAGCCAAATTTTTATTCTTCCTTCTCCATCACTTCTCTTACTTGTCTTTCCCAAACCTCCAACCCCTACTGCCCTTATTTCTCTAAAATCATAAACAAAGTTAGATAGATAAAGAGGGAAAAACATTCTAAATCCTAGAAATCATCAAATAAAACCTCTTGAAGCTCTTAATACATCTTCCATGGGACGTCCAAACCAAGTTTCTTCGTCGATTAATCCTCCCCAAGAGAGGTAAACACATTCTAAACCCTAGAAATCAGTTAAAAACATATTTTCATCAGTTCTAAACATATTAGGTTTGTTCTCCATGTTTCAAAGGTTTAGCGATTAGAAGAAAACAAAGTTTTGAAGAAGAAGATAAAGGAAAGAAGAAACACTTGAAAGGAGTTTAAAATTTAGATCACTAGAAAGATTTTGTTTAAGTTTGTAAAAGTTCTTTCTAAATTCGTTTATTGGATATTCTAAAAGTTTAATTTTTTTAACTCCTAAATTGGAACCCCTGTAATAAAAAATAAAAATAAAAAAGTCAATCTCAGTTGACCAATTTTGTAGAAAAATTTTATCCCCTGAAGATTTTTCTTCATTCTCTAAAACCGCGACCTTCTTTTATATATAACATTTTCAATTTTAAGTTTTACATTAAAAAGGGTAACACAAATATCACAAGGGCGCTTCTATAAGCACCGGGCCAAATGGTTGTAAGCAGGTGGTCATTTTATGGACTCAGATCAATGACCGTTGACACCAAGTTCTCTATAAGCACCCGGTCAACTAACCTGGGTGAAGTTCCCTATAAATAGCCGTTACAAACCTTAGTTTTCAAACAAAAAATCCATACCATATTCCCATTACTGGGTTTATTTCTCTAACTTTCTTCCTCCCACTGTAATCCAATCCCCACCTCCTAATTCTCTCCCTCTCTCTCTCAACTGAAAATTTTTTATGTTCTTGATAATTTGCCCTTTACTTCTTGAATAGAACTCTTGCTAATTAACAGGAAAAGTTCATCTCCAAGAAGAAGAGACCTTCTCCCTCTTCTCTATCTCTTCTTTCTCTACAACTTCTTCATGATTCCTTCAGCAATAAGTGCAGATAATGTAAGATTTTGATTGTACTTCTTTCAGTTTAAGAAATCTATCTCTAGTTGGTGATTCTTATCTTAGAATAATTGGACTAACCAAATAACTTAATGTTCCTTCTTCAAGCTTTGGTAGTATTATTTGTGATACCCCAATTACTTTCTTTGATCCAAAAACCATGCATCCCCTGTATTACCGCGGTTGCTGGCACAGATTTAGCCGATGTTTTTTCTCCAGATATCGTCATTGCTTCTTCTTCGGGAAAAGAAATTCACGATCCGTGGGCCTTCTACCTCCACGCGGCATTGCTCCGTCAGGTTGTCGCCCATTGCAGAAAATTCCCCACTGCTGCCTCCCGCAGGAGTCTGGGCCGTGTCTCAGTCCTAGTGTGACTAATCATCCTCTCAGATCAACTACTGATCAGCGCCTTGATAAGCTATTGCCTCACCAACTAGCTAATCAGACGCGAGCCATTCCTCGGGCGGATTCCTTCTTTTGCTCCTTAGCCTACGGGGTATTAGCAACCGTTTCTAGCTGTTGTTCCCTCCTAAGGGCAGGTTCTTACGCGTTACTCACCCGTCTGCCACAGGAAACACCACTTCCCGTCTGACTTGCATATGATAAGCATGCCGCCAGCGTTCATCCTGAGCTAGGATCGAGCTCTCCATGAGATTCATAGTTACATTACTTATAGCTTCCTTGTTCGTAGGCAAAGCGGATTCTCTGCTTCTTGTTCAACAAAATTCTCTTTTTCAATGGGTTGACATTCTTTATATCTCAAGATAATCTTACAATTGGAAGCTCTGGTGGGTACTTAGGTCTTGTTAATTCTTCAGAATTACAAGAACAAGTTTATTGCAATTGAATTCGATACCCATTTGGATTCTCAATTTGATGATCCGAATGATATTCATGTTGGTTTGGATAATGATAATCTTAGTTCAATTAAAACTGCAGATCTTAAATCACAAGAAGTTTATCTCAAGAGTGGGAAATGGATGATCTGAATGATCAGAAAACTTAGGGTGTCAGGTGCTTACAGATTTTCGGCGCCTATAGAATATCTAGATGTCGGGGTCGGTGCTTATAGAGTGACCCGCTAACAATCATTTGGCCCGGCGCCTTTAGAAGCGCCCATCTCACAACAGTGGGAAAGGGGTTACCTAAAGTTCCCTGACTATACAGCCAAGGCAAAGATGACAAGATAATTGTCTTTCATGTTACTGACCCTAATCCAAATTTGACCATCCTAACAAGATTCCCTCGTAAATTAAATTTCAGATTATTCTAGAATTTTTGAGAAATAATTGACTTAATTTAATAACAGGGAACTCCTTTCTTTAGCCTTAATACTTAATAGGTTCTTAAAGATCATCATAAGGATTAGATACACCAACCAGTATAATTGAGTCATGGAGAATGATTCCTCTTCTAATTACCTTATTAACAAATTCTTTTTTTGTTGCTGTTTTTATCTCAAAAATAGGTTTTTTTACTATGTACACTTAAAAATAGAATAGCTATAATGTTGAAAGGTAATTAGTAATTTCTAGAAAAATAATTATCTATGTTTCAAGTATGTTTTTTAATTACATAAGAGTTATGTTACTCAAGAGTCAAGAGTTATGTCAATCAAGACTTGAGAGTTTAGAAAATCAAAAGTTGGGAGTTTGTAAGTCTAAGAGTCTAGGAGTTATTGTAATAGTTATGTCTATCATCTATGATCTATATAAATAGATGTCTTTGTAATGAGAAGATATCAAGCAAAAACAAAAACAACATTCAACAATAGCATCTATTTCAATACAATTTAAGTTTAGCAATTATCTTCTTGTTAATCTTCTTGTAAGAACAAGTAAAGCACCCAACAAATTTGGTATCTAGAGCCATCTATCTCATTTTAAACCAATGGCGACAAACAATTCATGTTTCAATCTCTCATCAATTTCAGTTCCTGTTTTTTATGGTGAGCACTATGACTATTGGAGCATTCAAATGAAGACAATTTTCATCTCACAAGATTTGTGGGAGTTCATTGAAGATGGATATGATGAAGAAGCACTAGATGCAACACAACTAAAACAAACAAAGAAAAGACATGCAAAAGCATTGCAATACATCCAACAAGGGGTAAGTAAAACAATCTTCCCTAGACTTATGGGTGCAGTAAAATCAAAAGAAGCCTGGGAAATTTTGAAAAATGAGTTTCAAGGGTCTGAAAAAATTATTACAGTTAAACTTCAATCCTTATGGAAGGACTTTGATAGTTTAGCTATGAAAGAGAGTGAGAATATTCAGCAATTTTCCTCTCATGTGACTACAATTGTTAATCAAATTCGAAGTTGTGGAGATATACTTGAGGACAAGAAAATTGTTCAAAAAATCCTTCGTAGTCTTCCTCAAAAATTTGATCATGTAGTTGCAGCTATTGAAGAATCAAAAGATCTATCTACATATACCATGAATGAACTTATGAGTTCTCTTCAAGCACATGAACAAAGAATCAATAGATCGACAAATCAACCTTTGGAGCAAGCTTTCCAATCAAGATATAATTTCTCAAACAAGAAATTTTCTAAATCCGAGCACGGTAGAAAAGGAGGTGGTAAAGAAAGAAAGGAAAATTGGCAATCAAAATCCGGTAATTCAAACCCGTCTTGCTGAATTTGCAAAAAATCTAATCATGAAACTAAAGATTGCAGGTTCAAATGCAAAAGATGCAAAAATGCAAACCATTCCTATACAAATTGTTGGTTTAAAGATAAGGAAGAAGCAAACTTTATCAAAGATGAGGAGGAACATCAACTCTTCTCTTGTATGAATACCCAAAATGTAACTAACAACATTTGGTACTTGGATAGTGGTTGTAGCAATCATATGACGGGAAATCAAGATATCTTTGTGAAGCTTGATCAAAGTCACAAGTCAAAAGTGAAGCTTGGAGATGGCAATCTTCAAAATGTAATTGGTAAGGGAGTCATTGCAGTGGATACAAAAGGAGGTACACAAAAATTAATCCATGATGTTTTATATGTTCCTAACTTGACCCAAAACCTCTTACGTGTTGGACAATTGCTGCAAAAGGGTTATTCACTATATTTTGAAGATGGAAAATGCATAATTTTCAGCAAACAAAATAACAAAACCTTGGCTGAAATTGACATGAACCAAAACAAGGTATTTCCTTTCTTCATGTCACAAGTTGACACATTTGCCTTCAAAAGTGAAAATGATGATAAAACATTATTATGGCATTTGAGATATGATCATTTGAATAATAATGGATTGCATTTGCTTAAACAAAAGAATATGGTGATTGGACTCCCCTCTATTGAAAAGACAAATCAGGTTTGTGAAGGATGCATATATGGGAAAATACATAGACTCCCATTTCCTAAAACATCTTATAGAGCCAAAGACCCTCTTGAATTGATACATTCAGATATTTGTGGGCCTACAAGGACTCCGTCACTTGGAGATAAGAGATACTTCATCTTATTTGTCGATGATTTTACTAGAATGATGTGGATTTTCTTTCTTAACCAAAAATCTGAAGCTTTTTCAGCATTTCTTCAATTTAAAGTGTATGTTGAAAAGCAAAGTGGGTATGAAATTAAGTCTCTCCGAACGGATCGAGGAGGTGAATATCTTTACAGTCCATTCATGAACTATTGCAAAGAAAATGGCATACAAAGGCAGCTCACCGTTCGAAGAAGCCCACAACAAAATGGAGTGGCGGAAAGAAAGAACAGAACAATTGTTGAGATGGCTCGAAGCATGTTAAAAGGTAAAGATCTTCCTAACAAATTCTGGGCTGAAGCAGTCAACACATCAATTTACATTCTTAACCGTTCACCAACAAAGGCTGTTCGGAACAAGACACCATTTGAAGCTTGGCACAAAAAGAAACCGGTAATTGATCATTTAAAAGTTTTTGGATGCATAGCATATTCACTGGTTCCTTCTCAAGAAAGAGAAAAATTTGACAAGAAAGGTGAAAAACTTATTTTTGCTGGTTACAGTGATGAATCTAAAGGCTATCGACTTTTTAATCCTAACACTAACAAGTTGATTGTTTCAAGAGATGTTGTATTTGATGAAATGACAGCTTAAAGTTGGGGAAGTTCTTCTGAAGCACCAAATTCATTTAAAATTTTGGAGCCTTCAGTAACCGAGGGAGAAGAACCACAAGTTGGTGAGACTCCACCATCTAGTCCAAACACAAACTCACAATCAAGCTCATCAAGTGCCACAAGGCCAAGCAGTCCAGATTCACCACCAAGAAAGACACGGGCATTACAAGATATATATGAGTCGTGTGATATAGCATTTTTCTCTAGTGAGCCACAAACTTTTCATGAAGCAGCAAATGAACAAGTTTGGAGAAGCGCCATGGATGATGAAATTGCTACAATAGAAAAGAACAAAACTTGGGAACTTGTAGACCTACCAAAAGGCAAGGAAGTTGTTGGCCTTAAGTGGGTTTATAAGACAAAATTTAATGAAGATGGTTCTATCCAAAAACATAAGGCAAGGTTAGTAGCAAAGGGTTACTCACAACAACCCGGAATTGATTTCAATGAAACATTTGCACCGGTTGCAAGAATGGAAACCATAAGAACAGTTCTAGCCTTGGCAGCACAATTTGATCTAGATGTTTATCAACTAGATGTAAAATCAGCATTTCTTAATGGAGAACTTGAAGAAGAGGTCTATGTGGAACAACCACAAGGCTATGAATTGCAAGAACATGAAGACAAAGTCTATCGTCTTCAAAAAGCGCTTTATGGGCTTAAACAAGCACCAAGAGCGTGGAATAGCAAAATTGATGATTATTTTCAGAAGAATGGTTTTCAAAGAAGTCCAAGTGAACCATCACTCTATGTGAAGAAGGAAGGCCAAAATGATTTTCTTATTGTATGCATATATGTTGATGATTTAATTTACATGGGCTCAAGCATGGATATGGTGAAGGATTTCAAAAACAAAATGATGAAAGAATATGAGATGTCTGACTTGGGTCTTATGAAATATTTTCTTGGGATCCAAGTGAAGCAATCAAAAGGTGAGATATTTATTTCTCAAGAAAAGTATACTGATGATTTATTGAAAAAATTTCAGATGGACAAGTGCAAGTCGTTGTCTACTCCTATGACATTGAATGAAAAATTACAAGTCAACGATGGACCAAAACAAATTGAATCAAAATTATTTCGAAGTCTTGTTGGATCCTTGATTTACCTCACAAATACAAGGCCAGACATAATGCATTCGGTTAGTCTTATATCGAGGTTTATGAATGAGCCAAGTATACTTCATTATGCAGCAGCAAAAAGGGTTTTACGGTATCTTCAAGGTACAAGAAAACAAGGCATCTTGTATAAGAAAGAAGAAGATAACAATTTAGTTGGCTATACTGATAGCGATTGGGCTGGATCTTTAGAGGATCGAAAGAGTACATCAGGTTACATATTTTGTCTCGGAACAAATATTGTTTCATGGAGTTCAAAGAAACAAAAGACTGTGGCATTATCTTCCGCTGAAGCTGAATATCTTGCTGCTACTGAGGCAGCATGTGAAGGAGTTTGGTTGAGAAGAATTCTCGTCGATTTATTCCAGACTCAAGAACAACCTACTCTTATTCATTGTGATAACATGTCAGCAATTGCTATGACAAAAAATCCAGTGTTTCATGCAAGAACGAAACACATTGAATTGCGTCACCATTTCATTAGAGATTTGGTAAACAAAGAGGAGATAAAATTAAAATTCATTGGAACGAATGATCAACCAGCTGATTTTCTCACGAAGTCCATCAATAGTGAGAAATTTGAGAAGTTCAAGAAGTTCTTAAAAATTACAAATTATGAAGGGGTGTTGAAAGGTAATTAGTAATTTCTAGAAAAATAATTATCTATGTTTCAAGTATGTTTTTTAATTACATAAGAGTTATGTTACTCAAGAGTCAAGAGTTATGTCAATCAAGACTTGAGAGTTTAGAAAATCAAAAGTTGGGAGTTTGTAAGTCTAAGAGTCTAGGAGTTATTGTAATAGTTATGTCTATCATCTATGATCTATATAAATAGATGTCTTTGTAATGAGAAGATATCAAGCAAAAACAAAAACAACATTCAACAATAGCATCTATTTCAATACAATTTAAGTTTAGCAATTATCTTCTTGTTAATCTTCTTGTTAATCTTCTTGTAAGAACAAGTAAAGCACCCAACATATAATGCCCAATTTACACCATCCAAGCTCCTTATAGTTATAGGTTTTCAACGAAAAAAAAAGAAAGAAAAAAAACTCTTAATGGTAATATTTAATTAATTTTGTGAAAAGCTAGAAAGATTTGTAGGGTACACAGTGTTCTTTTTTGGTGAAAATCCCATATTATTAGGGTTGATAATCAAAACCCTTTGCATGTATACATATATAATATAATATAGACTATATAGTTGCAGTATCATGGGAAAGAGAATAATTCATTTGCATGGTCCACAAGCAACACGTCCAAATAAAGAAAAAAAGGAATTTTCAACTACAAGGGTGGGATTGTATTTGTTTTTATTATCCGACATGGATTATTTTATAAAATGATTAATAATTTTAAGACAGCTCTATGCGATCTCATCGAAGATTTTGTAGCAGAAAACTTCATATTATATATTTTCTCCGTTAATCTAAACGTTGCGGTGCTCTGTCATTCTTTCTCTCTCTCTTTTTACGTCGCATATACTTAACTCATGCCATATATACGGTTAAGTTGCTTAAATATGTGTTCACACCCTTCATTTATTCATTTAATAAGATTGCAGAAAGACTCATTCATACTACTAAATAAAGATTGAAGGGCAGGAACAAAGATCATACTTAAGTCATGTTTGACGCACACAACTCACACTCTTATAACATGATTCTTGGGAAAGTAATTATTTCAGTTTAATGTTTATTTTGACCAGGAACTAAAATACGAATTTTTGACATATTGTTACTTTTGTTTTTTAGAATGACTGGTTCCTGACTTGGTATTTGGTATAACGAGACTAGAAATACAGATTTTTGTAAGACTTTTGTTATATGCTTATTTAAACTACATTAAGTTACACATTAAATTTGATTGCTAAAGATAAATAAGTGTTACGCAACAACAGTTTAAGTAGTATTTGACAATTCATTTTAGATAAAATAAAGGCCTTAATTTTTTTTATCTAAAATAAATCCTAAAGGAACCCTAAAAAATACTCCTCATGGATAACAAATCCTTAATATTAAATAACAAATCCTCAAAATCCTTATAAAAATGTTAAAATATTAAAATAACTAATCTTGGTAGCCCAACAATCCAACGCTAACGACAATCGGGTAGCATCGCGAAGAATAGAGAAACTAAAAGAGATAGAAGAGGAAGCGATAAAAGAATGAGAGAAGGAAAAGAGTGAGAGAGAAGTGCAAAAGGGAAGCGAGAGAGAAATAAAATATAGTAATAGAGGGAAGAGAGATAGAGATAAGAAACTAATCCTGATGTTGTGCCCTTTGGCCTCTCGATCCCCTACTCCATCTCCTTCATCAAGTACCACATCTCCCATGATCATTTTTACAGACCATTGCCCTCAACAGTGGGAAAATTTATTGAAGAAAATAACACAAATATGTAGTTCGTTAAAGAACACATATCGTTGGCTCATTTTCTCGCCATATTTCCCTCATTTGGGAGAAAGTTATTGAAGAAGTCAACATAAAAATGGGAGATGACGACAACTTGGTGGTCTTAGAAGAGGCTCCTGTGAAAGAACCGAGGCTACCATCTAATTGGGTACGTTGGTTCCCTCCTCGAGAAAGTAGGATTAAAATTAACTTTGACGCAACAGTGAAAGACGGCAGGGCTGCACTCGCGGCGGTAGCTAGAGATTGCAAAGGATTGTTTTTAGCTGCTATGACATAAGCTATAATGGTGTCTGATGTGCTAGTGGCTGAGACAATGGCAGCTAAATTGGCAATCATTTTAGCCAAGAATTGGAACTGCAGGAATGTTAATTTGGAGGGGGATTCGATACAGGTCATTTCGGCATGTAAACGAATGGAAGAACAACCCCCATGGCGTATTGAGCATATCATTTCAGATATACAGTTGGAGGTTCAGAAATTCAATGATATTGAATTCGGGCATTGTGGTCGGATGAAAAACACTATTGCCCATTTACTTGCAAAATTTGCGTTTTCAAATAATGTAACTCATAGTTGGGAGTCTTCGGACATCCCATCTTGCATTTAAGTGAATTGGCGACGGATTTAGCCAATATTTCGTTTGAATAAAATTAGGCTTCAGCCTTTCATAAAAAAAAAACATAAATATGAAGTTCTTTATGTTTTCATTTTTTATCGCGGGGGAATTCGTTGAAGAAAAGTTTTGAGACACTAAGGACAAATAAATTGAGCTAAGCAGAATTAAGATTAAAACTTATTGTAGTTGATTACGATATCCAAATTTAAGGCTATAACATCAATAGAATGAAACAATATTGTTTTAGACCTGAAATCTTGATCCATAAAAATATCTCGAAAAACAAAATGAGACTAAATTATTTGTCTTGAGAATTCTTTAATTCTTGAGAGAAATATCCATCTATAATATCATTGTTTGATCGAATTGATGATTGTTGGTTCGATTGAAAGGTATCATCTTCCTTCATTAAAGCAATATCATAAATATCTTGAGACATAATAAATGGATTTAATAAGTATCCAATAGAAGAAGAAAGTGAGACTAAATAAACTCTTTAGTTGTTTATTCGTAATGGTTGTCGTGTAACTTGTTTGTGGAGAAGAAAAGAGAAGTTTCGTTACTAGAATATTTATTTAGTGTTTAAGGAAGAAGAAGATAAAAATGAAAAATAACCTTTCAAAATTTTAAATTATGTTATTGCTCTTTCTAGTCCCTCTATGTTTCAATATTTATTTTCAAATACAATAAAAAGAGCTCCCAATACCAATTTGGTGTAGTGAAGAATAGTAAAAAAAACTGATTTTGTACTATGGGTGTTGGACAACAATACTCGACTTCCCTTACCAAAAGCCAAAATTTCGAAAAAACGATTAGATAATTTCATTTTGACCCTTACGAGTGTTACTGGAAAAATTTGAAATATTTTAGACTTAGACGGCCAAATCGAACTGCAGAACAATTGCGACCAAACGAATCCGTTGGTCACAAATTGTGGGTCAAAATGAAATTAACCCAAATTATTTTCTTTTTCTTTATTTAATGAAACAATAGTTATAATGAAAAAATTCTTCAATTATCTAATATGTTTTCTATTAATTCATTACTTGTTGAAATTCAACGAGAGACACCAAACTTAATCTACTTTTGTTGATTATAAGATGTAAGTAAATCAGTATTATAATTATAATGTTGCTAAGCTGCACTTTAACTCATGATTAGTATTTGCATTACATGGAAGACTCTTTTTTTTATATGCTTCATTTTTTGTTGGACTTAGAAGTAAATCTAATTAAAATTCGTACTTTAATGTTTCTTTTGGGTGAAAATAGGCTTCTGCCTAGCTTTATTAAGAATCAACTTCATGAGCACTACTCGCTCTTTCAATGGTTATTTTCCTTACAATGCAACTCGAAGTATGTAATATCTCCTCGGTACATTCTACCTCAAAATTGTAAATAGACTGCGCTAACAGGTGCGCTACTTGATTCGCATTTCGAACACAATAGAGAAAAGAATAATCTAAAATGTTGGAACTCTCCTTCAGAATCTCAGCTACAATAGTTCTTATCTTTCATGAGACTTTTTCTTCTCCTTTATGACAAGCACGAATCACCATTTGGGCATCTCCTTCTATGATACAACCATACTGATAAAGATCCTTTGCCACCAAAGTGGCTAGGCATGCAGCTTTGGCCTCCACCCCAAAGCCGAGGAGGCATTTGTTACTTTTTTTAGAGCGATGATGAATTCACCACATCCATTCCTAAACACAACAGCTAAAGCCGCTTTCCCCCTCTTATACGAAGCATCAAAATTAATTTTTATCTTCTCAATTGGTGGTAGTACCCAATCTTGCATTTTCTCCTGTAAGTCATACTGACCTCCACTACCCGGGTTTATGTTTGTGTGAGTCACTGAAAAATCATTCCACATAGTAGTCGCTGCTTTAATAATAAAATAGCTACATGGGGTGATACCTTTGAACACACATTTATCTCGAGCATTCCATATGAACCATGTTACCTACATTCTTTTTGCAATAATTCTTTTATCTTCTTCACTTTCGATCCATTTACAGAGTGTACACATGAAGCTTGTATCTCCTTCGAGTCTCAAATTCAATGGACTTACGATCCATGTTTCCTTGTGAATCTACAAGTCCGAAAAATGTGATCCACATCTTCATCTTCTAAATGACATATTGAGCAAAGCTTGGAAACTTGTGAATTAAATCGCAGGAATCTTTTCTTCGTTGGTAATGCATCTTGTTGAATTCGCCATACGAACATATGTACTTGGGGGCTAGCACTACTCTCTTCCATACTCTTCTCCATGTTAGGCCATTAGGTAACTCTTTGAGCCTTACGAGCATCTTTTGCGTACTTCCCATCACAAAATAATGATCCACTCCAAAGAAAATCATATTTCAATAGTCTATATTGACATTATTATTGTTTCTTTGTCTCGATTCTACTAACTTATTACTTTTATTAATTAACTTTAAATTTCTACTCTAGATAAATATTATATATAAATAAATATATTATACTAATAAATAAATATATTATACTAATAGATATTGCAATACATTACGATAAAATAAAAAACTTGAATTAAAACGATTACGTTACTGCCCTTGTTACTCCGACAAAATCATTTAGATATTGTGAGAATAGTCCCACATTGGACAATGAGATTCTAGTAACCAAGAATATAAGGTCAAGGTCCTCTCCACTCATTGCCAATTGGTTTTGAGTTGGATGGCTACAAACTTAACAGATATCTACGAGGATGAAACATAACATTTTACACAATTCTTCCTGACCAAAAGAATTAAAGACAATTATAGTTACTGCGCGTTGCAAAATACTTTGGTTAAACGTTTATGACAAGAAGAGGTAATGCTTCATTTTAATTATATCACTTAGAGTAATCAATATTATTTATCAAATAATATTATTTCTTAATTAGAAAACAAGTATGATGAGACTCAAATGTCAATTTACAAAATATACTAAAGACCCAGATATGAACTATATAGGGATTATGGACTAACAATAAATTATTTATGCAAATCAATATAATTTAGAGAAATAAACAGTGAGTCTTTAAATTTGAAAAATTACCATTACAAAATAGATAACCCTTTTTCAACAACAACAAAAAGTGGATAACTCTTTGGACGAGAGTATTTTCTAAATTTGAAGAGTTATAGAATGTTTGGAGATGCCCTAAACACTAAAACTAATATGGCACTGCAAAATTCAATGGCTTTCCATATCACATGTTGACATATAGAATTCAATCTCATTTGTATCTTAAGTATTAGTCTATAGGTCAAGATTAACCCAGCAGTTGTCTTAAGCATATTACTCAAACACTTTTTGTAAACACTAAATTCTCTCACAATAAATATTGTTGTTTTTATTATGGATGTATTTTAACCCAACTAGTATTAATCTTAATTTATTCTTCGGTCCGGGAGGATACTGTTGGAATTGGAGCCGACTTTGCCTCGACCCGACTCGTCAAACTCAGAAAAAGAATGCGCCATTGTGTTCGTCTCGTCGAGCTCTTCAATTTAGAGCCAAGAATTACTCGAATCCTAATCCGGATGAATGAGAAATTCAAGTTTAAAGTTTGGACGATGATCGATTGAAATAGGGACTAAAGCGTCAAGTTGGATGAGTCAATTAGGGGGGCATTTGAGTGAAGCGAGCACGTACAAATCTGGACGGCTCGCGTTCAGTCCGCCGGATTTAACAAGATCCGACGGATGAGCATTGCGAGCCTCAGGATAACTTCGGGTTGCGGCCAGAAGCATTGGATCCTCGCGTATCCAACGATCCTCACTACACCCGCGTGGGGCAGGACGTGGGATAACGCAGATCCTTCTTCTAACGGCTCAGTCCACATCTGTTGGGCAGATTTCAAGCATGATCCAAGGGTGGTCGTTCCCTCCGCGTTTTCTATCGAAATCTAACTGCCCAGATTGCCACGGCCTCTAAAAGTGACAGTTATTTCAAGTTAGTCCTTCTTTCGAAATGTTGTGTCATTTGATCCCAAAAGGCACTTGCGCTTATTTGATTCCTATATAAACAACCAAAAATCATTCCATTCAACATCAATTCTTCTCTTCTTTTCTTATCCTCTAAAATTCAGTATTCTAGTGTGTATGAAATATATATCTGATTTTAGAAGTATTCTAGTATATCTAGAAAAAGAAGGAAGAAATCTCCGAGTGAATTCCGTTTATTTTCTTCTTCTCTTCTCTTATGGAATCAGTATTCTGGTGTGTCTGGAAAATAATTCTGATTTTAGAATTATTATAGTATGTCTAGAATTCCAAATAGAGAAGTATCTGAATGAAGTTATAATAGTCAAGTGTCTAGAAGATCTATTCGCTTCAGTCTAAGAGCTCATATTTTTTACGAAGGTTCGTCCGCTTTCAGAATATAGAAATACCATCTTAAATTCTGAAAGGATAGTCGTTGTATCTCGAAGGCATACACCCTAACGATTGGTACTATTACGGGAGTGTAAAATGTCTTAAGGAAAGAGAATTTATTCTCGCCTCGACTCCATTATTTTTTGTCTATCTCAGTTAATCTGAAAGAAGGAATTATTGATAAATTCAGTATTCGCTTATCGTTTAGTTCTCTATAACTTAGAGAAAGGAAGTTTCATACTTCAACCCAGACTCTGTCGTAATCAAGACAAGACAGATATAAAGTGAACTCAAATCATAACCAGAGGAACAACAATGCGAAGACATTTTATAATGATTATTTCTTTCGTTATAATAGTTTGATTTAGTTTATTTTCTGTGTGTTTCAAAAAAATGGCAGGAACAAGAACAACCCTACGAGTTCTTTTGCCTAACACCACATACAGAGAAAATCCAAAGAAGTTCAAAGGAACTGACTTCACCCCGAAACGCAAGCATCCGTCTCAAAACGGAGGCAAGCCGAAGAAAAAGATCGACGAATGCTACAACTCTTGAAAGCGGGGCCACCTAGCTAAATATTGTCGCTCCACATATGGCAATCGAGGGGAAAAGGTTAAGAACCAAGCTTCATTAGTAAAAGACAATGAAAATCGGAGTCATTGTCTTATGACTACTGAAACCGAAAAAGTGTTTGAGAAACTTCAGAAGATAAACCTTTGTGCAGTGGAATATGAAGTTAACCTGGTTAACAACCAAAGAGAATGGTGGGTCGACACCGGGGAAAGTCGACATTTGTAGTGACAGAAGCCTATTCTCTTCCTATATGGAGATAGCCGAAGGAGAGACTTTATTCAAGGAAAACGGCTCGACCACCCAAGTCAAAGGAAAGGGGGAGATCGTGCTAAAATTCACTTCAGATATAGAAGTGATTTTGATCGATGTAGTTCATGCTCCAGACATTCGAAAGAACTTGGTTTCTAGTTTCCTTCTAAGTGAGAACGGGTTCAAACTAATCTTTCAGTCGGATCTTTATCCTATTTAAGAAAATGATATACATTGGGAAGGGATATTTGTGTGAGGGGTTACCTAAGTTAAATGTTACCCCTGTAATGTCGAAGACACCTATTATTAATGAGATTAATAATTATGTGTATATTATCGAGTCCTCCAATAGTTGTCACGAAAGACTAGGGCATGTGAATAATAAGTCATTGAAGAAATTAATGTACTTGGAGTTAATTCCGAAACTCGAAATTGACTCAAGACGAACATGTCAAACATGTGTAGAGTCAAAAATGACCACGACGTCGTTCAAGTCTTTAGACTTAATTCGCAGTGAACTCTGTAACCTAAAGATGGTTCAAACCTGAGGTGGAAAAAGGTACTTCATCACCTTTATCGATGGCTCCACTTGGTTCTGTTATATTACTTACTAATAAGTAAGGACGAAGCAATCGAAAAGTTCGAGCTTTGTAAAACCAAAGTAGAAACTCAACTTTATGAAAAGATTGAGGCTTTTTAAAACGATTGAGGAGGAGAGTGTGAATCTCCTTTCGCCGAGATATGCGCCAAGAATGGCATAGTTCATCAAACGACGACTCTTTTGGTATAACAGAGCGAAAGAACAGAACGTTAAAAGGGATAAAATTCGATCAGTGGAGATTGAAAACAATGATCAATCTAATCTCGCTGGAGCTTGTGAAGTATTTCACTAAAGGCTATCACTAGCCGTGGGCAAGAATAAAGCTCAACACATAGTCACCATAAAATGATGACTTTGATGATGGCTCTTAAATATCTTCTCGATTATAGAGATATCGAAGAGAAAGGCGACACCTTGAGCACCAAGTATAGACGAAAATACTGGGTGTGAAACCGACTATCGATAATACGGAGAGACATCAATGACATTGGCATAAGTCTTGAATACTTGATCTTAAAGGTTCAATTCAATGACGAATCGAAGAAGACACCCGCATAAATGAGCGGAGATGTGTGTCAAGCCAAATGTCAAAACCTAAATGGTTATACAAGGCCAACAACAGAATGTTCTCGTCATACAAAGAGCTACAAGACGATGAAGTTCGAAAGAATTCATCGATCTGAGATAATAGAAATTCCGTCAAACAGTATCGAATACAAAGTTGACAGAAAATGTAAAATTCTGAAATTAAACTTGTCTTCGAGAAAGTAAGTTATTTCGGATAACATATTCAGATGGTAAATCTGTATAATTTTTGGGAAGGTCCTTAGATTTGTCTAAGAACTACATAAAAACCCTCGGATATGTTAAAGGAAATGACCTTTGCTGAATCTCGAGATCAGGGGATATTATAAATAAATCCTTAAGTCTTTGTAAGTAGGTTCTTAGTTCAGTATAATTTACAGAATAGTCCTTCTTCCTCGTGAACAACCTAGTCTCTCTGGATAGATAAGGGAATTAGGGTTATAAGACATAAAAATTGAATATTACGTCATTCGGCCTAGACGTGACTCGAATAGTAAATTCAAGGGTCTTAGTAAGATTTTCGGTTCAAGAGTGCGAACGAAATTTAGAGACAGAGAAGGACAAAATATGGAATGATAACTTTGGAGATCATTTTGAGCCTATCAAGCAAGTATATATGTCAAGACATATAACTTAAGAAAAGAGTTTAAAGAGAAACTCACCTTATGCTAAATTTCAAATGTTCTAATAATTATAAATTATCATTTATGGAACAAAACTAAAAACGCTACACTAAGGGAGTTGTGTAAGATAATAGTTTTGTCAAAAAGGATGATCAACTGGTTACCCTAGAACTGTGGGGGCAGATATAGTTAAGTATTTGGATCGTACCATATAATGAATATTGCAAGATTCCATCTAAGTTGATGAATAAGAGGAAATACTCTTAAAATGTGGGGGACCAAGAAGGAACCGAAATGCTACTTAAAAAGAAGTAAATGGCACAAAGGTCTCCAAATTCTCCTTAAGATATAACGTCGTGGGTACGTGAGAAGAGAGAAATACGTAATACCGCAAAAACCAGATTTAGCCAAAAAGAATATTTGGTTGATAAGTTTTCATTGAACTGAGAACTTTAATTATATTCACCAAGTTCTGACAAGATTAAGAAATCAAGTATGTGAATATAAGTGATGACGTGAATGTCTAATTCACTTAACAAGTCTGGAAAAACACAAATGGGAAGAACTTTTCTTTCTAACCCTAAACAAAGTAACAAGATTCAACCGTGAATCATCTGTTCAAGATAACCGAAGATACTAGTCAGGAATAAGGAAGTATTTGAGAAGATATGGTCCTGATGTTCTTCCTGATTGAATCATTACTCATGATTGATAATTTAAAGTACATGTTTGGACTGAGGAGGGTAGAATAACCACTCAAGTACCACGGTAAGCATAAACACTTGAATTTAAACAAATTCAAGAAAGAGTTGTCTGGGTAACAAATCGTTCTTAGGTATCTGAGTAGACTCGTATAATTTAGTTGTGTATATCATAAACGAAGGAAAATCAAGATTTGTTGACAACACTTAAATCTCAGATAAAAAAGTCTAACAGTGGATTTGAAAAATCACTAAGGGCTACGACATCACAAAATTCCTCAAAAGGGCAGACGTGCATAGTTGGATCGACAATGTAATCCTAAAGGCCTTGATGGATTCATTGCTCTGGAGAAATCAAAGGAAGTAGGTGAACTTCCTGGAGGATATTTATTTGTGATTGAAACCAGTGCATGCAATAAACCTAAGCAACTGTAGGCACTAATACGGTAAGTCTAGATAATTCAAAATAAATAGACTAACACCGTAATGCAATTGCTCTCAAGGAATACATAAATTAGAATTATGTTAACTCTTAAGTTACCTGGCGGATCAGTATAGAACAAAGGTGAACAAGAGAGTTGAAATTGCATCATCAAAGGGAATGTGGCAAAAAAACGCCTAAAGTAAATGAGTAAAGGCATGGTGAAACCCTACCTAGATGACTGGAGATCCCACGATCTAGGTTCAAAGAGAAACTGAACCTATATCTTGACTCGGCAATAACATTGTAAGAGATTTCTATCTCTTACCCATTATTAGGTTGAAAACAGTGGTGCTTACAGTGAGAGGCTAACCGTTAAGCTTTTAATGAAAAACTTATAAACTTGATTCCAACGTAAGGTATAACAGGATACCTTATTATACCTTATTACGGATAACCTATATGTGTGTGAATTGATGCCAGTTCTACGAGAAGGTCGTCTAGGCGGACTTCTCTAAAGCACACAGGAAAACGGGATTGTTCAGGGCCGAAATGAACACAATCGAGAACCTAAGTAGGTAAGGGGTTAGTTGTGTGATAGCTATTTTGGTTTACAATTCTTAGGACTCAGTTCAAGACGAAAAGTTCACTGTCGTCCTTGTAGACCTTGTAGTTACTCATTAGGAAAGGTTCAAAGTCGAACTACTACCTTCTTCTGATGCAGCGAAGTTCTGCATATGAGCTCTGCTAGTGTCAGTTTGTTAGTATAGTGTATATATATCATAGTAAACCTCGAATTTTCATTCATGTGGGGGATTTTTGGAATCAGAGCCAACTTTGGCTCGACCCGACTCATCAAACTCAGAAACGGAATGCGCCATTGTGTTTGTCTCGTTGAGCTCTTCAATTTAGAGCCAAGAATCACTCGAATCTGATTCCGGATGAATGAGAAATTCAAGTTTAAAGTTTGGACGATGATCGGTTGAAATAGGGACTAAAGCGTCAAGTTGGACAAGTCAATTTGGGGGCCATTTGAGCGAAGCGAGCACGCCCAGATCTGGATGATTCGCGTTCACTCCACGGGATTTAACAAGATCCGACGGGGGAGCATTGGGAGCCTCAAGACAGCTTCGGGTTGTGCCCAGAAGCGTTGAATCCTCGCGTACCCAACGGTCCTCTCTACACCCGCGTTGGGCAGGAGGTGGGATAACGCAGATCCATCATTTAACGGCTCAGACCATCATCTGTTAGGCAGATTTCGGGCATATCCAAGGGTGGTCGTTTCCTCCGCGTTTTCTATCGAAATCTAACTGCCCAGATTGCCACGACCTCTAAAAGTGATAGTTATTTCGAGTTAGTCCTTATTTTCGAAATGTTGTGTCATTTGATCCCAAAAGGCACTTGTGCCTATTCGATTCCTATATAAACAACCCGAAATCATTCCATTCAACATCAATTAATTCTCTTATTTTATTCTCTTCTAAAATTTAGTATTCTGGTGTGTCCGAAATATAAATCTGATTTTAGAAGTATTCTAGTATATCTAGAAAAAGAAGAAAGAAGTCTCCGAGTGAATTTCGTCTATTTTCTTCTTCTCTTCTCTTTTGGAATCAGTATTCTGGTGTGTCTAGAAAATAATTCTGAGTTTAGAATTATTCTGGTGTGTCTGGAATTCCAAATAGAGAAGTATCTGAATGAAGTTATAATAGTCAAGTGTCTAGAAGATCTATTCGCTTTAGTTTAAGAGCTCATATTATTTACGAAGGTTCGCCTTTTTTCAGAATATAGAAGTACCATCTTAAATTCTAAAAGGATAATCATTATACCTCGAAGGCATACACCCTAACGATTGATACTGTTACGAGGGTGTAAAATGTCTTAAGGAAAGAGAATTTATTCTCGCCTCGACTCCATTATCTTTTGTCTATCTCAATTAATCCGAAAGAAGGAATTACTGAAAAAGTCAGTATTCGCGTATCGTTTATCTCTTTATAACTTAGAGAAAGGAAGTTCCGTACTTCAACCTAGACTCTATCTTAATCAAGACATGAAAGAAATAAAGTGAACTGAAACCATAACCTGAGGAACAACAGATACTATATACCAGATATGAATTTTCCTCGTTGTCGCCCATTTTTGTTTCTCATATCTCAGATCCATTTTTGTCGCCTACTTTTGTCTTTTCTTATTGAATAGATGTAATTTTTTTTTTTATCCAATTTCCTTAACATTTTCAAAGCCGCCCTTGTTTGCAACTCATTTGCGATCAATTGTTGGCATAGTTCGGTATTTATATTCATTCTGTGAGAGCAAATCCAGTTGTCAGGTGTCCGACTAGTTTCTTTTCATTAAGATTCGAGTGGGCATGGTTTCTTTCTTTAGAGAACATTAGCAGGATAACTCAGAATTACAGTGTTTTTTAGTTCCTCCCTACAACATCTTCTTTTTTTTATTTTTTATTTTGGGTGTCCATTTTGTCCATCTTCAATGTTACATGATGGTACATACAAGTTCCATTTTTTATTTAACCAGACAGACTTCTAAGATGAAACTCTAGGTCATTTTTAGTATAAATTGTCAGATTTGCAAACTACAAAGTGAAAATTACTTTGCAAATCGAAAATATATTACACAATATCACTAGCAGCACGACGGGTCCCCACCATCTAAAACAATGGGATGATTCTCTCCTATTACAGTGTATATTGCCAAAAATTTTGATCAAATTTTAGTAATTAGTGAGGAGACGAAGTGGGTAAGTAAAATTAAAGGTAAAGGTGCCACCCTGTTATTGGAGCTTCCAAATATGACCAAGTGCACGCGCGCAAAGACCCATTAAATCAGTAAATCACTACAAACAAACAAGGAAAGAATCTCTCTCTCCTCTCCCTCTTTCTCTCTCTCTCTCTCTCTCTAAAAACACTACTATTTCTTCCCCCTTCGCTCTTCTCATTTCTGTACACAACTCATCCACCACTCTTCCTCTCCCAATCTTACAATACTAGGCGTGTGATATTAGCCTTCATTACTGTTTCCTCTCTCTCTCTCTAAACCTCTCTCTTTCTCTCTCTATAAAACTAGTATTTTACAACAGTCCTCGAGCACCCATCGATTATACTGTCTCCTCAATGTTTCCTTCTCCATTCAACCTGTGAGAAGAAGAATAATAATAACAGCCCTCTCTCTCTCTCTCTCTCTCTCTATAGGCAGCTTTTGACATTCTCACAGCAGACAAGAGAACGAGACAACCCCTCATTACTAATAATATCTCTTCTTTGTTTGTTTCTTTCTTTCTTCTTCTCTCTCTCTGTTATTTTTATTTTTTTAATCATCTCTCTTCACCTTCTTCTATAAATCATCAATGGATCAATTGAGAAAATCCGTACAAACAGAGAAATCAAGAACTAAAAACCCTTCTTTCTCTTCTACTCTTCTCGACTCCATTTGCCGTTCCTTTGACGACGGAGGAAATTTATCAAAATCAAAACAAGAATCAGAAAATTTACTTCATTTCAGATCTGAATCCATGAAAAAGAAACAAATACCCATCGTTTCTAACTCAACTACCATTCGTAATAAGAACAGTTTCAGATGCATTCTCAAAGAAGAAGAAAAAGAAGAAGATCGAATTAGTATTTCCAGTCAAAGACGTACTTGTTTAATCGACAAATGGATGGAAAAGAAAGTAACTAGCGAGAAACTCGTTAATGTCCGACGAAAATCAATTCCTCATTTTGATTCAAAATTACTTAACAATGATCTTTCATCTTCTAGTTCGTCGGATTCAAGCTCTGGAGGAGGATTTTCTTCCTCCGAAGCTGAATCCATTTACGGATCTAGGTCAACAAGATCATCATGTTATGCTCCTCTACAAAAACCTAAACCTATACGAACTACTACTGGTTCTGGTTCTGTAGATAGATCTATGGGCCAAGATATTCACAGAAAACAGTCGAAGACGAAGAAGCACAACAACAACAAGAACAATGATGAAAGTACTTTGATTAAAACGAAAACCAGAGCTTTAAAGATTTATGGTGATTTGAAAAAGGTAAAAACACCAATTTCACCTGGTGGAAAGATTGCTAGTTTTATTAATTCAATTTTTACTCCTAAGAAATCAAAGATCTCATCAAGTTCTTCATCATCAATTGGTGGTGGAAAAGGAACAGATTTGAGAACAAAATCTGAAACTTGTTCATCAGCTTCATCATTTTCAAGATCATGTTTAAATAAAAACCCATCATCAAATGAGAAATTAAGTAATGGGTTTAAAAGATCTGTTAAATTTTATCCAGTTAGTGTGATTGTTGATGAAGATTTAAGACCTTGTGGTCATAAAATTCTTGATGATAAATCAAGGGTAATGCCTTTAACTGATGAACTGATGGAATTTCATCTAAATGATAACAACAACAACAACAACAAGAGAATGGTTTTTGAAGAAGGTTCAAAAGATCTGGTTGAAAGAAAGAAAAGTAATGTTGACATTGTTGATGTTGTTGATGAAGATGATGAAGAAGAAGATGATGATGGGGCTAGTTATGCAAGTTCAGATTTATTTGAACTTGATAATCTTGGTGTAATTGGTATAGATAGAAGGTATACAGAAGAACTTCCTGTGTATGAGACTACTCATTTTGAAACTAATCGAGCTATTGCTAATGGTTACTTTCTGTAATTTTCTTTAACTATAATCAAAATCAAAGTATTTTTTTATCTATATTTTTCAATTTTTAATGTTTCATATGTTGTTTATTTGGTTTTATATGTTATTTCTTTGTTTTTTTAGGGTTAATTAGGACTTAGGAGGTGTCCCACTTTCCTGACTGGCCTGACCCTATCACCCGTCCTAAATTCCCTCCCCACACGAACTAGAATATATCATATTACCATAGAATATATCTTATATCGAGCAACATTAATAATCTTCGTGACTGGATTATTTCTTGGAAAGATATCGATGAGTAAATAAGCGGTCTTTTTGCGACTATCCTCTAGCAGATATGGAAAGCAAGATGTGTGATAAATACTTCTCTAATACTAAGGTTTTATCCATGATGATTATTGATCAAGTCCATAGCACACCACAACTTCTAAAGCATCCTTTACCAACACAACCACTTGAACGGAATATCCTATGGTCTCCACCGAAAGCTCCCTACATTAAGATTAATGTAGATGCCTCTTTTATGGATGGGAAGGAATTAGCAGGTATTGGTTGTATTATGTACGATGACCAAGCCAATTTTCTCGCGGCCTCGGCATGTAATTGTAGGGGCCAAAATGCAGAAGAATGTGAATGTTGGGCCATAGTCAAAGCTCTCCAATGGTCGACAACAAAGAATATTGCTTATCTTCACATTGAAAGTGATAATAGTAATATCGTTCAAATTCTCAAAACAGGGATCAGGCAGATATCGGTTGACAAGCAGGCAAGCTCATCGACAAAGTGCATCAGCTAGAAGGAAATTTCATCAAAGTTATATACACCCACATCAACAGAGAAGGAAATGCTAAAGCTGATCATTTAGCTAAATGGAGTCGGATGAATTTGGGAACCTGGATGTGGCTATCTCTATCGGATCTTCCAGAATCTTTACTTTCGTGTTTTAGTTAGGTTCTCTTGGTTTTTGTTTCGCTTGTATCTCAACAAAAAAAAAAAAAAAAGTAAATGTAATTGAAGGTAACTGAATCAAATGATTTTGTTCATAAAAATAAATCAAATGATTTAAAACTAAATACACAAAAAAAAAAAAATATATAATAATTTTCATCTTCGTCACTATTTTCACCGATAAAAAAAAAAACCCAATGTTCACTTTCACACGGCACTACCAGGATGTTTGTATTTTTCTTCATAAAAGCATCTCCAATGCAAGATTAAAAAAAAAATCTGAAAATCTTATGAGTTAAGTGTGAAAAATAGATCTCTAAATGGTATCTTCCTATTTGGTTATTTAGAGATATTTTAT
The DNA here is from genome assembly GCF_041429995.1 of Eschscholzia californica. Lineage (NCBI taxonomy): Eukaryota > Viridiplantae > Streptophyta > Magnoliopsida > Ranunculales > Papaveraceae > Eschscholzia > Eschscholzia californica. The sequence goes on from NW_028238309.1 coordinate 21,160,641, forward strand.
TGGAAAGCCTTCTCCAATGCAACAGTCAAGAGAAACTCTAAAAGAGTGTCCTCTTGAGGATCTCTAAAATAATTACTGCCACCTCATTTTAGAGATTCAAGTTAAGTGTTGCATTGGAGATGGATTTTGAAGAAAAACTCTAAATATTCCTATGTGGCACTCTAAGATTTAAGTTTGAGTCTTGCAGTGGAGATGCTCTAACCACCAACATATCACCTCTTTTATATCATTCTTCTTTGTCAGAAGCGAAGAGGTTTAAACCCTTCATCCGACACGAGGAAGTTTCCAGTGTGAATAAAAACGAGTAAGGGTCTAGGTAATTCATCAAAAACTAGGGTCCAAAATCCCAAACCCTTCTAGGGGTTTCAGACGGTCTAGGTCTCAGGCAAATTAAGACACATCAAGAGGTGCACCCTTATGTCAGCCAAATTGGACGCTCGCAACCCCAATAAGATATGAAACAAGTACGCATTGCAGGGGTTAGAAAGTATTGAAGAAACCAATGTCCAATTCACTGAATACATAAAAGAAGTCGTGTTTTTTTCCTCGTGAGACACATAAACCATGACAACATTTGTTTATAGACAAATATTCTTGGGACAAACGACCTATATTTACCACAAAACTAGTACCGTTACGATTTTTTTTGTTACTTTCGACTTAATTTTAGATTAAAAATAAAGAAATTACTATCTTACTTTTGACACAAAATATAATTTTTTTCATTACACATAGGAAAACTTGACATACCAAACTATTAAAACTCTACGACTGTGGTGACGAAGAGGGAGAGTGATGAAGTTTGAAGAAAAGAACATGATGGTAATGGTGTTGGTTGACGGTGGAAGCAGGTTGTTGAAGTTAAAAATAGATTGTTTCATATAGATGATGAAGAAAAGAAAAAAAATAGTCAGCAACCCTTGGCTAGAGCGATTATGATGTTGGTTTCTACCCTCTGGGTCTCATATTCGAGACATAGATTCATACCCCTTAAAGTATGTTGACTCTCCCAAACAAATTATTTAGTTTTTAATCATTTGATTTGGTTGTCTCGTTCTAAATTTACACCCAAACTTTTTGCTCATTTAAAAACAACTAATTTTTCTAAACGGAGTCAAACAAACGACGAAGTGGTATGTAATAAACTATAAAAAAAAATGCATAATAAATGAGATCTTCGGACGTATGTTAAGAATACTTTTTTTCATATTTCAGACTAGAATGTTAATTTATTAGAAAAAGAAAAAAAATCGAAATTAATATGTTTTTGGCAAATGTCAAAATTACCCTCATTTCAGTAGGCACCCACTTTGAAAAAAAAAATATAATACAAAGGTTCCGGTGAAAAAATTGTGTTCCCTTTTGTTTCCTAAATTTCCACGGCCACTTCTTTCCTTTGTGCCACCAAGAGTAATTTTTTTTTGTTGAAACCGCCAAGAGTAGTTTTTTTTTTTTTTTTTTGATGAAATTCCGCCAAGAGTAGTTGACAGACTGATATTGCCCAAAAAAAAACGAGTAGTTGGCAGACTCACATTGCCAGCAACTGTCATTATCGGAACAAATGGTTACGATGGTGGTCAGACGTGGTGTTGGTGGATCGGTGGTGGTCGTGGGGCAGAGGTGGTGGGAAGTTAGGAGGAATGAAAAATAATCATTGAATGGTCGCTGATAATAACAGTCTGCCGAGGATCTTTGACAAGATGAAGAGAAGAAATTGCGATGAGAATTTGGGAGACAGTGAAGTTTTTTCACCTAAAAGTCTTTGTACCTCTAAAAAAAAAACTTCTCCACTTAGGCGGCGTTTCAGTACAGCGGTTTTCAAGTCTATGGTTTTTTTTTTTTTTTTTTTTGTTGAAGAGAAGTCTATGGTTAAAAATTAGAGAACTTCTATAGATAAAATAGTAAATGACTAAATGAGAAAGAGAATCTTGTTGTATATTTGTTGTAACTAGCTTGTATGAATAATTTCCTTTTCTTAATAAATACATTATAAAAGAGAGAAAAAAGAAAGTGTTAAAAATGATTGAAGACCAGGTCACAGGAAATCTCTTATTTTAAGGGCAACAAAATCTACAGTAGTGATTAAAGGGGTAGCAAAAGAAAAGAAGAAGAAAGTAAAAGATGAAGTAAGAATGAAGTTAGGCATTGATCATGTTCACACTAAAGACAGTAAAAGAAATCAGATGAAGAATGAATGAATGATAAGAGGTAAAGTTTAGAAGATCGGATCGGATCCGATCCAGGTCTTCTTTCTTCACGATGATAGAGAAAAGAAATTTAAGAGCTTTTGCTTTCTCTGTTCTTCATGGGCCCGCCACCCCTGCTTAATCTGATGGAGAGATGATCCGTCAGGGCATTTTTGTCTTTTACCGCTTTTCTATGCAGAGAAGAACTCTTTTTCCTTTTTTGAATGCAACAAGATAAAAACCTAAAACTTCAAAATAAAGGTAGATGCAAGAAAATTGAGACCAATTGGATTGGAAAAATAAAGGAAAAGGAAAAGGAAAGCATTTGAAGATTGGAAGAGGTTATAATTCAAATTTGTTTTCATAACATCTCTAAATATGACAACGAGGATATCCTATCTATAGAGCATCTCCAATGCAACATTTAACATTAAAAACTCGCCAACCACTAGTAGCCCAGTTGGTCCGTGCATATACTCTGCAATGCAGAGGTCCCATGTTCGAGTCCATGAAAGTGCAAATCCAGGAATATTGAATTTGGTATAGTTCGATCTCATGAAAGTGCAAATCCAGGAATATTGAACTTGGTATAGATAAAGTAGTTTATGTAGGTTTTAGGCTATTTAATTCGTCAGGCTATAGGCCATTTAATTCGTTGGGCATTAGACCCAGTAGTATATCGGCAGTTATCGAGTTTATCACATCTTCTCGATGTATCAATGCCTTATAACGACTAACGTAAGTCGATTTCTCAAAAACATTAAAAACTCAACATTTTTAATAGGCCAACGCTTTGTAGAAATCATAATATTTTCCGAGGTGAAATTTTTTTAAAGGGAAGATGTGCAATTTTGGAGATTTTTCGGGGAAACAAAACATTTCTTCTTCTTCAATTCCGGCCACCACCACCACCACCACCACCACCACCGCCACCACCATCATTTTCAGTTCTTTGTTCTTCCTCCTCTCTCTCTCTCTCTCTCTCTTTTCTATTGCTCTCTGACTCTCTCGCCCTCTCACATTTAATCTCTCTCTCGCTTTCTCCCTCTAATTCTCTCTATTTCACTATCTCTTAACTTTTCTCAGTGTTTATCCCTTTATCTCTCTCCCAATCTATATCTCTCTCTTTTGCATACATAGTGCCGACGAAGGGAAGCGTTTCGTTCGCCGGAACCAGACCTCGAGGAGGGTTTTCGCCAAACCCTCCTCGAGGGTTTCGTGGTCGACCGACCACGAGATGTAGAGTGTACTTCTCGCCTGTCGACCACGAAACATTTCGTGGACCCCCAACCGCAAAGTCTACGAGAGATGAGCGAGAGTGAGAGAGATGCAGTGAAAGTGCGAGAGGAAGAACGATAGAGAGAGGGGAAAACATTGAGGGAAATAGAGAGACAAAAACGAGGGAGAGTAAATGATGACAGTGGTGGTCGGAAAAATAGAGATGAGAGAGAAAGATTTGAAGAAAAAAAACTAAAGTCGCCGGCAATGACAGTTTAGCGGTAATCTTTGCTGGAATGGAGAAGAAATGGTCAACAAAACTTTTTTGCCCCTAACTGATAGGCCAAAAATAGGTCTACTCCCGCAAGTATACGGGATCAAGTTATAGTACTCGGTAAGACCGAGGTCGATCCACAGGGAAAGGAAGGTAACTTCGAATATTGACGGGGAGTTTAGCCCAATAGTAAAAATGTCAATAACTAACTTAGAAAAAGCACACACACACACACCCCACTTCATAGATTTGATGATTGATTTGTAGAAATAAGAAAATGAATAAAACTAAATAAACTATCTAAGAGAGAGGTGAGGGAGATTCAGGAGAAGAGTCGCAAGAAGTCGGACAAGATTCGGGTGAAAGTCAAGTGAGAGGGATACTTTGGTTCACAAGATTGATAACGATTACTACTAATTATCTACTAGAATGGAAAGTTAATTAACTTCACCCACATATATTAACACTCCAAAGTATAATGCGTCACAATAAGTATAATCGATCAAAAGTTACTAAGCATCGACTATCTAGCTATGCACGCACTATCTAATTACGTATCAATGAACTAATATGACATTCCAAAGTATAATGCGTCACAATAAGTATAATCGATCAAAAGTTACTAAGCATCGACTATCTAGCTATGTACGCACTATCTAATTGCGTGTCAATAGACGATTAAGATCGAGGCCTCTAATTCATAAAATTAGACGAAGTAATTGAACTCGCATTTAAGAAATAATAAGTAATTCATCATAAATCAAATCATGCTTCACAAGTATTCGAATACAAGAGTTAGCTAAAATATTGAATGAACAATAAATGGAAAAGAAAATGATGAGAGAATCCCCCTTTTTCGATATGGTTCGAGGCTAAGATCGTCGAAAAATATGAATCTTTAGTTGCAGCCGATCTCCCCTTAGCAATTTTCTGGGTTCCCAATAACGACCACCATCATCTTCTCCATTTAGAACACAACCTCCATTAAAGCTAACCCTAGCTTTCTCTCTCTAGAAATTTCCCACCCAAAATAAAATCAAACCACACGGGAAGCTAGCCAAGGATGAGGGGAACAAAAACCCTAATGTTTCCGGCCAAGAAAGTGGTCGGAACACCATGAAAAGTCCGGCCAAATAAGGACATGAAATCCGGCCAAAAACCATGAAATCCGGCCAAAATACTTAGATCCGGGCCAAAGGATCCCTTGGTCGCGTCCCCCCGTGCCATCCCGAGCCTGCGGATGCGTCCCGTGAAGTGTGCAGCTCATCCCGTGCTCCGGTAGCTGCTGTAACGTCCCGGCATGCTGCAGGTCGCGTTCGCTGGAGCTCGGACCTGTTGAGGACGCATCCCGTGACGGCGTCTTCGCGTGCTGTGCATGCGTCCATCCCGAGCACGAGTAGCTCCGGTCCGACAGTGGAAGCTTCCTTTTCCCGAGCAGCCCGAGCTGCTACCGGCCAAGCTTTGGCCGGCACTCCTCCTTCTCCTCTCTTGCTCTCTCAAACTTTCAAACCCTAGAAACCTTTCTCTTGGTGAAGAACACAAAAAACCCCAGTTTCCTCCTTGCCTCCTTTTCTCTCTCTTCCTTGGGGAAGAAGATGAATAGTTCATTTGATCCCTTTCTCTAACTTGATTAAAACCCTATACTTAGTCAAACTTGACTAATTCTTTAGACCACAAATGGGTGCCCATAAAATCTCTACACATTTCTTGTTCTCTTAGTATTTCTTGGGCTTAGACTTGGTTTTGGGCTTTGATTTATAAACCAAGAGGGTGCCTCTAGCTTCTTCTTTACCATCTAACTTCAAGACAAGACTTCGGCTTCTTTCATTCACAACTTTTCCATCCGAACTTCAAATTGATTTTCGTTTTCGCCGTCGGACTCGTCATTACCTCCACTTGTAATTTGATTTGCTTGAAGTCACTTTCTCTTGTTTTGGGCACATAAAATGATATTGATAATTCACTCATTTTATTCCAAATCGCACGCTTGACTCCAAAATAGGTACCTAACAAGAAAAACACATAAATATTAATGATAACACTCGAAAAACACTAGTTAGTCTAAGTTAGGCTCTCCAAATGTGACATTTTCGTGTCACATCACTAACAAATAGAAAATATAGTGGTCAACTAAAGTTGACCAATTTTTTACCAAGTCTTTGCACTCCGAAAAATATTCTTATTTCCCCAAAGCGCTGGCCTTTTAATACTTCCATCAATTGAGTCCCTCTTTCCTAAATCTTTACAACAACTAACCCTTCCAACGAAAATAATCATGGCACATTAAGAGTTTTAGAAGTTTTCTTTTAAAATTATATCTAATTCAGATCTCACTTTAGATGTCTAAGGCGACTTGACTGTACTTACCAACATCTCCAACAGAACACCTAATTTCTGGTGCATTTGAAATATATTTGAAAATGAGGCACAATTTGAAATAATATTTGAAAAAAATCTATTTTGTAAAAGTACAACTTTACCCTAAAATCAACGTGAAAAATATTTTGAAAATTTCTGAATAAATATTAGTTTGCTCTAACAACTTTGTAAATTTCTCAAGAAATTCGATTTGTTCTGACATTAACATTTAGGCTAAAAACATTTTTTGATTTGTCTTGTGAAGAAAGAAATGGATTCTGCATTTTTTGTTTTGCTTTCGACGTAAACATTTGGACAAATGCACATTTTAATTCGTCTTTTGCAAAATTTAAAATGTTATGCATATTATCTTTCGTATTTGACAAACCCATTAACGGACAAATAATATTTTGGTTTTTATTTTATTTTTTATATTTTTTGTTGTTGAGGTAAACAAGGAAGAAAAAAAAAAGAAAAGCCAGAGTCAGGGAATCAAGAAAGTCGGGATGGAGCTCCACAAGTTTGAGCGTTGATTCTGCCTCGCCCATTTCGCCAGTTTGTCAGCTTTGGAGTTTCCTTTACGCGGGATGTGGGAGAAGATTACACTTTTGTTAGTATGTTGTCAGCTGCTGAATTTTTTTGAGGTGACAAGTGGATTGCCGGTGTGTTGATTTATTGTGTTTCTAGAGGTGATTGATGATATCGTTGTTGTCGATTTCTATCTGGAGATATTCAATGTTGCACTATATTGCCCAGTTGATTGCCCTGAGTATCGTTATGCTTTCACATTCTTTGGCGTTCCTGCCTCTGGTGATGTTTGATAAAGTTGTTGTAAATTTTGATTGGGAATCATGAATGATACATCCTATACCTGAGTTTAGTGAATGAAGCATCTGTGTTGATTTTGTAGTATGTGAAGGATATGTAATTGCGGTTTGAAGTAAAACGTTTTTCTCTAGATATGTTGTTCTGTTGTTGTTGTTAACAACATATCTAGAGAAAAACGTTTTACTTCAAACCTAATTATATACGTTGTTAACAATATTTTGATTAATGCATTATATATGGTTAATGCATCCCTAATTGCAGTCATAAAACGTTTCTAGAGAAATAATATTTTGGTTAATGCATTATATATGTTGTTAACAACATAATTATATACTTCAAGATTTTATAACAAGTCAGGGTAACGATATTTGCTGTGAACACTTTATAACATGTCAGGACATTATTATATATGTCGTCAACAGTTTATAACAACACAACTATATATGTCGTTGACAGTTTATAACATACATATTTATATATGTTGTCAAAATAGAAGGGTAAAAAAGATATTATGAAAAAATATGACTGTCTTGTTTACAACTTAATTATATATGCTGTCACTAATTAAAAAAGTGTTTAACAAAGATAGAATGACTCTAACGTAAAAAAAAAAAGGGTCTAATAAGAAAAGTAGTCCACCCATCCATCAAAGCCTATCAAAAGTCGAAAACAAATTTCAAAATCCACATCTAGTCCAAATGTGGATTTCAATGCACCAAATCCCATTCCTAGGCAATAATATTTTTTCTTCAAATTTACCCTTCTATATATACCCCTCTCATATATCTTTTTCACACTCTTTCTCCTGCACATATCTTTTCAGCTTCTTCTTCTCTTACTCTCTCTCTCCATCTCTCTCCTACAATAACCCAACCATTATCTCTCTTACACTAATCAAACTTTTCTCTCTCCCCCTCTCTCTCGCTCTTACACTAACTGAACCGCTCTTCTCTAATGGAGACCTGAAAATCCGATATCATCATTGTAACACTTCTATTTTTTGTTATATATCAAATTGAATGGAAATAACAAAACTCTTGGGCAGTTTGGGTTGAATGAAATACTAGTGGGTTTAGAAACCCTAATCCTCTTCACTTTTGAATAAAACATATAGAAGAGAGAGATGGTGCAACCACTCTTTAGTGAAGTTAGGATGAATAAAAAAGAAAAGAGGTAGAGATAGAGTTCTTTGGAGAGAGAACAAGGCATTACTGTAGTCTTGAAGTCATCTAAGGCGAAAAGTAGGTCGATTTCCGATCTCCTAATTCTTTTGTAGGGTATTTCAATTTATTCCTTGATAGGTTTAGTATTGTTAATCACATGATTTCTATAAAGAACTATTAAATGGTTTAAATATTAAAATTGAATCTGGTATTGATAGATGGCGAATCTCGGTGCGATCTTTTATATCTATTGAAAAGTAGAAAGATCGTTGGCGAGGTAAATCTCGTTGTATGATGTTAGCTGTCACCGTTGAATCATAGATAATGCCAATAATGAATATGAATGCAATGCTTCATTGATTGGGGATTGAACTTGCCTACCCGAGAATTAGGTTTGTTGAAATCTACTGTAATTGAGTTTTAACTCAGCTATTTTGTTTTTCAGGTATTGATTGTGCACTCATGGTAGGCGTTGCTCGTGGATCCAGTTTGAAGGTTTAAAATCTTCAATTTCAAGGCATTTAGCTTGAGATTTGGGATTTAGGGCGCTATAATCATCTTCTCCACTCATGTATCATCACCTTCCTAAATCAGTCATCTTGTTCATCCTCTGCATATATCATCATCTTCTTCAAATGTCACTCATCTTCATCATCTTCCATTATCATTCATCTTCATCACCTTTCTAAATTGGTTTTAAGATCAGTAAGCTTCATCACCTTCATCATATGTAAGTAACTTTTTTCCATTTATGCTTCATCAATATTTCAAAGTTTTCATCTTTAATTTTTTTGTTTTCATCTTTAGTTTTCATCGTGATGCATATCCATGATGAAAATCGGTTTTCATCATATGTAAGGAACTTACTTGTTTCTTTTTTTTATGTCAGGAAAAATGTTGAACTGTACATTTCTTGATTTGTTTTTTTTTTCTCTCTATATTTTATGTTATTCAACCATTATATGTAATGATGTTTTAGAATGTATATTTTAATTGTATTAGGATTAATAGTTTGTACATTTTCTCGAATGTATAAGGATCTGTTATATTAGAAAGTTCTAATTGTGTGATATATTTTTAGATTTTCAGTTATAATTTAGGGTTATTTCCCAAATGGCCCCTAACTTTGTGACCAGCTTCCTGCCTAACCCCCTACTTTATTAATAATTCCCATATGACCCCCTTTTTCAGTTACTGTTAACTTTCCGTTAACCAGTCATCATTTATCTCTCCTCCATCTCATCGTCTCTCTCTACCACCTAATCTTCTCGCCACCTCATCGTGATCTCCGACAAGGTCGTCGGTTGCCCAATTTTCCGGCGGCGACCTTCAAACATATAAAAAAAGTTTTTTTTCTCTCTCCTCTCTTCTCTCTCTAAAAAATACTTTTTTCTCTTACCTTTCTTTCTCTCTCTAGATCTGGTTCTTCAAGAACCAGATCTAACCTTGAAGAAGGTTTGCAACAGACCTTCTTCAAGGTCAGATCTGGTTCTTGAAGAACCAGATCTAGAGAGAGAAAGAAAGGTGAGAGAAAAAAAAAATTTATGTTTGAAGGTCGCCGGCCGGAAAATTTGTCGGCCGGCTACCTTGCCGGAGAAGACGATGAGGTGGCGAGAAGATGAGGTGGCAGAGAGAGGCGATGAGATGGAGGAGAGATAAATGATGACTAGTTAACGGTAACTGAAAAAAGGGTCATATGGGAATTATTGATAAAGTAGGGGGCTAGGTAGGAAGCTGGTCACAAAGTTGGGGGCCGTTCGAAAAATAACCCTATAATTTAACTATAACTCTAACATTTCATAAGCTGTACCCTACAATTCTTACAATGGTTTTCATGCTTTTTTCATAATTATGCATACATATTCATAATGTGTTGCACATATAATGTATGACATTTCATCAAATGTCAATGCATTTTCAAAATTGTCTTGTTCACTGTATACATTGTATGCAACAATTTCTAGGATAGATATCACAAATATATTCTTTTACAATTTATCAAATTATTGAATATTTTCAAACTTTTTGTTCTCACTACATATATCATTAGTAATTGTTCGAGGACAACTTTCACAAACATCTAAATACTCGGACCATTTTGATTTTTATCCAATACACAATAGTTAGTCTTCCAAGCATCTTCATATAATTTTATGTTTATTCAAATTCCATGCCTTTTCAAAAGTTTCATTTTGCTATAGACAATGAGAACAATTATGTTTGTTTATAATTATTTACAATGCTTCGCGAACATAATAAAATGTTTGATGTTGTTTTCGAGCGGATTACCCTACTTACAGTTCACAATGAAAATGAGATCGGATAATCAACCAGAAAAAAGAAGAAACCTCTAATATTGGAGGCCTGGGCGGTCTTTACAATTTTGATATACCGAGTAATTCCGTAAATGTAGAGTGTTGTTTGTTTCTTTTGTGGAATTCTAGACTTTGCACAATAAAATGCAATTTTTATATAAAACATTTAATGTAATATTTTGATTTTACAATATTGTTTTATACATATTTTATTTTTCATGGTCGTGAAATAGGTGATTTAGAGGCGGTAAACAATGTGTGAAGTTGGATTGTATGTGGTTTCCTGGAAGGGTATATTCACATTTACTTCTTACCACGAATGTTTACAATGATGAGGATTCACGACCCAAATAGCATTTATGAAAATGCAATATACATTATCCGATGTGCTCTATATTTATTCACGATGCATGTAACATTTGAGAATATGTAATCTAAATTTTTTACTTCAAGACATTTTTACCATGACTATTGGAATGAAGGATTGACGATCCGAATAACATTTAAGAAAATGTAGTGTACATTTTCAGATATTCCCTATGTATATTCACGATGCAAGTTACATTTTAGAAAATACAATGTTAAATTTATTTACTTCGAAACCTATTTTACCATGACTGTTAAGAATGAGGGATTCACAATCCCAATCACACTTATGAAAATGCAATGTGAATTTTCAGATTCAGCTATGTAAATTCACAATCCCAATACATTTAAGAAAATAAAATTTACATTTTCAAAAGTTATTGATTTATATTCACGATGCAAGTACCATTTAAGAAAATGTAATGTTAAATCTTTCTTACTTCGAAACGTTTTTTACCATAACTGTTTTGAATGAGGGATTCAAGGTCCAAATAGCATTTAAGGAAATGAGATGTACATTTTCGTGAGTGTCGTATGTATTTTCACGGTGTATGTGATAATTTAGAAAATGTACATTTTTTTTACTTCGAAACATATTTTAGCATGACTATTAAGAATGGGGGACTAGGATGCCTCCCGAGCGCGTCCACGATTGGCCAGGCCCATCCAAGGACACACCCTGGCCAGCTAATCGAATAACAGTTGTTATTTTTGCTATTTTTCATGTTTCTTCTTCCAAACTGTTGTTTTGATGTTTAATCATAAAAAATAGTGGGTTTTGAATCTCTAAATCCAAAACCAAAAACCCTAAAATCTTGTTTTCAAAAACTTTTTTCAAAAAACCAAAAAGTTTAGGTTTCTAAGCATTGAAACTTTTAAATCTTCCGTTTGATTACGTCTAAATCTAATTCAAACCAATGAAAACATGTCCGAATCTCTATTCAAACTAACCTATCTAATAAATCAAGTATGAATCTAATTTGTTCTAGTCAAAACTAGTTACATGCAAACGGCTGCCACTGTAGGGTTTTGTATGTATCTAATACACAAAATCATCTAACTAATGTTGTAAGCGGAATCCCAATCATCATATGATTAACACTAGTTATCTCAATCATCATAATGAACTAGAAACATAAAGAGAATACCTGAATTCGCTTTCCTCGAATTAGATTCCAACTCCTTTATTCTGAAGATGAGAGCTTCATATGTAGCTCCTCTACTTAAGACACCCGAGTGAATAACTTGATCTCCCTTCTTTGTTGTCCGTTGGAACTCCATTGAAGGTTGAGAAGAAGAACCATTCTTCTTTTGACTCTATAAATATATTGGGAGCTTTTTCTCTAAAACCCTCTCTCTCCACTTAGTTGTATATTGTGAGAGAGAAGTTGTTTTCTCTTGAGAAAAATCCGACCCTTTTTCTGAACTCTAATGACCCTTATCTAGAGAAATCCTAACAGGAGTCTCACTCAAATTTGGTTTCAATAAGAGTCCCGGAAAATATAAACACCCAAATTTCCCTTAATACCCTTTTAAGGGAAATTAGGGTTTCCCCTTAATATGGTGTGTGGCCGGCCACTTAAGCCCATTAATGGGCTTGGCATGGCCGGCCCACTCCCACACTATGGTCGTTCAGATCAACCCATTACTGAGTTTGATCTGGACACCCCATAAGTGGATTTTCCACCTTTTCGGGCTTCTCTTTCGAGCCCGATTTTTTCTATCTTTTGACACTATCAGACTGGATTATATCCATCTATAGGCAAGCTCTCATGAGTCAACTCTCTCGGATCAAGCTACCACTCTTTTGTGTAACCCGTTGTAGGATCCGGTCTATGTTAGCCGCGGATTACCGAAGTGATGCGACGATCATAAGCGGCTTCTAGCTAAGCATTACGATCCCTAATTGGACCGGACTAGATGATCTTCCGAATAAAGTCATCGTTATCAAACCACTTTTAGATCACAACGAAACCACTTTTGCGAAATCTAATTAGGTTCAATACAATTGGTTCATTTGTTGCTTCTACACCAATGTCGGAGTTGGTTTTGGTAGGATAGTTGGCATTATATTATCTGTAGCCATAGTGGTGTTGTTGTTGTGAAGAACAATGTACTTGTTGGTTCAGATTGGCTGACAAAATGGAATAACAAAAATGAAACTAATAGTATTGAAATGAAATGGCATTTTAGTATTGAAACTAAATAGCATAGATAGTAGTCGAAGATCAATAACAAATTCTTAACATATCAAATACTAAAACGATCGCAGACAACACCCTTTGTACTGATCAAACTGTCATATTTAACATATATATAATCTAACCTAAACGTTCACCTATAACCTATACGGTAAATCCAAACATCCTAAAAATATATAATTTAACCTAAACCTAAACGTTCACTTATAACTGTCATATTGTTGTACAATAAATTTATTCTATGAATGAAACAACAAGTATTACACTTCACAATTAGTCTTTACCTATACAAACTAACTTAAATCTACTGGAACAAAACAAACCTAAATCTACTTGATTATCTACTATCAATAGTTGGTGTTGTTATTCCTAATAGTTCGAAATAACAAAGAATTGAGAAAATAAACCAAAAAAAAGGCAAGGGAGAGTTTTGAACTTGTGACCTCATGCCTATTTTGTAAGCTGCTTACAAACTAAGCTACCAATCTTTTTTTGAATCATTTTACATTGTCTAGCCATTAGACTTGTTCGAAATTTAAAGGCCCCTCGGACAATGTGAAAAGTTCGTAGTTTGAGGGGATCTGGTGCGACCGCAACGATCACACCCCCTCAAACACGCCCCTATCCTTTATTTTGGTGAAATTATTGTTATACATCATGTCCCAGAACCATATGTTCAAAAAAAAAATGTTCAACAAAAAAATAAAAATGTCCCAGAACCATATACTAAGGGGGGGGGGGGGGGGGGGTAGTGGATTGGGACTTTCGTGGACATTTGAGTATCCGCGAAAGTCTGAGGCGTTCAAATCCGGACATTTGAGAGTCTATGAAAGTCCGAGGCATTCAAATTCAGACCTTTGAAAGTCCTCGAAAGTCCGAAGCATTCAAATCCCAACATTTGAGAGTCTATGAAAGTCTGAGGCATTCGATTATAGGCAAAATGTCCCAGACTTTGGTAGACTTCATAGTTTGATTGATTTTGTGAAGGATTTGGGACAAATTTGGAGCCCAAAATGTCTTTACAAAAACAAGAGACATTTGAAGTCCATCATGTGATTAAAAAAAAAAATAATATTAAAATAATAAATGACCACCAAATGTCCATCAATGTCCACAAATATTCACAGGATATCTACGAAAGTCGAAAAATATATTTTGAAATGTTCATACAAATATATTATTCCATGTGATTAAACAATAATGATAATATTAAAAATAATAAATATCCACCAAATGTCCATCAATGTCCACAAATATTCACAGATGTCTACGAAAGTCGAAAAATATATTTTTAAAATGTTCATACAAATATATTATTTAATGTGATTAAACAATAAAAATATTAAAGTAATAAATGTCTACCAAATGTCCACCAATGTCCACAAATATTCACAGATGTCTATTAAAGTAGAAAAATATAATCTTGATTAGTAAAAATATAACATGCATTACACATTTTGTCAATGGACTCAAGATCTTGAAATGTCCTGGACAAGATCTTGAAATGTCCCCAGGACATTTCGTCTATAGATTAAATGTCTTGAAATGTCTATAAAGACATTTTATCTACAAACTCAACGTCTTGAAAATGTCTATGAAGACATGTTGTCTATAATTAGTCGTCTGAAATTTCTTAAAATACTACGAGACATTTTCTCTATGAAAGTCTATGAACGTCCCAATCCACTACTCCTAAACGTGAACGATGATAAACAGTTGAAGTCATGGGAAATGGTTCTTTTATCAATTTCTTTACGCTCATAAGGTGGACCCGAGTTTTCCACTACAAAACTTGACAGATGAGACACCATTAATTTAATTCTGTCTCTTGAGAAAATACAGAGAGAGAGACTATTGAGTGTTGAGTGAGAGACAGGAACCTGCCCCGGCGTGATCACCTGAACTTCGTCTGGTCAGGAGGCTTTAGCAACTGACAATACCTACGCACGTGACACACTGTCCTACTTGTCTTCTCCTTTTCTTGTACGTGTGCCCTTTATCAAAACAAATCTTAAACCCTAGTACTACTGTTTACACGTACCAAACGTCTCTTTCACATATAATTCATAAGATTATTAAAGTAAAATGACGAAAATACCCTCAAAAGGTGGCCAAGATCTGGTGGGAGGAGAGGAAGCTTTTGGTCTTCGGCTGACTGACTAGAGAGAAATTAAAAGAGCTCAAGACTGAAGAGAGAGAAAGTAGAGTGAGAGAGAGAGAGACAAATATCTCGAATATGGTTTGTGTTTTTATGGGGGCGATCCCGAGGGCGTAGTAGGTGGGGGGCCATTGAAACTGTTATCTTATCTCTCCTTCTTTATCTTTCTTTTTTGTTGAACCTCCTTCTTTATCTTTCCAACAGAAAAGAGGAGGAACACAGGTGATGATATTTATTTCTTTCTTTTGGTACTTTAAAACTCTCTTAAAAGTAATATTAAGCAACCAGAATTCTTTTACTATACAAAATTAGTAAAATTGCTGTGTAAATAGATTTCAAATCTACTCTTTTTTAAAAAATTTATTTGAAATTTATAATTCAAAGTCTGGGTTTACATGAATAAGAGCTTAAGTTTGATTTTTATTTTATTCGTGATGTCTTCTGATTCATCTATATATTATCTCGAATTAAATTTTAAGTTCGTGTGACTTAGAATATTTACATAAAAAATTAATTTTAATAAATCATCGAGGTCTAAGAAAAACAAATACCACAATTTTTACCATGTCTAATCCTCATATAACTTGGTGGTCCAACCTTCAATGAGGTGGGATTTAAATAAGCAATATTGAGTGGCAGATTGCTTAATTAAAGTCACAAGTAGATAAAATTAGACTAGCCTAATTAAAGTCACAAGTGGATAAAATTATATTTAGAATGTATATACTCACAGTTTTTGTACTTAAAATCTCAAAAATGAAAGAAGTTCGAGAAAGCTATAACATTTATTAAAAAGAAAACACCTACTAATTGAACTGAAAACTGAAAACTTAATTGCAGCTAAAATCATTTGATGAAAATTATTCTTACAACACAATGGTGTTCGAAATAAATAATGTACGTAGAGTAAATTTTATGTCTCATTAATCACAATTTTTTCACAAGGTTTTACTTAAATAAAATTGAAAGAAAAAAACTTACATTTAACAACGATATTTAAAATGTTGATGGTTGTACCTCTTGTGTGAAACTGAAAACATATAAAAATAAATAAAAGAAACCTCACATAGAGTGGCAATGGATACTCCAACAGTCCAACTTCCAATCGCCAACAAATGAGTAGGAAAAGTGAATTGCAATCCCATCACTTTAGATTACATCAAATTATTTCGATATCTTACTATGAAGTAGTAGATTATAGAAGGATAGAAAATAGGAAATTTGTCGAAAACCTAATCTTATACTTTTTTAAGTTAGAAAGACAAGTTATATTTTGTTTAGTTGAAATCCCAAATCTTATTTTGTTTGGTTAAAAATTCAATTTTGTATCTTTTATAGTTAAAAAATCAATATTTGTTTTTAATCCTCTTGTAAGTTGTTCCAGAGATCTTACAAGCTGTTGCAGAGATGTTACAAGCTGTTGCAGAGCTCTTGCAAGTTATTGGAGAGCTCCTATAAACTTTTGCAACCATTTTGCAAGTTGTTGCAAATTATGAAAATACTTGGGGAGCTGAAGAGTAGAAAAGATTGAGTGACCATTTCTTACCCAAACGAAACATTTCTAGGAATTTTGACGTTTAAAATAACATGATTACTAGTGGATAATTCATTTTTTTAAAGTAATGTAATTACTTCATGTCTTTGATACATCAAATGATGAAATATGTTTTTTTGAGAAATTTGGTCAAAATTCCTAGAAATGTTTCGTTTGGGTAAGAAATGGTCACTCAATCTTTCTACTCTTCAGCTCCCCAAGTATTTTCATAATTTGCAACAACTTGCAAAATGGTTGCAAAAGTAATGCAATTAACTACTTTGAACATGCAACTCCTGCCAAGTGGGGAAAGAGCTCCACTATGTTTAATATTTTTGGGACATTAACCAAATGTATCCAATCACTATTCAAATTTTATAAAGTATACAAGGTTTCGAGTCTGGTATAGTGAACTCATGAGTTTGCCCATAGTTATACTTGTAGATGTTGTAGGTCTATTTATAAATTAAAATACTCCATTCGTCTTATTTTGTTTGTAGTTTTGAGGAATTCAACTTATTAAGGATATGTTATTTAATATTGACAAATTTAAGTTTTTTTTCCTTAAACTACCCTAATTATTTCATTAAATACAACATTGTTAGAAGTGTAGAATCAATTCGAACCTTTTAATTGTATTTAAACTGAAGGGTAGTTTTGAAAATTTTATCATGTTAAGAACAAAATGAAAGTTATAAATGGAAAGTGAACAAACATTTGGGGACATCCAGAAAAGGAATAACAACCCAAAAAATGGGACGGATGGAATAGGTGGTTAGTGACATGTCATAAACACATTCTATAAATAGTTAGTGGAAATCACAAGCACTGATGATGAAAAAATGGTCATAAGTTGACTACGATCAATAAGTTAGGAAATACCAAAAGTTTAACGCGTCCACCGTATTAAGTCAACAAATAAGTTGAATCCGAAAGAGTTTTGCCACTTAAGCTCATAATAGGAGGGTCGGTAGATTGTCCTGTACGTCGAAGCCCAGCCTTGACTCAAATACATCCAGGCCTGCCTGGAATTTAAGAGAAAACTAGGAGGTCCGCGTAAGTGGGCCGATACTTCAATCCCGAAAAATGGGGTTAGAAGCATGCCTAATGGGTTATCAAAATAATCCTGAAATCCTTTAAAAAATTCCAGTCGGTGAGGATCTAAAGTATTAACCCAACTTGGACATCAAGAGTCTTGCTGAAGGAAACTTTCTCCACCGACTCATCTCCGTCGCTAGATACAGTCGACAACAAAGACCCTTAAAAGGTAAAGCTAAGCCTTGAATAAGGTACTAATTCAACAATACAATAACTCCTAAAATTTGGGTTAATTGAACATTCAATTATTTAACTGAAAGGCAAAACTTGAATGTCGTGAGCGCCAGAGAAGAAACTAAATTCCTTGCAGATTTCGCCTCCCAGATCGAGAAGAGCAAAACGGGATTCAACGTACCAGTCTCTTTATTTTGACTGATCCAAAAAAGACAAATTTTGACATCATCAAACATATTTCATCATTTGATCTATCAAATTTTGACATCAACAAACATATTTCATCATTATTTCATAAAAAAAACATATTTCATCATTTGATGTATCAAAGACATGAAGTAATTATATTACTTTAAAAAAAAAATTATCCACTAGTAATCATGTTATTTTAAACGTCATGTATCTATTTCTCTAGAAAAACATTAAATTTTAAGTTTTTTTTCTACTCCCCTTCTTCTTTGATTCTTTCTTCTTCTTTTTCGTCTTCTTCGGTTTCTTCTTCTTTCTTCTTTTTCGGTTTCTTCTTCTTCCCCTTTAATTCCTCTTCTCTTTTTCTCTTTAACACCACCATCAAATTTAAGAGGAGTTCGAGTTTTCCAGCATCACTAGATCTAAGAGCAGTTCGGTTATTTCACCACCATCACCACTTCTTTTTCCATATTGACAAAAAAGGTGTGGTGTTGAAGATTTGTTAATCGAGATGGACATGGTACTAGTTTTGTTATTATCCGAGACAAGGAACCAATGGTGGAGTCTATTAAAAAGAACTTATAGGAATTGCATTGGGATGTTAAAGCATATTTTAATTTAGAAGAAGATGAAGACGAGGCAATTCTTGTGATCCAAAAGGATATGTGGTTGACAATAACGGCGGATCCAAAAAATTTTCTTTATGAGGGCACCTTAAGAACCTCTATCGAATTAGTTATAAGTGAATTGTTAAAACATGTGTCATTCAGACTAATGATCTCTATATGTCATAATAACACTTTCAACTAACTGGGCTACGACTAACCATGACTTGCTTTGACTAAATCTAAATATAAATATTTAGCGTACACAATGAAATTTATGTAAACACAAATATGTACGAATTATATATATGTTAAATAAATGACCTTTTATCTAAAATTTGATCATCGTAATCAATATTTTGTAGAGAGTAAAGGAAGCAGAGAAAGAGAGATAAGAGTGCTGAAAAAGAATATCTTAAGAAAATATATATATGACGAAGAGGGCATGAGGGTAATATGGAGATTCAAATAACTCTACTAGAGGTTGGATAAATTCTAGCAGAAGAATAACTCAAACTTGAATAAGAGTTAAATAGAAAATTTGAGATGCTAGAAAACTTGACGTGCCCCTAGAGGCCCCAACGTTGTTGGTTGAGAACTTCAACTATCTGATTCTCAACAGTATGCTTTTAGGTTTATTCCATTTTGTTGTTTTGGTTTTTACATGTTTTATTTTATATGGATGTGCTCTCATGTTCTTGTTCTTCCTCTCATGATAATGAATCTGATGTTGATGTCGATGATGATGTGCTACAAGATCTGAATCCCTAATTTATCTTATGATGATGAAGAAGAAATTTTCAACTTTGAAGAAGAATCTCAATTTTTTTGTTCGCGATTTGCAAATTGAGTTTGCAAACCCGATATTACATTCTGCAAAGCTTGCAAATCATGTTTTGCAACTTACATTTCGCAAACCCCAGTTTGCACTTTATATTTTGCAAACCCCAATTTACAGAAAAACAGAAAAAACAATGTTTTTTTGAAAAATAATTTCAAAAAAAATGTAATGAAAGTGAATCTTGTTAGCAAGCTGATGAAAAATTATTTCTAAATATATAAATTACATAAAAATCAGACATCTCAAGAAAAAGTTAGATAGATTTAAAGTTTTAAAGAAATAAAAAATTACTTGCATAAAATGACAAAAAGGTACTTTAGTATTTTTATGTTTTTTTTTACCTGAATAATAATTATGAAATGTTTTGTGCTTTTCTACTCATTTTCAATATTATTTTGACCTCTTTAGTTATCGACCCATCATTTGTTTCCATACGTTAAGTTTATTTTCCAGTCTAATTAGTGGTCGAGAATTGGAAACTTAATTGTCCAAAGGTGCCTATAGCATGTGGCACGCCCCATGTCCAACTATGAAGAATGAAAGAAAATGATTTCTTTTTCAATTAATGAATTCTATTTTTTATGGGCACGAGCACATTTTGCAAGTTTGTCCGCATGACCATTGCTATTGCGGCGAATGTGCGAGGAGGTAATGTCTACAAATTTCGGAATGAGTTTTCTGATTGTTGAGATGTGAACTTTTGATTGCCATTGTATCGTCTTTTTGGAGTTGCGCATATGACTGATAAGACTTTAATTATTGTTTTTTAAATGGAGAAATCTCATGTTCTTTTCCAATGCCCATAAGATTTCACATAATATTGTTTTGTATTCATTTTTTTGTATTTCTAGCCTGAAGATTTCTGATTCGTGTCTATAATATTAATAGAAATTGGTCTGTAACACCGCCTCCCCTTCTTACTCTAGGTTGTCATTATACTTTAGTTTGGTTAGTGTATCCTTATTTTTTGAGCAAAAAAAAGAAAAATGAATTACCATTAGTTGTAAATGGAAATTTCTCATGCATCTTTATACTTGTAATTACTATTTTTGTTTCTTCTATTATGTAATTCTTTTCTCTCGTAGAAGTTCATTATACTTCTTCGACGTATGAATAAAATCAGCTTTAACATTATTTGGCTGGTGTTATTATTTTGACATGGTATCACGAGCATAAGGCTTCTTCAATTTTTGATATTATTTGGGATTCTTATCATTATTGTAAGCTTTTCTATTTACACTCAAAGTTAGTATTTTTATTTTGGGTTAATTCCGTTTTGGCCCCCAATTGATGACCAACTCACTATTTTGGCCCCAATAAGTGTCCGGCAGTTCGATTTGACCCCAAAGACCACTTTTCGAGCAGTGTTGACATCATCAAGTCAAATACAATACTTTTCTATACCCGAAATACCCCTCTGACCATATCTTCTCTTTCCTATTTCGAATCCCGAGCAATCACATCAATCCGGCAAATAAATGCCTTATTCTTTACCTTTCCAAGAAATTTACTTTCTCTCCATTAACTTCATCAGACAACCACAACTGTGAAATTAATTCTTCTTCTCTCTACTTTCCCATACTTTTTCTCTCTAGAAATTAATCTCCCTTCATGAAGTTAATAGAAACCTCATCTCTTCACATACTCACTTTATCTCATCTTTCTTCCTTAATGCTCACAAAAGAGAAAAGAAACATTTCTCTCTTAAAAAACTTTCATTAAAACAAATTTGTATATATACTATGTTGTTCTTCCCATATAAAAAGATTTATTTGTTAAATCACAAGTAAAAATTATTTCTCTCTTTCTCTCCCCCTCTCTCTCTCTCTCTCTCTATATATATATACATATATATAGCCAAACTTGATTATTTTGCCCTAGCTAAGTTAAATCTGATAAAGAACCCAGCTTCATTTAAACAGTTAGAGAAAATTTTGAAACTTTAATTTACGATAAACTAAGTCAAACGATAGGAAAAATATATGAACTTTAATTACTGTTTGTATACTGTAATGGTGATAACCCACAATTGCTCAAGCAAGCTATTTTGGTTAGCTATTGACGAAATACTTTAATGGGAACATGTCTGCTATAACCAAATACTGTTCTTGACTTAAAAAAAAAGATATTGTTCTTGAGGTTTATTTCAGTTATTTCATGTAAATCTTACTTGGGTAAGTTTTAATATGATGTTGCACTAGTATTGTCTTTATCCTTTACCCTCAAGATCTGCCTATCCTTTATCTATGATAGAGAGAGGAAGTTACAGAGAGAAAGATTTCAGTAGCTTTTTTCGAATCAAGCATCAAACATATCATCACGAAGTTCATCTTCGTAAAAAACAAATGCAGGAAAATTAAATCTTACAGAGTGATCTCTTATTTGGTTATCTAATTTTTGCTACACCCATTTTCCCATCCTTACAGTAGTTTACCTTCATTTCTTTAATGGAGATGATGGAAAGAAAGTAAATGTCTTTGGGAAGGTAAAGAATAAGGCATTTATTAGTCGAATTGATGTGATTGTTCGGGATTCGAAGTGGGAAAGAGAAGATATGGTCAAAGGGGTATTTCGGGTATAGGAAAGTATTGCATTTGACTTGATGATGTCAGCACTGCCCAAAAAGTACTCTTTGGGGCCAAAACGGTGAGATGGTCACAAATTGGGGGCCAAAACGAAATTAACCCTTTATTTTTCATTATTATCATTTTGTTAGTTCCATTTAAACCAAATCTGGACTACTGTACCTAATTAGACCTAGAACGGTTAGATTTAATTTTCTTTGCTTCATTCAGGCGTTTATACGCACCTCTTTTGAACCTGACTCAGACGTCTACAGGCACCTTTTTCCTGATCCGGTTCAACCCAATTGAATCTAACCCGAGAAAATTCTTTTCAGTTTTAGAAACCCTCAAACGCTTCTTCCCCAACGTCATTCGTCGTTCCCTTCCTCTCTTTTTTCCACGTTAACAACATCAAACACTGGTAAAACACACATTATATTATGGACTGTAGTTTTAGTTTAAAATCGTGTCGGTCCCTTAATAATGACAAACCAAGATTGTAGAATTCCAAATGTTTGTTCGACATCTTTTCGTCGCTTTTCGGCTTATTGCAAAACTTTTTTTTCTTACTTAAAAAAAACATTTTTCGTTGGATTTCGAGAGTACTGTGAGATAGTTTACGCAAGAGTTGTCCAGTTAACATATATACCATTAACCAATTGATATATGTTATCTTACTCATTTCTTTTGATATAAATGATCAATTTTAAGAGTAAAATGAAGTAATAAAAAAAAATTCTAATTCGGTCATAAAAATAGTAAATTTGGCAAATCATATTTTGAATGAGTGAAATTTTTGTCAACAAAAAGGGTTTTTTGGTGTGTGTTTTCGCCGACACACGGCTGCAAGAGCATCCCCAACGGCCCTGGAGATCCCCAAAAATTTGGTGATCTCCAGGGCCTTTGTTACCCAACGACACAGCAGATTAGCAAATATCTCCTGTGCCGTGAATAGTAACCAAAATGGTGAGAGGTGGGTCAGGGGTATTAATCACTTAATATTTGGTCCTCTTTTTGTTTCTTCTTTTATTTTTGGTCCCTCTTTATTTTTTTCGTAACCCTTTAATTTTTTTTTTTTTGTGTTTGGTCTGATAAATTTTTTAATTACTTAACTAAATTACAATAAAACCGAAAGTTAAACATTTAATCTTAATATTCGGAAAAAAAAACTACCTAAATATTTTTATTTATACCCTTAATAACACATAATCGAACTATTATGATTTTTTCATCTCCACCGCTATCGATTTTGAGTACTCCGGGTTTTCGGAGACATTACAATATTATTAGTCCTAAGTGAACAACTCATTGAAGAATCAATAATATTCATCATTGCCTTTTTTTCATAGATGATCAATCAAAGCGTCTTGTAATTCAAAATGAACCTTTTTATCTTTAATTTGCTTGTGCATAGCAAAGGGACGCTATTAACGAATGAAGTGATAAGGAACGTGAACTTGAGATGGAGAAAGTTATTTATGCACGAAAAAAGATGGAGTATAGCGTTATGCATATGGACGTCAATACAATTACAAATGACAAACATACTTTCGAAAAGAATAACAACAAATATATTAATTTGGAAAACAAAGTGGTAATTCGTTTGGAGGTCCGTACGGAGGAGGAGATGGAGGTGAAGGTGGAGATGGAAGTGGAGATGGAGGTGGCTATAGCGGTGGATGAGGAAGTGACTACCGAGATGATGATTTACATTCGTATTAACGAAGTAGTTTAAATTCGTAATTTTAGTAAAATGTCGTATTAGTTTCAATTTGTAGGTTTAGTAAAATGTTGTAGTTTTAGTAAAATGTCGTATTAGTTTCCGTTTATAATTTTAGTAAAATGTCGTATTAGTTTAATTTGTAGGTTAAGTCTTGTAATTTCAACTAGTGAAATTTATTTTACAAAAAATTAGTTGTTAAAAATGGTATAAATGAAATTAAGTGCAATTAATAGTGATTTGGTGGGACTTTATAGTGTTTTGTCTTTGAGTTCAACAATTTGAAAACACCAAACCATTTAATGAAGATTCTTTTTTGGTGATATCTTTAGTGGCAACCATTGGAGATGCTCTAATCGGTCTTAAAAAGCTTTATGCAAGTGAATCAAGCAAGCAAGACAAGACACTCGTGATGGTACTCATCATGATTATTAGTAGTTGTAGTTCAATACGAGACCAAAAAAATGTGAGAATTCCTTTTGTTTGATCTTCCAAGGTACATGACAACATCAATTATCTCAATTTTCAAATAAGAAATGGCAAAAAAGTCTTGGAGGGTGCTTGATTAATACTCATACTAAGAACACCAACCATTTGTTGGTGACATCCACTTAATCTTGTCGTATTAATATCAAATCTCTTAGAGAATCATTTTTAAGATTTTTATGGAGGGTGAGAGACTGAAAGTTTGGTAAGAGAAGAATATCCTATCTAACTGTTTGTCATTTTTATGGTGGAGATTAGAGTGAGAAGGGAGAAAGCTAAAATTGTCAAGTGGGGTTTGACTTCCAAGAAAATTAGATCAGTAAATGTTTATGAACCAACCAAAAGAAAATTGACCCGCGGTTCAGCTACTATTTTGGCTTAATCCAGCTGGGATATGTAGCCGGACAAGAATTAGGAAGAGAAAGTATGCTTTTTCTATTTAAATTTTGCACGACCAGTTCTCCAGCTGGGATAGTGGCTAGCATAGTATCTCGGATGCAACCAAAGCAATGCTCTACGTCTATACCTTCGCCAAATCCTAACACTCCAGTCCCCTTAGTCTTGGTCCACTTTCTAGGAGTAAGTCTAGGTTAAACTTAACTCCACCACATATAACAAATAAAAAGATCAAGAAGAAGAAGACAACAGGTGATGCAGGCGCATAACGGGACGGACCCGCAATCCAGCGCGCCCGAGGCCTAGTCGGCCAATCTAGTTAGTTTAGAAAGTTTTAATTTAAGAAGGATTCATAATGACTCTAGGTTTAGGAAGTTTTAGGTATTTCTATTATTTAGGAATCCTAGCTTATGTCTATCTAGGAAAGTTTAGTAATCTATAAAAGGAGGTCCAGTCTTGTTTATTATTCATATTGAAGAGAAAAACCCCTTGAAGTTTAATAAAGTTTAGTTTATTTATAGTTATTTACCGTTCTTCGTTTATTTATATTGTTCTTCTTTTAATTCCGCTGCGTCTACATCAAGTGGTATTCAGAGCCATCAAAATTCTGGAATTTTTTCAAAAAAAATAAAAAAAAATCTATGGATACATCTCCTCTTGAATGTTGGAAAATTTTTCCACGTTTATGTTGGGATCCCATTAGAGATACAACTCAATTTTATATTGATCGGAAAGATAAAAGAAAAATTCATCAAGTTTCTAAAATTCCACTCTTCCATGGTCAATTCCATATAAATTTCTGGATTCAACACATGGAAGATTGGTTCCGAAATCAAGAAGTTCATGACAATGATAAGGTTTTTTTGGTTGAGCAACATATATCCGAAAGAATCTATGAAGATTTCAATACAATGCAATGGAGACTCATTAATGAAGGAAAATCGATCGTAGATGATTGGAATAAAGTGAAAAGTATTTTTCGATACGCTTTTCTCTCTTTACATGAATACTTATCTTATATGGAATCTCAAATCCAATCGACCAAATTATTATCCGAAATTCCTTCGACTACCATAGTCAATATTATTGAAGGAGAGGTTCTTGATTAAAAAAATCATAGTTTTTCAATAGGAGGAAGATGATTTATCTTACCAAAATATTTATTTCAATGATCTATAAGAAGATAACTTCTCCTACTATGAGGCAGAAAATTTCTATGAGTCGAATATGGATGATTTTGGATACGAATGGGACGATTCAAAACATAACTATGAAGACAAAATACATATTGAAGAAAATCATCAAAAGAAGAATTCGACATGTTCGTATGATTGGGAACCCGGAGACGAATCAAGTAAGTCATATTTTTTTCTTCTCCTCCATCTTTGTACTATTCTACAGAACAACCAAATCAAAACCATTCTTCTACAAAACCCTTGCCGACACAACCACCACTGTATTCTCCTCCACCATATCCACCGCCACCAACGTATTCCCCTCATTATGTGACACCAAGCCATAACCTGAAACGTGAACAAAACCCTAGCCATGTATACTATAACACAGATTTTATAGGCACCCCCGGTTTTCACATACCCAATATTATTGTCCCAACTAGAAGCACCACCAAAACTCCATCCCTACCCAATCACCACATCCCACCCCAACACCACCAATCGTTACTTGCTCCATTCCCAACCTTAGGGATTGCAACACCAACACCAACACCAACACCATCACTAACACCAACACCAACACCAACACCAACACCAACAATCAATTTATTAGGAGAATATGGAGGTAATAAAGATGGTATTGGTGACATGGAAGTTTGGAGGAAGTTTAGACAAGCAGGTTTATTGATTGAGGCTTCTTGTGAGAAGGACCATGAAGCCTTCATTAAAAGGATTTCAAAACTTGAAAAAGATCTTTTCACATATCAATACAATATGGGTCTGCTCATGATTGAGAAGAAGGAATGGACATCAAACAATGACGAGCTTTGTCAGGCACTGGCAGAAGCTCGGGAGAGTCTTAAACGGGAACATACAAGGCACTCCAAGGCAATAGCTGAAGTAGAGAAGCGTGAAGAAAATTTTAGGAATGCTTTGGCCGTTGAGAAACAACGTGTTTCTGATCTTGAGAAGGCTTTGCGTCATACACGAGCAGAATCAAAAGAGATCAAGTATACATCTGTTACACAGTTGATAGAAGCCCATGCTTTGGTTACTAACCTTGATGAGAAATCTCTGGATGTAGAAGCCAAGCTACACATTATTGATGCCAAGATGGCTGAGGCAACTAATAAGATTTCGGAAGTGGAGAGCAAATCGATGGAGGTGGAGGCTCGTGAGAGTACACTTTGGAGGGAACGCCAGTCTTCTAACGCTGAACGAGAAATGCACAAGGAAGTTATATATATACAAAGGGAAGAAATGCGAGAATGGGAAAGTAAGCTACGAGAGCGAGAGGAACGACTGCTTGATAGCGGGGAACTCTAAATCAACGAAAGGAGAGAGCAAACGAGATCGAGAGGACTTTTAAGCAGAAAGAAAATCATATAGAAGATGCTGAAAAGAAAATTGATGAAACCGGCTTAAATTTGAAAAAGAAAGAAGATGAGTTGAACATACGACTAGCTAACCTTATTGGAAAAGAGAAGAAAGTTGATGGGCAATATGTTAATCCAAAACAATTTAAGCAATTTCTTTCGGCTTTGAAGATTGGTGTTTTGATGAATGATGAGCGTGTGGGTTTGAAGTCGAAGACGACGGAATTTGTCTCCATTACATTAAAGAACGAAGGAAAGGAGGTAGAAGCAGAACACATCAGGTTTGGATGGTTTGCAACTGAGAGAATTGACAAACATATTGATGTTGATCAGTCAAATTACATAAGATTGTTCATTGACGTCTCTAACGTGCTCGATAAAATACTTCTTAGAGAGAACATTGAGATAAGTATTTTTGCTACGATACCTTCTACAAAGAGGAAAACTTCGGCCAAAGATATTATTTATGGTGCTATGTTGATTAAGAAAGTAATTAAATTTCTACGTAATTACCGAGTTAGGGTATATAAACTTCACGAAGATGAACGTGGGAAGACCATTTTTGAGTGGCATATCGACGCTACATGTTTCAACATCATTAACTTTTTGGGAGTTGGTTATGCTTATACTTTGGCTATTGATGAAGTATTTTGGAGATTCGTTACAATTACTATTACTTCACATTTGCTCATAGTACTTCACACTTTCTTGAGGATTATTAAGTGGCTGAGCCTACCATGGGAAGTTGGCGAGATGTACATTATTTATTCACTAAGGCTAATTTTGCGAGAATCATTGGCATATGAGTTTGAGTACAAGGTTGACGATTTTTTGCACATTAGTATCCTTCAATTCCAGTTCAAACTTCATTCGAAGTGGGAATTACGGATCGCCTTGACAGAGTTCATCGTATGCGGGTGCATCAACTTGTTTTCTTCATCGAATCGGTTCGGGATGAACCTTCTGGGGAACGGGGAGCTGATGCAGGCGCATAACGGGACGGACCCGCGATCCCGCGCGCCCGAGGCCTAGTCGGCCAATCTAGTTAGTTTAGGAAGTTTTAATTTCAGAAGAATTCATAATGACTCTAGGTTTAGGAAGTTTTAGGTATTTCTATTATTTAGGAATCCTAGTTTATGTCTATCTAGGAAAGTTTAGTAATCTATAAAAGGAGGTCCAGTCTTGTTTATTATTCATATTGAAGAGAAAACCCCCTTGAAGTTTAATAAAGTTTAGTTTATTTACAGTTATTTACCGTTCTTCATTTATTTATATTGTTCTTCTTTTAATTCCGCTGCGACTACATCAAGAGGCCACACGGAAAGGAGAAAGAATCAAAAGAGAAAGCTCCTCCTATCCTATGTATGCCGATTGTCATCATTAGAGAAACCCCTTTAATTATTAGTGGGCTGGGGGGCTGAGGCTGAGGCTGGGCTGACACCCATATTTTTTCTTTTTCTTCTTTGGTTTCAAGGTTTAGTGAGTAAAGCATTTGGCTGAATAAATGAAATTTGGATGTGTTCTTATCCAAGGCTCGGCTTTGTGACAATGGCTTGAGGCCCACTTCTCTATGGATTTTCTATGAATTTGTCTGGGTGCCTCTAAAGGCGTTTTTCTTTTTTACTCAGACCATGCAGTGTCTGAAACATACGGACTATGTAGTCCAAGGGCATTCGGGCTGACCTTAGCCTGTGTTGTTCAAGCCCAGTACGGATCAGACTCAGTTCGAACAAACTTGGACTCGCCTAATACGTGGGGTGCAAAAGAGAAAACATACATGAGTAAGGGGCCTATAGTCTATAAACGCACCCATTTGGGGTTGGTCAAACAGTAAGCATTCCAAAATAGAAGCCAAAACCCAGATAAGAATACATAAACATAAGTTATACAAGACCCAGGTTTACAGTCCGAACTGTCTTATACTCTTATTTGGGGACAGTAGTCAAACTCAATACTCCTTTTTAAATACACCTTTTTTTTTGTTGAAAGATATGAATGTACACCTAATGACCTAATATACTTTTTTTTGAACAGGAAATTGGGCAGAAGGCCCAATTCCTATTTTTTTTTTTGTTAAAAAGACACCTTCTTTATTTAAGAAGCTAGGGCCCAAATAAAGTTTCTAAATGCTCTTGAAGGACAATTCTGTAGGCACTTACATTTTCAAGGTCAAAATTATCCTTTGTCTAATCAAATAATACCCAATAAACCAATTTAAAATAAAAAATATCAATTAGTTCCTCTTTCTCAAAAATAGGAAACGAGCACCAGAAAAACGAGAGACTTAGGGCGATTTTCACCGAGTTTGGTTGCACTTGATTTTATGATGTTATGATCATCAATCTATTTTAGGGTTTTGTGATTGAATCTCTTTAGTTGTTTAGGGTTTTGAGGTAGTTTTTTCTTAAAATTCTAGTGAGAGAAAGTTGTAGATTGTTTGATTTTGTTTATGTTGGATAGATGTGATTAATTTTCATTGTTCAGAGATTAATATTTACGCACGCTAACTGCTTGATAAAAATACTGAATGAAGATTGAATTGTTTGGGAACCTGACAATAGGCAACCTTAAATCTTGGTCTTGGCAGCTGATACATATTGTAAATCAGTTTCCAATCCGGATTGCAAATCAATTTGCAAACCGTAGTGCAAATCAGTTTGCAAATCGTAGTGCAAATCAGTTTGCAAACCCTGTTTGCAAACCATATTGCAAACCACTGCATACCAGTTTGCAAACCATATTGCTATTCACTTTGCATACCAGTTTGCAAACCACTGCATACCAGATTGCAAAGTCATAAAAAAAACAGAATCCATGTGCAACTTAGATGGAAATTACTTTTAGAAAGACTTACATATCTTTCAATTCAAAGTAACTCAATTTATGTACACAATGTATGTTAAACTTTGATGAATTACAACGTAGTTGTATTACGTAACGTTTTACAGGGGTTCGGGGCACAATCCTGCATCTATTGAAAAAAATTTAAAGAAACGTGTGAGGATGTTGTAAATATCCTGCATCTAAAAACCACTACAAATCAGTTTGCGAACCACTGCAAATCAGAATGCAAACCAGATTGCAAACCACTGCATACCAGATTGCAAACCACTAAAAATAACCAATGCAAATCAGTTTGCAAACCACTGCAACTTAAATTCATAAGACCAAATAAGTAAAAAACACATTCATCAAAATATTCATCAAAATAAGTAAGCAAATATATACTCAACATAATAAGATCAGAAAAATATTAAAGATTCGTCAAAATATTCACAAACACATTCATCAAAATATTCATAACAAATATTATATTCAAACGTTTTTTTAATTGAATCCAACAATATTTTTCATCTGAAACAATTTCAGCGACTATCTTTCCTCTAAGTTTCGTAATCTCATAGGGTTCAAACCTCTATTTCTTCAAAATTCTGGCCTTTTGTAGCATTCGAAATGAATTGACATGCGTATAAACCACAATCAACTCTGTAAAGAAAAAGACAAGTCATTTATTTCCTCCCTGACTATCTTCATTTGCACCATCTTTTTCATCTTCACCGCTTTCTTCTTTTTCGTGATTCATTTGTTGGAACTCATTATCAACCTGCATTAAGTACATTATTGAAAAATCTATTAAGTTTTTATCTAAGATCAGTTTGCAAATCAGTTAGCATACCAGTTTGCAAATCAGTTTGCATACCAGTTTGCATATCAGTTTGCATACCAGTTTGCAAATCAGTTTGCAAATCAAAACCTTTGCAAATCAATACTCGAGCAAAATAGTAACAACAAAGATCTTACATTCCAAATCATAACCATTGCAAATCAGGGAGCATACCATATCAAGATAGAAAGGGCAAACACACAATAATTTAAGGGCGTCTAATAGAACCTGAACCTATATATGAATTAACCGGAGAAGAATTAATTGGCTTTAAAGGCCGAAATATAAAACAAACTTGAACAACATAGTTTTTGTATTTGTCTTGTGCCGACATACAAACAGATTGAATCCATCCCACATATGTCAAGCAAACACTAAAGATAATTGAATCAAGTTACAAGAATGACTACATCGCCTTAGATATACTAGCACAACTCCATATGTGCCGAATTTAGACACAAAAAACAGGATGCAAAAAAATGACAATTAAGTGGTATCTACTTTGATATAGCAAAAAGCCCCCTGCTGGGTTATCACTTTTCTCCACATGGTTAAAATTCAAATGGGTTCCTTCTAATTGCCAAACATTTTCTTAACGATCAATAAAAGAACTTTGCAGGATCTAGTGAAGTCCAAAACTTAATGTAACGATTCCATGGAATGATGGAAACTAACCGAATTTTTTAATCGTAGAATCTTCCCCAAATCGTGCATCAAAAACTACTTCGAAACTGATTCCCACTTAAATACTTAATGATATGTTATCTGAATGAAAAGTATATTACTGCGAAACAACTCTTAGTTGATGCTTAATAAGCTACTTTTTCAGTTTTTTGGTGCAAATCTTGCCAAACATGTTTCTTTTGAAGCATACGCACTAATTTGCCAATAAAGAAGGGGAGACAGATCCTATATACTTGCTGTATGATAACATTTAAAAATAGTTGTTGAGTATAAAATGAAGTCGATAAAATAGGGGAAATGACTGTTTCTCAAACAAGAACATAAAATGATTTGGTTGAGAAATTTCAACGAACAGTTGGTAAGCAACTATTACTTTATGCATACCACGACCATTTGAAACCCCAAATATCTACCATTGACAACAACATATCATATACGAAAAGAGAATACACAATTAGTGAGAAATAAAGTAGTAAGAGAGACAGAGGATACCTGAGCTATGGAGGAGGATTAGAAATCCAAAAGTTTAAAATGAACAGCTCAAGTGAGAGAATTCAAGGGATCAAAGTGACCTGGTTGAATTTGAGGAATTGTTGAAGATTGTTGCCAATAAAGATCTCTGGTTTGAAGAATTCGTCTGAAACCATAGACAAGTTCGGTTAGAGAGAGAAAGAACGAGAGAGAGGAAAAATATTATGAAAATAAAAGAGTTTTAATTTTCTCTAACTAATAAGGTTAGTTTTGTCTTTTTCCTATATTTAATAATTTACAAAAATACCCTAGGGAGCTGAAGCCCACAAAAAATTGATAGATTTTTTTAACCAAACCCCTAATTTTTTAGGGAGTTTTGGCCAAATTTCCCTTTTTTGAATTGGGGTAAATCCCACCGATTCAGTGGATTTTTGACCCACCCATAACCTGATGCTCTTAGAAGAGTTTCATAGTTTGAATTATCCAATAGGATTAAAATAATCAAAGTTTTATAACTTTATAATCAAAAGCATGTGTCCAAGAAAATTCCTAATATACAAATTAATGAAGTTTTTCATAATTTTAGTTCAGTGTGTACTTATTAGAAGAACTACTCGAAAAGGGTAAACGTGGTTATTTATTAACGGGACAAATGTAGTGGTCAAAACTCGTACTAGGTCCACTTCGCCTAAACGTCGCCTAGCCCTAGCATATTTCGAATAAATATCACTTGGGCCCAACCCACTCGCCTATTGGTTGGACACTCTCCAACGTGGAATTTGACCCGTTAGAAGTCTAAATGGCTCTAAGCCTTTGCAAACGCCATCTAGACGAACAATACTCCATCAAAAGTAATAATACTCCAAAAACCCCTTGGCCGCTCAACCGAGCCTACGAGGTACTGAGTCAACCTTAACTCCGAAGATTTCACCACGTATCCATTGACTAGGTCCCTCGAAGCCCCCACGTCGCCTCAAATACCTTTAGGCTATCTCAGATTACGAAGAGTCTAAAGTCGAAGAGGCATAATCATACGATCAAGTTACTTTATGCGACAGATCGACAGCTAGAATGAGTCTCCCTTAGGGTTCGGAGTCACCCTCGACCCCAAGTATTTCGGATCTGACAACCCCCACGAGTCCATCAGTCGCCTATAAATACAAGGAATCGCAGACTCGAAAGGCATCAGATATCACCTAGAAATCTACTAAACCAATCTTCACTTATATTTTTCAATCAATACTCTAGACGACGATAATCTACCTTCTCACTCTGACACTCTCAAAGGTCTGCTAGACTCTTTGACCGATTCCACCTCTCGCTTTGCCAGTATCTCCAATCAAGTCTTCCTCTTGACCTACTCCAGAAAAATAACTTAACAAGATATCTCGTAGAGTCGAAGTTTCGGCCACTCTATGAGTCTAGCCACCTCCAATGATATGACATGGTGATACCCTCAACATTCCACCATTTATTTACTTTCTGTCTAGTTTGCTGACTTGACCGTCGGAGCCCCTTTGGCTGGCACCATCTTGGTGTCTCTAAGACTTTACGGCTCAACTTGTTTTTTTCTCTGTCTACAGGTCCAGTCAGAACTTCATCCATCTAGAGGTCTAAAGTCCAAGTTGTTGATGGCCCACCAATCAACGACCTGTTAATTGTGTGATTTTCTATTGTCCACAACAAACATCACACAAAATTTTATTCAATGAATTAGATTTAATACAAGGAAATTGATCTAAAACGAATTTAAACCACACTAAAGATGGGTGGCCTAATCACCGATGTCATACATCAAAATTATTCGAACTACTAAAAACTGAAGAAAAAAAATCCTAGGTATCATGCTAAGAAAATAGAGGCCATCAAGCGGACCACCAAGTCAATCATCCTTGGCATTGCTTAGTCCTGAAATGTACAAAAAAAAATGAGATAAATGTGACTTCACATTTGAGAGATTTTGTATTTTCGAGAACAGAGATAAGACTAAATTTGAAAGATGGAATATGTAAACATTGGTGAGAAAAAATCCTTAGAAAAGGAGATAGAACTGATATGAAAAACCACTGATCGAGAACCATAAGGTAAACGGATATAATAATTTGGAGGGGCAACCAACATTTATAAAGAAAATAAGAAAAGGTGCAACGAATGTTTTCTGTTGCAAGGGAATCGATTACCCAAGGAAGTGAGGTTAAGGACATACATGTCAAGTTGAGTTATGGGTCTGAGGTACCTGTAGTGATGGTGCTTGCAGAGAATTTTTGTTGTTCAACCAAGGTGACCAGGTAGTTGTATGGGTTCGTGGGTCATTGATGTCACTAGAGGAACCCCCTATTGGGGTTGTTCACTTGTAATCGATCCAACTAAATTGGCTTGTTGGGTGCAGGGTGGGTAGCCGTGCAACTTGTAGCACGTCCACTGGAGGTGTCCATGCATGCGGATCACCAAGGTAGTTGTCCTTGTCGTTGTTTGGTCTTGAAATATACAAGAAGATGAGTTAAATGTGACTTCACATGTGAGATATTTTGTAATTCCGGAAACAAAGAAAAGATTAAATTTGAAAGATGGAATACGTAAAACATCGATGATGAGAAAAAAAATCCTTAAAAAAGAAGATAGAACCGATATGAAAAACCTGTGATCAAGAACCATCGGGTAAACGAACATAATAATTTTGAGGGGAAGCACATAAATATAGAAAAGAAGAGAGGGTACACCAAATGTTCTCTACCACCCGTGAATCGATTACCTTAAGAAGTGAGGATAGACATACTTGTTAAGTTGACTGATGGTTCTGAGGTGTCAGTACTGGGGGTGCTTGCAGAGAATTTTTTTTGTTCAAGCAACGTGGCCAGGTAGTTGTATTGGTTTTGGGTCGTTGATGTTGCTAGAGGCACCTCTTGTTGGATTTCACTTGTAACTGATCCAACTAGATTAGCTTTTCGTGTGCGGGGTGTGTAGCCGTGTAACTTGTAGCACGTCAACTGGAGGTGTCCATGCATGCGACAATGTTCACAATAAGGTAGAGGCCATTTTCTAGCAAGGGTGGTCCGATCGATCAGAGCGCTCTAATCGAGAAGAGGTGGTGGAGTCGTGGTGGCCGACGGCTAGGGCAGCAGCCTTGGTGCCCATTAAGACATCATTTATCACCTTTTGTTGTATTTCTTCTTGTTTAACAAAACCATGGATTCGAAGAATCGATTGAAAAGGATCCATGAGTAGAATTTGACTCCTAATGGCGGTAAATCAATCATGAAGTCCTTCAAAGAACTCCATACATCCTTCTTGATTAGAACGTCAATGAGAGACTTAACATGCCCACACATGCACGGATCTACTCTCATTAATGACTAAAGTTCATCTTCGAAAGATTTGAGATGAGTAAAAGAGGTTTATAGTTAGACCATCCTTGTTTTAAAGAAGTGATAGCAAGCTTGAGTTGGATAGCCTTAGGAGCGCTGGTTTGAAAATATCGATTACATAAATCTTGCCAAATATGGCGGCATTGTCAGCGTAGAGAAGTGAAGCCCGAATATCTTGAGTAACTGAGTTAATGATCTAGCTTGCCACTAAATCATTACACCTTTCCCTAGAGGGTAAGTCAGCAAAAGATCATGCTTTTGGAATGCTTTAATCAATAAAACCTAGTTTTGTCTTTCGCTCACAAAGCCATCTTCACACCACAAGACCAGGAGGCATAGTTATCTCTCGTAAGAAATGATGTGATTAATACCGTAGTAAGAGAATCCGAATGGTGGACGTTGAAAAGAGGTGAAGCTTGTGGGTTAAGAGGGGCAAAATTTTCCATGATAAATCATAGATCATTGATCGAAATCATGATTGAACGTAAATATCAAGAGAAGAAAATAATAACTGGCTCTTATACCATGTCAAATATTATGACCCGAGTAACTTGATCGGGTGAAGAAGTAATTGGGAGAATGAGACAGAGAAAAAACCGATAGCTAGAAGAAGAGAAGTAAAATAGAATACTGTTTTTCTCATTAATATCTATTGAGTTTACAAATATATATATACTGACAACTTAGGGTAATTCTATACATTTACATAAGATTGAGAAAAATCTAAAACTAATTAGTGGTTATCCTAAAACTAAATAATGGTTATCTCAACACCCACAATGGGCAGGGCCGGCCCAAGTATATCGGAGGCCCCATACAATGGATATTAGAAAAAAGAATTTAAACAATTCAAAGAGTAGGAATCGAACCCTTGACCTTTTATTAAAGATCTAAAATCTTTACCATTAAGCTACACCTTAAGA
This sequence comes from Eschscholzia californica, assembly GCF_041429995.1. Taxonomy (NCBI): domain Eukaryota; kingdom Viridiplantae; phylum Streptophyta; class Magnoliopsida; order Ranunculales; family Papaveraceae; genus Eschscholzia; species Eschscholzia californica. The sequence goes on from NW_028238309.1 coordinate 21,196,973, forward strand.
TACGTTTGAAATTGATTTAAAGTATACTTAGTTTTTCGAAAGTTACATACGAAATAAGAAACATGAGGCCCTTGATTATTTGGGGCCCAAAGCGACCGCTTTGGTGGCTTTGGTCACGGGCCGCCCCTGACAATGGGTTAGCCTAGGCCATAAGAGCGGTCATGTACCCCCTTTCGCATCTATATTGTACTTAATGGAAGTTGGTGGAGTTTTTTTTTGTTGCAAGTACTAATAAATTAATAAAGAAGAGTATTATTACAATAAAGTTGCATTAGAAAATGGGGAATAACAGTAAAAGTCCTATTATAATAAGGATTTTTGAGTGAAAAGTCCAATTTTTGGGGGGTAAAACCAAAATAAATCTAACTTTGTCAAAAAATGAGTTTCCAGTCCAAATGTCAGGACAGCTCATTGTTTCTTGATTTTTCTTTTTATCCCCCTCTAGCCCTTAGACGGGACATGCTGACGTTTCCTGACAAAAAAAAAAACTGGATGGTAAATAAAATAATTTCCCGTACACAAAAAAATTCAAAATTTCTTTGAAAATTCAAACGAAATTTCAAATTCCCACCCAGCAAACCATCTCTTCCTGGTAAATAAAATAATTTTCCGTACACAAGAATATTCAAATTTTCAAAATTTTTTTTAAATTTAAAATTTTCAAACGAAATTTCAAATTCCCGCCCAGCAAACCATCTCTTCCCGGTAAATAAAATAATTTCCCGTACACAAGAAAATTCAAATATTCAAATTTTTTTGAAAATTCGAAATTTTCAAACGAAATTTCAAATTCCCGGTACAAAAGTGTCTAGTACAGAAGAAAATTTTCGGTAAATAAAATAATTTCCCGGTCACAAGAAAATTCTCGGTACAAAAGTGTCTAGTACAAAAGAAAATTTCCAGTAAATAAAATAATTTCCCGGTGCGTCGGACAATTTTTCAAAAAAATTTCGTTTCACGAAAATTTTTCGGTGGCAATTCCGTAAATTTCTGAACAGTACAGATTCTGATGGACGGGTTGTCAGATTCTTTTTCAGAAAAAAAATCGTTTCCCGAAAAAATTTCGACGGCAATTTTGTAACTTTTGATGGCATGAACCGTAAATACTTTGTTTTCCAAGGGCCATTTCGTCATTTTTTTTTTCCCAACCTAACTCTTTGGACCTGCCTTTCATTTTTTGGCTACCTAGGATGGGAAACCTATTTCTTCCCTCATTTTGGATGGTTAACCCAATCCCTTTTATAATAAAGTTGCATTAGAAAATGAAGAATAACAGTAAAGATTCTATTACACTTATGAGGAAGAAGAGTATTATTACAATAAAGTTGCATTTGATATTGTGGAAATAAGGTAGAAGCTTTCTGATATTGGTGATGTGATATTGAGACTGCCATTGAATTGATGCCCTTGTGTCTTTGAGTCGATTGATAATTGCCCGATTGTCACTTTCCACCTGGATATATTTATGATTGTTCTCTACTACCCATTGAATACTAAATAGGATAGCTTTTGCCTCCAGGGGCGAGTCCACATAGGGGCCCGTGGGGGCGCAGGTCCCCACGACCTTAACGTGGCTCGTTAATGTTGTGTGATATTTGCCACTATATTAGATACATATATATATATATATATATATATATATATATATGTTTCCGTATTTGAAACACAATTCTTCCCTAGCTTAGTTGATGAAGTGATTATGTTTCAATATTGAGGTTAAGGGATCGAGTCCCACACACAACATTCTTTTTTATTAGAAAATTTCTACTACTTACATTTTTTTTTCTAAAATATCTACTACTTAAGTTAGTTGAAATTATTGTTTGGTTTAAGATGACTACTTATTAAAAATACATTATAAAGACCATGTTTGGCTTAAAATTGGTTCTTATGAATTGAGATAACTCAATTTTGACCTCCACAAAGTGCCCCCACTCATAAAAGTTTCTGGCTTCACCACTGCATTAAATAGGCAACTTTATTAACCGTGCACCTCTTATTCTCCATTAAAGAGGCCAGTTTCTTTACGGTCCACTGATTCCCATTTACTTCACTTGCCAACGGCAACCATTAAATAGAATGTTTCTTTTATCCTTAACTTTTTTTAATTAGAAAACTCCTAAATTCTTAAATTTTTATAGTTGTTATTTCTATTTTACCTTCTAATCTACCATTATATACTAAAGTCCTAATTTTAATCCAAATAAAAAACAAAGATATAGAAGTTATTAATTTTAGTAGTCGTGTTTCCTTGCAAATTTGCAGTCTCATCTTATCTTTGTCGTGACATCAAAAGAAGTCATAGAGAATTATTTTAAACGAAAAGTTATGGATGAATCTTCATCACAATTCAAGAAGCCTCGTAATAGTTCACAAGAAAAGAACAAAGACAAGAATTTTGAAGAAAATCATGATAATATCCTGTTGCCATCACCACCAATGGAACAAGAAAATAATTCAAAAGATGCAAATAAGGAAATTGACCTTACTACTCTTCTTGCAGATCCTGGATGTCGAACACGTATTTTAGATTATCATCCTAATATGGAGATTGTGAATGCTATGAAGTTAGTAAAATATGCAAGTTACGACTACAAGAGATGCGGAATAGTGGTTGGAATTCTTTGCTTATTCAAGTGACTTCTTTTTGTGACAAACACAACATTGAAGTTCCTAATGTGGATAATGTGTTCAGACGTGAAGGTCGTCCGAGACGTAATACGAAGTCTAGCGATGAGTTCATAGGATTATATAATGGTGCTTGAAGACCAACTTGAGAATTATATAATTGATATGAAGTCTAGCGATGATTTCATTGGATTGAAAGGGATCGCTGATCTTGCAAACAAATGGTAGAGAAAAGAAAAGATAAGGTGTACCCGCTTGTTTACTTACTATTGATATTGGCATTAACACTTCCAGTTACAACTGCTACAGTAGAAAGAGTGTTCTCTGATATGAGTATTGTGAAAAACAAGTTACGAAATCGAATGGGAGACGAAGGGATAAATGATTATTTACTTGCGTACATTGAAAATGATGTATTTTGATACTATTAGTAATGAAGTTATTATGCGACGATTTCAGAAGATGAAAACTCATCGAGGACAACTATAAATAGGTAAAATATTATGAATAAATAAAAGTCATTTTCTTATAGCATATGATATTGTTATTTCTTTTAACTTAAATGTGCCCCCACATTGAAAAAATTCTGACTTCGCCACTGTTTGCCTCGCTTTCTTCGGATTTCTAGCTCTGCTCATGTAAGTCTTTTCTAAATTTAACCCTATGATCATGTATAATGCAACTTGTACCAATAACATAATTAATGTTTGTTGCATCTGTATTAATCTTGATATAAAGAGGCATAAGAGGTGACCAAAATTTGGAACTTTTGCTATGTTGTTGAGGTGTAACATGTAGATCGGGAAATGTCAAAATTTGGTCTATAACTTGTTTAATAAACACTAAAGTTTGTTCTAAACAGTTTTTTCATCTAGCTTCCCAAATGAACCAAAGAATAGTCGCATGAAAATTGATTTGAGCGTTGTTACCTGCATCCAACATTGGTTTCGAAGAGGTGATCCATTCAAGTATAAAACTGATTTGCTTAGAAATAATATTAAAGTAGAACTAAATATTTTTTGCAAAGGAGCGGCGAAGTAAAGCATGCTCTATCGATTCAGGGAGTTGACATCGAGAAAAGTTAAAATTATTACTAATAAATTTACCAATGCGATGTTTAACAGGAAGATTATTTGTACAAAATGTCTAGAGAAATAGGTGAATCCGAGGGATCGTTCTGGATAATGCCCCATGGAACCTCTATCTGTAGAGTTGGGTTACTTTCCGCTGCTATTTGACGGTACATAGTTCCAACTAAGAATTTTTTTTACTTTGTTAGAGACCAATGTATAGTATCCTCAGCTTCAGGATGAATTTCAATCGATCTAATGTGATTGTAAATATTCGAGTTAAAAGTATTAGTAAGAAGATATTCATTCCAATTTTTTGTTTACTATGAGTTGCAAGACATGAATTAAAGTAGAATTGTGTTGGTTTTTGAAGAGGGGGATGATTTGGTTCTATTAGTCACTCCAGATATCGATGGTTATCCCTGAATGAACCTCCAAGACAGTGAATTCTTTTAGACGGGTGGTCTGCTTACAAATAGATTTCCAAATCCAAAAGTGACCTTGTGTAGCCGGACCTGGGTTGTTGGTATTCCAAAAGTATTTTGCCTTGAGAAAGTTTACTCAGATGACGTTTGGTTTTGTTTTCATCTGCCAAACAAGCTTGTTAAGAAAGGCTTTGTTATCCAAATGAGGCACTCGGGTGTCCAGACTCCCATGATTCTTAGGCTGACAAATGTAAGTCCATGCCTTAGTGAAAATGCCTTAGGATTTTCCCCACTAGAAAGACTTCTGCAAAGTCTCAATGTGTTTGCATACACTTTTTGGAATGACGGAGCTTTGCATTTGGTATCGGGGAACGGCTGCAGTTATTGCTGAAAGAACAATAGTGCGACCAGCTCGAGACATAAAATTATTCTGCCACCTAGAAAGCTTGGAATAGATTTCCTCGACCAGAGAATCGAAAATCTTGGTTTTATTTGCTCCAATGAAGAGTTGAGAACCCATGTATTTATCCGTGAAGGAAGCTTGTTTGACTTTGAGATTTCTAATTATCATTCTTTTGAATTTCGTGAGGAGTTCTTGGAAAAGAAGATATTGTATTTAGTGTAGTTCATCATCAGTCCCGACGTAGTATAGAAGATGTTCAAAATTTGTTTTAGGTTGTGAATGTTATCAAGGGATTTTCGTTCGCAGATGATTACTCGTTCACAGATGATGTAATCATCTGCGAAAAGGAAATGTTTGATAACGAGATTAGGGTTCGTTGTTGGAAAACCAACAAAAGGGACTTCTAAATGATTTGAATCTAGGAGCTTACTCAACCCTTCCATTGCAAGGGGTGAATAGAAAGGGAGATAGAGGATCACTTTTCCTAATACCCCTACTAGGGTTAAAGGTGGGTCTACCAATAATTAAGACTGTCATGGAGGAGGAAGAGATGCAAGTATGAATCATTTTAATCCATCTGGTAGAAAGGCCAGTCTATGCATGATTTCCATTAAAACTGACCATTCAAAGCGATCAAAATTTGGACATATCAACTTTGAGTCTGAAGTAGCTTTTGCACCTTTGGATTTTTTTTATATGAATGCACTCATTCCTGACTAATAATAATGTTATCTGTGATTTGTCGACCAGGAATATATGAGCTTGATATAGAGAGATAATGTTCATGAGAACAGGTTTCAGCCTAACCGTGAGAATTGTGGTAATAATTTTGTAGGTGGTATTGAAGAGACTGATATGACTATAGTCAGCAGGAGTTTGAGGGGTATTAGTTTTAGCTAATAAGAAAATGTGAGTATTGTTTGTGTTCTGAGGTAGCTCGAGGTAGATGAAAAATGCACGAACCATCTCTATGATGTCATTATTGAACGTGTCCCAGTTTAAGTGATAGAAGAAAGGGGAAAACCATTTGGGTGTGGAGCCGCATCTGCACGAAAGTGTTTGGCAGCCGTACGAATTTCTTCTTTAAAAGGGAGAACAGTGAGAGTTCTATTTTGGGAATCGGATATTGAAGGGTGAAATAAGTCTATAATCCCATTGCAGAAAAAAAGAAATAAGTCTATAATCTCTTCATGGGTGGAGGTATTACTAGAGGTAGAGATGTTCTAAAGGTGGGACGTGAATATCTTAGCAATAACCGCCTCTTTAGAAATCCATTCACCAAATTAATGGCCGAATGGATTTAGTTAAAGTAAACTAAATCATTTTAAAGAAGTGGTAAGCCATGGAAATCTTTTAATAATTAAAGCAAGATTGCTATTTAATTTTGGGTTGGTCTTTTCATAACTGATTGGCTAATTGCAAATAACTCTAGAAGCACGTCTTACTCTCTATAAACTAAAGGAGCCCACATTTGGATCTGTGGGGGCCTGTGGCCCCACGGGCCCTATGTGGGCCCACCCCTGTCACCAATGTCGTTTTTAACGGTAAAAATTCTATTAATTTTACCTCCGTTGATGGTAGTGTGGGAAAATTTGGTATTTATGTCTGCGAGAGTGATTAAATTATTCCTCGATTTCTCCTACCAAATTTGCTCTTGGTAGCGGTGCAGTTCCTCAAGCTTGTAATGGAGGGTTGTCTATTGAGACATATCTTATGTGTTCTGAAGGAGTTCGAGATTTTTGAGATCTGTTAGTCTATGTTACCAAATACAAATTTACTCCACTGAGCAAGTGATAGGCCTAAAAATAGGTCTATTCTCGCAAGTATACGGGGTCAAGTTGTAGTATTTTAGTAAATCGGGAAATCGTCCCAAGGACAAGCTATTTTATCTAAATCTCGAATTAAAACCCGCTTTCATTAATTTTGATTTGTTTTTAAGAAACTATTTTAAAAAGAAAGCAATACTAAAAGACTAATAAGAATGAAATCAAGATGAGAAGAAGAATCTAGGGTTTTCGATTTCACCACATAAATGGACTACTTAAAACATGCATTAATTAACAAATCCCTTTTCTCATGTATAACTCAAAATCTAACATAATAAACTATTTAGATTTCGGAATATATTCTTTAATAACACAATTCAAAATCAAGAATGTATGATTGACTACCATATAAAACTAATTTCCTACACTATCATTCAAGATCTAAAAGGCATATCTCATCTAATAAATCAATAAAAGCATGAAATATCTAATTATAATACATGAATGATAATAAGGTTATAGAATCAACATGAAATGACAATCAATAGGCATTGAAGCTCAAAATAAGGATTCATTGATTTATAACATATCTCAAAATAAGCCCAAATATGGGTTTCCTCTACACCCTAGATACAAAATTTAGCTACTCATGGAATCTAAAATAATATTCATTGAATTCATAAAATAAATGGAATTACAAAAGATTAATGGAAAGAAATCACCAAGAATGTTCACAATCCATACTCCTATGTATCTCCATTTTGATGTCCAATTTAAGCTCCAAGTATATCAAGAATATTGCCCAAAACTCCAAATAATAGCTTAGTAGAAGATAAAAGAAGAGAAATTTAGAAGAGAGATAGAAGAAGAAGAGATTTTAGAGAAGAAGGTAGGAGAAATTAGAAGGTTAGAAGTAGAAAGAAAATGTAGAGAATAGATGAAGGTGGTAGAGAAAGTAGAAGAAAAGAATGGGGGATTAGGGTTAGAAGATAGAAGAGGTAGAGAGAAAAGGAGGCTAAGAGAGGATAAGAAGTGGCTTAGAAATTAGGTAAGGAAGCCTTTTGAGAGGGTTGTTGAAGTCTAGGTTTTAATGGAGGAGAAAGGGACTTATTTATAGGTGGGTTTTGGTTTTGGTTGGGTTAAATGGTAAAAATGTGAAAAAGAGAGGGGTTATTTTGGGAATTAAAGGGTTAAAATAACAAAACCCTAAATTATTCAAGTGTAGTGGCGGCTAGGGTTTCCTGGGGTTAGGGTTTGGAATTCTCGGCACTAGAGTGCTTCTCGGCTAATGAATGGGCGCCCGGCAGCAGCTAGTGACCGTTAGATCTGAGGAGGCGCGGAGATGGATGGTCCAGATTAAGACGCGGGCATGGGACTACTAAACTAAATGGCAACGGACTGCACGGGATAAGTATTAATAGAGCAGATCCACAGGAGTCGTTCGATCTAGAAAACGCGGAAGGGAGAGGCTGAGATTAAAACGTGGGATTGGGCGCACGGAGTTAAGTTGCAACGGGCTACACAGAAGCATTAGATTGAGAAGGACGCTCAGCAGCCGTCGATCTGGGACACGCGGAGAAGAACGATCAAGATTAAAAGGTTGAAGTGGGGCTACCGGGTTAAGTTGCTACGGGTGCACAGGATAAGTATAAAACACGGGATGCACAGGAACCGTCCGATCTAGGACACGCGGAAGGCTACGGTCCAGATTAAGACGTGAACAAGGGACTACCGAAGCTCGCTGAGACGCGCTACACTGGATGATTCACGATGGTCCCACTTCGCTGCTTAGCGCGAACACGCGATTTAGATGCTCCGACCTCCGAACTACGACACGTGTCCCTAAGCATACCGCGGGCCAGAAACTTGCCCGAACACGTACCGAATGCTGACCAAATGTTGACCTGACTTTGACCTTGGTTTATTCCTTCGTCCGGACTCCGATTTGACTTCCGTTTTCTCCTACGGACTCGTCTCGACCTCTACTTTTCAACCACGCACTGACCTTGGCCAAATTTCCAGAATGCCCTTGACTCTAAATGACCAAAATACCCTTTATGCATCTTTTTCTCATTTTTAACCGTTTTTCACACCTAACTCTGCAAAAGACACCTAATCAAGAAAACCAACCATTTTATTACAATAAAGACTCGAAACAGACTAACTCGGCTAATTTAAACGACTCTGATGGGACATTTTCATGACCCATCAGCAAGGTTTTTTCCAAGGCCACTAAGATTGTATTAAAAATTTCCCCTTTATTAGTGGCATTGTTTTTTGACCAATAGCTCGCAATGACAAAATGACATTCGGGATGAGTCATCCATGTGCGAATGAATTTGAATGATTTGGAGATATTGTGATAAGTATTAAGAAGAATGGGAATGTGGTCAAAGCCTATCCCATCAAGATGAGTGATACGAGAGTTGGGGAAAAGGGAGTGCCAGTTATTGTTGAAGAGGGCTATGTCGAGTCTTTTCTGAATGAGAGTGCCTGAAATTGTCTAATTGACCAGGTGTAAGATGAGCCAGAATGCCCTATGTTGTGCCCAATCGGGGTTAATGTGAACAATACGGGTAATCCAAGACAAGCAATAGGAATAGTAAAGAATAATCAAGAACATCACACAGAGATTTACGTGGTTCGGTTGGTGAGACCTACTCCACGGCGACAACGGCGCGATGATTTCCACTATGATAAGCAAACAAGTTTATACAAGAGATTCGTGAGATTGTGCTACTGATATCTCCTTAGGGTTTAGTTTATATAGCCACTAAACCCTAATCCCACCGACTCTCTCTTTACAACCGACATTATACACGGATACGCTGATACTAATAACCGACATAAGCCTAGCTTCGCATTCCAGCTCTGTCTCGGAGTCCAGCTCTGTCTCGGAGTCCAGCTCTGTCTCGGAGTCCAGCTCTGTCTCGGAGTCCAGCTCTGACTCAGAGCACTGCTTTGCATACCAGCTCTGTCTCAGTAATCAGCTCCGCTAATGGGTCCAAGCTTCGGTAGGCTGTACCGGGTTCAATACCAATCCATATTCGAGTCACTTCTAACAATTCTCCACCTTGACTTGAATATGCTCCTCTTGACTTAGATCTGCCACCATCATAGCTCAGCGCCTCTCAGCCATCGTCGCTCCAGCCCTGCTAGGGCTAACATCTGGAAATCCCAATCAAGTCCAAGTAATGCTTAAACTTGAAAGTTGTAACTGCCTTGGTCAGCATATCCACTGGATTCTTTGCCGTAGAAACCTTCTTCATCGTGATCTTCCCTTCTTCAATCACGCCCTTGATAAAGTGATACCTGACGTCAATGTGTTTAGTTCTCCCGTGATACATTTGATTTTTGGTCAAATGAATAGCACTCTGGTTGTGGCAGTAGACCTCTGTCACCTCCTGCTTCAGGCCCAAATCCTGAACTAAACCACTCAGCCATATTGCCTCCTTCACTGCCTCTGTTGCTGCCATGTACTCAGCTTCCGTTGTAGACAAAGCTACCACTGACTGCAGCACTGCTCTCCAGCTAATGGCACTCCCGCAGAGTGTGAACGTATAGCCCGTAAACGACCTCTTCCTATCAAGATCCGCAGTTCCTTCCAGGTAAAATATGAATCTACAAATCCAACTACCGAACCAAAAGTGTCAGCCCTTCTATCTTAAACTAGACCAAGCTCCGCAGTTCCTTCCAGATACCGCAGTATCCATTTCACAGCCTGCCAATGACCTTTCCAGGTCTGCCCATGTATTTGCTTACTACATTAACAGCATGTGAAATATCAGGCCTTGTGCACACCATAGCATACATAATGCTACCTACTGCATTTGCATAAGGCACCCGGGACATGTACTCTGTCTCGTCATCAGTTGTTGGTGACAGTTCCTTCGAAAGCTTGAAGTGTGCTACTGCCGATGGGAGTACTGACAGGTTTTGCCTCAGTCATACCAAAACGTTCCAACACCTTCTCGATGTACGTTTTCTGAGACAATAACAGTTTCCCAGCAGATCTGTCTCTCCGTACTCAATATCTTCCTTGAGGCACCCAAGTCTTTTATCTCAAACTCACCCTTTAACTGATCTTTTAACATGTGGATTTCCGACATATCCTTGCAAGCTATCAGCATGTCATCCACATACAAGAGTAGACACACATAAGAACCATCCGATAGTTTCCTGTGGTACACACAACTATCATACCTGTTTCTACCATAACCGTTTTTTACCATAAATGTGTCGAAACGCTTATACCACTACCTAGGAGACTGTTTTAGTCCATACAAAGACTTCTTCAGCAAACATACCTTGTCTTCTTTCCTGAGAATCTCAAACCCTTCTGCCTGGCGCATATAGATTTGTTCCTCCAGCTCTCAATGTAAGAACGCAGTCGTAACATCAAGCTGCTCCAATTCCATATCATACAAAGCAACCATAGCAAGTATCACTCTAATAGAGTTATGTTTAACAACAGGAAAAAATACTTCATTGAAGTCTATCCCTTCTCGCTGTGTAAACCCCTTAGCTACTAACCGTGCTTTGTAACGTGCATCTTCCACCCCTGGGATTCCTTCCTTCTTCTTGAAAAACCCATTTGCTACCAACAATCTTCTGGCCCTTAGGCAGCTCGGCTAATTCCTAGACCTGGTTCTTCCGAAGAGACTCAATCTCTTCATTCATGGCAAGAGACCACTGTCGTGAATCATCGCTCCTCATAGCTTCTTCATAGGTGCATGGCTCACCTCCATCTATGCTTTCTCCCACACTAAGTACAAATGCAACCATATCTGCCATTCCATACCTTTCCGGTGCCCGGATGTCTCTCCTTCCCCTGTTCCTCGCAACACTGTAATGAACCAGCTCTGGTTCATCTTCCTCAGCTTGCTCCTCTACCTAAGGTCGAACCTCTACCGGAGTATCTATCTCAAACTCCACCTGTTCTCCAAGATCTTCCTGAAGGAGTTGAAGGAGATGTCCTTCGACCAAGGTGACAATGCGAACAAATTGTCGGATAGGACAATTGATGTGGAAGATCATCAAGTCCGATTGATTTAGGGATCGTAGAGTTGTAGCTAGAGACCAACTACGATCGTCGAATTACGAAGTAATTCGCGGCTAACTTCGATCGGATCCTACAACGGGTTACACATAAGAGTGACAAATTGATCTAGGATATGACTAGTGGGAGTGAGATATAATCATGGGAGTGTCCCATAAACATATCTCATAGGCCTAAAAAGGAATTAGGCAAAGATAGTACAAAAAGGCCAAAAATAGGGTTTTTGGGCCTAGACCGGTTCGGGTACTTCTAGGACTCGGATTGGGCTGAATTTTGGAGGGTTAGTTGTTGATATAATAAACATTATATCTGACAATTTTCGTGGTGTTTGGGCACCTCCTCCTTAGGGAATTGAGAAAATACCAATAGTTGCTATTTTCGACTATTTCCCTAAATCTTATTCTAAAGGGTGTTTTAGGAAACCTAAAAGGAGGTGGATTCTTATTAGGGTTCTATATAAACACTCTTAGGGCAGAGAATAAGGTGTGGAATTTCTCTCTAAGCTTTCTTACTCTACCACATCAAGTAGAGAAGAGAAAGTGAGCTAATTCCCATTACTATCAATCTAGTCAAAGAAGAAGGTGTTCTTCTTTTCCAACCACCATTGGTGTGCTAGCTATACAACAAGGTGGGAGATCAAATTGATTGCTCGTGTCCCAAGTAGAGGAGCTACACTTGAAGCTCTTGGTCTTCTTCAATCAATTCAACTAGTTCGAGGGAAAAGCGATTAAGGTAATCTACTATCTCCATTAGATTAATTACTAGTTTTGCATGTGATCCTGGGAATACTAGTGTAGACATTAGATGTCATATTTCCGCTATAAACACTAGTAGAAGGGTGTAAATCCCAACACTTCCTGCTCCACCTGTTTACCAACACTCTCCCGAGCATCTACAGGCGTTACCTTCTGAGTTACCATGGCTAACTCATCAAAAGTAACATCTCTACTTATGAGAAACTTCTTCGATTTTCCATCCGAATTCCACAACCGATAACCCTTAACTCCAGGCTCATACCCAATAAATATACATTTCTTAGCCCTCAGAAGTTTACCTTCTTTACCATGTGCATAAGCCGGACAACCAAAGATCCTCAAGTTTTCATTATTACCAGGATAACCAGACCACACCTCATTAGGAGTTTTACACTCTATAGATATACAGGGTGAAATATGCACCAGATACGCTACAGTGTCTATCTCTAATCCCACCGCCTCACCGACTCTCTCTTTACAACCAACATTATACACGGATACGTTAATACTAATAACCGACATAACCCTAGCTTCGCATTCCAGCTCTGTCTCGGAGTCCAGCTTTGCCTCAGAGCACTGCTTCGCATACCAGCTCTGTCTCAGTAATCAACTTCGCTAATGGGTTCAAGCTTCGGTAGGCTATACCGGGTTCGATACCAATCCATATTCGAGTCACTTCTAACACCCTAGGTCAATGAGTTCCAAGTTGTTTGTGATAGATTGAACTTTAGAGGAGTCGTTGAGCTTTTCACTAGCATGAAAAATGCAGTTGAGATATCCCACAATGGTTCAAGGGCCTTTCATAGATGTACTAAGGATTTTGAGCTCTAGCCAAGGACGAATTTTGTTTTTGTTGTACGGACAACTGTAAAACCCTGTGAACATGAACTGTTGGCTATTGTTGTTGCAAGCACGTCTAGTGTGAATCATATTACAATCAGAGTACATGATTTCAATTTTGAGATGGTGATTTCCATACAAAGCTAAACCACCTGCCTTATTGATGGAACAATAGTATGGATAGATTAATCTTTATTTAAAGCTAGCAATTTTTTAGGGTACCATTAACGTTTTTTTCCGATAAGAAGATGATGTCTGCCTTTTTCTGATTCATTAATTTGATAAGATGTTTGCGGTTTATGTAGTTTCTGCATCCTCTCACATTCCAAAAGAGAAGTAGGTTGTTGAAATGGTGAAAGTTTGTGTCCATAGGTGACCAGGAAACTATGACAGACAAAAAACAGATCAACAAATAGGTGTCTGGAGAGAATCGACCCAAAAGTCTAAATAGGTGTCACGTAAGTGACATTGAAACTTGGCACAAGAGAAAACGTCTGGCGTCTAAAACATACAAAGAAAATGGGTTGGCCCACACAACAACTATATGGGCACTACAACAATTGAACTAAATAGGTTGCAGAAAGATTCCGCACGGGCACAAAATAGACAAAAATGGTGTAACTAAGAGAATATACAGTCCATTAACAGATGTTGGACAAGAACCACACCAAATTGGGAACTCTCACCTAAAGAAAGAAAGGCCAGACAAAGGAAAGGAAAATAAAAAGAAACTAGGAAACTAAAACTAGGAAAGAAACAAGAGGTGAAGAGATAGAGAACATAAACACAAAGAAGAGCTAAACTGTGAATCGGATAAACCGATCAATGGAGATAGAGACTAAATCGGTTTTCGCCGAGTGATAGTAAAGAGATAAACGATTAAAGCTTGGATTGAGAATTGAATTCTCTGTGTATTTTCATTGATTACATAATAGGTATATATAGTTACATGGGTAAGCTTATCAACTAAGTTAGGATACAAAGAGATATACATAAAATCATAACTAATCTTGACTAATTCAAATTAATTCAAATAGATTCTTCTTGATCTTCTCTTGATCAGTTTCGGTGGGGACACCTTCATGTGGTCATGTGGTCGAGTGGTGTGTGACCCTTAATACTCCCCCTCAAGCTGGAGCAGGAATGGATATGATTGCCAACTTGCTAAGTATCCGTTTAAAAGCGTCAGCACCAAGAGGTTTGGTAAAGATGTCTGCTAGCTGTTCTGTGGTTCGTACAAATTGGGGAGATATCACATTTGTCTTGATCTTTTCACGAACAAAATGCAAGTCAATTTCAATATGCTTTGTACGTTCGTGGAAGACAGGGTTATCGGCAATATGAAGAGCCGCTCGATTATCGCAATGTACAGTCATTGGAGACGAATGATCAATGCCTAAATCTCTAAGTAGATATTTCAACCATTGTAGTTCACATGTGAGATTGGCGAGAGCACGATATTCGGCCTCAGCCGAGGATTTCGCAACCGTTTGTTGCTTTTTAGATTTCCAGGAAAGTGGACTAGAACCAAGCATGGTAAAATAGCCTGTGGTGGATCGTCGAGTGGTGGGACAGCCTGCCCAGTCGGAGTCACAGTATCCAGAAATATGTAGAGAACTTTTGGCGGATAGAAATATTCCATGGCCGATAGTACCTTTAAGATAGCGAAGTATACGATGAGCGGCATCAAGATGCGTAGATGTTGGAGATTGCAGGAATTGACTAAGGTTGTTCACCGCAAAGCTGATGTCAGGTCGAGTGACAGTAAGATAAAGTAATCTGCCAATCAGGCGGCGATAAACTGACGGGTCAGATAGAGGTTCACCATCAGTGGGACTGAGCCGAAGTTTTTGTTCCATTGGAAAAGCAGAGGGACGACAGGCAGTGAGTCCAGAATCCTTAATTATATCAAGGGCATATTTTCTTTGACATAAAAATATTCCTGTGGGAGATCGAGAGACCTCAATTCCTAGAAAATATTGAAGATGCCCCAGGTCTTTGAGGGAGAAAGTACGATCAAGAAATACTTTAAGGTTGGAGATGGCTGAATCGTCAGTACCGGTGATGATGATGTCATCAACGTATACAAGTACATATAGAGAAGAAGAAGGTGTATGAAGAGTAAAGAGAGAATAATCGGAGCGAGATTGACTGAATCCTTTGTTTATGAGAACAGATGAAAATTTTGAAAACCATGGACGGGATGCCTGTTTGAGACCATATAGAGATTTCTGAAGTCGACAAACTTTAGACTCCTCCTGTGTAGAAAATCCGGGGGGAAGTTTCATAAAAACCTCTTCATCAAGATCCCCTTGGAGAAATGCATTGACATCCAGTTGATGAAGTGACCATCCTTTGATGGAAGCAAGAGAGAGAAGTACTCGAACTGTGACCAACTTTGCAACTGGTGCAAATGTGTCATGAAAGTCAAGTCCCTCAATCTGAGTGTAGCCCTTTGCAACGAGGCGGGCCTTGTAACGTTCAATGGAGCCATCAGAACGAAATTTGGTTTTGAAAACCCATTTACAACCAATAGGATGTTTACCGGGAGGTAAATCAACAATCGTCCAAGTGTTGTTGGATTCCAAAGCCAAAATTTCTTTGGACATTGCGTCCCGCCAGTGAGAAGATTTGACGGCCTGAGAGTATGAAGAAGGTTCATCTGTGGAGAGGACAGAGTTTAGAAAAATTTGATGAGAAGCGGAAAAAGCGTTGATGGAAAAATAATTTGTAAGTGGATAATGGACAGAAGAATCAGTCGTAGTTTGACAAATATAGTCATTAAGACGGGATGGTGGTCGACGAACACGATGAGGCCGTGTAGTGGAGGTGATGTCGGAATGTGGTGTGGCGATAGTAGGCAAAAGGTCCATTTCCAGAGACGAAGGAGTGTCCGTATGAGATTTAGAGAGGGTGGACGGAGATGGAGTGTCTATAAGATTGTCACGGACAAGAGAATCTGTTCGTCGGGAGGCAGGCGCGGTGCCTATATGATGTCCAGAAGAGACGGAATGTGGTGGAGTGCTTATAAAATCGTCACTTGAAGAAGTGGACAAAAGAGATCGGTGGACAGGATGTGAGGGAATGGAGGTGCCTGTGGAATTTGTTGTAGTTGGGACAGTGGCTGAAGGCAAATATTCAAATGAACCATTGTCAAGGATTGAAACAAACGGGTGATAATCATCCGAACGTGGAATGGTCGAAGAGGGAAATGTGAGAAATCGATTCTCGTGGAATAATACATCGCGTGAGGTGATGATTTTGCGAGAGGATAATTCATAGACTCGGTATCCTTTTTGACCATTTGGATAACCGACGAAAATGCCCATTGAAGCTCGTGAATCGAGTTTTGTCGTGAGTTGAGAAATGGGACGACGAACATAACAAATACACCCAAAAACTCGTAAATGAGATAGTGTTGGTGGGGATCCGATTAATTTTTCGTGAGGTGAAAGTCCATGTAATATGGGAGTAGGAAGCTTGTTGATTAAGTAGACCGCCGTTAGTACACATTCACCCCAAAAGGAAATGGGTAGTCGGGCTTGTAGACGAAGAGAACGGGCAACCTCCAAAATATGACGATGTTTTCTCTCAACAACGCCGTTTTGTTGAGGAGTATAAGGACAACTCGTTTGGTGTGTTATGTCGTTGGATTGAAACCAATTTTGAAGATCTTTGTTTAAGAACTCTGTTCCATTAGCGGAGCGAAATGTTTGGATTTGAGGAACCTTAATGGTACCTTGTCCCGTGTTTAAATGAGAAATTGTTGTCTGAAATTGGTTCGTTACATAGTTGGAAAAATTGATAACGTGTTTTGTAGTATCCGATTTTTTTGACAAAAGGAAAATCCACGTGGTACGAGAGAAGTCATCAACCATAGTAAGAAAGTATCGACAACCGGAATGAGATGGGACGGAAAATGGTCCCCATAAATCAACGTGTAAAAGTTGAAAAGGTCGAGAAGATGTAGAAGTACTAAAAGAAAACGGTAGACGCGTTTGCTTGGACAATGGGCAAATATCGCATGGCGTTTTATTAATAATAATAGACTTCATACATGGAACATTCGAAACTAAATACTTGAATCTAGAAATAGATGGATGGCCAAATCACCAATGCCATAGGTTAAAAGATTCATTATTATTTGACCTAGGACTAGAAAAAACAGAAAAACAAATGGCCGGATCCATGCGAAGAAGATAGAGCCCATCATCGAGTTTACCAAGTCCAAACGTTGTCTTCGTTACGGGGTCCTGAAAAATACATGTCCCGGAATCAAAAATTACTAAACATTGAAGTGATTTAGTAAGTACAGAGACGGAGATTAGATTTACCCGGAAATCTGGAATATGTAAAACATTATGAATAGAAAATGAATTAGTAAACATAATAGATCCTATGTGGAGTACTCTAATACGAGTTCCATAGGGTAATCTCACAAAATAATTGGGCGGAGCAATTCTAAAAGATGAAAACCGAGAGAGGGAGCATCAAATATGCTTGGCTGCTCCTGAGTCAATGATCCAAGGTATAGATGATAGAGAAGTACCTGTTAATTGATCGGGTGAACCGGTGGTGTGAGCAATTGGAACAGTGGTGCCTACAGAATTTTGTTGCTGATCCAGTAAGTGAATAAGACCTTGGTACTGTTCCTGAGTAAGGGAAGTGGCTGCTGGAGGCACCTCTGTGCCAATGGAGGGTGCTGATAAAGTGGCAGCAAGTGGAGATGACCGTGGACGTGCACGAACTTGATGATTGGAAGGTGGATATCCATGTAGCTGATAACAAGTCACCTTCATGTGTCCATGACATTTACAATATTCACAAAATGGACGTGCTCGCTTTTGTCGTGGACGATCCCCACGGTCTGACCGAAAGTGATCATGATTGGGAACGGCTAAAGCCGCAGCCTCGGACCCATTATTAGTATCTGCCATGATACTTTGTTGAATCTCTTCTTGTTTTACAAGAGAGTGAATACGCAAGATAGAGGGAAATGGACCATGAGGAGGATTTGGCTTCGAATAGCCGAGAAGCGATCATTGAGACCTTGCAAAAACTCCATGGCTCGTTCTTGATTTGTACGGTCAATGAGCGACTTACCGTGACCACAAATACAAGTATCAACGACCATGAGTGATTGGAGTTCGTCTTGAAGCGACTTGAGACTAGTGAAGTAAGATGAAACATCTAACCCATCTTGTTTGAGAGACGAAATGGCTCGTTTCAATTGGTAAACCTTCGGAGCATTGGTTTGAAAGAACCTATCATGTAGGTTGCGCCAAATGTCCGAAGCATTGTCATCATATAGTATGGAAGATCAGATATCCGGAGCGACGGAGTTGATAATCCAACTTCCAACGAGGTCATTACACCTCTCCCATGAATGAAGCTCGGATGGATTGGATGGTTTAGCGATTGAACCATCCACGAAACCGAGCTTGTCCCTGGCGTGAAGAGCCATTTTCATGGCCCTAGCCCAAGAAGCATAATTGTCTCCTGATAAGAGAGGAGTAATGAGGACTTTGAAGGTGAGTCAGAGTGGTGGACGTCGAACAAGGAAGATACCCGTGGTGGTGAGTCAGGTGTGTAGTCGGATGATTGATCAGGGGAAGCCATGAGAGAAAAAAAATTCAAAAACTTGAATGTGATATAAATGGAGGGAAGGTTTAAAGGATCGAAAAGCTCTTATACCATGTGAATCGGATAAACCGATCAATGGAGATAGAGACTAAATCGGTTTAGCCGAGTGATAGTAAAGAGATAAACGATTAAAGCTTGGATTGAGAATTGAATTCTCTGTGTGTTTTCATTGATTACATAATAGGTATTTACAGTTACATGGATAAGCTTATCAACTAAGTTAGGATACAAAGAGATATACATAAAATCATAACTAATCTTGACTAATTCAAATTAATTCAAATAAATTCTTCTTGATCTTCTCTTGATCAGTTTCGGTGGGGACACCTTCATGTGGTCATGTGGTCGAGTGGTGTGTGACCCTTAATAAAAACAAGAAGGGAAGAAAGGACTCCGAAGGAGAGAAAGACAACAATGAAGAAGCCTTCTAGCTTAAAACTAAAAGGGACAAGAAGCAAAAAGAGAAAAGGGCAAAAAACTAATTCTAAGCTACCGGAAGCAATAAAAAAGGACAAAAGAAAGCTAAAACAAGAAAACAAAAGAAACACTTATAACAACTAGAAATTTAAATGCAAGTAGAAGTAGAAACAGCCAATAATTTAACCAAGTGCAAGTACAATAGATCTCTCAGTCCCTTGATACAATTGATAATAACAAAAGAGTTAGCTAAATAACCAAGTGTGCTAACAGGACAGTCTAAGTATTTGGAATAACCAATACTACCACCTTCTTTCAACTGTAAATGAAAAAGACTGAGACCAAACAAAAGCTTGAAGCTATATTACCTTCCAACTTGCAACTAGTAAGAACAAACTAACTATTAAGACTGACTATAACAAAAGAAGCCAATCAGTAGCAACGAGAAATATACACACACAAAAGAAGTGAACTAATAAACCAGATAAGTTTTCAGACTTCATTAGGCTCCCGATCTTCATCCTCTACCTCTTGGTTCACATTGAGCATTTAAGGGTCAGGGGGTAAGATTGAGTCAGTATATAAGGCAAGAGCTGACAGGTTGAGGATTAGAAAATTTTCTATCTTTGGTTGAGATTGAGCACTGCTTTTATCCAAAGTGAGGTTGTTGTTGGAGTGAAATATTTCCTTGAACTTTTTGGACAGAGAGATGCTACCATCAGGGAAACTGTTTCTAGATTCTGAGCTACTAAAATCCACCTCCATTCTTTTACCTCCGAGGAGAAGATTAGATGGGGAGGGGAGTCACCCCATGCATATTGGCTAGGGCTAGAGTTAGTTTTGGAGTTGGGGATACTTTATAGGACTGAGATTTCCTCTTGGATATGAGAAATGCATGGAACAATGGAGTGATCCATGATTCGACATATTTTACATGTGGCTCCTGAGAATTTCATATAACTAAGGGTTTTTTTCATAGGTGGGAAAATCGCTTTTCGTACGAAAATCAATCTCCACTGTTTGATAAGGCCAGAAAGATTAGAAAATCATTTTCCATTAGGAAAAAAGGTTGAAAACAAACCTAAAAGATTTTACCAACAAAAAGGTGGTAAAACTGTTTCCTTACTCAATCCCAAAAGCACGTTCTCTCTCCTCAGATTTGTCCTCACGTTCATCTAACTTCTCCATTACTCTCTCTCTCTTTTCGTAATGCTCTTTTCTCTCTCAAAAACACATTGAAGCAAAGAAATTGAGCAAAGCAATTAACCAATTAAGAAAGTTAATTAACCAATAAAGTAAGGGAATTAACCAATAAAGCAAGATCTGAACACAAGTGAACACCTTGGGATATATTGAAGATAACCCAAACAACTCAAGAACAAAGTAAAGCAATAAAACAAGATTCGACCTCCATCATTCTCTTTCTCGATCTCACTCTACCTCTCACTAGATCTGAACACAATGAACACCTCGATTTGAACACATTGAACACCTAGATCGGAACATTGTAAACACCGCGGTCTCCATCGTTCTCCTTCTCGATCTTACATAGTGACCCATTAACACAATGAACACTTTGATTTTAATAGTCCTCTTTCCAATCTCACTCTACCTCTGGCTATGTCTGAATCGGCGTTTCGCCCAAATCTGGAGGTTCCTTGCCTCCCATTAAGATTTTCTATTGGCGCCCTGAGATATTGCTACCGACACCCCCTTTAGGTTTAAAATAAGACGCCAACAACAATAGTGCGTGGTGCCTCTAGAAATTTACCTCAAATTCTCACATACCTGCCAAACAATAGAAAACGTAATCTGATAGAAAAAAAACTTAATTCTCTTTCCTATCGGGAAAAAATGTTTTCACACCAAACATTTTCACACGTATCAAACGGACCCTAAAGTTAGTCTCTTTTCCACCGTCCGAGAAAATAGAGTTGACTACAACATGGAACAATGTAGTTGGTGAAGTTTAGATTTCAACAAAACAAAAACTGATAATACGAATAAGGGTGACTATCTTTTTGGATAGCATCCTTAATACAATGTGGTGGGTTATTAACTTATTTCCCACTTCAACTGATAATACGAATAAGTTTGAGTCAAAGAATGAATCCCACTTCAACTTTAGCCACAGTCAATTCGAACATTCTCAACTGATGCATTTTAAAATTGGAAAAGCCTTAGGAGCGTTAATTTGAAAATATCGATCATATAAATCTCGCCAAATATTGGCGGCATTGTCAGCGTAGAGAATTGAAGCCCGAATATCTGGAGTAGGGTTGTGTTGGGGGTCGTGCGAGCAAGGCGCTCGCACGCTCGCACTAAGCCCGCACCTTTAAGGGCCCATTTTCAATAAGGTCTCTGATGTTGCATATATATATATATATAAAGATACAATTACAAAGACCTAACATCTCTTTGCTTAGTTGGTCAAGAGTGTTTAAGTCCATCCCTGAGGCGTAATGACTACTCACATGCCCTGCAAAATTTTTTTGTGATGTTGATGGTGTTATTGCCAAATGAAACTTTATTTCTGTTTCGTTACACTTTTTCTTGACCAACTTGTTATTTGGGTGCATTTCTTTCCTCTTTTGAAGTGTTTTTAGGGAATAGTTTGAAAACATGTAAATATATATATATATATATATATATATTGATGCAGGGGCACCCGGCGTGGAGACTATTTCCATGACCGGACCCGGTCATGGACCAACCGGCCAGAGAGAGTAGAGTTAGGAAGTCCTTATTTTAGTATGATTATTAAATAATTTAGGTTTAGGAAATTATGCTATTTTAATATTTCCAATAATTGGAAAGGTCCAGTTGAGTCTAGTTATTTAGGCAGTTGCAGTATTTAATTATTTAGGAAGTCTAATTCAAGTCTATCTAGGAAAGTCCAGAATCCTATAAAAGGATATCTAGTTTGTCTATTATTCGCAGATTGAGAGAAAAACCCCATTGAAGTTTTAATAAAGTTGAGTATTTAGAGTTATTTGATCTTTATTTTCATTGTTCTTATTTAGTTATTCATCTCTTTTAATTCCGCTGCGTTTCTACATCAAGTGGTATCAGAGCCATAATTTTTTTTTTCTTCCTTCATCACTTTGATCATCATGGTTAATACTACTATCTCTACTACACCAACCAAGGAGAAAACACCAACTTTCTCCTCTGAATGGGACAACATTAAAGAAGGGCTATCTGCAGGTAAAAAGTTGGAAGAAGGTTTCAATGAGTACAAGAAGGAAACAACAGAAAAATTCGATAAAATCGATCAACGATTCAATCAACTCAATGACTCCATCAACATCATCTCCAAACAACTAGAAGGTATGTGTAAAAACCAAATTCCACCTCCCACCACTATCACACATCAACAACCCCCACAACTATCGACTACCACCAACACCACCCGGTTTCCACCTCTCGGTTTTCCTTCCGAGCCCACGACACCACTATTCGGTCACACCATTAGCAACCCTCCACCGGTTATCACACCACCCTTCATCACCTCCTATTCACCAAACACACCTTTTCAAACACCTACGTACCCCCCCTATACCCACACGTCAACACCACCATCGTTCTCCTTCCCCGAGCCAACTACAACATCACATCGACCACCACACGAAAGCCACTTCTCGGCCGACCACCACCTCCTCACCAACCTCCAAACCAACAACCGAAACATCACCAACCAAGCCCAACCGATCGCCCCTTTAGGAACCATTACAACCTACCAAGAACCCCGTCTTCTTTACCCGTATACCCGATTTCCTTCAATCCCTCCCAACCAAACCGAAACCCACTCACCATACCAACACCATCACACCCACCACAACCTCCATACCGAAACACGATACACCCCCACGGTTCTTGATCAAGTTACACCACCTCTACAACACCGCCGTCCACATGAAACCGAGACAACCATCAACCTCCCTCTCCAACCCGACAACACCACAAACCCACGTCACCGAGACCAACCCCACCCATTAAACCGAAATCGAGAACACAACTTCACCCATTCCCAAACCCGAGACCCTACCACTCCTATCAACCGTCTAATCAACCTACCACAACGACCCCCCTTGGTAGTCCAAAGCACTCAAACCGAACCCCCCACTCCACCAACCGACACCGACTGTCCAAACCCTAGTTCATCGTACCGTATTCGGATGGAAGTACCTTCATATGATGGTTCGATAAATATTGAAGATTTCTTGGACTACGTCTCTAGACTTGAGATTTTTTTGATGTTATGCAAGTTGAAGGTCCTGAACAGGTACGTTGTGTAACTGGTTATTTATCTAAAACTGCTCTTACTTGGTGGAAACAGGAAGCTGAAAATCGTCGTTTATTAAACCTACCTCCTATTTCTTCTTGGTTAG
Source organism: Eschscholzia californica (assembly GCF_041429995.1). Classification (NCBI taxonomy): domain Eukaryota; kingdom Viridiplantae; phylum Streptophyta; class Magnoliopsida; order Ranunculales; family Papaveraceae; genus Eschscholzia; species Eschscholzia californica. The sequence goes on from NW_028238309.1 coordinate 21,220,370, forward strand.
AATTGAAACCATTAATGTTCTCCCGTTTCCTCCCTCCGGATTATGAGAACCAACTATGTGTTGATTATTTACGTTGCCGGCAAGGAAGACGTTCCGTTGAGGAATATGCTTCGGAATTCCAAAGACTAATTACAAGACTTAATCTCCCAGATTCAGAGTCAATGAAAGTAGAAAAATTCAAGGACGGACTTCGTAATGATATTAAAGATTTGGTTAATTTGAGAGCTTTTAATTCGGTTTCTGAATGTATTAGTGTAGCTCGGTCTTTTGAATCAGATTCACGTTCCATTTTCCGAGGACACAGTACGAGAAGTCAAGCAGTTCGAACTCTACCGGATGACTTAGATCAATCAAAACAGGCGGAGGACGGTACTAAATCACTAACAGAAAATCCTTATAAAAAACCTCCACCAGTTAAGTGTTATCGTTGTTTTGAAACAGGCCACTATTCTAATGCTTGCCCCTCTCGCGGTAAAGCAAATATTGTGGAAAAGAAATCAGATTCAGATTCAGATGAAGATCAATTGGAACGAATTAACACTATTCCAGACAACGGTGATCGGGTTATGTTACTCACTCGGAGAGTTCTTTTCACACCTTTCAGGAGGAATTTATCTCAACGAAAGAATTTGTTCGTTACACGGGGAACAGTACTGAATAAAGTGTGTACTATTGTGATTGACAATGGTTGTGTAGAGAATTTAATTTCTACAAAGCTGGTCAATTTCTTGGGTATTCCTACAATGATTAAATCAAACCCGTATAAAACCGCTTGGATTCAGTCGGGTACTACTACACGGGTTGATCACATGTGTACTATTAATCTTTCTATTGGTTCTTCTTATTTGTCTACAGTTAATTGTGATGTCACCGATATGGATTTATGCCACATCATATTAGGACGACCATGGCAATCTGATGTTGATGACACTTACCGTGGTCGTTTGAATGTTTATGAATTTCCATGGAAGAAGAAGATCGTGACGTTATTGCCAATTGAAGATGGATCGGAGGAACTACATTCTCTTCACAAACGGTTCGGGACGAACCTCTTGAGGAAAGGGGATGCTGATGCAGGGGCACCCGGCGTGGAGACTATTTCCATGACCGGGTCCGGTCATGGACCAACCGGCCAGAGAGAGTAGAGTTAGGAAGTCCTTATTTTAGTATGATTATTAAATAATTTAGGTTTAGGAAATTATGCTATTTTAATATTTCCAATAATTGGAAAGGTCCAGTTGAGTCTAATTATTTAGGCAGTTGCATTATTTAATTATTTAGGAAGTCTAATTCAAGTCTATCTAGGAAAGTCCAGAATCCTATAAAAGGATATCTAGTTTGTCTATTATTCGCAGATTAAGAGAAAAACCCCATTGAAGTTTTAATAAAGTTGAGTATTTAGAGTTATTTGATCTTTATTTTCATTGTTCTTATTTAGTTATTCATCTCTTTTAATTCCGCTGCGTTTCTACATCATATATATATATATATATATATATATATATATATATTATATAAAACACAATGGTGTTTTTTGAGGTGGACCGTAGATTTATGTTTGGATATTCACGTCCGTCCGATATTGATCAAGAATTTTCTAATCTAACCACTAAAATTGAATTTCAAACCCACTAAAACAGAAATTCCTTAATTCTCTCCCACCTTTTCGATAACAACCCACAAAAAACCACGACATTCCACAACCAAATTTGAATTTCAATCCCACTAAAACAGAAGTTCCTTAATTTTCTCCCATTTTTTTTTATAACTACCCACAAAAAAACCAAAACTACCTAACATGCATATAGAAATTTTCGTGCCCATAAGGCACGGGCTATACCCTAGTATATATATGTGAAAATTATGATACAAATGGTACCATATTCAAGAACTCGCCTTTAGATCCTAAACTATACTTTGTACAAAGAAACAATACCTTTTTATAAAGAAATTATACCTGGTTCAGTTTTCGCTTGCAATTTTTTTTATTCTTGAAAAGGCCCATATTAAAATTTCGCACGGGCCCCATAAATTCTAAGCCACGACCCCGATCTGGAGTAAATGAGTTAATGGTCCAGCTTTAGGATATATTCCCTCGGTCTGAAGGAATGGTATCCTTCCGAAAGGAATGTCCTTCGATCAAGATGTCAATGCGTACGATTTGGCGAATAAAATCTTGATGACCTCACTTGGAAGATCATCTAGTCCGGTCGAATTAGGGGTCGTAATGCTTAGCTAGAAGCCCCTTACGATCGTCGGATAACTTCGGTAATCCGCGGCTAACATACACCGGATCCTACAAGGGTTACACATAAGAGTGATGGTTTGAACAGAGAGAATTGACTAGTGGGAGATTGACAAATAGGTGGATTGGGTCCATTATTAGTAAGTCCAAGTAGTTCGGAGGAGTCCGAACACATACACATACACCTACATCTGGGCCCGAAAGGGAGACCGGGGAAGGCTTTAAGGGGGTCGGCCATGTGATGGCCAACCTAAGCAAGGGGTTGGCCATCTCATGGTCGGTTAGTGCCTAAGTGGGCCGGCCAAGGAAGCCCATAAAGGGGTTATGTTGGCCGGTCACACTAAAGGAACCCTAAAAGGATATTTTGGGAAATACCTTCTAATTGAGTCTTTATGAATCCTAGTTTGGGTCAAACACCTAATCTAGGGTTTCTATATAAGAACCAAATTAGACCACCTAAAAAAAACCAAAGACAAGCCAACTAAAAAGCAATTCAATGTATATTTCTCAGAGAGATAGAGAGAGTTGTCTGGGAGAGAAAGAGAGTTTCTCTTAATTATCTAGTCAAGAAGAAGGAGTTCTTCATCTCAACCTTCAAGAAGGTCCTAACTGACTCGAAGGAGGGAGTTCAAGTCATACAATCGGTGTCTCAAGTAGAGGAGCTACAATTGGAGCTCTTATCTTCCGAATACTGGTCGGGATTTAGTTCGTGGGAAAGTGATTAAGGTAATCATCTGTCCAATTCTAGTTCATTGATATGTTCACATATAGATCCTTGACAACCAGTGTTAATCATATGATGATTGATATTCCGCTTACAACATTAGGTAGTATCATAAGCATGATAATAGATAGATAGATAGATAGATAGATAGATAGATACAAAACCTTACACCAGCTTGCCACTAAATCATGACACCTTTCCCAAGAGTGTAAGTCAGCAAGAGATCATGGTTTTGCAATGCTTCCATCGATAAAATCTAGTTTGTCTTTGGCTCGCATGGCCATCTTCATACCACGAGACTAGGAGACATAGTATCTCTCGTAAGAAATGGTGTGATTAACACCATAGTGAGAGAATCCGAATGGTAGGCATCGAAAAGAGATGAAGCTTGTGGGTGGGGAGGTGCGGTGTTTTCCGAGGATAGATCATAGATCTCAGGTGGAAGTCATGATTGAATGAAAATATCAAGAGAAGAAAAATAGTAACAGGCTCTTATACCATGTAAAATTATCACCCGAGTAACTTGATGAGGTGAAGATGCAATACCAATCCAGCCGAGTTCGCAGGGTTAGCCTATGAATCGGCCATTAGAGCGGTCGTGTACCCGCTTTCGCATCTATATTGTACTCAAAGGAAATTGGTGTAGTCCATGAAGTTTACATTTCAACAAAACAAAAACTGATAATACTAATAGGGTTGACTATCTTTTTTTTTTTTTTTTTGTTGAAATATTGTTAAGTTTGAGTCAAATAATGAACTCTACTTTAGCCGCAGTTAATTCCAACATTCTCAACTCCTGCATTTTAAAATTGACATTCCTACTTTTCAACAACTTCCCACTAGACCAACCAAACAATCAAATAAATTTTTGGACTTTCTTCACTATACATTTTGAACTTCCTTGTGTTCAAGACATTTTGGGTAATCTGAAGGTTTTTTATTTCAGTAAAAGGGTTTTGTTCATCAGAATCCTAAATTATTATTATTATTATTATTATTTTGGATTTTGTTGCATGAAATGACCGACTTTCAGATTCCCAATGAATACAACCAGACAGGTTATAGAGATTAGAATATTGTAATCTATAAGAACTCATGTTTCTGTTTCCATGTTTTCATATCTTTGTGATTTTTTCCTCTACCCATGTGCAAAAAGTCATAAATTAATGTTAAACTAGTTCAAAGATCTAGATAGTTCCATTATTTCATTAAAATAGGTTTTAATTAACTGTGTTTGATCTGTTTTAAATGTACTTAATGAGCTAATGTTAAGTTAATTTATGAGATACAAGTCTGAAATCTAAACAAGAAAGTTTGCTTCTATGAAAATGATGAAATTTTGGCTGAAAACAAGTAATGATAGATGCTTATAGTGTGTTCAAGAGTTGAGATTCAATATGGATACTAGTGGAGTCACTCTTATGAAAGGCGAAAATGGAGAGATCTTGATGAAGGAAAAAAGAGAAGGTGAAGTAGTTTTAACTGTGTCAAGTGAAGAATCTATGAAACAGAATGATAGTAAAGATCCAACTTCAAGCTATACTTCGAAAGAATCGGAAGCTTCGATTCCACCTAGAATGTCGAAAGATTCAATTGGAGAGTTAGATACTCTCAAATCAAAAGTTCAAATGTCTACATTTATGAACTGTCCTTCTCCTGAGATTGGATCAATGGCTAAAGTCATATCGAGTCCTCGTAGACCTCCAAGAGTACCAGACAATGTAACTCCCCGAAGAGCGCTAGCAAGGTCGGCATTTTCCAAGCCAAAATCTAGATTTGTTGAGCCCATAGTGCCAACAACACCAGATTCGGGTGATCGAACTTCAAGTTCGCCTTTTAGGAACTCGCCTAACAATAGATTTTCTGCTCATACTCCAAGAGCAGGTAATAAAACAGCACCGGTTACTCCAAAAACTCCTTTTCTATCATCGCCGGGAGGAGAGGAAGAAGATGAAGAACTCTATAAAACAGAAGATGCTGTAGAAAGGGCAAATTCGCGTAAGTGGATTAAAATTAGAACTTGTATTGAATGGATTTTATTGATTAGTATTACAGGGTGTTTAATAAGTAGTTTAACTCTTCATGAATTGCAATATTCAATGATTTGGGGATTGCATCTTTGGAAATGGTGTGTTATGGTAATGGTAATTGTTTGTGGTCGATTGGTTACAGCATGGATTATCCATGTTTTGGTTTTCTTGATTGAAAGAAACTTCTTGTTGAGGAAGAAGGTTTTATATTTTGTTTATGGGTTGAAGAATTGTGTACAAGTTTGCATTTGGTTGAGCCTAGTTTTATTGACATGGCTTTTGTTGTTCAATCGTGGGGTTAAGCGATCTAAAAACACTACCTGGTTTCTAAACTTTGTTTCAAGATGCCTACTTGCTTTCCTTATTGGGGCAGTTATGTGGTTGGTAAAGACTTTATTGGTCAAGATTTTAGCTGGTTCTTTCCACGTTAATACGTTTTTTGATAGGATTCAAGAATCGATCTTTCATCAATATGTTCTTCAAGCTCTATCTGGACCTCCAATGATGGAGTTAGCAGAGAAGATTGGAAGTGCTAGGAGTATGGGGCAATTGAGCTTCAGAAGTACGAAAACAGTGAAGGGAGGGGAAGCCCAAGATGTGATTGATGTGAATAAACTCAAAAGGATGAAGCAAGAGAAGGTTTCTGCTTGGACAATGAAAGGATTAGTAAACGTTATAAGAAATTCTGGTCTATCGACAATCTCTAGTACAATTGATCATATTTATCACGAGGATGGTGACCAGAAAGATAAGGAGATAAATAGTGAATGGGAAGCGAATGCTGCAGCTTATCGGATTTTCAAGAACGTATCAAAGCCTACTACCAAGTGAGGACATGTTTAAGCACTTACATTCTGTGACAAGTAATGTAGCATTTTCATGCGTTTTTATTTATTAGTCTAATTGTTGTTCTTTTCGGGTTTAGGTACATTGACGAGGAGGACCTTCTCAGATTTTTGACTAAGGAGGAGGTAGATAATGTTCTTCCACTATTCGAAGGGGCTGTAGAGACAGGAAAAATCAAGAAATCAGCATTGAAACGCTGGGTGGTAATAAAACCTATTTCCTTATGAGCGTTTTCATTTTTCGCATCTTATATGTAGGCTCTCAGTAGCAATCTGCTGCATTTAGTTCTCAGACCTGATTCTTCTAGCCACATATTGGTTAGGTGAATGTAGCTCCAAAGAGCAATCATCTTCCAATAATATTTTCATGAAACTTTAGACGCAGTCACAATGTATCAGGAGACTTGACCCTGTTTTCCCTCTGGGTTTATTCAAGGGCGATCATTTTGCCGAACTATATTTTTTCTTAGTATGAAGTTGCGTTGGCTTTGCTGCCATTTGTCGACGCTCTCCCATCATTTTGTACAACTAAGAGCACGAAAGTGCATTAAATTCTAGTTCAAGTTTCAAATTTTATGCATATTCTTGTATGCAGGTAAAGGTCTACCTCGAAAGGAAGTCGCTTGCACATTCCTTAAATGACACGAAAACGGCAGTGAAGCAGTTGAATAAACTAGTCTCCGGTGCTATGATTGTTGCAATTATTATCGTAATGCTCCTTACTATGGGCTTCTTAACAACGAAAATACTTGTTTTAATGTCCTCGCAAATGCTACTGGTTGTATTCATGTTTGGGAATACTGCAAAGACTGTGTTCGAAGCTATCGTTTTCGTATTTGTGATGCATCCATTTGATGTCGGTGACCGTTGTGTTGTTGATGGAGTTCAGGTAATTCTATCCAAAGTATCTTAGAGTTTTTATTATTAAAGATATTAGTTTAATTAGGTATTAACTCTGTCTACTATATAACCAACCTTATTGCAGTTGATTGTTGAAGAGATGAACATTTTGACGACTGTCTTTCTTAGATACGACAATGAAAAAATATACTACCCAAACTCGGCATTGTCAAACAAACCCATAAGCAACTTCTACAGAAGCCCAAACATGGGAGACTCAATCGAGTTCGCTATTGATGTTTCAACTACCGTAGAAAAGGTCGGAGCTTTGAAAGCAAGAGTAAAAGGGTAAGTTATTTATCTACCATTTATGTATTGTTAATTACACGACAAGAATTAGCTCTTAAGCCTCTTATGACATTAACTAAGACACTTGTGCCTTTTTAAACAAATTTTAAGATCATTTCGGTGTCAATCCAGACAACGAAACGCGAATATCAATATCATACATTGAGTTTCGTCTTAATATTGTCGGAACTTGTTCATCGTTTATCTTTGGCTATAACTTATCTTTAGTGTTCAAATTGATTCCTTATACTCCATATGGATTAATAGTTTTGTTTTTTGGTGGATTCATTCAGGTATATAGATGGCAAACCTATGCACTGGCAATCTAACCATAGTGTGGTGGTGAAGGAGATTGAGAATGTAAACAAGATGAAAATGGCTTTATTTGTTACTCACACCATGAATCATCAAAACATGGTAGAAAAAAACAGTCGACGAACTGAACTAGTCCTCGAGTTAAAGAAGATCTTTGAAGATTTATCTATTAAATATCATCTTCTGCCTCAAGAAGTTCACATTAACTATATCGGTTCGGCACCACCAACGTTTAGATCTTGATGATATTAACTTCCCTCAAGTAATTCCTTCTGCTGTGATCTCTCTTATCAAGTTAATATGTTTATGCCTTCATATTATATGGTAGAGGATTTTGCTATTATCATTTTTTTAAACTCAAGTTGTCAAGAAATTTAGCACAATATGGAGATGATTGTTAAATAAGTATTTTGTAACTTTTGTCATTCACTATTTATTGATAAGGAAACAATTGAGTTTATTATCAACTATAGTTTCTAAGTAAAGATTCAAAGTCGCAACTTTTCTAGTACAAGTTCGATTTTTTCATTGATAGAATATATTTGCAGGAAAATTAGATAGAAGACTAAACTCATGTTGGTTTGTTAGAATTGGGTTCTCTGTGCAAATCTATACAACGCAAGTGCTGAATATGTGCAAATTGTACCAAGTCACCAAGTCTAACAAGCCTTATTAGGGAGATGAGACCTTACAAAATTTGTTGGATCTTTTTTAACAAAGGAATAGGGAGTTTTCGCTTATGTTATTAGCTTTGAAGGCTCTTCCTCGTTTCCTACTTTTCACGATTCTACATTGGTGAAAACGTGAAAGAAAAGTGGGAAGGAACAAGAAATTCCAGGCAAACTCTAGGCAAAAATCCAATGTCGAAATACTAGGGAAGGTCGAAAATGATTGGGGGACACCCTAGTGTACTACCTGGCACACTATGTAGCTGAGTTGGCTAATAAAACAAGGGTTATCTTGTTTTTCAGAGTCTTTTCGACCGTGAAAGGACTAATATACCCCTTATCCTATAAGGGGTGTACACCAGAGAGTTTATCAGGGAGTCCCTCTATCAGCATTGTTGAATGTTCTGTAGACTGTAGGCTTTGTTATTTGCCCAACCATAGGAAGACAAGGAGAGTTTTGTTTTCAGTTGTGGATAACCTTATCCTACCGATACCGGATGGAGAAGCATCCAAGTAGGAAAAAAGAAAGATGACATGGCATCTGAAATCTGAAATTCTCATCTCCATTCAGCATGGCTTCAATATTTGCACCAATTTTGTACCTCTCACCATTGCTAAACTCTCATTCATAACAAAAAAGATTCCTCAACCAAGCACCAAACTTAGAAACCACCCAAACCTTAGCTCTAGACTCTAGTGTTGTCTTAGAAATGGCATCCTCCACCTCAGCTGCTGTCTTAATGGCTACACCATTAACCTCAGCAAACCAGAAGAAAATTCTTGGTTCCTCCTCTTTCTTGAAGTCATTGCCCATTACTAATCCATCAAGGGCAGCTCAACCAATAACTTCCTCATCTAAAGTCAACTCGAGGATTCAAGTGAAGGCGTCTTTGAAAGAAAAGGCAGTCGCTGGGATGACAGCAGCTGCAACGACAGCTTACATGGTAATACCAGAAGTGGCGGAGGCAGCTGGTTCTGGTGTTTCTCCATCTTTGAAGAACTTCTTGTTGAGCATTGTAGCCGGTGGTGTTGTACTTGGTGCTATTATTGGTGCCATTATTGGTGTCTCTAACTTCGATCCTGTCAAGCGAAACTAAAATTATTATTTTTCGTTTTCTTAACTATCAACTCTCTCGAAGCTGATATTGTAATTATTATTCATCATCTTCTTAAATATTAACTCTCTCTCTCTTTCCCAACTCTATATAACTACATATGCGTATGATGTCAATTGTTGAATACTATTAAAGAAAGAAATGTCTCTGTACCCTCTCCAGCTTGCCAGCTTGTGAACTATTACTAATGGCCTTGCCTTTCTCAACTGAGTACCAAGAATTTAGTTTCGCTAACAAATTCTACAGCAATTGATTTTGCAAGAGCCGACCTATGGGTCCTTAATAGCAAGATACCTCGCCCAGAATCTAGCCCTTCATTAGGTCTCCTGAAGCCTATAGAGCCTCGTTCATTTGTAACCGTCTCAAGTAGGGTAACGGAAAAGTTCGCATTCCTTTTCAGAACAGCAAATTTGAAAGGGAACACACCATGCTGGCATGGCCAGAGCGAGTCGCTGTTCCCAGGCCAGCACAGACCCCTATAGGTAGGGGTGGGAATCGGTCCGGACCGGTCGGTATCGGACTCTAACTTCATCGAACCGGTCGACTCGGACATAAACTGTTGGTGACCACCTATTTACTCGGGCGGACTCGGACGGTCACTCTCGAGAATTCTTTGTCCATTGACCGTCCAAGACCGTTTATTTTACCGGTCCAGTCGGACACCGGACGGTCTCGGTCCGGACTTTCCAATAAATTTACTTAATTCAAAACTTTATTTTTATTACCACAAACAAAATTACTTACAAATGAAGATGTTTAGCCAAGAAATCAAAAATAAATATAAAAAAGAAAAAACACAGTGGATCATCATTTGACAAGATATAATTAAGCCATGCACTAATGTTTGGTCTTCCAGAGGACTATATGGCTATAGCCAACGATCATCATATATTCATATGTCTATAAAATTCAACGGTCAACTTCTAAAAATGAGGACAGTTTAGTCGGTCAACCTATTCGGTCACTCGTACCGGTCGGTCAGCGGTCGGTCCTTCGACATAGAATTTTGACCGTGACCGTCCGCCAATTCTTTCGGGCCGGTCGGACACTGACCGTTATGACCATCGGGTGTCCATGGACACTTTTTATCTCGGTCGAACGGGTCGGATAGCGGTCTTCCGGATCTTTTTCCCACCCCTACCTATAGGTAAAAACTTGGAGCAAACACAGCTCTCTAAACTACTTCAGTGATTACTAATTTACTATGACTGCTTCAGTGATAACTATGACTGCTTCTCAAGGCACCTGATTATTGCGGAATTTTTAGGTCTCAGGTTTTACGTCAATAGTTGTCTGAAATTTGATCTAATAAAGAATAACTTCTAAACCATTCTAACAAATTAATTGAAATGTCAAAATTGTAACCACGAAACGTTGTCTTGCTATCCACTACTGAAATAAACGAAATATTACTCTGAGAATTACTTCCTAAACACTCAGAAGGCAGGCACATTGTGTCTGTACTGTTGCAAACAAAGATAATAAACAGAACACTCAAAAATACTTCTATTTCAAAGAAAACTACACGACTGGAACTTCATGCCATGACTGGAACCTCAATATCAGTTGCCACCAAAGCTGGCCTGATGTATTCTTCTTCGTCCTTGGGGTGGTGGATTGTGACAAGATCAGGCAATGGTGTCATCGGTCCTTGCTTTCCCTTAGGATCCCAATCCAACATGATCTTGACCTTGATTCCTAGAACACCCTGTTGTAGATATCCACATTAGCAATGATTATAGTTCGAAACTCGAGCTACTAGTGAGAGATTTAATGTCATGTCTAAAAGCACTTAGGGTGGTGTGGAGTACAAGTTTATAATCAAACAATGGTCGAAATACTTCCAAAATCACATTACATATATATCACAGTATAATTGCAGTCGATAAAATAAGATTTAGGGTCATGTCATACTAGGAGAGCTTCAACAGAGGTAAATGCATGTCCTTCAAATGCAGCAACTCAATTATGCGTAACACAAATAGTAGACTCACCTGTCTGAGAAGAACGTGTCTCACGGCTGAATCAATGTACTCATTGACAGGTTGTCCTGAGGAAATCATGTATCCATCCTTGAACTTCATTGACTTGGCACGCTGGGCCCTGAGCTTTCCACTCACAATAACCTATTTGTTGTTGAACAAAATAATAACAAAAATTGGATTTTTCACACAGAACGAAACAACCATAATATGGAAAAAGTTCACAATACATCGATTATTTCAACTGACCTCACATCCTTTTGCTCCACTTTCCATGACAAATCGTAAAACACCATAGCAAGCCCTGAGACCAAAAGTTCATTCATAAAATGCCACCATCAACAAAGATATACTACAAGTAAAAAAAGCAGGATGATAAAATGTGAATGAGACAACGATTGAAGAATCATTGATCTGAGAGATATTAGACAAGTCAAAGACTGTAAATGCATTTATACTACGAGCACACATCGACATGTTCATTCTAATACACGTCGTATACAGCAGAATCATTTTATGATTGCATCGCAAACTAAGAATGTGGGAAGATATTCGAAACTCCATGTACTTGATCATAGTTCAAGGAGCCTAACAAACTCCGTTAATCATTTATTTCAGCAGTGAAGAGTAGCATCTATAGCCCATTAAGATCGGGTAGATAGTTAATCATCAATGCTAGCAAACTCACATATAAATCCTACAATATTACAACCCGAAACAACCAATTTGCTAAATTGATGACTATCGAGTTTCGCAGAAGATACGGATAAATCCCATTGAACTTTCTTAACTCAACAGATTGCTCTAATAGATCACTCGAAATAACACGAGCAACATCTTAATTCACAATCATACTACATTAGGAAAACATGCCAACAACTGAATAGTAAATACTAAGAAATCACAAGCATACTACATCATTAGAAAAACATGTCAACAATTGAGTATCCCTAATTCACGTGAAGTGCAAGAAAGCGGTAAACAGTCTTTCTTGGGTTTAAATCCATCAAGGGTTTGTATGTCACTGTAGTCATACTTCGACACGAGAGTGGTAAAAGGTACCAAGCTCGCTGTAATGATGACTGGGTAAAGATACGAACAGTACTCTAGCAAAAAAATGGAAAAGAATGCAATGTCATCAGGAACAGCATAACATATCATCTCAAACGTTAATCTACGAAACCACTAGCGTAAATGAATTTCACCACAGCCAATTCAAACAATAACCTAACAATCCACTATCAACGCGAAACAGCTAATTTGCTAAATTGATGACTACCGAGTTCTGCATAACATAGGGATTAATTCCATTAAACTTTCTTAATTTTCAAAAGCTTGCTCCAATAGATCACTCAAAATAACATGATCAACATCTTAAATACCAACATGGAAACACTCAATAGATTTAAATACTAAATACTACGAAAATAGAAGGCTAGATTTGATTTTGATATATCCCTAATTCACGCTCATACTATATCATTACAAACACATGTCAATATCATTACAAACACATGTCAAGAAATGAATATCCCTAATTCACGCGAAAGGCAAGAAAGCGGTCAACAGTCTTTCTTGGGTTTAAATGCATCAAGGGTTTGTATGTCACTGTAGTCATACTTCGACACGAGAGTGGTAAAAGGAACCAAGCTCGCTGTAATGATGACTAGGTAAAGTTTCGAACACTACTCTGGCAAAAAAGTGGAACAGTATGTAACATTATCAGCAACAGCATAACATATCATCTCTAACGTGAACCTAAGAAACTACTAGCGTAAATGAATTTCACCATGGCCAATTCAAACAAGGGAGATTTTATAGGGCCCCCTCATTTTTGTTAAAAGGCCCCTCCTCAATGATTATTTCTCAAGTGAAATAGTTCATGGGGAGGCCTTTTAACAAAAATGGGGAGGCCCTATAAAACTTCCCTTCAAACAATAAACTAACAATCAATTATCAACAAAACTAGGTAAACCTACAAAAATTAGATTTGTACCTACGAACAGCAAGACCTCCGAGAAGCTTGTATCGGAGAGACTCTGCTTGAGCGATGGCACAGAGACCTCTGTTGTTGACCTTTTCAGCGTAAAGTTCAACACTGTTCTCAGGGAACTTGAATCTTTTCTGAACTACTGAGGTAAGTTCCCTAATCCTTCTTCCCTTCTCACCTAAAAGTTCATTTTAAAAACCCTAAATTAACAAATTGAAGAAATATTTTGACCTCCTAATTAGTGGAGTATAATTAAAGCAACCCTAATCAAATGTAAGTTAGGTTAGTAGATTTTACCAAGAACGTTCTGAGTTCGGGTGGCCCTGATGATGATCTCAGTACGCATCGGCGTGACTCTAACCTCGACGCCAGAGTAACCATCTTCAGCTAGCTCTCTAGTTAGGACCTCATTAAGCTCGGCAAAGAAAACTCCATCAGCCACGAACTGTAACAAATCAATGATAAAACCAATTTTATAGAACCATTTGAGCAGAAAATTCTACAGTCTAGATAGAAATGATATAAAGAAAGTTAGTGAGAGAGAGAGAGAGAGAGAGAGATGACTGACCTTTCGCTTTTTGCTCATCTGAGTCGCCATATTTGCAGAAGAAAATGTAAAGAAGCAACAGAGAGTTGCAGAGATCTTACTATTCTTCTTAAAGTGGTTATGCCTTCACAAACGAAACCCTAAAATTTTCAACTCTTAATAGTGATTTTTAATGGGCCAAGTCGAAAGATTTGTTTACGTGGACTAAACCGGGCTTTTATGGGATCCCTGTCTAAATACACCACGCCTAAAATTAGGGTTTTACTTGGGCAACCCCATACTTCCTACAATTAGCTTTGGGGAATTTAAAAAAAAAATCTCAGAACCATCAAGGTTTTTTGAGTAGGGGTCCGTTTGATACATGGGAAAATAGAGTTAGAAAATCAATTTTCTTAAGAAAGTGGAATTCCACTGTTTGACTAGCCTAAGAAAGTGGCAAATTTTCTTTCCTGTGAGAAAAAAAGCTAAGAAAATGGGATGATAAATTTTACCACCGAAAAGGTGGTAAAAGCCAATTCTCACCCTCTCCCCAAGAAAAATCGGTCTCTCTCATCTCTTTCTTAAAAAAGACTCGGCATCTCTCTCTAAACGACTCTCTTCATCTTTCTCTTTAATATGCTCTGTAACACACTCTCTCTCTCTCTCACAATTGATATCTTCAATCTCTTAAACTCTTTATCTCTCTCTAGATCTCTATTATCTTTCTCAATCTCAAAACCCTAGTCACCATCACCATCAGCATTAGCATCCATGTAATAATAGAAAAGATTGAAGACAAAGATTAGGTTTCTGGTTATTTCATCATGAGCTGATATTGAATACTTGACTAGTCAGGTATGAGAAGCTTTTTCATACAAGAGGTTGTTGGAGTATTGGATCTATAACTATTTTTTTGGAAATGGATCTACAATTATTCAGTACTTTAGTCTCTCTCTAAATCCCCAATCTGTTCAAACTAGAAAATCTTGCCCCAATTTTTCAAACTAGAAAAACCCTAAACCTAATCTCTTCAAACCACCACATTCCCCGAAGTCTTTTGATCAACCGAATCATACCACCAGACTCATCAATACTTGATTTGAATGGTTGAGAATATTCAACTTCTCTCTTAAATCTTACTGTGGGGTTGTTCTTGAATGTTTAAAAAATTAATTTGATTTGGTATTATGAGTTTGTGATCAGTTTTATAAAACTGAATTTGTATTTCATGGTAGAAAATTCGAATGATGGAGATATCACATTTGAAAAAAATCACTCAAGTTCATAAACTATCATGTGTTTCTCTCTCTCTCTCTCTGTATATCGATTTGGGGAGGAGACTCGAGCTCTCTAAAACACCCCGACAAAAGTCCAATAAGAAATCGGTTTTTAGAGGCACCTCAAAATTTCCCACAACCATAACAAACACTTGAGTTTGACTTTCTGATGTGAAAACACTTGTTTTCTTTCCCATTAGAAAAAGGGTGATTTTCTTACTCAGGCTTTTTAACGAATCAAACAGACCCTAGAAATATATATGGATGCCGCCCAGATCCACCACCTTTTCTACTTTCACGGCGACATAGGTCATCGTACAGACTAACATTGCTAGTAGCCTTTTGGACAAACTCAAGCTTTCTTATTCTCTTCCCACCACCACCTACTGATGATGTCTAAATAATTTTCTTCTCTTCGTGGTTACTTATCACATTAATTTATGTATGGTTGAGTAAGACATTCGTCGTGATTTTCTTATAGGTATTACTAAGTCAATTTTGTAAGCATCTTTTGCTTAGAGTCCATGGGTATATAGACCAAAATCATTTTCATAATAGGTATATAGACCAATCTTCCCAAAATATGGACATTTAGTCCTTTTACAATAAGGGCATAAATAACTCATACTTTATTGATAAATACCCTCCATGTCCCTCGTCTAAAAAATCCGGGGTTGTTAAATTTCGGAATGAATCCGGAAAGTTTCCCAAACCAGGGGGCGTGATTTGGGGGAGATATTTAGGTTACAAACTGAAAAGATTTAATAGGAAGTAACGGATCAAGGATATTTTCCAAAACAGATTTTTCAAAACAGATTTGGAAAACTGATATTTTCCAAAACAGATTTTCTCTCTCATCCTTTCAGATTTGGAAACCAAATCTATATATCACTTTCTCTCACTTAATTTTCAGATTTGGAAAGAGTATATTTTCTGAGATCAATTAGCGTGATTTGGGGGTTAATATTCAAAACATATATATCAACTTTCTCTCACTTAACTTTCATTTTTTACTCATACATAAACACACATCGAATATAAATTATGAAACAAGTTCGTAAATTATGTGTTATTTATGACGAGGAAACCATCATTTGTCATGTATACAACGTAATTTATCATATGCGTGTGTGTCATCCATTATGTACCATTGAATACTTAGATTATTTTCTGACATAAATTACTTGTTTTTTATGTCATGTTAGGAAATGTACCATTGAATCCATTATGTACCATTGAATACTTAGATTATCCATTATGTACCATAAATTATAGTAACTTGTTAGGAAATGTTGAAATCATGTTTTTTGTTATAAAGTATGTTATTTATCATAAATTATGTATACTGTATAGTAAATAACACAATCTTTGTACGACTGAAAGGAAATTTTATTGAACAGTAATCTGTGTTTTATTGTAAATGAAAAGAACATAGTAGACTAGGTAACTTAAAAACAAACTCCGTCAGAATGTTGCCCGAGCTCTCGATCCTTACTGTCTTTGGTCTTCCAGGTTTACGGCGAATCAAACATGGTAGTGTTTTTGACTCTTCATTAAATGTACATGGTTCATCGAAGTTAGGGGCAGGGTTTATATGTTCCTTGTAAGTCTTCACGTAAGACTCCGTTGTCCAAACAGGATCATAGAAACAATCTTCTTCATCGTAATTTATACTTCTATAGTTTATGTGATGATTCTGTAAGAAATTCCATCAGTGCTGGTTTACTACAAGAAAAAAAAACATATGTATTAGTTAAAAAAAATTATAATCAAATTTACATACATTAATAATGAAACATTTAATAAAAAACAAATGAGATGGATCATAAATAACAGGTACAGATCAATAAATTATGTATAATGTATGGAAAAGTACAATTGTTTATTAGGTTAAGAGAAGTTTTATATGCTTGTCACGGCCACTGTTCTGGTAAAAATAGGACGTGTAATGTTGGATAAAATTTTCATACTTTACGAACCTTTGATCATTAATACTATCATCTTACGTGAAATGTATGCAGATTGTATCAGAAAGTATGGTAATTTATCGTAACGTAACTGTAATTTTTATTCTGTTACAAGAATCAGAAAGGATAAACATCAAGATATTATTAGCAAATTTTATCAGAAAACATGAAAAGTTATCGTAAAGTACCTGTACTTTATATTCTGTTATAGGAATAAGTGTGGATAATCACAAAGATCAAGAACTGTACGGACAGATGATTCTGATCTGCAAAAAAACAAAAAAAGAAGAGGATTTAACGTAGATCTGAAGAAATATACAATGAACATTGGAAGGAGAAATAACATACTAACATTGAACAAATCATTAAACAAGAAATAAACATCAAAGATCTTAAAGAGTTACGAAAGTTTTAGAGAGAGAAAATATAAATCTTCCATTCGAAGGTAGTTAAGATTACAGCAAAACAGATTCAAAGTTATTGAAATGGAAAACAAGAAAAGAAACACCTAAATGAAGATTTGATGTTTTCAACGATTCTATATGAATCTTTAACCTATAAAGCAATAAAGATAAGATTTTAAACCTGAATAACAATGGCTAGAATAAAGAGATAAACAGTATAAAACCTAAATAACAATGGAGGTTTTGATAAAAGCTCTTGATTGAATATCAAACAATGAAATTTTTAACAGCTGGTGGTGAGTTTAATTTATGTTTAATGAAGATATCGTTTTTAGAGAGAGAGATGGAAAGTTACCGGATTTCAGTTACGGAATATTATCAACATAGTAATTAGTTACAATTCAAACGTGATTGGAGAGAGAAAGTTGAGATAAAAATGGAAAAAATATCTTTAATAGTTTAGAATGTAAATCACGTTTTAATATTAAAGAAGGTTAATATAGGTATTAAATCTTTAATATGTATTATATGGATTTGTGTTTTCTCTCTAGATGAGACCAAAAGGACTAGATATCCATTTAAATTATTATTTAGGTTTTGAAATCCTTTTTAAGATTATAGAGGATTAAATCTCCTATTAGGACCCAATTTTTGGTCTATAGACTCAAAAATTATTTTGCTTATGCTTCATGTCTTTTACATGATCCTTTCTCTTCAGCTCCTACCTATAAATAGTTTGCTTAACTCTTTAATTTTCTTCATGGACAACTTTTATGAAGTTATTTTTCTTCTCAGAATCGTTTCTTCGAACACTCTGATATACTTTCACGATGAGATCTTTGTTTGAGTTTGATAACGGAGTTGTTTTTCGTTGTTCCACTCAAGGAAGTTGTGTTAATTGGGAAATCAATTCAAGGAAGTGATGTTAGCCTTGGGCCCGGTTCTACTTACCGCGCGGTACGGCTGAGATTCAGGTGGCGTGATTATTTTTCTCACCACTTGATTTTTTGGTAAGATATGGTTGGAAGTTGAGGACGATTCCTGGGGTTGCTTCTTGTTCTTTTCTGATTGCAATACTGGAAGTTGGATGACACAAGGAAAACCTTTGGGGATTTCTTGGGTTTTAACTTTTCCAGGTTGTCGTTATCTTCCTTGAATGGCTCGATCTATCTTTTCTCTTTTCATACGCCGATGAGGAATGAAGTTGATTTAGCAGATATGGGAGACTTGTTTTACTGTCTTCAAGGTGGAATCTTGCGTCTCGTTCTTACTAGCAATCTGGATCCGGAACGCCACCTTAGATTGCCCTTTAGTTTTCTCTTTGCGGTTTTCCCACGTGTTTGTAATTTCTTCAATAATAGACTCGGATAAGTACGTAAAGTCGGTTTTCTATGGTTGTAATTTCTCTGTAATAGATTTATTGGACATGAATAAATTTGGTATTCTGCCTTCTATTTTATCGACGACTCGTCATGTAGTTTTCCTTTCCTATTTTCTATTGAATAAGCTTTTTCGGTTATTAATAATTAAGTTTTCCTCTGGACCTCTTAATTGTTTACGGTGTTCTTATGATGATTTCGCTTTGAGTTCACACGAGAAGTCTTCTTAAGGTGTGTCTATACTTTAATGAATCGGTATGTGTGTGGAACGTGGCATTCAATCGCTTCAACTATCAACCTGATTCTATTACAAATTGTTGACGACATGCTTATGATGATTTCGCTTTGAATTACTGCGAGAAGTCTTCTTGAGGTGCGCATATCCTTTAATGAATTGGTATGTTAGTGGAACGTGGCATAGGGCTTGTTTGCATAGGATAAGGCCTTTGGAGCCTGGACAATTAGGAATACTTTCACAAAGGCCTGGACAATTAGGAATACTTTCACCCTAAACTTTCAGGACTTTGTTAAATTTTTCGTATTGAATCTCTTCGAGCGTCACCTCGACATGTAGATTTTTTCGTCGTTTGATGACCCAAGAAGCAGGGTTTATTTTTTCTTTGGGTGACCAGGTCATAGCGTGGACTACCAAGGCTTACGTTTTTCTTTAGATTGCATAGTCATCGCTTACGCCACAACATTGTCCAACTTTTTGGGACATTATTTATCTGGGGTTTTTGCAAAGCAAGGCTTATTATTATCGATGTGTCTGGCCAGTAGGGCTTACCATGCTACTTGATTTATCAGAGCTTATCACGTTAACTTATTTGATGCCTTATTATAACCTTCATAATTTCATCCCTTCGGCTTACAAGGCTTCTTTTTAGTGGCTGATCGGCCTTAGCAGTTTCGTCGCTTCGGCTAACACGACTTCTCTTTGGTGTCTGATTATGACTTTAGAAGTTTTACCGCTTCGACTCGCATGGCTTCTTCATGGTGTCCGATTACGGCTTTAACAGTTTTATCACTTCGAACATCATGGCTTCTTTTTGGTGCCTGATTACGGCCTTAGCAATTTTATCGCTTCGGCCAACATGGGTTTTTTTGTTATCTGTCGGTCATAGCTTAGGCTACCAGGGCTTATCATGATAATTTCACCTGATGTCTGGTCATAGCTTGGGCTTGTTCTACTGGGATTGGCCGCGAGCAGGGCTCACCACACTGCTTGACCTTTGAAGGCTTACAACCTTGTTTTTGTTTGATGTCTTGAGGTTCTTTCGTTGTTACAACTTGTCGATTACTTGAGAAGTCAACTTGTGCGCTTAATGAAAGATATAAGTACATATATACACACACACTATACTATATATATTACTAGAGAAGCCAATGCTATTTGAACATCATGCCTTGCAATTGAATGAGAATGACCATCAAAGAGTTAGTCCAATTCCCTAAGAAAAAGGTTGTCATTCTATTATCTTCTTTTTAATATTGTCCACAACTATGTGCAATTAAAGTTTGGATATGTGTAATATTTTGCAGTATGTGAATTGGTTCTTTTAATTATTTTTGCAGTTACTAGTGGTTAATTTCTTTTGCTAGATGACATACAAGAATTAAAACGCATAAGATGTATTCTTGAATATCCTCTAAGAATTTTTTTTTCTTTTTGTAAGGTGCCAACTGTAGAAACCTACTTAGTGTGATGGTTGGTGTTGATAATATGGTCGAATGGGATGCGACAATTCAAAAAGTCTTTTTATCTTCCGGGAACCCACAAGTAAAACTATTTCCATTTATCTTCTTTCGATTCTCACTTGTTTTTATGCAAACTCTTTAGTTCTTCTTATATTATCTTACGTACCTAAATATGGAGTGACGTTTGCACGTGACACATCATCCAAGTAATTATTTTACGGTTCTCTATCTTAACAGTCTACTTATTAGCTTTTGTCTGTTTAATTAATTGTTGTTTGAATAGTTTTCGGTTGTTTGGTCATTTTGGTATGACGAAATTGTCGCGACAATTTTGATCACTAGGGTTGGACCCCACAACCAGGTTCTTCTCCTTTCCTCTTCCTCCCTTTCCACTCATATCTTATTTTATTGATGCTGTGTTTTTGATTTAGTAGAATCATTTGTGAAATTATTGTTAATAGTGCATCCACAACAAGACAGAGTACCTTTCAATTCGTGAAAATGAACAACTACAAGTATTACCCAACTATTACAAACTCTATGATGGTGTTAAAGAGAGGTACTACATTCTCATTCTTACAAATATTGTTAGTACAATTTGGTGAACGAAGATTTTAGCTAATCATCTACTTTACAGAATCTGAAACATAACCGAAATGGGTTATAAAGATAAGTGATAATGTTGATATAATTTATATAAACGAAAATAGTTGTATTGGTTACTTTGAGTGTTGTACTGTATAATGACTAATTTATCGAGTGTTTGGAAGTAAAACGAAAACATCATATCCCTATTTTTTTTCTATTAACAAGGGTCCATGATTTCTTTTTATTAGGCTTCCATTTCATATGTAAGGTTTGTGTTGGCACTCAAATTTGCCCACTTTAGGTACAAATATGTAAACCTTATATAAGTACGCATATAATATTAAACAACAAGGGTATAACCCGTGTCTGATGGGCATGAACAATTCTATAATCTCAACCTTTAGATATAAGTTTGGGAGGAGTAATCTTGGCCATTAAAAATAAGATTGGGAGATACAATCAACCATTGGAGATAAGTTTGGGAGGTGTACTCTTACTCATGGAAGTGGTTTTGTTGTAAAATAAATACCATCCTCTCTAATTATATAGATTAACATGTCTTTTGGAAACTAAGACTAGTAGTTAATTGTATATTTTATCAAATATCATGTTTCCTGAAAAATTCGGACTTGTTAAGATGCATGTCTTCTTCTAGAGGTTCAACGAGACATTGTTTTATAATTCATTTAAGAGGTAGTGTTTTCTCATGTTTCTTGTATTTGACTAAACTTCTTATTTGTCATCTTAAGATATATTCAAGTAGGGAATGCATTTATTGTTTTGGTTGCTAGGGTATTGGGTTAGGCACTTCGATTGGTATCCCAAAGCACATGCCACTATTTATACTCCCTCCGAAGAAACGTTTCATCATGCATCGGACACACGTTCATTTAAGAGGTAGTGTTTTCTCATGTTTCTTGTATTTGACTAAACTTCTTATTTGTCATCTTAAGATATATTCAAGTAGGGCTTGAAGTCTTTGCCGTTACTTATCACATTAATTTTAGGTTTAACTGAGTCAGAGATTCGCTGCGATTTCTATAAAGGTGTTAATTACTTCGCAGTTTTTAGGCATCTTTATTTGAGTTTCATGTCCATTTTATGATCCTTGCTCTTAAGCTCCTGCCTATAAATAGTTTGCTTAACGCTTTGATTTTCTTCATCGACAACATTTCCTAAGTTTTTTTTCTTCTTTGCTTTGTTTCTTCGAACACTTTGATTTGTTTCACGATGAGACCTTCGTTTGAGTTTGATGGTGTAGTTGTTATTTGTTCGTTGTTCCTCTCAAGGAAGTCGTTCAAATTGGGAGATCCATTCAAGAAAGCGGTGCTAGCCTTAGGCCTAATTCTACTTACCTCGCGGTACGGATGGGACTCAGGTGTCGTGATTATTTTCTCTCGCCGATTTATTCTTCAGTAAGATCCAGTTGGAAGTTAAGGACTATTCCCGGGATTGCTTCTTATTCTTCTCCAATTCCGATATTGGAAGTTGAGTAACACAAGGAACGCCTTTGAGGATTTCTTTGTTTTTATTTTTCAGGTTGTTGATATCTTTCTTTGAATTGCTCAATCCTATCTCTTCTCCTTTCATATGTCGATGAGGAACATAGTTGATTTGCCAGATATGAGAGACTTGTTTTATTATCTTCGAGGAATCTTGCATCTCGTTCCTCTTGGTAGTCTGAATTTGGGACGTCGATTTTGAACTATATATATTACTATATAAGCCAATGCTATTTGAACATCATGCCTTGTAATTGAATGAGAATGACCAACAAAGAGTTAGTCCAATTCTTAAGAAAAAGGTTGTCATCCTATTATCTTCTTTTTAATATTGTTGACAACTATGTGCAATTAAAGTTTGGATATGTGTAATATTTTGTAGTTTGTGAATTGGTTCTTTTAATTATTTGTGAAGTTACTAGTGGTTAATTTCTTTTGCTAGATGACATACAAGAATTAAAACGCATTAAGATATATTCTTGGATATCCTCTAAGGAATTTTTTTCTTTTTGTAAGGTGTCAACTGTAAAAACCTACTTGGTGTTATGGTTGGTGTTGATAATAAGGTCGAATGGGATGCGACAATTCAAAAAGTCTTTTTACCTTCCGGGAACCCACTAGTAAAACTATTTCCATTTATCTTCTTTCGGTTCTCACTTGTTTTTATGCAAACTCTTTAGTTCTTCTTATGTTATCTTACGTACCTAAATATGGAGCGACGTTTGCACATGACACATCATCCAAGTAATTATTTTACGTTTCTCTATCTTAACAGTCTACTTATTAGCTTTTGTCAGTTTAATTAATTGTTGTTTGAATGATTTTCGATTGTTGGTCATTTGTGGTATGACGAAATTGTCGCGACAGTTGTGATAACCAGGGTTGGACCCCACAACCAGGTTCTTCTCCATTCTTCTTCCACCCTTTCCACCCACATCTTATTTGATTGATGTTGTATTTTTGATTTAGTAGACTCATTTGTGAAACTATTATTAATAGTGCATCTACAACAAGACAGAGTACTTTCAATTCGTGAAAATGAACAACTACAAGGATTCCCCGACTATTACAAACTCTATGATGGTGTTAAAGAGAGGTACTACATTCTCACTCTTACAAATATTGTTAGTATAATTTGGTGAACGAAGATTTTAGCTAATCATTTACTTTACAGAATCTGAAACATAACCGAAATGTGTTATAAAGATAAGTGATAATGTTGATATAATTTATATAGACGAAAATAGTTGTATTGGTTACTTTGAGTATTGTATTGTATAATGACTAATTTATTGAGTGTTTAGAAGTGAAACGAAAACATCATATCCCTGATTTCTATTATCAATAAAGGTCCATGATTTCTTCTTTTTAGGCTTTCATTTCATGTGTAAGGTTTGTGTTGGCACTCAAGTTTGCCCACTTTAGGTACAAAATATGTAAACCTTATATAAGTATGCATATAATATTAAACAACAAGGGTACAACCCGTGCCTGATGGGCATGAACAGTTCTATAATCTCAACCTTTAGATATAAGTTTGGGAGGAGTAATCTTGACCATTAAAAATAAGATTGGGATATACAATCAACCATTGGAGATAAGTTTGGGAGGTGTAATCTTACTCATGGAAGTGGTTTTGTTCTAAAATAGATACCATCCTCTCTAATTATATAGATTAACATGTCTTTTGGAAACTAAGACTAGTGGTTAATTAGATATTTTATCAAATATCATGTTTCCTAAAAAATTCGAATTTGTCAAGATGCATGTCTTCTTCTAGAGGTTCAACGAGACATTGTTTTATAATTCATTTAAGAGGTAGTGTTTTCTCATGTTTCTTGTATTTGACTAAACTTCTTATTTGTCATCTTAAGATATATTCAAGTAGGGAATGCATTTATTGTTTTGGTTGCTAGGGTATTGGGTTAGGCACTTCGATTGGTATCCCAAAGCACATGCCACTATTTATACTCCCTCCGAAGAAACGTTTCATCATGCATCGGACACACGTTCATTTAAGAGGTAGTGTTTTCTCATGTTTCTTGTATTTGACTAAACTTCTTATTTGTCATCTTAAGATATATTCAAGTAGGGCTTAAAGTCTTTGTCGTTACTTATCACATTTATTTTATGTTTAACTGAGTCAGAGATTCGCTGCGATTTTCTTAAAGGTGTTATATACTTCGCAGTTTTTAGGCGTCTTTATTTAAGTTTCATGTCCATTTCATGATCCTTGCTCTTAAGCTTCTGCCTATAAATAGGTTGCTTAACGCTTTGATTTTCTTCATCGACAACATTTCCTAAGTTGTTTTTCTTCTTTGCTTTGTTTCTTCGAACACTTTGATTTGTTTCACAATGAGACCTTCGTTTGAGTTTTGATGGTGTAGTTGTTATTTGTTCGTTGTTCCTCTCAAGGAAGTCGTTCAAATTGGGAGATCCATTTAAGGAAGCGGTGCTAGCCTTATGCCTAATTCTTCTTACCTCGTGTTACGGATGGGACTCAGGTGTCGTGATTATTTTCTCTCGCCGATTTATTTTTCTGTAAGATCTAGTTGGAAGTTGAGGACTATTCCCAGGGTTGCTTCTTATTCTTCTCCAATTCCGATATTGGAAGTTAAATGACACGAGGAACGCCTTTGGGGATTTCTTTGTTTTTATTTTTCAGGTTGTTGATATCTTTCTTTGAATGGCTCAATCCTGTCTCTTCTCCTTTCATATGTCGATGAGGAACATAGTGAATTTGGCAGATACGAGAGACTTGTTTTATTATCTTCGAGGAATTTTGCATCTCGTTCCTATTGATTGTCTGAATTTGGAACGTCGATTTTGGCCTTAGATTTCCCTTTACTTTTCTCTCTGCGGTTTTCCCACGGGTCGCAATTTCTTCTATAATAGATTCAAATTGGAATGTAAAGTCCGATTCTTTTACTATAATGTATTCTTTAATAGATTTCTCGAACATGGAAATTTTTTTGACAGACGACTCGTCATTTACTTTCCCTTTCTTATTTACCATTAAATAAGTTCTTTGGTTGTTAATAATTATGGTTTCTTCTTGACCTCTTAATTATTGATGGTGTGCTTATGATGATATCATTTTGAATTCCCGCATGAACTCTTCTTAAGGTGCCTCCATCCTTTAATGAATCGGTATGTTGGCGGAACGTGGCATCCAGTTGCTTCGACTATCAACCCGATTCTTCTATAAATTCTCTTGGGACAGTAAATGCCATATGTATCCCTTCCACTCTTACTTGCGTCATGGTGGTCGATCCTGACCTTCATGTCTAAGGTTTACAAACTGAGAGGGTAGATATTCCTGTGATTATCAGAATATTCCTCTTTGGCGACATAACTCGCCCTGTTGTGTTGGACACAGTTATGCATGCTCGTCCGATATGTTATTTTCATCAATCACTCGAAGGGGGTCCTCAATGATTCCCCGGAAGTGTTGTTCAACGCTCCAAAACAATGCAAGTCAAGCTTCGCCGAATCACTCCAACCTTTAGCCACGCCAAACGCAATGCAAGTATAATATCATACTGTGTATAAAGGGTAATTCATCCGCGGAGGTACATCTCCGTAGTAGAATAATTATGCTTGCAAAGGTCTACATCAATAACACTTGGTGTATATGCCTTGTCTTGATTAGTAGCCTTTTTTTACGAACATGCCTCGATTGGAGCACACATCATTAAAAAGGTCTACGTCAGGAGCACTCGACGTACATGTCTTGCCGTGATTATTAGTCCTGCTTTACGAGTCTACCTCGCCTAGAGCACCATCTTCGCCTCACTAAAAGTTTATGTCAAGAGCACTTCGTAAATTTGTCTTGACCAACAACTCTGCCTTAACGTGATGTAGGATAGTAAACTCCGAAAAGAGCATTAGTAGCATAAAAAAATGTTTCTAAAAATTGAGTAAAAAGAGATGCACAATCAAAATGAGTTACATCTAAATCTATTTTTACTTCCATGCTTTCACGATAATGAGTGATGTATTCTAAAATTGAATGTTCATAGTCTTGACATAATTTAATAAAAAATGTAGAATTCCACCTTGTGTTGTTATCTAATATTAATTTTCTAGAAATTAATCCACGTTGCACACATATTTTTTTTATATATTTGGTACCTACTATCTACACAAATAATATACTTAATAATACTCCTAATTTTTTCAACAAAATTTATATCATACTCCTTCCCAGTAGAGTTAATTCCATCTTTTACAATTAAGTTTATGATATGACAACAACATCTAACATGTAATAAATCACGATAACGAGTACGAAAAATTTCTATAGCAATAGTGTTAGATGAAGCATTATCAAATGTAAGAGCAAGCAATTTTTCCTTTATTTCAAACTCATTCATAATTTCTAAAATCTTGTTATGGATGGTATAACTGGTATGAGGCCACTCTATTATCCTAAAAGCAATAACTTTTTTTCTTACCATCAATATAATGACATGTAAGGGCAACATACGGTAGTCTATTATTGCTGGACCACAAATCATAATTAAAAGTAATACGACAATTATGTTTACTAAGTTCATTTTTTATAAATTCTATTTTTTTCTATAACTACGCAAAATATCTCGTCTAAGATTATTTCGTGAAACTTTCTTAAAACCTGGTTGAAGACAATTTTTTGTATAATATTCTAACGTCGGATTCTCTAAAGAATAAATGGTTGTTCACTAAAATCCACATACTCAGCTAATCTTTCTCTTTGTTTGTTATGATCATAGACAAAAGTTACTACTTTAGAGCCTTGAACAAATAATTGTGTTTGAGTAGGATATCCTTGTCCTTCATCAGTTTTATTCAAACCAGGACATTTTCTCATATGTTTAATCATATATACTACCTGTGTCGGATTTAGCAGTACGAGGAACATGATTAGCAAGACAATATTTACAACATGATCTCTCTTGAAGAACCCATTAAGTTGATTTCTTTTTTTATTTCAAAATATTCCCAAACTAGAGATGTTTTTTATCTTTTTGGTTTAGGCATATCTACACTACTTGAAACGTCAATGTTACTTGAATTTGGAGTAAAAGGATCCACCTTTAAAAACTAAAATGTAAAATACCTTTTGAGATTGAAGATTATAATAAAATATGATCAATACTTTTGAAAAGTTCTTGATCTTGAAGTATTCATTAAACTAGCAAATTAATCTCGAAATGTTGTAATTTGATTCCCAAACTCGATCTTCAAATGTTGTAGCTTGATATCCAAATCGAATTGTAAAATTTAATTGATAAATTTACTTGTGAATACTTGTAGAAAGAAGAAGAATTAGAAGATTATGTAGAAAAATATTAGCAGACTAGATGTTATGGATACACTACTAATATTCCATTGATTTTTCCTAAAAAAGAAGATTGCAATTAATCTTAATTTTTATTTTAAAAAAATTACAATTTCAACCCCAAACTAACCGTTTTATGACTGTTGGGAGGGTATTTCGGTCATAAAACGGCTAGTTTGGGGGTTGTATTGGTAAAATACAACCCCCAAACTAGCCGTTATGGTTGTTGGGACACACCATTATGTGGTGTGTACAACACCCATAAAAGGATGTACATCACCCTAGCTAACTTTATATATTTAAATAATTTAACAAACATGGATAGTGGCGGGTCGTTCCTGTGGCGGGCCGTACACGGATCGTCCCTATAGCGGTATGTTCTGGTTCCACGGGTCGCCGTTCACGGTCCGTTCCGTGGCGTGTCTCCATTCCTAACGGTTCAGAGATAACGGGGAGGGACTTTAAAATCACAATCCCGCCAAGGAACGCCTGACCCGCAACGGGTCGGGATGGCACGGAACAAACCATTCTGTGCCGTTTCATGTTCTTAATTTAACGGGTCGTGCTGGTCCGTTTTTGGTTTGATACAACCCGTCGGCCACCACTATCTATACTATACGGAAATCAAAATTATATATATAAAAATTATATAGGTTCTTAAATATATTCATTATATTTATATTCCAAAAGGATATTGATGATTACATTCACAGGAATTTTATTCTTCGTAAATTTTTAGATGGCCAATCACTAATAATTGTCGGGTAGTAAAGATTTTCAAATATAAGATAGGTAACCCATTTAACCTTTCTTCTGACATAGTAAATCAAATATAAGACTAGATCAAGTTCAACTTTGAAAAACTTCTTTTGGCATATGCAACCCTGATGGGTATAGTTAACAAAAAATTTATGCAATCCATGCATTAGAATAAAAACCTTCCATTTCTTTCAAAAAAATTTAACACTTCAATTGGTTTTTTACCTCTCTTAGTACAAGATGTTTCAACACTTTCAACTCCGAGAACAAGTTAAGCCCATTTATATCATACGACTCGTTAAACTTTAGAAAAATTTCAAGGGAAACACATGAGAATCTCTCAAACCACAATCATCTATAGAGATTAACTTATTCAAATCAAACAAAAAACCAAATATTCTTTTGTACTCTCGAAATTGTTCAAATCTACTTCTAAATGAAGAAATGACATGATCTAATATGTATATTAAGTAATTTATTCTGAATGATTCTTCAGCTGATAGTGATGCACCTTCATTTACATTCTCGTCGAACTGTTTTAGTCTAGGAATGACACACCTTTCTCGAAATATAACTTCAACCTCCACTATAATTGCAATATCTTTAGCTTCAATCATCCTTTCTTCAAATCCCATTTCTCTATAACTTTCTAGATAGCGAAAGAGTAATTCCAATTTATCTAACGCAATAATAATGTTTATATCTTTGGTTTGAAGTGATTTGCTAACTGAATTACCTTAAACAAAATAATATACCAAATAACCATTCTAAGCAAGAACTCATAATTCCCGAACTTTTCCGTTATTATGTTTTCAGCATCATGAAATATTTTTGAATCATCACTTGTACCCACCAATAAATATAAAGCTTCTCGTATTTATGGAGCTTAATACCGTATTGCTTTAACACTTTCAACTTGACTTTGCCATCGAGTTTGTGAAAGAGATTTCAGCGTGATACAATCAAAACTATGTACATTCTCTTTCATGATTTACCAACGCTTTGGTGAAGACGAAAATAATACATACAAACTTTGCACCGCTCCAAATAAAGAAATCCCTCTAGGGCACGAGTTAACCATATTGCAAAGTAAAAGGATAAGACTATGACAACCACAAGGCGTGAAGAATGCTGTTCGATTTATGTCAAACAATTTTTTTTGCACACCTTTATGTTTACTTTCATATTAGATCCGTTGCCATATCCTTGTCCTCTGATATTATTGATATTCAAATGAAGATTATTTAATTCATTCTTAAGGACACTAAAAGACCATGTCCAGATGTATATTTCACTTTAAGAACCCAAAGAAAAATTCTTCCATTTTTATAGGAGTTGTTGCAACATTGACACATCTTATCACTAACGACATTTGTTCCTTATGACTTATATTAGGAGTTCAATCAAGTATAACTGAGTAGTACTAGGCATCCTGAATTCTTTTAACAATGATGCTCTTAGTCTTCGAAGTTAACATCAATATCAGTTCGTTTTGGATCATGTGACTACGATAATGATAATGAATTTCGCCATGTTTAGTGTGTTGAAGATGCAATGTTAGTACTTCATTAAACTCCATAACCTATTCAATAATGCCACAAAACTTTCCGTTATTTTCTTTACCAATGTTCCTTCTGTTTGTTAAGTTGTTCTTGAATATGTTTGTCAATAATTTCAACTCTTCACAATCTAACGCCCAATTCATGCCATTCAGTCGAACTTTCGTGATGGTCTTTACTACATTCATGACTTTTAGGTCTTCCGGTAAAGATTTCTCCAATCTTGAAATCCTTAAAATTTTAATTGACTAGTATTTCCACAAACGAACAACTTTCAACAAAAATAATATACTTTATTTTACGAAATTGAATATACAAGTCATATCCTATCATACTTATCACCATTATAGTAGAACGAGTATAATACGTCGAAGAGAAACGTCTACCATGTGCATCTAAAGGAAAATTGAAGTTAATAATTCTTGCAGAACCTTTTTCTACCAAAAAGTCTCTTAAAGTTTGATCAATGATGTCCCATTGTCCCGGATGAAAGGTATTTTTATGTTCGTGTTTTTTATTAACGAGTCTTCGTGAATGAGATCTTCATGAATGAGATCTTTATTTTTATTGTGTTATAAGGGTTGACTTGTATCATCTCTTTCAGTACCATCAACAATGTCCTCATTCATGTTATTATCATTTGTGGTTCCGTCTCGCATTTTCATTGTTTACTTCTGTCTCTATTGTGTAATAAATCTACCAAGAGCACCAACTTGGGATTGAATTAGTTCTTCTTCTCTTCTCTTCTCTTCTCTTCTTTTTTTGTTTTTTTCAGACCCGGAACATACTGTCGAACTACATTTGGAAGCATAACTAAATCTTCAAAAATCAATTAAAAGAAAGTAAATCACATGATAATAACTAGGGGTGGGAAACGGGCGGGCATGGGTACCCACGGGCTCTACAGTGATCGGGGTCGGGCGGGTCGGGCACTTCCTCTCTTTGAATATTCGGGTAGATGGGCGGACTCGGGCGGGTATATTTCAGTTTTGTGATGCTCAAAGCCCGCCCAAGCCCGCTAAAGAACTCGGGCAAGCGGGTAACGGGCAAGTCGGGCGTCGGGCATATCTCACTAACTAATAACATCTCAAATATATTTTTTTTAGACCTAAGATTTCATTAGGTTTGTTCTTATCAACATCTGAAGTTCACATCAGATTTGTTTTTGACAATACACATAACAAATTAAAGGATTTGCTCATCATGAAATAAATAAACAAATCAATGTACAAAAGAAAAGATATCTTCATCACATATGATTCATTCTATAGATCTATGTTAAATTGAACTATGACTTAAATAAAGATTGACCCTCTTCTTGTCTTCTAATATCTATCTTCTTGCTGTTCTCATCTCCTACCCTCACATAATATAAATCAATATTAAAGAATTAAAGGGAGACAAAGAGCCGATGAAAAGAGAAAGTAGAGTGTATGAAAGAGGCAGAGAGGTGCAACAAGAGAAGAAATAGAGGTGACAGAAGAGAGAGTAGGAAGAGGGAAGGTGAGAGCAAGAAGGGGATAGTGCGGCTGGGATTGTGGTAGAAATGAAGAGGTCAAGGAATTCAGGGTTTATATTAGGGATAATTGTGTTCAAATCTTAGGAATGAGGGAGATTTTAAAGATCCCTCATCCAACGGTGGAGGACCGCAGGTGTGAGTAAAACAAGGCCAGTGCCTATAAAGGTAACGTCAGACTAACTTCCCGGGTAGCTCAAGGACCCACGGGTGGAGTCAAATGCCCGAGCCCGCCCACTAAAATTTAGCGGGCTGGGCGGGTAGTACCCATCATCGGGTTCGGGCACCCACGGGCTTCTTCGGACTCGGGTGAACGCTTCGGATATCGGGCTCTTGGGCTCTTTTCCCACCCCTAATAATAACAATTATAATAGCCTAAAAAGAATAATATCTAGCTAGGTTTTGTTAAATATTAAATTGACTAGTGACAATCGGGAAATCTAATAATGTGTAGACTATAAACAACACAAATTTCATGTTTAATATTATAAAAGAGAGAGAGAGTGTGTAAGAGGGTACCCAAAACCTAGAGATTAGATAAATCAAAGAATCAGAATAGTTGAGAAATCAATAGACAATCCACCCATTATATATAATAATAATAATAGATTAGTATTTGAGAGACAGAAAGAGAAAGAATAAATATTACCTTTGTGTTGTGGTGATTTAGTTGTTGACTTGATGGTGTGTTCTTGGAGTGAAGAAGAGATTCAGTGGTGGTCTTATAATTGCAAGTTGGAAGTTGGCAACTGGGTTCTAGGAATTTAGTTTTTAGTTCGTTGATTCGAGAGGTAGGATAAAGAGATTGAAAGAAAGAAAGTAGGACAAAAATTATCCTAGGGTTTGATTTATTTAATTGTTGGGCCGCCAAAACAAGTAAAGTGAATGGGTAATAAAATGAGTCTCAGTCTTCTAAGTTATTAAGTGAGGGGGCCCTTAAAATCTATAACAAAATAGATACATCAATAAAATTTTAAAGTTTGGGGGACCTTAAAATGTGGGGGCCCAAAGCCCGTTGAACGTGTCTCTCCCAGAGCACTGATTTCACCTTGAAAGCTTGTCCTGAACGCCCGCATATTGCATCAACATGATGCAATCACCAGGGAAAACAAAGCTTGCCCATTATATCAGCATGGTGGAATCACCTAGGGAAACAAAGCCTGCCCATTGTGCCAGCATGATGCAATCACCTGCCCATTGCATCACAAGGGAAAACAAAGCTTGTCAATTGCATCAGTATGATGCAATCACCAATGGAAACGAAGTGTGCTCATTACTTTAGCATGATGCAATCACCTGCCCATTGCATCAACTTGATGCAATCACCTACCCGTTACAGGCAAACAAAGCTTATCCATTACGTCAGCATAATGCAATCACATGCCCATTGCTTCAGTATGATGTAATCATTTCCCCATAGCGTCAGCATGAAGCAATCACCTGTCCATTGCATCAGCATGATGCAATCACCTGTCCATTGCATCAACATGATGCAATCACCAGAGCGAACAAAGCTTGTTTATCGTTAATTGCAATCACCACGACAAACAAAGGTTGTCCATTGCGTTAGCTTGATGCAATCACCCGGGGAAGCATACCTTGCCCAGTACGTCAATATGATGCAAGCTACCCGATCACACTAATAGATAGTCAAGCAATTTTTCCATTTTACTGTCCAATAACTTCAGCGTGGACAAATATTTTTCTCATCGGTATTCTTTATGCTAATTTTTTGTAGCACTCATGGGCTAACGCGACCTAATCCCACTAACTTTTTGACCCGCGATTTTAGTCCCTCACATATAATATACTATATATATTACTAGAGAAGCACGTGCCTTCCAATTGAATGAGGGTGATCCACAAAGAGTTTTTCAAATTCCTAACAAAAAGTTTGCAGGGTTGGCCCTGATTTTTTGGTGGCCCAAAGCGAGATCTGAAAATGTGACCATTATGCTATACGCAAATCAGATGTGAGAAAAATTTACAAGTACTTGCATATTTCATTATATTTATATTCAAAAAAATATATTGATAATTTCATTCACTGAAATTTAATAATTGTCGCGTAGTCGAGATTTTCAATCATTTCTTTCTCAATTGACAAGATAGCTAACTCATTTAATATTTCTTGTGACATAGTAGATCGAATATAAGTCTTGATCAACTTCAACTTTGAGAAACTTTTTTTGGCATATGCAACGGTGACGGGTATAGTTAACAAAATTCTGTATGCAATTCATGCATTAGGGTAGAAGCCTTCTATTTCTCTTCAAAAAATTTAACACTTCGAAATTGAATATACTAGTCATGTCCTGTCATACTTATCGCCATTTATAGTAGAACGAGTATAATATGCAGGAGAGAAATGTCTACCATATTCATCAAACGAAAAATCAAACTAATAATTCTTGTCGCACCTTTTTATACCAAAAAAGTCTCTTAAATTTTGGTCAATGACGTCCCAAAGTTCTGGATCAAAGACATTGTTAGGTTCGTGTTCCTCATTAGTAAGACTTTCATTTGTATTGTCATTTAAGGGTTGACTTGTATTATCTCTCTCAATATCATTTACACTATCCTCATTCATGATATTATCATTTGTGGTACCGTCTTCCGCACTTTCATCGTTTATGTCTCTATTGTGTCTAATAAATC
Source organism: Eschscholzia californica (assembly GCF_041429995.1). NCBI lineage: Eukaryota > Viridiplantae > Streptophyta > Magnoliopsida > Ranunculales > Papaveraceae > Eschscholzia > Eschscholzia californica. The sequence continues at coordinate 21,254,628 of NW_028238309.1, forward strand.
TATCGACAACACCAACTTGGGATAAACTAGTTCTTCTTCTCTTCTTTTTTCTTTTTTCAGACCCGCATATGTGCTTTCCAACTTTATTAGGAGGTATAACTAAATCTCCAACTATCTTCAAAAACCAATTAAAAAAGTTTAATCACATGATAATTGCAAGAATAGTAAGAACAATAGTCAATATATGAATCGATTAGAAAGGTTAGTTAAGTTTGGTAAAAAATCTTGTAATACTAATGATTTAGAAATCTAAGAGACTAAGGTACTATTTGGCTAAGCTTAAAAGCAGTAAAAAGTCGCTTTTAGCTTAAATTTAAGCACTTGTTGTATTAGGGTACCGTTTGGCAAAATTAAGTTGGTGCTTATTTTAAGCCGTATTGGGCTTTTTGTATGGAAAAGCTGAAGCTACAAATTGTAGCTTCAGCTCATAACTTTTTCGAGAAGCGCACGCCTTAAAAGGTGGAGTGATGGTACGTAGGTTTAAAAAAAATAGGGTTTTGGTTGTAGTCCAAAAGGTGAGTTTTTCACTGCCTTCTTCCTCTCTTCATCTCCTTAGTTGTGCAGAGAAAGTACTATCTTCTTGGTCTTTAATTAATGCCTTTCTCTCTCACTTGTACTTTTTGTATTATTAATTTATTTCTATTTTGTTTTTTCTCTATCTTGCTTTCCACAACAGCATAAAGAGCACAAGGGTGAAAGGTACTATTCTTTTCTCTCTCTTGTTCTATATCTCTCATTAATTAATAGGTAGTGTTCTCTATCTGGATGAATGATTTTTAAGTTTAGGTTGCACATCACCATTGAAACTAAAGTTTAAACCTCCAATTTTTTCAGAAAATTCTAAAGCTTAGAGTTTTTTTTTTTGTTGAACTAAAGAAAACAAACCCTCAATTTCTCCACCTTTTTACCACATGTAGCACAAACCCATGTTGAATCTAAGATAAAAGTAACCAAATTTCAGATCTAACAAGAAAGATGAACAAACCCATAAATCCAATTCTTGTAGAAATAGCAAAAAATGAACCAATTCTTGTATTTACTTTTTTTTTGACAAGATCAAGTTCTTTAAAGAACTACCCACAAAAGGATTTTAAGAGACCTGAGCTTTGAAGATGAACCAAGCTAGAAAGAGAGAGAAATATACACAACACCCATAAACCCATAAGTTAAAGTGATGATTTTAGCCTCTCTCTCCTTCCTCTCTCTCTCTCTATCTTTCTCTCTCTCTTAAGAGAAAGGAATAGACTACCTAGACTAGTACAGTGATGGATAAAGATGGGAGAGGGGGGTGTCCCATATCTCATTAATATATTTACATAAATTCTAGTGGTATAATACAAAATATATTTACTGCATATTTTTTTTTGTGTTGAACTTATTTATTGCCTACTTGTTCTAACATGGTTGTTTCAATAGAGTTTTTTCGTTTATTAATAATGAGTACTGACTACAATGGTCTTATTGAAGTCATCGATACGATGGGATAAGCACAATAAGTTTGAAATTATAATGTCTACTTGTTGTTCTTTTTGTTTGTAATTCAATTAGACAAAAATAAATTTGATTTATTATTTTTTAACACTTACCAAAATTTAATTACCAATTCAAGATGGCGGGAACTAGTACTGCAAATAGGGACACTGGACTACTGAACTTCACAAAGCATTTGTTTACTTGTGTTTAGAACAAGTACAACAAGGTAACAGACCCGGTACACACTTGAACAGAGAAGGGTATCAAAATCTTTGCGATAAATTTTTCGCCAAGACAAAGAAGTCATACGATAAAATACAAATGAAAAATCACTGGGATAGCACAAAAGAATTATGGAAATTATGGAAAAAGTTGATTAGCAAGACAGGTTCCGGTTGGGATTCGATAGCTGGTACAATATCTGCTGAAGATGATTTCTGGCGTGATTTTATCAAGGTAAATTATTGTATTAATAATTATTTTAATGTTTAATATTTTGTATTCTAATCTAATTTATATTCATCTCGATCGCAGACATATCCAAAGGCTTCACAATTTCGAGATACCGGACTACAATTTGAAAAGGAACTTGACTATCTTTTTGGTGGTACAACTGCTGTTGGTGAAATGGCCTTCACACCTAATTCTGGTGTAATGCCATCATTTCTTCAGAATTTAGAAGTAGAAACCCGAATTAATGCAGATCCCCATGAAACACGGTCTACGGTTGATACTCAAACGTATGAAACGCAACAACAATCTTCGGATGACGATGTTGTGTTAGAGACAAATGAAACTCAACGTGGTACTAAACAATCATCACAAAGTAAAAAGCGAAGAAAATTGTCTGGAGCCTCTAAGATCAGCAATTCAATGGAAAAATTAGTTGAGGCAGTTGAAAACAGGACTAAGAATAGTGAAAAAGTATATACAATTAAAGAATGCATTGAGACGTTAACCGGAATGGAAGATACGATACCAGTGGGAAGTGGATTGTATTTTGCAGCCGTAGAGAGCTTCATGGACAAAGATGTGAGGGAAGTGTTTATGTCGCTCCCGTCAGGAGTTCGATTTGAATGGTTGCAAAGGCGACACTACAATTAGAATATGCTATTTATTTATTCTTAATTGACACGCTTTAGATACACTTTATTATATATTGCTAAAACTCACGTTTGATATTGTTTAATATTCTATTATATTTCTGGTTGTTTATTGAAATTATATATATTTCCTATTAATTTGTTATTTCGTCATCGACAGATAAGATGGATTCAGACGAAGAAGATGCTATTATTCTTGCAGTTGCTAGTGTCGCAGAGTATTATAATCAGACATATATAATTAAGAATCCAGTTAGAAAATCTATTTTAAGAGGGCATGCATACGTATTAGAACTCTTACATGGACACCCTCAACCATGTCGTGATTTGTTGCGAATGGATCAACATGTATTTATACGACTATGTCACACGCTTAGAGAACAAGGATTTTTAAAGAGCACCAGACATGTGTCCATTGAAGAGCAACTGGCAATATTTCTCATGACCATTGGGCATAACGAGAGAAACTCAATGATGTGCGATCGCTTTCAACACTCTGGAGAAACTATTAGTCGTCATTTCAATTCTGTTTTGAAAGCAATGACTAAATTTGCAACTTTGATCATAAAACCCCCTTCACTTGATGTCGTCCCCCCTCATATTCGTCATAATTCAACGTATTAGCCATTTTTTAAGGTAATAACATTATTTAATTACTCTTATGTAAAATAGTTTATAATTAATATTATCTGGAATTTTAAATTACTTTTTTTATTGTAGGATTGCATTGGAGCAATTGATGGGACACACATAAGTGCCCACATCCCTCTGGCAAAACAAGTACCTTTTAGAGGGAGGAAAGGTCAGTGCACACAAAATGTGATGGCAGTATGTTCTTTTGACATGAAATTTACTTTCGTAATGGCAGGATGGGAGGGGACATCTAATGATTGTAAAGTTTTGTTAGAAACAATTAATAACCCTACAACAAATTTTCCTCATCCACCACCAGGTAATTTCTCACTTTGTCATTTTTCTTTTCACAACATAATCTTATCAGTAAATGTATATTGTCTTAGGTAAATACTATGTGGTTGATGCTGGATATCCTAATATGAACGGCTATATGGCTCCATATCGTGGTGTACGGTATCATCTTCCTGATTTTCGTCGTAGCGGTCAAGCAAGAAATCGAAAAGAATTGTTCAATCATCGTCATTCATCATTGCGTAGTGTTATAGAGAGGTGTTTCGGAGTATTAAAGGCGCGATTTCCAATTCTTAAATCGATGCCACCATATCCTTATGAAACACAAGTGTTAATAGTTGTAGCTTGCATGGCGGTCCACAACTTCATTCGCGAAGAGATGGCTAATGATTGGTTGTTGCAAGAATATGATGATGAAACAGTAGAAAATGATGATGATGATGATAATGATGAAGAGAATGAAGAAGGCCATGAGGACTCACAACCAATTAATCAGCAAAACCATATACAAATGGACACTATACGTGATTCTATAGCAAATGATATAGTTACTGCAAATTGAGAATAATTAAGTCACGAATTTTCCTTATTTGGTTGTTTATTAAATTGAAACAATTAATTTAATAGATTTATTTTATAAGCATGTATGAAATTTCATTTAATATGTAATTGTTATAAAAGCCTTTTCAGCTTATTTTTGCCAAATACGTCATAAAAAACTTATGTAAGAAAAAGTGCTTTTGTATAATATTGCCAAACGATCAAATATAATTTTTTTTAAAGCGCTCCGATGAACAATAGTTATACTACAAGTCATTTTTTTGTGCTACATACCCAGATGGTAAATGGTTGAATTTAGTTATTGCATTTTCGGAAATAAAAAAGAATTGTGAAACGTTTGTCCAACTCGAAAGATTTACACCAACTTAATTACTACGACACTGAGGTAAGTGCATGTGGGAGATATTATAGTACTTGATATAAGCATGCGTCAAACAGTCCTTAGTGGGTATGACAGTACCAGATATATATGAGAGTGTATTATAGTACTATGCGTCAAACATTCTCCCAAAGATGATTAAAAAATGGCTAAGAAACTTCAAGTCTCTATTGAAAGTGATAGACTATGGTACGACAAATAAGCTTAACACTACACAGAAAAATAATCTTGCAATACGTGAAGCATCAAAAAGTACATGGAGTGAAATATATCATCTTCGAGAATTTATTAACCATAAAAAAAAATGCACTCCTCGATATGTACGTGAAAGATTCAACATAAACTTCGTGGATAAATTCCTCCAAAATACTTTTAAAAAGAGGAAGAGTCACCTAAAAACTAGTGTTTTGATACTAGGCTTTGAGTACTTTACATGTGTAACACTTATCCGCAAACTTTCCTACTTTTTCTTCAACGTATGTCAAGAATATTATCTCATCAAACAGTGAGTTGTTTTATCCCTTCCAGATGTGCATTAAATCACTAATTCGTAACTCACGCATTAATTTCTCCTCTCACAGATTTACTTAGAATGCATAAGTTACTTTTCCTTAAACAATTATCAATAGAGATAAGGAAGTCTTATAGAGATTTTCTGTTATTCAACATTCCCAACTTTCTTTGGAATCCTCATATTTTTTTACAGAGATCTTTGAAACTTTACCACCTTTTAGGTTGTGCATCTGATACTTTATTTGTGGCTTCTGATTCGTTTTGGATAACAAAATTAAATTCTTATATATAAGGAACCCACCTAATGTGGATCTTATTGACTTGTTTTCCAATCATAGTTCATTATTTGATGATCAGGATATAAAAAACTCAATTTATAATAAATACAGATTCTAATGCGGCAAAGCTCACTATGCAAGGCTTAATAGGCCCCCTAATAGTCATAAAGGTTACAAATCTTTTTTTCGATAGTCTGATGTACATCGCTAGTGGTGTCCTAAATATTATTTCATGTTTTGCCCTTTGGGACCATTTTCTTTTAGAATGTAACTGGCCTTACTGATTATTTGCGAAGGTTTGTAACAGACATGATTAGTTTGAATTTTTAGATTTCTTGCTTTACAAAAAATCAACTAATCAAATTTCACATTAATTCTTTTCAAATGAGTTCAAGAAACATTCTAAACCAAAGTTTTTCATTCAAACCGAAAGAGATATAATCACTCTGCATATGTATTCTAGCTAATGTCAACCTAAACATCGACTAACTATAGTTTCTGGTAGATATATAACAAATAAACATTCAAGATTGCATTATTTGCTTGAATCTCAATCATAAAATGCAGTCACTACATTCTCCATAACAAATATGTTACCCTCGTTAAAACAAATAAAACAAAACAAAATAATATATATGTCAACTAACTAAAATATTTTACTAAGTAAACAACAAATTGACTTAATTATAGGCACTACTAGACTCTCAAAGTGAAGAGGATATAAGTGGTAGCTTTTTTTAGTGAACGAAAGCACCAAGAGCTAAACAATGCTCTGTAAGTCTAGTACATCAGTCCAAATACATCCTCGGTTGTTTTTCCTACTCCATTTGGCTAGAGCATCTGCCTGTTTGTTGCTTTGTCTTGGCGTGAAAGAGAATTTGATGTCATTGAACGAGCTTTTGAGATTTATGATATTATCTATGTGCTTTCGCGACTGCCATTGCATCGGGTGTTTGCTATTCATGATATGGTTGATCACGTTCCTATTGTCGCTTTCGATGTGGATATGATGGAATTTTAGTTCTATTGCCCATTGCATAGCTTTGAGAATAGCTATAGATTCACATTCTTCTATGTTTTGTTCTCGAACTGTATCTGAGAGTGCCATAAAGAATTTCACCGTCATGAATAATACAACCTATACCTGCAGATTCTAAAAAGATAGTGAAAGAAGCATCTACATTAATTTTGATAAAGGGGGTCTCAAGGGGCATGATGGTTATTGTTTTTCCTCTTTTATTGTTGTGCTTATTGCTTTCATTGTTTTTGTGGGTCTGACCTTGATTATGGTGATTATATTCATCGGAGTAGGAGCCTGGTTTGAGAAACATTTCTCACATCTCGCTTTTCAAATAAACCAAATAATTTTAGCATATAAACTTGAAATGTCTTCGTCTAAGTCTTTCCATGATAGAATCCATTCTTTGACATCTTTAACTGCATCTGTTCTGACATTATAGAAAAACCATATCGCTTGAACAAAAGGAGACTGAAGTAATGCATAAGAGTGAGATTCCGTTTCATCACAGTAAGAACAAGAGTAATTTTGGCCTAGAAGTACAAACATTTTCACAGGAATAATTTGATTCTAGGAGTTGTGTTGATATGTCATATGAAGTTCCACTCCACCATTTCAGTGGTATTTTGATTTCCTATAATCCTTAAATGATAATACATTGAACTAATGGTGTAGTTTCCCGATTTAGCTAATGGCCATTTTGCTTCATCATCATTGTGAACCTGCAAGTTAATACTAAGAATAGCATTAGCAATATCTGAATTAAAGCATTGATTAACAAGAGTAACATTCCAAGTATTTTGATTGATGAGTTGGGCCACCTGGTTAATATCAACATTTCTAGAGTTGTGGATGGGTGGGGGTGATCAGGGATCCAGTAGTCGTGCCAAATGTTGATATTGGTTCCCTAATTTACGTCCCAGAAGATCAAACTAGGGATTTGAGTGTATTGTTTGTAGAGAGACTTCCAAAGGCAGGAGTAGCTGGCTTTGGGTGGTTCTGGTTTTTGGTTAATCTGGTAGTATTTAGCTCCGAGGATTTTGTCCCAGAGGGCCTGAGGGTTATTTATGAGTTTCCACGCTAATTTTCTAATGATTATCAAGATTGGGAAGACGAAAACCTAGTCCCCCAAATACGGGGAAGACAGAGTGAGACCAGTTGACAGTGTGAATGGTTTTGGATTTTCCCCAACAGAAAGATCTTTGAAGGATCTCGATGCTATTGCTAATACCTTTAGGAAGTGTAAAGCATTCATTTGGTATCGGGGAGCGGTCACGGAGATTGTGAAAATAACAATCGAGCGACCAACTTGAGGAAGAAGATTAGTGTGCCATTTTGAGAGTTTGCACTGGATTTGCGACAGAAGAGAGGAGAAGCTTGCTTTTTGTTGGCGCCAATAAAGAGATTAGTGCCAAGGTATTTATCGAAGGAAGAGGATTGTCTAGCTTTAAGAGTACGAATGATCATTCTCTTAAATTTAGGATGAGAGTTTTTAGAGAAAAAGATTGTGGACTTATATATAGTAGTTGATCATTTGGCCGAACTCCCCGTTGAATGTTTGAAGGATGTTCAATATCCCTTATATAAAACATATTGATTTTTGTTGATTGGGACAAAGTCTCTGATAATGGGCGTCTAGTCTTTGGTCTTTAATCACGACCTTTGGATCCATCACTCTTAGGAAAATAAGAGTTAGTTCAATATCCCTTAGATAAAACATATTGATTTTTGTTGATTGAGACAAAGTCCATGATAATGGTCGTCCAGTCTTTGGTCTTTAATCACGACCTTTGGATCCATCACTCTTATTAAAAACTTAATCCTACACTTGTCCTCTAATTAAATAGGTCTCATTGAAGATCTCTCTCGCAAGCCTGTTTATAATATTTAATTTCGCTATATTATCGGATAAACTACCATACATAATCTTTTCCCTTAATGACCCTTCATTTTATCAATTGAACGACCACAAAATTAACAACTCCAGTGATTAAAGAGCAATTAAATCACCCAATTATACTATTCTAAACAATGAGCGGTTAGAGCAAACCCAACAATTGCGGAATGGACTCTCATATTTTGTACAACCAACAAATCACTAACTCTTGTAATTTGTGAACGATTAAACCACCCAATTACACTTTTCTAAACAATGAGGTTAGAGCAAGCCAAAATTTTGGAGCCTATCCTCCAACCGGTTTCGCCCAATGGGAGAGCTCCCAGATTAGGCTTTGAGAGAGAAGTTGTGAGCCCTGTGGGAGAGTCTCCCCTATTCGGAAGTCTAAATTGAGTTGGCTCTTATAATGTCAAAAAATGAAAAATGACTTCCTTTGGATTAGGGCTGTAAACGGTAGCTTATCGGATCGGATAGGCATATCCGTATCCGACCTCCGATAAGTTACCTGACGGATATTATGTAACAAAAACAAAAGTTTATATTTTAAGTTTAAATTTTTAACCATTAGATATAAATAATAAATCTCAACAATCCGTTTTATATATTCTTAACAAAATTTGTATTTTTATTATTTTTATATATTATTTATCGGATACGGATATTTATCGACAATCCATTTTATATATTATTGACAAAATTTATATTTTTATTATTTTTTTATATTATTTATCGGATACGGATATTTATCGGATCGGATATTGGTGTATCCGATATCTGATAAGCAGATATCCGGTAAGGAGTATCTAATATCTGAAATTTTGGATTTTTTAAGAAATCGAATACAGATCGGATGTCGAATATTCAGATATCCATTGACAAACTTAGAGCATCTCCAATGCAAATCTCAAGAGAAACTCTAAAAATCTGATGTGTCAAGTGTGAAAAGTGGTTTCTTTCCTGTTTGGCTATTTAGAGATACTCTATTAGAAAACCTTCTCCAATGCAACACTTAAGAGAAACTCTAAAAATATATATTTTAGTATAAAATTTATTGATTTGCTTATGTGGCATTTAGAGATCCTCAAGAAGACACTCTAAATTTAGAGTGTCCTCTTAAGGATCTCTAAAATAACTACCGCCACTTCATTTTAGAGATCCAAGTTAAGTGTAGCATTGGAGACGGATTTTGAAGAGAAACTCTAAAAAAATCCAATGTGGCACTCTGAGATTTAAAGTTTGAGTGTTGCACTGGAGATGCTCTTAGTTTGGATGGTCCTTCAGTCCTGGTCCTCTTTGGGTTTGTTTTACACTTACCTGAGACCCTTTATATTTTTCCCAAATTCTTAAGGTCCAATTTTTGTTTGCCCCACAAATTATGAATCTATGATTCCACACCAAATATAGTGCTCAAATCCAGCCATAGTTGTTGGATAAGATTCCATTGGTTGGTATATCTAGCCTTATCTCTCTCTCTCTCTCTAAACAGCACTTTCTTTACCTAAAAACTAGCTCTAACAAAACCATGCTTAGTAAGAAAATAACAGAAACAACCGTTCCCCTACCATGGCCATTTCATCATCAGCAGCAACAACCATCTGCATTTCAAGATCAGATGCCGCCACTGTATTAACATCAAGGACGATATCAAAGCTTGTGGTTTTCAATGTCAAGCCTTCACTGAAGAAGCTGAAATTTCAGGTCCAAAGTTCAACTGAAGTCCCACAAGAAACAAAAGAAACAAAAGAAGTTGATGATTCAGAAAGTTCAGTTGAAACTTCAAAGGTTCCTTACTCCATTATATCTACTTTGAATGTCGAAAAGATTCTTCGAGGAATTCGTAAGTAAAACTCTGTTTTTAAGTTTACCCATTTTGTTTCTTTCTCTCCACTTTTATTGTTTAGACAAAAGAGTTTGATTATTGATTGATTACTTTTTTAGATTGCAGCTATTACTGAAACTGATCACTATGGTAGGCTTGGAATTGAAAGAGGATGTTCATATGATCAGGTCTGAGTTCTTCAGAGATCTCAATTTTTTGAGATCATGATTTTGTTTTTAAGAACAAATTCCCCGAATTCATCTCGATCGTCTTGTGTTTCTAATTTGCAAGGTTAGAGCTGCATACAAGAACAAATGTGAAGAACTAATGAACCAAGACTTGGAAGATGAGGAACTTAGCAACAAACTAGAATTATTAAAGGTTTGCTCAAAACCGAAAACAGAAAACGGATTTGAACAAGATGATAGAATACTTCTTTTAAATAGAGAATGATATGCCATCACTCTGAATAGTTCTGTTGATTGTTGTTCAGGAGTCGAATTTGATTCTATCATCAGAAGAGGAGAGAAGATTATACGACTGGAGTTTGTCGAGGATTGAAAAATCAGATCGATACGTGTGGCCTTTTGAATCAGACATAACACAAACTCCTACACAGATTCCACCTCCACCAGTATGCTTCTTAACCCTTTCCTCTCTGAATTACTATCATGAGTGGAGCGAATTTCGTCGAGCTACCTGAGCCCTCTTAAGAGTCCAACTCGACTCAGGCATGCCCTGATTTAGACCACTATCCATCCCTTACAACTGATCATATATTGAATTCTTTTTCATTACCAATTCTTCTATTTCATTAATATGCCACATTGATTGAACATATTGAATTTGTGTTAGATTGTAAAGATTAGGCAACTTTTCAAAGAAATTTCACATTAACATTAGATATATCATAAATCGTGGTTATATGTTGGCAGGAGGAAGAGGACGTAGGACCAACAAGAGTGGTGGGTTACTTCATTTTGGGTTGGTTCGTACTTGCCTTCGGTCTGTCCATTGCTCTTAATCGATAAATTCACTGTCATGTGTCAACACTAGTAGCCCCTTTGTGTTGCATACAAGCTTGATTTTAGACCATATGATATTATGCAACTCCATTTCTGGCACTTAAGTACTAACTTTATATTCTTATATGTTATATTACGCAAAAGTCATACACAGAATTTGTATATGCTTAGAATCTCTTTTCACATAAGCCTCCCGTCTCCTTATTGTTTCTTTGTTCGTTTGGTTATTATGCTTACAAACTCCTACAATAGACTTAAGGTTTTTTTAAAAGACCATTTCCAATGCAAAATTCAATTTAAATCTTCAAAGTGATGAAGCAATATTTATTGTAAAGACCTTCAGAAGGACACTACAATGATACAATCTCTTAATTTCACTTTCATCAAAAAAAAAATCTCTTAATTTCACGTAAGCAATTCAATCAATTTATAGTCAAAAGTCAAACAAGAAAGAGATAGTCTAGTGATCCACTTTTCACACTTGTCACGTAAACTTATAAAAAATTTCTTGGGTGGCACACTATAAATTTAGGGAAATGATAAAGTTACAAAAGATTTTGACAAAAAAAGGTTCCCAGCTGATGTGGCGGGTGTGGTTTCAAACTTTGACCAAATCTAGGCCGTTGAGAGATGAAAATCACAACCGCCACATCAGCTGGGAACTTTTTTTTGTCAAGCATCTCTCATAAATTTAACCTTTTTAAATCCATGCACTCACAATTATAGGGGGACTTTTTTACATTAATCAATAAGTAGTATAGACCGAGAAGTGGAAACTAAGTCTAGAGAAGAAGAGAAACAAAAAAAATGAGAAAGAAATAAAGAAAAGACTTGGAAGAAATGAACAAAAGTATGGACATAGCCTTAAAAAAAAAGTATGGACATGAAATCAGGAGCAATGAAATTTTTTTTATAGAGAACAATTGGTAGAGAAGGAAGCCTGGTAGCTCTGCAGAACAAACAAAAAGAAAAACAAAAATGAGAAGTACCAACATATTCCCTCATCTACATAGGTTGCTCAAATAAAGACTTAAAGAGTAATGGTTGTGGTCATTGGTGGGTGTGCCCGTGCTATTGGTTGGAGATATTTAAAATGTCTTCAAATGTTTGTGTTATTCGTTTTGGACATTTTATATATGTCTTTTATTATCTCGATTATTCGTTTAGAACTAGAAATCACAGACATTTGAAGACATTTTGGTTTTATAAATAGTAGTGGAAATCTTAGCCTAAACGTGGAGAGCTTTCGGAGGGAAGATGTCTTTGAAAATATGAGACATACTTGTGGACATTTTAACAAGGAGATAATAGAAGTAAATAATTATGATAATGATTATTATCATTACAATTAGATTAATAATAATAATAAAGTAACATATAATAATAGTAGTATAATATGTTTTTTTAAATAACATATTGCATTTCATTTATGACTTTGATACATCAAATAATGGAATATCGCTGAAACTGCCATTACGATTTTAATAAAACTCCTGAAGGCACAACCACCCGACCATTATTTATACCCTTTAATAACTCAAGTTCAATAAACCATAGAGTCCACCTCTGATCAAATTCAAATTTGGGACCTCTAGGTTTTGGAGTACATCCACCAACTGCGCAATCGTAATATAATAATATGGTTAATTCCATTTTGAACCCCAATTTGTGACCAACTCATCATTTTGGCCCTCATAATTGTCTGGGAATTCGACCCCGGGAGCACTTCTTCTTCCTCTATAACCGGAGTAAGATTTTCTTATCATAGTTGGTTCAACCAACGCAACTACATATTTGTTCAGTTTTCTTTTCCTTGTGCATTCAATCGACGCAGGTTGTCCTATTTATAGGGCTTTCTGTTGTGTATTGGCGAGATTCTCATCTATCTTGAGGGTTCTGTGGGTTAAAAATGTTCAAGATTGTCAACAGTATCATGCATTTTGATGGCGAGTGGAAGGAAAATGTATATATGATTGACGTGAGTCCCATCTAATTATATTGGAAGAGAGATATTCATGATTCCAGACATTCAAGTCTTTCTTTCAAAACAATCCACTTTCTGATGGATATAATGTATACAAAAAAATTGGGCTAGGAAGAGGTGTTACTATCAACCTTTGGTCGATTGTAGAAAGCGAGAATCAGGTTGGTGTATTCGAGACATAACTACTTCAGATAATGGATGATACAAGTCGGAACCCCTTGTTTGAAGTTCGAATCCCACAAGACTAACCAAATATCTATCATAAATATGTTTACACAAAATGCCCTGAAATCCCTCCACCACCAAGAGAATCCAGGAGAAAATTAAAGGCTACGATGAGGCAAAATGGTTGGTGGACTAGCAAGGCAATAATGTATCTTTAACAGGTTGTTGTGAAGAAATAGACCTCAAAAAGAGACGATAAAGTGATCGGTCTTCTTGATATGACTGAACCACATACAAAAGTCGTTGAATGGAAAAAGATGTGGTCGTGTTGGCAATTAATGTCCAGATTGAGTCTGAAAGAACTAGATGTGGTTACAAATGATCAAATGGATGTCCAGATAAAGTCAGAAAATGCAGTGAAATAAGGAAGTGAAAGAGATTCAGATGGGGAGGACCTATGGATATCTAGATTCAGTCTGAAATTGCAACGCAACAGGGTACTGAAAGAGAACCAAATGTAGGCAAAGGAATTGATGTTCAGATGGAATCCTAAGTTGCAATGAAATGAAACAGGGAACTAAGTTGAGTCAGACGTGGGGGATCCCAAGGAAATGGGTAAACCGTCAGTCCAAGCCTCTAGTCAAACTGAGGGCCAAACTGGAAAAGCTTTTGACTGGGCTTCACTTGATTGGGAGAAATTCATGTTGTCTGATGGTGATCAATGGATGAAATCTTTGAGGGAAATGGTTGGAGTAAGTGATCCTTACTTAGGATCACATGCAAGAACTAAAGATGAACTAGAATTAGAAAGAAGATTACCTTAATCACTTTCTCACGAACTAAATTCCAACGCCTTTTCGGAAGATAATAGTTCCAAATTGTAGCTCCTCTACTTGAGACACCCGAGTAGCTTGACTTGATCTTCCTTCTTTAATGTCAGCTAAGACTTTATGAGTAGGTTTCATATTCTTAAATAGGATCTCCAGAAAAGATAAGTCTCAGAAACCTTTTCTGAGCAGGACTCTAGATGGAATTTCCATCCCATCTGGACTCCTTAATGTGGCAGCTCAGGAGAACCCTTTTAATGGGTTGGGCCTGGCCGCCCACTTCATATGGTCTATCACCTTTTGGCTCGAGCCTTCTTTCAGGCCCGGTTCTTTTTATCTTTGTCTGCACTCTTTCCGCACTTTTTGGGCTTATCAAACAGGATCTAATCCATTATTTTGCCCAGTTCCCTCTACTCAACTGATCGAGACCATCCTTAGCCACATGGGCTTCTCGACCTAGTTTTAATGGTGGATTCCATTACTTTAACGCTTCCGCAACAATCTACATCATCAACTCTCTCCGATCAAGTCACCACTCTTTAGTGTAACCCATAGTAGGATCCAGTCGATATTAGCCGCGAATCGCAGAAGTGATCCGCCGGTCGTAGTTGGCTTTTAGCTAAGCATTACGGTCCCTAATTAGACTGGAGTAGATGATCTTTCAGATAAAGTCATCGTAATCCTATTCGTCAAATTGAGCGCATTGTCATCTTGGTCGAAGAACACTCCTTCAGACCGAAAGGACATATCCTTTACATGGACATAACAAAAAAATCCTACATGGGACCTATGGGTCCCACATCAGGGCATGCATCTTCAAGTAGAAGGGTTGTGAGTCAGACTAAACCTCAACAAAAACCACCCCAGCAATAACCACCCCAGGCAAGTCGGGAAGGTGCGAGAAGGGGAAGAGGGGTCCAAAATAGCACAAGGGCAAGCTGAAACTGCACAACAAGAACCACAACAGCATAAAACAATGGAGCTGCAAGGAGGACAATATTTTGTGTTTGGTTGACGTTTGAAGACAATATTTTGTGATGTTTTAAGATAATATTTTGTTTTTGTTAAAGACAATGTTTTGTTTTTCATGGAATGTTTATGTGAATTTGTTACACAGATGGTGTTTTGAAATAAATATTTTCTTTTTGATGAAATACTTGAACCTTTATTTATGTGAATTTGACAACAGTGAAGAAAATTCAAAAAGACAAAGATATTGATATTGTGATAAAATAAACACATAATAACTTGGATTACACTTGAAATCTCATTTTCATTCGGGTTCATTTTAGCCCCCAATTTGTGATCAACTCACCGTTTTAGTCCCCAATAAGTGTTCGAGAATTCGATTGACCCCCAAAGGCGAAAAATAGTTCAACTTCTGGCAGAAATTTTGACCAACCGACGACATTAGCCAAAGAATACGGTAAGGTAGAGTGATGAGATGGAGTTGAGATGAAATGAAGTGATGAAGTGGAGGAAATTAAAGGAGATCAGGTGGTTTTAGTTTTAAATTTTTTTCAAAAATAATTCAATTCTGGCTCCCAAAGGTACTTCCGAAAAAAATTGCCCTTAAGGGCCAAATGAACGACCGGACAATTATAGAGTTAGTTACAAATTGGGGACCAAAATATATTTAATCTTTTCTATTTGGCTCCATTTCTGTTTTGGCCCCCATTTTTTATTTGGCCCCCAGTTAGATTTTGCCATCACTCACAGTACATTCTTAAACTCCGTACACAAATTATCGAACGACACTTGGATAATAACACTACACAAAATAGGCTTACTAGGACACACAATTTTCACGTATGTCCCTATTAAACCGCAGTGGGGACCATTTAGGACTATTTGTGTCCCAAAAATTACGGATGAAATTGGATATAAGTGTGCGAATTTTTGGCGGAAAAATGTGCGCTAAAAATCTTTCTAAAAAAGGACATTTAGTGGGGGTTATTCATTCAGAGAGTAATCGAGACAGAGAAGAGGCAGCCAAAACCCTTTACAGTTAGAGAGTAATCGAGACAAGGAAGGGGAGAGGGAAGGCGAGTGAGAGAAGGTAAAACAGAGAATTCGAGGCAGAAACATTGATTAGGGTTAGTTGTTTAGAGAGAGAAGCCAAAGCCCTGGGTTGGAGCTTCAAAATCCTTCATTCAACACCATATTCCGAAAAGGTGAGTCATTTTTTCATTCATTCATATATGTTTCGACTTTTTTTTAGATTTTTGTAGATTTAGTTAGGATTTTTTTATGAGTTATTTCCAATTTTACCCCCTACTTCGTGACCAGCTTCCTTTATGGCTCCCGTTTTTTTCGTAAATTCAAATTTGACCCCACACCGTAAGTTAACTTTAGTGCCCTTGTTAAAAAGTGATTTTGACAATTCAAATTTGGCCCCTTTTAATTGTGGGTTGCTTTAATTTCCAAAAAAGAGATAGAGAAAGAAAGAGAGAGAGAAGAAGAAAGAGACAATAGAGAGAGAAGAAGAGAGACAAAGAAATTCATTTTTTTTTGAGTTAATTCCTATATGGCCCCCTACTTTGTGACCAGCTTCCTTTATGGCCCCCTTTTTTTTCGTAAATTCAAATATGACCCCCTATTTTCATGGAAATGTCCTAACTACCCTTCCTTTAAATCTTTTTTCAAAATAAAATTAAAAAAACAAACATAATTCCACCTCACTTCCCTCTCCACCACTTATCTCTCTCCACCTCACCTCTCTTCCCAAATCATCTTTCTCTCTCTCCAACTCACCCCTCTCTCTCTCTCCAATTCACCTCTCTCTCTCTCTCCAACTCACCTCTCTCTCTCCAACTCACCCCTTTCTTCTCCGGCAAGGTGACCGGCCGGAAAATTTTCCGGTCGGCCACCTTCAAACCTAAGAAAAAAAAATTTTCTCTCTCCTCTCTCTCTCTAAATTTTTTTTTTAAATCTCTCAACTCTCTCTCTCTAAAACTCCGGCGAAGGGGGTTTCCCTTCGCCGGAGGATCTGTTCACGAACAGCTCTCTGTTCGTGAACAGCTCTGTTCACGAACAGATACTCCGGCAAAGGGAAACCCCCTTCGCCGGAGTTTTAGAGAGAGAGAGTTGAGAGATTTAAAAAAAAAAATTTAGAGAGAGAGAGAATTTTTTTTTTTTTTAGGTTTGAAGGTGGCCGGCCGGAAAATTTTCCGGCCGGCCACCTTGTCGGAGAAGAAAGGGGTGAGTTGGAGAGAGAGAGGTGAGTTGGAGAGAGAGAGGTGAGTTGGAGAGAGAGAGAGGTGAATTGGAGAGAGAGAGAGGGGTGAGGTGTAGGGAGAGATGAGGTGGAGAGAGAGGGGTGAGGTGGAAATAATTTTTTTTAAATGTTTTAAATTTATTAATAAGAAGGGTAGTAATGACATTTACCTGAAAAAAGGGGGCCATATTTGAATTTACGAGAAAAAGGGGGCCATAAAGGAAGCTGGTCACAAAGTAGGGGGCCATATAGGAATTAACTCTTTTTTTTTTTAGTTTGGTGGTCACCGGAAATTGTTGTCGGCCGGCGACCATCACCGGAGAAGATGATGAAGTGGCGGTTTAGGACGTGGACCAGAGTGTAATGAGATAGAGGTGAGAGAAGTGGTTTTAATGTTTTTTGAACAAATTTCATTTTGACCCCCTAATTTTTTCTAACTAAGTTGATTTTTTTTTTTTTGAAATCAACCCGCAATTAAAAGGGGGCCAAATTTGATTGTCAAAATCACTTTATAACAAGGGAAATTGTGGAAACAAAAAAATTAACAACTAAAGTTAACTAACGGTGTTAATAATAGGGGGCAAATTTGAATTTACGAAAAATAGGGGGTCATAAAGGAAGCTGGTCACAAAGTAGGGGGCCAAATAGGAAATAATTCTTTTTCTATAATTTAGTTCTTTTTTTTTTGAGAAGAAAAGAAAAAGACACAAACAAAAGAAACCTAAGCACAACATTGGTACAAAGAGACTGGAAGGTCAGATAGAGACAGCCACACCCAGGAACCCACATGCATCCGACTCCACTTGGCTAATTGATCCGCTTTGTAGTTTCCTTCTCTGTGAATGTGAGTGTAGATCACTTTGGAGAAATGAGCTTCTAGCTGATGTACTTTGTCTATGATTTTGCTTGTTTGCCAGGATATATATGATGTCTCGTTGTTAAGACATTGCACCATGTTGCTATTGTCACTTTCGATATGTATATACTGAATGTTCTTTTTCATGGACCACTGGAGAGCTTTAATAATCGCCCAGCATTCACTTTCTTCAGCATTTTGTCCTCGAACATTACATGCCATCGCCGCAAGGAAGTTTGCTTGGTCATCATGCATAATACAGCCAATCCCTGCTAATTGTTGTGCAGTTAAAAAGGAGGCGTCTACATTGATTTTAATATAGGGCGGTATTAGTGGCAACCATGGTATAGTTCTATCAATCTTTCTGTTAATGTTGTGGATATTTGGTACATGAGCAGAACATTTGATCTGATCTATGATTTTCATGGGAACTATCTGAGAGTTGGAGAAGCATTTATCACATCTTGCTTTCCATATCTGCCAAAGAGTGTGAGCAAAAAGACTGCTAATTTATTCGTCAAGAGCTTTCCAAGATATAATCCAGTCCAGAAGGTTAGTAATCTTGATAGAAATGATATTAAAATGGAACCAAATCACCTGTGCCAAGTCGCAGTGTAAAAGGATATGAATCGTTGTTTCGGTGTCTTGACAAAATTCACAGTTAAATTTATTGTCCACGTATTTGCCAATTTTCTCTCTAACCGGTAGGCTGTTAGTACAACATTTCCAGAGGAATAGTTTGATTTTAGGTTGTATATGCATATCCCATATGAAGGCCCATTCCTTTTGTTCAAAAGGATAGTGTTCAGTTCGAAAATAGTAATACATAGATTTAATAGAGTATTTACCTGATTTTGTGAGTGACCATTTGGGTATATCCTCCGTCTGTTCCTGTAAGTTAATGCTCAAAATAGAATTGCAGATATCACGATTAAAACATTGAGTTAAGATCGTCAAGTTCCACGTATTATTACTAATCAGCTGAGAAACTACAGTGAGAGTACTATTAGTGGGGTTACTAATGAGAGGTGGATGATTGGGGATCCAGTAATCATGCCAGATACTAATATTCGTACCTTTGTTAATATCCCAAAAGGTTAATTTGGTCATTTTATCAACCTGTTTGGAGAGGGATTTCCAGAGCCACGAGTGGTGATTCTTAGCAATTTTAGGTTTATGATCCTTGGTGAAGTACTTAGCTTTGAGTATCTCAGCCCACGGGGAGCCGGGATCTCTAAGAAGGCGCCAGACCAGTTTACTGAGAAAGGCTTGAATGTCCAGGTACGGGAAACGAAAACCCAGACCTCCAAGCTTTTTAGGGAGACAGATAGCCGACCAGTTAATTGTATGAATGGAACGGAGTTTTCCCCACCAGAAAGCTCTTTGAAGAACTTCGATGCGATTACTTATACCTTTTGGGATGGCAAAGCATTGCATTTGGTATCGGGGAACGGCCGCTGCTATTGTGTTGATAAAAACAGAGCGACCAGCTGGAGAGAGGAGAGAGGACTGCCATTTAGAAAGTCTATTCTGAATTTGAGTAGTAAGGGCAGAAAAAGCTTTTTTTTTATTGGCACTAATGAAAAGATGAGTGCCAAGATACTTGTCGAGATTGGAGGATTGATGCACTTTAAAGTTACGAATGATCATTCGTTTGAATTTCGGGTGGGTGTTTTTGGAAAAAAGATCGTAGACTTATTGAAGTTAATCATTTGCCCCGACGCCTGACAAAAGATATCAAGAATGCTCTGAAGCGAGGAGATGTTGACCAAAGAGTTATGACCAAAGATAATACAATCGTCCGCGAAGAGAAGGTGTTTGAGGTTGATATTAGTGCCTGGGATAGGAAAGCCTTGAAACGGCATGTTCAGTCTATTGGTTTCCAGAAGACGACTCAAGCCTTCCATGGCAAGGGTAAATAAGAATGGAGAGAGGGGATATCCTTGCCGAATCCCTCTGCTGACATTAAAGGTAGGACCCGGACGACCATTTATAAGGACAGCCATGGTCGAAGTCGAGAGACAAGTGTGAACAAGACTAATCCACTTAGAGTCGAAGCCCATACGCCTCATGATAGTAGTAAGGAAAGACCATTCAACCCGGTCGAAAGCTTTAGACATATCAAGTTTGAGAGCAAAGAAGCTTTTCGAGCCCTTGCAGAGTTTGAAAGAATGAACCACTTCTTGGCTAATGATAATGTTGTCCGTGATCTGTCTACCCGGAACATAAGCCGCTTGAAACGGGGAAATGATATTAGGAAGAACCAATTTGAGGCGATTCGCCAGAATCTTAGTAATGATTTTATAGGTGGTGTTTAGAAGACTAATGGGACGATAGTCGGCCGTCGACTGAGGAGTTTTGGTTTTGGGAATAAGGCAGATGTGGGTGTGATTGACTTGCTCAGGCAGGTGATTATGAAGAAAAAACTCAGAGACTAGCCTAATGATATCTGGCTTCACCGTATCCAGTTTGACTGGTAAAAAAACGGAGGGAAACCATCCGGACCTGGGGCTGCATCAGATTTAAGAGACTTGACGGAGTTATAAATTTCCGTCTCCGTAGGAACACGAGTGAGGACAAGATTTTGGTTATCGGTAATCTGAGCATTAAAAAGGTCAAGAAGCTCATTAGAGAAACTAGGGTCGACAGTAGTGGAGATGTTGCGCAGATTGGCAGAGAAGATGTTTGCAATATCAGAGGCTTCCTGGATCCAACAATCATTGTTATCTTTGATGGCCAAAATACGATTTTTCCTATTGCGATTAATGGCTTTAGCATGAAAAAACTTAGTGTTTTGGTCTCCTAGTTGGATCTGATCATTTCTGGATTTCTCTTTCCAAAGACTTTCCAACTGGATATAAGCTTCCTCTAGTTTGTTATTTAAATCCTGATAGGTCTCAAAGCTATCTGTGTTTTGGATGGCCTCGGTTAGGTTGCGTATGCGGCAGTCGAGGTGACCAAACACCTGTTTGTTCCATCTGACCAGATTAATAGCGAGATGATTCAGTTTGGGTTGGATAGAGTTGAAGTTGGAAGACTAGTGGTCCTGAATGAAATTCCCACACTCGAGGTGAGACATCCACGTCCTGATAAATTTAAACGGTCTATTGCCCAGATTAGAGGTAGCGTGGGTAGTCAATAAAATCGGGCAATGGTCAGACCCCACCCCGGATAAATCGGTCTATAATTTAGTTCAGACATTAATGATTTAGTTTAGATGTTTTATTGGACAGATTTGTTGATGTAGTATCTCTTCTTCATCTTCCTTATTCATATGCATATTTTCTCTGTTTGGCTAGATTCCATTTTCAACCTCTTTGTAAGTTATTAAGATTTGGGTTTTAATCTCTTAACTCCATCTATGTTTTTCAGATTCTGCAGTGGAATCAAAGTATTTTTATTTTAGTTGTGCAGAAACTGTTTGATAAAATGCTTCTTAGACCCTTTGGCCGATTGCAGCCTTTCTCCCTTCCTCGAAGTAACATCCATCGAAGACAATTTCTTTTCTTATCAACCCAACTGAACCTGTTGCAAACAACACAAGAAAATTTTCTTCTCATAATTTCGATCGGTTAGGGACGCTCCGAACTTCCTCCTGCCTCTGCAGTTTGATATTAGGCAAGAGGTGTCTACCCATAGACAATCTTTCTCCCAGTGATCATGAAGACCACGGTAAAAGCATGGTGTATATTTGCTATTAGAACCAACACTTTTCAATCTTTGTTGTGGTTCATATTTTTGTTCATCTATCTCACCGAAGATCCTACAACTAAGCACCTGCCACATAAACACATAACGGCTAACTCGCTAAGAGCTCCAACATCTTGATTGCCATCATCTTCACAAAGAAGGAACTTTGAGATTAACTCTTTGTTGTGAGATAACAGGTGGGGAGAGATCAGTGAATAAATAGCAGGTTGGATCTTTCTTAATTATTTACTTTATGATATTGACTTATCGTTCTTCTCCATTTTCCTCACTTTTGACATATATCTTTGATAGATCCATGTTGGACATGTTCAAATTTAGACAAGCCTTAATCTTTAGTTGAATTAATGTTTGTTATCTCGACAGTTTACTTTTTATGATATTGATTTGATGGTTACTTGATCCATTCTTAAGAAGTTCTTTCGATAAGGACTGAAATCATTAGACAACTTTGTGTTCAAACTGAATTGATTTGAAATTGAAACAAAGTTTCTTGGTCCAATTGACTTTTGGGAATTATAAGGTACTTATCTCAAATGATGTCCACGTCGACATACTCATTGTTTTAATGTACAATTAGAAATGTAGTGTTTATACATATGAGCTTCCCTGAAAAAAAGAAAAAAAGCCAAAATAATCGAAATCATATAATTTTTGTAGTTGTTCATTTTTCGCTCATCTTACAAATTTTTTTCGATTATAGTTGTCGACAAACTCACGAGATGACCAGTTATGTGATTGTGTAAAATCACACTCACATAGACCAAACAATCCATTAACTTTCAGAGAAAAAAAGATAGTTTGAAATAAGAGATGCCCCATATTTAATGTAGAGTTAATTCTTATATGGCCCCCTACTTTGTGACCAGCTTCCTTTATGGCCCCATTTTTTCGTAAATTCAAATATGGCCTCCTATTTTCAAGTGTATGTCATTACTATCCTTCTTAATTCTAAATTTAAAACATTTAAAAAAAGTTATTTCCACCTCACCCCTCTCTCTCTCCACCTCATCTCTCTCTACAACTCACCCCTCTCTCTCTTTCCAACTCACCTCTCTCTCTCTCTCTTTCCAACTCACCCCTCTCTCTCTTTCCAACTCACCTCTCTCTCTCTCCAACTCACCCCTCTCTCTCTCCAACTCACCTTCATCTTCTCCGATTAAAGTCGCCGGGCCAAGATTTTTCCGACCGGCAACTTCCCACAAATTTTTTTTTTCTCTCATCTCTCTCTCTCTAAAAATCCGGCGAAGGGGGTTTCCCTTCGCCGGAGCCGTGAACAGACCAGATCTCGTGAACAGACCAGATCGGTCTGTTCACGGCTCCGGCGAAGGGAAACCCCCTTCGCCGGATTTTTAGAGAGATGAGAGAAATTTTTTTTTTTTTTGGGAAGTCGCCGGCCGGCGACTTCAATCGGAGAAGATGAAGGTGAGTTGGAGAGAGAGGGGGGTGAGTTGGAAAGAGAGGTGATGTGGAGAGAGAGAGTTGACATGGAGAGAGATGTGTGGTGGAGAGGAAATGAGGTGGAATTATAATTTTATTTTTATTTTTATTTTTAATTTTGAAAAAAGATTTAAAGAAAGGGTAGTTAGGACAATTACATCAAAAAAGGGGGTCATATTTGAATTTACGAAAAAAAAGAGACCATAAAAGAAGTTGGTGACAAAGTAGGGGGCCATATATTAATGTACTCCACTAATAGAATTCATGTCAAAAATAAAAGATTTGAATTGAACGGTGAGTATTCATGCCCCTATCTCATCAAAAAAGAAAATTGAATGGTAAGTATTCATGCCCCCTTTTAACAAAAAAAGTATTCATGCCCCTATCTCATCAAAAAAAAAAAAACGTATTCATGCCCCTAGCAAATCGACCTAAAATAGAGGGCCAAGTTGGAATTAACTCAAACTTTAAGGACTGATCTGGTAAATTCATTTCCGTAATTTCACACGATTTCCTTCCTTGGCACGATTATTTTTGGCGCCGATTGTGTATTGCCTTCCCGCTCTTATTTTTTCATGTCGTTTGGAATTTTACCTTTCACTAGTCGATTCGTTGTCCAAAACGGCAAACCCTAATCTTCATCATCACTAATTTATGTCTCTCTTTCTTAAAAAATTATCTCTTTCTCTCTCTAAAACTTGTAAATGTTCTATTCATGAAACTCTAATCACAGATATATATATATATATATATATATATATATATATAGAGAGAGAGAGAGAGAGAGAGAGAGAAACAATGTTCTACTCGCACACTTTTCTCGTTCGAAAAAGCCCTCTTGGAACTGTTTGGATTGCTGCTCATCTTCAACATAAGCTCCGTAAATCTCAAGTTGCTGTCACTGATATCCCTAAAACTGTTGGTTAGTTCTTCTTATTTATCCCTTCCTCATTATGATCTTGTTTCTATTTCCTTTTTCTAAGATTCATGTTTGTTAAGTGATGGTATTTGCTTAAAGGTGGGTTCTTTGTTCAAATTTAATTAATTATGAGTTTTTTGACTTGAAGCTTTCAGGCCAATAATTGAAAATTCTCTATAACAAGGACTAGTTAATAAGACCAACCAATGACCTAGAAATGCCTTAGTAAAATAAAATTTGTGTCTAATAGGAAAAAGGGAAAATAAATCATACCCAATAGCAAAGACTCATTTCACTTTCTTGTTGAAACCAATTATCCTAGCCAACAAAGCTACAATGACCTTTTGATTGTTAAGTTTGTGGTCATCCAATTCAAAACCAATTGGTAATGAGTGGAGAGGACCTATACATTATATTCATAGTTGCTAGTTACCCCTTCTCTCATGTGGGACTATTCTCACATGCCCCCTCACGTGTGGCGTGGTTAGCCTAACACGTGTTTTTTTTTGTTTCGGGTGACGTTGAGCACGTGTGGTTTTTAGCCTATTACGTGTGGGCCTAGCTCTGATACAATGGCAAGTTTGTCGCCATCCAACTCAAAACCAATTGGCAATGATTGGAGAGGACCTATACATTATATTCTTAGTTGCTAGTTACCCCTTCTCCCATGTGGGACTATTCTCACATTGATAAGTATTTCAAGTTCAATGTTTTTTTAAAGATATGAAATAGTTTTCAAGATTTAACACTACAATTCCAAGTAATTTTATACTAATGTCGAAGGTTGCCAAGACGCCCCCTGCAATGTTCGGTTCAAGAACTTCGGATTATATGTGGGCATCTGTCTCCGGCACATATATGTGTATTGAGCTTTTGATATCTGATAACACGTACCACCATGAACTATTGACTTATTTAGTACATCTACTGAAAGAAGGCAAAAATAAAGAGACAACTGTATACTTGTTTCTTGCATTAGAGACCTGATTCTTATTCTTACACGCATCTTTTGTACCGTGGGATTGACCTTCTTTGCATTACACAAAAGACATTAAGGGTGGATTGGTATTCGTGGTGCAATCACACACCAATGTGCATACAAAATCTCACATTATTCTCATTGAAGTGACTACTAGTATCCAAGTGCCCGACACGAGCTAATGGTTTCTAGTATCTACACACCGATAATTCTTAAGTGGAGCATCATGTTGCAAGAAATTCAATAGAACAGAAAATTGTATATTCTTTATATATCATTTATATTTTTTGATTTTCTACTTATTTGGTTGTTGTCAAACTTCTCACCAAATTCTCCAATGAAGTTGAGATGGTACTTGAAGGTTTCTTTATGCCTCAATTTTACTTCCACCGAATTGCTCGTGTTGACGAGAGTAGTTCTCTCCAAAATCAAGTCTTTATGTTCCCTATCTCTCTTCTCAGTACTTACTTTCAAATTGCTAACTGCTTTGATCAGATTGGTTCTCTCCAAAATCTAATCTTAAAATTTTCTCCCTTTCTCTTCTCTTTTTTAGACAGCATTATGTTCCCAGAAGTACCTATAGCATTGCGGTTGTCAGGGCACCTTCTGCTGGGTGTTGTTCGAATATATTCGAAGAAGGTTGACTATCTTTACCAAGACTGTAATGAGATTTCAACCAGAATTGCTACCTTTGCCTCATCCAAAGAAGTAAATCTACCAGAGGAGGCACGATGCGCACAAGTTCAGGATATCACTTTGCCACTGACATTTGAATTGGACTCTTTGGAGTTAGATGATGATTTACTTTTGGGAGGGTAAGACGTTTGCTCTTGATACATTGAGACCAAGTAGACATTTCTCTTATAATGTTATGTACATATTATGTAACAGGAGTATGGATAACAATCTCAGAACTCAAGAGGAAATTACAATCACAGGTTTTGTTCATGGGTTGTTTTCTGATTCACATTAGTTTCTTTCAGCATTAGTTGCGAATAATTGAGACTATATGTATGAACTTATTGGTTGATGTGATCTTCATCATGTGTACAGATCAGGTCCCAGTTGAAGGAGATCCTTATGTTGCTTTCTTCCTTAACGAGGTTCGACTATGTTCTGAATTTTTCTCATAATTTTCATCTGATGCTTGAATGCCATGGGACTGATGACAACTTGTGATATTTCGTAAAATTTCTCCTTTATACAGGATATTGATATCGAAAGATTTCCTCGTGAAGACATTCCTGAATTTGGGCCGACACCAATGGAAATGGAGTAAGCCTCAATTTCCGCAAAAAAGAGCTTTTGTCATTTATATGCTTTGAGGATTTCAATTAAAAAGTATATAATTATCTCGCAGTGCCTCTTCGGTACAAGTAGAGAATGTTGAGGGAGTTTCAGAAGCTGGGCAGAGTAGTCGATCAGCAGAAACTACTCAGAGATATTCTGATGATAATGTCATCCCAGAACCCGAAATCATGCGTGAAGCTGGGAAGAGTAATCAATCAGCAGAAGCTACTCAGATGCTTTCTGAAGACAATGTCCTTCCAGAACCTGAAGTTATGCGTGATGTAGTCCATGATTTCAATTCAGACAACGTTTTAGGAATTCCTGATCAACACAATGTCAGTGGCCAACAATCACCCCTTGAATACAACATAAACAGGGAGAACATTTCCCCGATGCTGCAGGATATGCCAATTTCTGGACGACAATCTGCAGAATTTCAGTTGCTTTCAAATCCAACAACAGTTGCAGCAGAAATGTCTCTCTCTCATTCTCGTTCAAATGTTTCAGTGGGTAAGTTTATCTTTTCATTGTGACTTCTTTTCTCGTGCTTCTTTGTCTATGAACAATTTTTCCGTGTTTGTTTTCTTATGTCTTGTTTTTAGTTATTTAAATTTTTCTCGTGCTTCATGCTTCTTTGTTTTCATTGTTTTTAGTTATTTAATGCCTTCAATGTCAAATTAAAACTTCTATCCCCATGCTCAGGCTTCTTGATCCAAAAAAGTCCAATTCTTTTTGTGCTATTTGTTAATTGATGTTATGGCTTTTGTGTTTATCTTTCTGCTTTTGTGTGTTTATCTTTCTGCTTTTGTTAAGCAGGTGTTTCAACAGAGATGGCTGTTCAACCAACTCCACAGGTTGAGATTAGAAGACCTGAATTAAGGAAGAGAAAACAATATTTTGACGTGCCCAAGGTGTTGTCTAATGTGTAAGTTGGTTTGATTTCGGGTCATCGTTAATCATGAGTTTTTTGTGGGTATCTATATGTTATATTTAGTTGTTACTCAGTGATTATGGCAATGTGTTCATTTACAGAATCATCAAGAAAGGCCTGAATAATACTAGCAATCTAAGGTGCAAGCGAAATAAGCTTCCTTGCTCGGCTTTAGATTGTTGGAAGTTCAACAACTGGTCGAAGAAGGATAATATTTTCAATGAACGAACAAATTCAGGTACATTTGGTTCTTGAATGGAGCATGACTTTTGTATTTTACATCATTCTGGCACAGTAAGTTACATAATACTACTAGCATTTTTTATGTTGCAGGGCTGTCTCCAACACTCCAAGCTATGTTTGATAAAGAGTTCATTTCTTCAAAATTTCATAAAACTTCTGTGGAAGAACCTGTGAATGAAAGAACTCCAACACATATGCCTGACCCTGATATGGAAATGGAGATTCCCAGAGACGAGGAACACCATGCCGACAACTATCCTAGAGATGTCTTTGTGCCTTCTCCATCTGGAAGAGCAGAGACTCCTACCTCTCCAACAAGACCTGAGCCTCAGAGTGACGTGGTCGAAACTGAAGCAATACCTACATTTGAAGAGACACCTCTTACCCAGCAGGTTGACCTTGAGACTGAAGCACAAACATTCCAGTCGGAGGAGCAAATTGGTTTACAGGAAACAGGCTTTTCAGATATTCCTGAATCAAGATCTTCGGAAGCAGAAGTCAGTATTTTTCTTTTTTAGTGGCATCACATTAGTTTTCACACTTTCTCTAGAGCTGATTTATTTCATAACCCATTTGCCTTTTCACTTCACCTAGTCATCTAATGTTTCCAAATTTCTCTATGGTCTAATACGATGCTCTTTTCCGTATTGCAGGATCTTGGTTTCTTGGAAGCAGATACTACACCAGCAGGTAAGCTAAACAAATTGGATTACACTATCTGCATAGAACATATTTTCTTGGTTAAATCAGTTTTAGAACAAAACATGATTTCTCTTCAGAACTTACATCTGTTCCTATAGCAGGTAATGGTGGAAATGAAGAAGTTGGTTCCCTATCCGTGAGGACCAGGTATATACATTTACTTCAGAGCTTCTTGTTCAAGTATTTTTGCCGCATATTAACATCTTTTATCTTGCAGAGCTGTGGCTCAGTACTTACAGAAGCAATCTCCTGCACCTGGATTGTTGGAGGATCAACTTGCCGATCTAAGTTTGAACAAGATCTTAGAAGGAAAGTCAAGGAAACAATGTGCTCGAATGTTCTTTGAAACTTTGGTAATCACACGTCATATACTTCATTTCCTTATCGTTCT
The DNA here is from genome assembly GCF_041429995.1 of Eschscholzia californica. Classification (NCBI taxonomy): domain Eukaryota; kingdom Viridiplantae; phylum Streptophyta; class Magnoliopsida; order Ranunculales; family Papaveraceae; genus Eschscholzia; species Eschscholzia californica. Next base: position 21,283,273 of record NW_028238309.1, read on the forward strand.
TGTTATGCATTGGGTTTGTTTCCGGGTTTTTCGTCGAATAACTCTCCAACATATAAATGCAAATTGATGGTATATATGATTCTAGTGGATATGTGAATACTGAATAGTTGATTTGGTTATAGGTTCTGAAGAGTCGTGGGCTCGTTAAAGTTAAGCAAGATGAACCTTATGGTGATATCACTTTAACGGCGACTTTAACACTCGCAAAGACGATACTCTGAGATCATATTACTGCTCCGCTTGGCAAAAAACAAGCTCTGTACATCAAGCCTTAATCTATATCTTTATATGCAGCAGGTAGCTCATAAGTTATTACTTGGTCAAGTGATAGTGTACCCATTCAGGGAAAATTGGGATGTTACAACCTATAGGACCAAGTAAATACTTGGTGGAGGATAGAAATTCATCATTTATTGATTTTTGTTAATAAAGATGTAAATGAATGTAAATTAACCTAATAGTACTGTGACCTTAAAAATTTGTAATTGTCTTCAGGACACGTATGAGTAAATTCTATCTTGATGAGGTATCCAAGTTGTGATGTATAATGTCTATTGTAATCATATAATCACTCTAGAGTGATTATGCGATGCTCGTTGGATTGTTATGGGACGGTCACCAGCTATCCTTGTTGGATTGCTATCGGACAGTACCAGCTATCCCTGTGACGTCCAGCAAAAGAAATTGAGGTTTTACGTCGACACAGGCTCAATTACTCTTTTATCCTGGAGAATGCAATGGAGCGGCACACAAGCTTGCCCCTACTCCTTCACAACTTTAGTATCTACGAAGTTTTTTCTTATCTCTGTCCCTTAGTTCATTTTTTATTACAATCTAGTCCTTTTGTGCTAAAAAGAAAAACCAAATAAAAACCTAGTATAGTGCCTTGACGTGTGATATATAATGTCTATTGTATTTGTATAATCCTATATTCTCAAAAACCGAATAGAAATCTAGTACAATACACCTGATGCGTGATGTATGTGTAATTTATATCAAGATACTCTACCAAATATTTTGATGGAATTTTTTGAATGTAAAAGGTCTTTATATTTTCCCAAAGTCTTGCATGGTCATGGTTTCTTCAGCAAATAAGGTTCCGGGACGGAAACTAAAATCTCAACAACACTATGATTCCTTCAACAAAAAAAACAACACTAATATTTTTATCTAGTTCTAGAAACCAAAGTTGTAAATATCTTGCACTATGGTCTACCATTATTATTTTTAGAAGGGAATTTGTTGAGTGACTAGAAATACTTTTTTGTTAAGTGATAGTAAAAAACATAACTTATTTACCATTCAGGTACAGTCATATATAAGTCATAAAATATTTATATATAATAGTCCACTTCAAACAAGTCTTATTGGGAAATAAAAAAAATTTGGCCGCTTTCAAAGTTCTCGAACGAAATTCCTTTTGTTCCTCCAACCCGCCAACACTTCTTCTTGTCAGACCGACATGTGGTCGGCAAATTTCCATAGCCTCCCTCCCATCAAAAAAATTAATCCATCTCTTTTTCCTCCCACCATCATTAACATCATTTATTTTCCCTTCCTCTCTCTTTCTCTCTACTCCTCTTTTTTTGCTCTTTGTTTCACTGAAGTAGAGGGTCCCCTAAATCAGAACACTGGTCTAATTTGTGGGTTCATCTAAAACCAGATCATGTTCTGGTTGGAGGGATCCCCAAGCCAGAATACGAGTTCCTGCCAAGGGATCATGCCCTTCGGAGACAGAGAGGTAATGGTGGCGAATAGAGGTGGTGGTGATAGGAAGAGAAGATGGAGAAGAGATAAAATTCTTTTTAAGAGTCGTCGGTGATGATAGTCTGCCGTTGACCTTTGCTAGAGTAAAGAGAAGAAAGATGGGTAAAATCGGGTCGGATGACAATGGGCATACTGCCTCATCGGGCCGGATCGGTCTGACTAAGAAATCTGTGTCCATGAAGATTATCCTCGGGCGAGTTTTTTTCAAAATCCTAATGTCCAAAATCCGTCTAAGTCCGTCAAATATTTTGAGTTTATTGCGCGGTCGAATCTTTATTTTTCACTATTAACAAAAAGTACTTTTGTGCTTGATGTGACATGAAGATGTCACATTTGGAGAGCCTAACTTAGACTAACTAGTCATTTTCGAGTGTTATCAATAATATTTTATGTGTTTTTCATGTTAGGTACTTATTTTGGAGTTAAGCGTGTGATTTACAATAAAAGGAGCGAATTATCACTATCATTTCATGTGCCCAAAATGAGAGAAAATGACTTAAAGCAAAACAAATTACAAGTGGAGGCAATGACGAGTCTGACGGTGAAAACGGAAGTCAATTCCGAATTCGGACGAGAAAGTTATGAAAGAAAGAAGTCCGAAGGTATTTTAGTCCTTTGTAACAATTTGAAGATGTAAAGACAAGGATGGAGGCACCTCTTGGTTTCTTAACCAAGCCCAAAGCCCACACAAGCCCAAAGAAGAATGACAATGAAGAATTATATGAGCACCCTTTCTTTATGGATTAGAGTCAACAAAGTCTAAATGAATTGACTAAGTCAAGGGACTCTAGGGTTTTAGTAGTTTAGGCTACTATTCATCATCTTCATCAATCAACAACCAAGGGAGAGAGAGAGAAGGAGGCTAGGGGTTTCTAGGGTTTGTTCTTGGTGTGGGGGTTTTGAAAGAGCAAGAGGGAAAGAGAGATGGAGCCGGCCAAGCTAGGCCGACCATCACCAAGGCCGGCCAAAGCTTGGCCGGACAAGTCGCGGGAGCAGCAGCAGTCAAGTCGCGCCGGCATGGGAAGCAGCAGCAGCTGCACGGCACGGGAAGAACAGCAGCAGCTGCACGGCACGGGAAGAACAACGACTTCTTCACTGCTCGGGCAGGAGATCCTTGCTCCGAACAACAGCTTTTTCACGGAACAGTGAGCAGCTCGGGTTCACAAGAGCTGCTGCTCGGGATCTTCAAGGACGGCACGGGACAGAAGCCTCTTTGCTCGGAACGCGCTCGGGAGCTGCTAGGGATGGCCGGGACAGTCATATTTGGGCGGACTTCACTTTTCTAGGCCGGATTTCATCATCTTCTAGCCGGACTTCTCGAGACTTTTCCGGCCACTTTCTTGGCCGGAAACCTTAGGGCTCTTGCTCCCCATCATCTTGGCTAGCTTCTCATGTGGTTTGATTTGATTTTGGGTTAGAAATTGCTAGAGAGAGAAAGCTAGGGTTTAGCTTTAATGGAGGTTTGTGATAAATGGAGAAGATGATGGTGGTCGCTGTGGGGAACCCAGAATTTGCTAAAGGGGGATCGGCTGCACCTTAAAGACTCATATTTTCCGACGATCTTAGCCTCGAACCACATCGAAAAAGGGAGATTCTCTCATCATCTTCTTTCCATTTCTTATTTAATCACCATGTTTAGTTAACTTTAGTGTGTCGATTATATGAGATGAAATGTGATGAATTCGTGATTATGTTTAATATGATTTGATGTTTTGATTATAAATTGATGTTCATTTATTTCGATTATCGTTTTGATCGTATTTTCATGTGTCTTGTCAAGCACTTCGCATAGTTAATAGACGAAACGAAGTATTCGATATCGATCGTAGTCTAAGTCATAATTTCATGTGTCTTGTCATGCACTTCACATAGTTAGGCGACTAGACGACACTTTCGATGACTCGGGACTAACCGATTTAGACGTTTGTTTGACTAAGTATGATCTCCGGATCACGTAGTACTTAGAGACATCTACTTTAGGAGTCGAATATCGATTTTATCTTGACACATTAAATCGGACTACACATAGTCGTAGGTTTATCATTATGGATTCCCGGACTTCGACACCTCTCTCACTTATTTGTTGCCCGAATCGAGTCTTACCGTCTCCCGACTCTTGTTACTCCGACTCTTCACTCGAATCTCTCTCGCCCGTTTACTTTTATTGTTTAGTTAAATCACTTGCTTGCTTTATTCTTTTTGTTACTCTCATAATCAAAACCTCCCATTTATCTTTGTTTCCCTTCCTTTTTAGTCTAAGTTAGCATTTGATATCTAGACCAGAGGATAAGACCCTTTGACATCCAAACTACCTTCCTATCCTTGGATCGACTCCGGTTTTACCGGTTACTACTTGATACCTCCGCTTGGGTGTGCAACCTTTTCGGGTGCATCAGTGCTCTATTCAAGATTGGTCACCACCGGACGTTGTTTTTCATATGTGTGTATGTGCACATAAGAACTTTATACTCATATTGCTATTATGACGCTCTATAAAATATTTAAAAATGTCAAAGTACGACTAAAAATGTAAGAATTTATTGATTAATTACCATACATATATTTTAATGGGATACGTTACATAAGACGGATCGAAAATAAGAGATCATAAGACGGATCGAAAATAGGAGATCAGGCGGTCAAAGATAAATTGCAGAAATAATATACGTGTGTAACACGTGTATGTACGTGATGGATCGAGAAGACGAGATCCGACGATCAAAAAGAATTCAGAATATTGAAGATATTTGAAGATATATTGAAGATATATTGAAGATATATTGAAGATACATTGAAGATATGTGAAGATTTAGTTTCTTATATTCAGAATATCTCTTGTAACTATCTAATGGTAATATTAGATAGATTTTGTATTATTTCCTAGTTTAGTAATCAGAAACTAGGAAATCCTAAACCCTAAGTCATCTATAAATATGAGAGGGTTCTAGGATTCAAACTCATCGAGTTATGTCTGACCAATGTACCCGATCAAACCCACGTACAATTGTATGTGGTGAATTATGAATAAAAAGTTATTTCTCCGTGGATGTAGGTCTTGAGTATTCGACCGAACCACGTTAAATTATCGTGTCTTTACTTTTATCATATATCCGATTATCACATAATCGTGAATTTAACATGGTATCATGAGCAGGTATACCAATCTAGCTTAATCGATTTTTTTTGCTTCCGCTATTTCCAATGATTTTCTTTCATTGCGATTCTACCTTTCAACCACATGGAAAATTTTCTAAGATTTACATTAAAAGTTTCATTGGCCTTCAACATCGTATTAGAGAAGACTTCAATTTATTGGATACTTATTTCTACTCATCATAGAAGCACGAAGGAGTTTCTGTTTTGTTGATTTCTTCATATCAAAGGTCAGTCTACATCTTTTCGTAATTTTTCTACTATTTCTTTAGTTTTTGAATTAGGCTTGTCCAAGTTAGATTTGACTTTTCATCAAAAAAAAAAAAAAAGTTAGATTTGACCATTGCTTCAACTAAATGGAATAGGTCAGATCCAAACACCATATCATTTTTTTTTTCAATCAGACTTCTCTAGTCAGATTTCGTTTGTATTCAAGTGTCTTATAAACCGGGTTTATCCCAAGAGGCCAGACCCACTTGCTTGGATTGTGTTTATTAGTAGTTGAATAGTTTATTACTTGATTTAGATGCCTATTGAGTTTGACTCAAAGACAAACCCGGCAACTTATCCCACAATAGTTGCCAGTCCACTCAGATTGACTCCAATCCGAAGGTATAACCTTGAGTCCACTCAGATTCCAGTTTCCCAATCTGATTTGAGTCCACTCTGATTTGACCTAAGTTATAACCCTAATCCGACCCGCGAGACCAGCTCCTACAATTCGCTGACCAAGTCAACGAATTTTGACCACCCAATATCCGAGCTGCAACTTCTTCTTTCCAGTGACAAACTCGAGGGTTCGATTTCCGACGACATTTTCTAGCGTTTTTTCGTCACCAATCGACTGCTCCTATCAATTTGGACCTCACGCTACCAAATACCATCGATTTATCTACGGATTTGTGAAGAATTGGTGGAATTTCATATATGTTTTGAACCACCCCGATTACTTTCTCTCTCTACAATCCGATTACTCACAGGCAATAGTTGGCCGTGTTTGATTATAACAATCATCGATTTGGACTCTCATACACTTCACAGATGATCTCTGTTGTTTAATTTTCAATTGCTTTCTGATTAGGGACACCCAATTTTGAGAAATTTCACAATTTGGGTAAACCCTAATTTAGAAGTTCCTAAATTTCCCCAAATTCTGTATTTGCTACAGTTTATTTCCGCACATTATTTTGTGACGGCGACATTATTGACAGTTTGCACACTGTCACTGTTTTTTATCCAAAGGAAAGTGACACTATTTTCTGATGTCACTAACGTTACAGTGTTTTTTGCGACGAAGAACTTATTTCAACAATCTTTCGCAACTGAACACTGTTTTTTGCCACAGTTTTGTGTGAATTTATTTGCTACAGTTCATCCGTCGGAAATTTATTTTGTGACAAACTTCTAATGTCACCTATAACCAACTTTTTCTAGTTGTGACACAATATTTCTGTCACTTTTTCTTCTGTTTGTGACACTAAAATAGATTATTTCATCTATTTTTTTTTCCTGGATATATCCGTGACATTTCCAAAATCATACTTTTCTGTGACGATATTATTTCTCTACCAAAATTTTGGACTTTTCTTTCAACGGAGAAAGAATTCCTATTTTGGATTTTGATTCCGAAATTCAACCGTGAACTTTTCATAATTATATATTTCTTAAGATTATTTTCTTTCTTTCCAATTCTATTTTTGACTTTTCCTACCAAATTATATTTTGGAATATTTTTTCACCTAATAGAATATCTCTTCAACGAATAGATTATCTCTTCCACGAATAAAATATCTGTATTTTTAGTTTCGGAATAATATCTGTGATCTTGCCTTTTTTGGCAATGAATTTCATGACGACCATCTTTTTGGTTGTTACTTATCCAATATTTTTTGGTATTCCGACAATGATTTCTTGTCGATTTTAAACAAAACAACATTACTTTGTTGTCACTCCTTAAGTTCATACTTGACGTTTTTTATACGATAAGATATTGATCATCACAACTTTTTAGTTGTTGACATTTTCTTCATACAATGACCAACTTTACATACATGAGAAAAATACATGCAATTTCGTTGTCATTGATTTTTGCTCAATTTTTTTACTGTAATTACCAACTTTTTAGTTGTGACTTAATCGTTCAATCATCTTCCAACGCATCCACAATCTAAGAGTTGCAAGAAGACGAATACGACTAATCTAGAAGTATTTCCTTTTTCTCTCTCCAAGTCGGACACTTCAACATTTACGTGCTCCAACTTGCGGGGGGGGGGGGGGGGGGGGGGGGGGGTAATGGGATACGTTACATAAGACGGATCGAAAATAGGAGATCCGGCGGTCAAAGATAAGTTGCAGAAATAATATACGTGTGTAACACGTGTATGTACGTGATGGATCGAGAAGACGAGATCCGACGATCAAGAAGAATTCAGAATATTGAAGATATGTAAAGATTTAGTTTCTTATATTCAGAATATCTCTTGTAACTATCTAATGGTAATATTAGATAGATTTTGTATTATTTCCTAATTTAGTAATCAGAAACTAGGAAACCCTAAACCCTAAGTCATCTATAAATAGGAGAGGGTTCTAGGATTCAAACTCATCGAGTTATGTCTGACCAATGTAACCGATCAAATCCACGTACAATTGTATGTGGTGAATTATGAATAAAGAGTTATTTCTCCGTGGATGTAGGTCTTGAGTATTCGACCGAACCACGTTAAATTATCGTGTCTTTACTTTTATCATATATCCGATTATCCGTGAATTTAACATATTTACCGGACCACCACTATACCTTGTGATAGTGACCTTCCACTTAATGGGCCCCTCGGCGATACATGGCCAAGCCTAAGTGAGGTTATTTGACAAATTTCTATGGAGACAAAGTTCTGTGAAGTTTCCTTGTTTTAAAATTATTTAGGTTATTAGCAATCAAGAAAATTTTAGTTTATTTAGAAGTTATTTATTTCCTAGTTCAAGTATATCGAGAAATATCTAAACCCTATAAAAGGGAGTCGGGTCCATCTTCATTTTACATCTTCGAATTGAATAAAATGATCTCGATTGCAACTTCTTCTCTAGTTAATTTATCTTAAGTTAGTTTAGTTTGTCATAGTTTTAATGGTAGATTCCGTTACATTATTGCTTCCGCAAGAATCTACATCAGCTGGTATCAGAGCGTATAAATCATATTCTATTCCTGAACAACTCAATCCAAATAAATCATATTCTATTCCTCAAGGGAGGATGAGTACTCAAGGATTTTATGCACATAATTCTTATGATTATCATTGGAATTCTGGAGAAACCCACAAGAGAAAACTCATCGTGAGAGGTCGAAATCGCGGGTTAAGAAGTTATTAAGACTGGGTCGTTGACAGAAAATTGGACCTTCACTTGTTAATATTTTTATGGCACCGACGACGTCTTTGGGCTTAACCTTTGACACGAGACAAAACACAGGTGACCGTGAGCTTTTGGGGGACACCGTGGTGGTGTCTGCCAAAGGGACTCCGATGGTCAAGTCAGTAAGCTTGCAAGAGAAGTAATGAATGGTCGGAGTTTGGCACGACTCGTAGAGTGGTCGGAGCTCGATCTCTACGGATAGACTGACTTGCTTGGAGAGAGAATATGACTACCTAAGAGGTCTATCTTGTAAATAAAACAACCCTAGTGAAGTTTGCCTTGCTCAGGGTTATGTATTGTAAATAAAGTGGGAAGCTTTAAGGTATGACCTTGTATCCCTTGTATATTGATCGGCCTAAAAGGTTACCCTAAATAGGTCTACACCCGCAAGTGCACGGGTGTCAAGTTGTAATAATTTCCGGTAAGACCGGTTCGTTCCTCAGAGACTAAGTGAAACCTATTCTAAGACTTGGAAGTAACTTGGTTTTTGGTTTTGATGAGGTTTTGGTAATAAAATAAAATAAATAAAATATTAAAATAAAATTACGGAAAGAAAATAATTACAAATGATACAAGGAACTCAAATGGGGGAGAGCCTAGGGTTTTCTGAATCCGTCTTCCTAACAATTCTAATGACAAATTAATTTTGGTCTGATTAGATAGTTCTTTATATAACTCAGGTTTTCAGTCCATGAACGGTCTAAAAACCCGGAAGATTTTTTCGTTAAAATGGTAAAAACTTTAATAAATTGTCGAGAAAATGATTATTACGACTTCATCTAAACCCTAGATTAGAAGATTAGTTACTCATGGACATTAAATAAAAGAAATTGGAAAATAAAGTAAAGAGAAGGAGAAGAAAACTTAACTTTTTCGCTATTTCAGAACCAAACAGGGCCTTAGGGAAAGATTTTCCTTCTGTTTTCCCCAAATTCTGCCAAACAGACCCTTAGGGAAAACGATTTTCTCGTCTTCCCGGAAACATTTTCCCTGTGAGATAATTATTTTCTCACCTATTTTCTCATCTTCTCCAACTATCTTTTTCTCTATAATTTTCTGTTTCTTTTCTTCTTAATCACTTTCTCTCTTAACTCTCTGTTAATCTCTTTCTCTCACTAAAAGAGAAACACAAACAGTATAAAAGAATTAAAATCAATTTCCTGTTTTATTCTAAACTGAATCTTTCTGTCTCTCTACAATCTCTCTTTCTATCTTGATAATCTTTTCTCTCACTAAAAAGGATTACAAACAGAAAAAGAAGAAAAAGAAGAAAAGAAAAACAGAACTCTCTTTCTCACTTTCTCTCTCTAGCTCTCGGTCTCTCTTCAATGACTCCTTTCTCTCTGTTTCTTTCTCTCACTAAAAGAAAATACAGAAAAAAGAAGAAGATGACAATAGATGATGAAGAATTAATGGTCTCTAACTTCTCTCTCTCTCTCTCTCTCTTGTATTTCTCTGGTTTGGTGAGCTTGAGAGAGGATCATTTGACCCCCCAATCCGAGATGATCCTTTCCTCCCTTGCTCTCTGCTTCTTATATCCGAAAAAGAAAGAAAAATGGAGACCCGACTCCTCTGTAATCAAAGAGGATATATCTCTCTCTATCTAATCTTCAATCAAATATTTCCTTCTCTCCTCGAATCATCTTCAGTCGAATCCCACACTCTCTCTCTATCTAATCAATACCATCTGAATCCCAGCTATACATCTTCTTTCTGTTTTAAAGAGAAAGAAATATCTCTTTCTCTCTAGAAACTAGGAGCTTCTTTCTATCTCTAGAAAATTCAAAATCTTCAAGTTTGCAGATATAGATTAAAATAAAGAGGGCAAGAAAGATTTGGAATAAATCTTATGCTGATGACGTTGGCTGGTTCTCCCTCAATCCCTCTCTTTCCTTCTGTGTTCTCTGTTATTCCTTCCATTTTCGAAAAGATTTTCGGCCACCCCTCTAAATCTCCAAATCACGTTCTCTGTACTATTGAGACTTATTGATAAAAACAAAACTTTTGTTTTTTAACAGAACTGAGAGAAAATGAAGGAGATGGGTATTGCTTAATCAACGTGTATTTGTGTGGGTCATAAAGAGAATGATTCTGTGTATTATGAAGCAGTTTAAGACGGTGGAACACGTTCGTGGTCATGTACGTGGAAAGACCTCCAACCGTTGGATGAACTCAGTTCCACGGTGATATGTTGCGCTCAGGTGCGCTGAATCAGAGACTCTCGAAATTCCAAAATGTGCCGGCCTTGTGACAGAACCTAACCCACACTCGAGCTGCACTGTACACGTGTCCATCTTAGGCTTTGACCTATTGACTTTGATCACATCTTTAACTTGCTATAATCTCCTCATCCGGACTCCGATTTCACTTCCGTTTTCGGCCACGATCTCGTCTTGGACTCCATTTTTCATCGTGGTATAAACATTGACCAAAAATACCAGACTATCCTCATCACCAAAAGACCAGAATGCCCTCAAGTGTGTCTTTATCCTGATTTTATCCGTTTTCCGAGTTTAATTCTGTAAAGCCACCTGGACAAAAGAAACACACAATTTATCAGAGTAACTGCCCGAATTGGACTAACTAGCCTTAGTTAAGAGATTCAGATGGGACATTTTCATGTCTCATCAAACATCCCCAAACTTAGATTTTGCTAGTCCTCGAGCAAAACAGAAAAATAAAACTAAACTTAATTCACCACTTTCGTAGGGAATCACGATTGCACTTAGCCTGTGCAACAAGCCGTTAAACCTCTAGGTTACCCAAGAGGACGAGTTTTGTCTCGTGAGGGTTTGCAGTGAATATACCCACAAAATTCTAAAATCTCAAAAAATGCAGAAGGGTCTAAATATGATAAGGACTAAGGATGTTTATCCGGTAGATTTTCGAAAGTTAATAGAAATGAAATCCAAATCGACCAAACCATACAAATGCTAAAAATTCCTTCACTAGTAATCAAGACTCGAAGTGCACGTGACCAGCCAATATGAGTATCATTTCGGTGCAGAACAGACAAAACCTCGATTACTTTCTCGATACATTTCGCCTCGACTGTTGCCTCACCGTCATACACTCAAAAATTTAAGTCATTCAGAAATGGTTCACTCAATGTGCGAGTATGAGTATGAAAGAAAACTCAACACAGTACAAAAAACGGACTAAATTTTTTTTGTAAACGACTGATCTCATCGAAAGGAAACAACCACTAATATGGAATGGGGAAGCTTACCAACTCTTCTCACCTGATCTACTTTCTAACAATGCTTCCTAGAGGTCGATAGACTAAGGATGAACTAGAACTCCTGAGAACTCGACGTCTTCAAATCTTCAAGAACTACTCAAGGGATAAACACTTAAACAAAACTACACAAACACTTTTTTCTTTTTCTTTTTCTTTTTCTATTTTCTTTTTCTTTCTTTCTTTCTAAATTTTTTTTTTTTTTTTTTTTTTTTTTCATACGACTCATAATACAAATACTACTTTCTTCACATTATTCTTTCCTTGGTAATATTCTCTTCATTTTGCTTCATGCCTTATTCTCAGGGTTCTAAATGATGGATGAGGTTCCTATCTTCCTCTAATTGACACTGCTTTCAAGTTTCTCAGACTACAAGAGAAAGGTTCGCTTCCTGATGACATCCCTAGTGGTTGTAAAATGTGAACTCAAGAGATCAACTGAGCTCTAATGAATATTGCGAGGTTGAGTAGCTCTTCACTCTACTCAGAATTAGCTCAGAAGAGATCACTCAAAACAACAAGAAAGGCTCAGAATCTCACATAGGTTAAGTCTTCACTAATGATCGATTAAGTTCTCTCAGAAAAGTCAACTCTTCACCTATCTAACACTCACATGGCTAGTGCACAGACAACCTCAAGACTTGAAATTTGTGGAAAAACCTTTAGCAAAAGTGTAGTACAACCAACTAGACTCTATAACCATTAGCAAACAAAAACAACTAGACTCACTTTTTCAGTCCAAAAATTTAGAAATTTTGAAAAATTTTAAACCCTTTTGAATTTTTGAAATAAGGACTTAGCAAAAATTTCAATCCCCTATCCCCAAACTTAAACCGAACATTGTCCTCAATGTTCTGAAGACTATGCAAAAAATAACAGGATGAGGGAAAGATATTACCTGATTCCAAGGTCCTATGCGTGGGTTGCCTCCCAGAAAGCGCTAAGTTTAACGTCTTCAGCCAGACGAAACAGATGATTCGAAAAATGGAAAAGATTATACCTACTGGATTACAGAAGCGTAACTAACTGTAAACCAATAATCGATACTTCTGTGGGTCCACCCAAAACACAAAGTTTTCAGTGAACGATAGTCTCACATTTTTGTAAATTACTGATAATGTATGTGAGACTATCAGAAAAGAAAGGCAATCCCCAAACTTAGACGACATTAAGGTCGTTAAGTTTGGTACTACACCCGAAATTGTATAGACCTGGTAAAAAGGGTCTATGTAGAAATGAAAAAGTGGGTGAGGAACTGCAAAAACGTCTAGACTTACTCTCGAGGGACCATATGCATTAACATCTAGAGGACTCTCAGGGTCAGATGAACGTATACTCTTTTGGTCTGTCATAGACCGCCCTATTGGTTCCCCCATAAATGGAGACGACTCTAGGTTAGACTGACTGGAACCCTCTTCCGATGATGGTTGAGGTGCCTCTGAAGGTGACAGTATAATTGGCTCTGAGATTATGAGGAGTTCCGCTTTAGCTTCCCACTTTGCAGTATCCAGTAATGGGGTTGAATCCAATAAAGCATTCACCTCATTGATACTGCTCTCCTCGTCAAAATCTAAGTTAAAATGGGCCAACAATGCTTCCAACGGGTCAACTGCTAGAGTTTTTGGTAACGTGGGAACCATTTTTTTCTTTTTCTAAAAATATTGTTTTTTTTTCTCAAAATCAAGGAATCACTACGAAGATCATATAGGAAAACAAGCACAAAAGTACCCACTTACAGGGGATTACCTTTGAGGACGACCCGGGCCACTCTTCCCTCAAGTGTTCGAACCCGAGGCTTCGTTTGATTTTTCGGTTACAATTTAAAAGCCCTCTAATTTAGGGTCAAAACTTTAATCCAAAAATAAAAACTAGAAAGTCTAAAGTCTCTCTTTCTCACCAAAATAAATACAAAAAAAAATAAAAACTGTAAATTTCTTCTTTTGAGGTCCTCTTCCTTGTTGCGCCTCCTCTTCAGCTCCTTAGTGTTCTGCACACCAAAAACAGAGAAGCAAGTCAAAGTATCCAAAATTCAAAACTTACCAAAAATAGATATTTCCAAGATTAGAACAAATTAAAAACTTAGTCCCCGGCAGCGGCGCCAAAAACTTGATCGGCCTAAAAGGTTACCCTAAATAGGTCTACACCCGCAAGTGCACGGGTGTCAAGTTGTAATAATTTCCGGTAAGACCGGTTCGTTCCTCAGAGACTAAGTGAAACCTATTCTAAGACTTGGAAGTAACTTGGTTTTTGGTTTTGATGAGGTTTTGGTAATAAAATAAAATAAATAAAATATTAAAATAAAATTACGGAAAGAAAATAATTACAAATGATACAAGGAACTCAAATGGGGGAGAGCCTAGGGTTTTCTGAATCCGTCTTCCTAACAATTCTAATGACAAATTAATTTTGGTCTGATTAGATAGTTCTTTATATAACTCAGGTTTTCAGTCCATGAACGGTCTAAAAACCCGGAAGATTTTTTCGTTAAAATGGTAAAAACTTTAATAAATTGTCGAGAAAATGATTATTACGACTTCATCTAAACCCTAGATTAGAAGATTAGTTACTCATGGACATTAAATAAAAGAAATTGGAAAATAAAGTAAAGAGAAGGAGAAGAAAACTTAACTTTTTCGCTATTTCAGAACCAAACAGGGCCTTAGGGAAAGATTTTCCTTCTGTTTTCCCCAAATTCTGCCAAACAGACCCTTAGGGAAAACGATTTTCTCGTCTTCCCGGAAACATTTTCCCTGTGAGATAATTATTTTCTCACCTATTTTCTCATCTTCTCCAACTATCTTTTTCTCTATAATTTTCTGTTTCTTTTCTTCTTAATCACTTTCTCTCTTAACTCTCTGTTAATCTCTTTCTCTCACTAAAAGAGAAACACAAACAGTATAAAAGAATTAAAATCAATTTCCTGTTTTATTCTAAACTGAATCTTTCTGTCTCTCTACAATCTCTCTTTCTATCTTGATAATCTTTTCTCTCACTAAAAAGGATTACAAACAGAAAAAGAAGAAAAAGAAGAAAAGAAAAACAGAACTCTCTTTCTCACTTTCTCTCTCTAGCTCTCGGTCTCTCTTCAATGACTCCTTTCTCTCTGTTTCTTTCTCTCACTAAAAGAAAATACAGAAAAAAGAAGAAGATGACAATAGATGATGAAGAATTAATGGTCTCTAACTTCTCTCTCTCTCTCTCTCTCTTGTATTTCTCTGGTTTGGTGAGCTTGAGAGAGGATCATTTGACCCCCCAATCCGAGATGATCCTTTCCTCCCTTGCTCTCTGCTTCTTATATCCGAAAAAGAAAGAAAAATGGAGACCCGACTCCTCTGTAATCAAAGAGGATATATCTCTCTCTATCTAATCTTCAATCAAATATTTCCTTCTCTCCTCGAATCATCTTCAGTCGAATCCCACACTCTCTCTCTATCTAATCAATACCATCCGAATCCCAGCTATACATCTTCTTTCTGTTTTAAAGAGAAAGAAATATCTCTTTCTCTCTAGAAACTAGGAGCTTCTTTCTATCTCTAGAAAATTCAAAATCTTCAAGTTTGCAGATATAGATTAAAATAAAGAGGGCAAGAAAGATTTGGAATAAATCTTATGCTGATGACGTTGGCTGGTTCTCCCTCAATCCCTCTCTTTCCTTCTGTGTTCTCTGTTATTCCTTCCATTTTCGAAAAGATTTTCGGCCACCCCTCTAAATCTCCAAATCACGTTCTCTGTACTATTGAGACTTATTGATAAAAACAAAACTTTTGTTTTTTAACAGAACTGAGAGAAAATGAAGGAGATGGGTATTGCTTAATCAACGTGTATTTGTGTGGGTCATAAAGAGAATGATTCTGTGTATTATGAAGCAGTTTAAGACGGTGGAACACGTTCGTGGTCATGTACGTGGAAAGACCTCCAACCGTTGGATGAACTCAGTTCCACGGTGATATGTTGCGCTCAGGTGCGCTGAATCAGAGACTCTCGAAATTCCAAAATGTGCCGGCCTTGTGACAGAACCTAACCCACACTCGAGCTGCACTGTACACGTGTCCATCTTAGGCTTTGACCTATTGACTTTGATCACATCTTTAACTTGCTATAATCTCCTCATCCGGACTCCGATTTCACTTCCGTTTTCGGCCACGATCTCGTCTTGGACTCCATTTTTCATCGTGGTATAAACATTGACCAAAAATACCAGACTATCCTCATCACCAAAAGACCAGAATGCCCTCAAGTGTGTCTTTATCCTGATTTTATCCGTTTTCCGAGTTTAATTCTGTAAAGCCACCTGGACAAAAGAAACACACAATTTATCAGAGTAACTGCCCGAATTGGACTAACTAGCCTTAGTTAAGAGATTCAGATGGGACATTTTCATGTCTCATCAAACATCCCCAAACTTAGATTTTGCTAGTCCTCGAGCAAAACAGAAAAATAAAACTAAACTTAATTCACCACTTTCGTAGGGAATCACGATTGCACTTAGCCTGTGCAACAAGCCGTTAAACCTCTAGGTTACCCAAGAGGACGAGTTTTGTCTCGTGAGGGTTTGCAGTGAATATACCCACAAAATTCTAAAATCTCAAAAAATGCAGAAGGGTCTAAATATGATAAGGACTAAGGATGTTTATCCGGTAGATTTTCGAAAGTTAATAGAAATGAAATCCAAATCGACCAAACCATACAAATGCTAAAAATTCCTTCACTAGTAATCAAGACTCGAAGTGCACGTGACCAGCCAATATGAGTATCATTTCGGTGCAGAACAGACAAAACCTCGATTACTTTCTCGATACATTTCGCCTCGACTGTTGCCTCACCGTCATACACTCAAAAATTTAAGTCATTCAGAAATGGTTCACTCAATGTGCGAGTATGAGTATGAAAGAAAACTCAACACAGTACAAAAAACGGACTAAATTTTTTTTGTAAACGACTGATCTCATCGAAAGGAAACAACCACTAATATGGAATGGGGAAGCTTACCAACTCTTCTCACCTGATCTACTTTCTAACAATGCTTCCTAGAGGTCGATAGACTAAGGATGAACTAGAACTCCTGAGAACTCGACGTCTTCAAATCTTCAAGAACTACTCAAGGGATAAACACTTAAACAAAACTACACAAACACTTTTTTCTTTTTCTTTTTCTTTTTCTATTTTCTTTTTCTTTCTTTCTTTCTAAATTTTTTTTTTTTTTTTTTTTTTTTTTTTTTCATACGACTCATAATACAAATACTACTTTCTTCACATTATTCTTTCCTTGGTAATATTCTCTTCATTTTGCTTCATGCCTTATTCTCAGGGTTCTAAATGATGGATGAGGTTCCTATCTTCCTCTAATTGACACTGCTTTCAAGTTTCTCAGACTACAAGAGAAAGGTTCGCTTCCTGATGACATCCCTAGTGGTTGTAAAATGTGAACTCAAGAGATCAACTGAGCTCTAATGAATATTGCGAGGTTGAGTAGCTCTTCACTCTACTCAGAATTAGCTCAGAAGAGATCACTCAAAACAACAAGAAAGGCTCAGAATCTCACATAGGTTAAGTCTTCACTAATGATCGATTAAGTTCTCTCAGAAAAGTCAACTCTTCACCTATCTAACACTCACATGGCTAGTGCACAGACAACCTCAAGACTTGAAATTTGTGGAAAAACCTTTAGCAAAAGTGTAGTACAACCAACTAGACTCTATAACCATTAGCAAACAAAAACAACTAGACTCACTTTTTCAGTCCAAAAATTTAGAAATTTTGAAAAATTTTAAACCCTTTTGAATTTTTGAAATAAGGACTTAGCAAAAATTTCAATCCCCTATCCCCAAACTTAAACCGAACATTGTCCTCAATGTTCTGAAGACTATGCAAAAAATAACAGGATGAGGGAAAGATATTACCTGATTCCAAGGTCCTATGCGTGGGTTGCCTCCCAGAAAGCGCTAAGTTTAACGTCTTCAGCCAGACGAAACAGATGATTCGAAAAATGGAAAAGATTATACCTACTGGATTACAGAAGCGTAACTAACTGTAAACCAATAATCGATACTTCTGTGGGTCCACCCAAAACACAAAGTTTTCAGTGAACGATAGTCTCACATTTTTGTAAATTACTGATAATGTATGTGAGACTATCAGAAAAGAAAGGCAATCCCCAAACTTAGACGACATTAAGGTCGTTAAGTTTGGTACTACACCCGAAATTGTATAGACCTGGTAAAAAGGGTCTATGTAGAAATGAAAAAGTGGGTGAGGAACTGCAAAAACGTCTAGACTTACTCTCGAGGGACCATATGCATTAACATCTAGAGGACTCTCAGGGTCAGATGAACGTATACTCTTTTGGTCTGTCATAGACCGCCCTATTGGTTCCCCCATAAATGGAGACGACTCTAGGTTAGACTGACTGGAACCCTCTTCCGATGATGGTTGAGGTGCCTCTGAAGGTGACAGTATAATTGGCTCTGAGATTATGAGGAGTTCCGCTTTAGCTTCCCACTTTGCAGTATCCAGTAATGGGGTTGAATCCAATAAAGCATTCACCTCATTGATACTGCTCTCCTCGTCAAAATCTAAGTTAAAATGGGCCAACAATGCTTCCAACGGGTCAACTGCTAGAGTTTTTGGTAACGTGGGAACCATTTTTTTCTTTTTCTAAAAATATTGTTTTTTTTTCTCAAAATCAAGGAATCACTACGAAGATCATATAGGAAAACAAGCACAAAAGTACCCACTTACAGGGGATTACCTTTGAGGACGACCCGGGCCACTCTTCCCTCAAGTGTTCGAACCCGAGGCTTCGTTTGATTTTTCGGTTACAATTTAAAAGCCCTCTAATTTAGGGTCAAAACTTTAATCCAAAAATAAAAACTAGAAAGTCTAAAGTCTCTCTTTCTCACTAAAATAAATACAAAAAAAAATAAAAACTGTAAATTTCTTCTTTTGAGGTCCTCCTCCTTGTTGCGCCTCCTCTTCAGCTCCTTAGTGTTCTGCACACCAAAAACAGAGAAGCAAGTCAAAGTATCCAAAATTCAAAACTTACCAAAAATAGATATTTCCAAGATTAGAACAAATTAAAAACTTAGTCCCCGGCAGCGGCGCCAAAAACTTGATCGGCCTAAAAGGTTACCCTAAATAGGTCTACACCCGCAAGTGCACGGGTGTCAAGTTGTAATAATTTCCGGTAAGACCGGTTCGTTCCTCAGAGACTAAGTGAAACCTATTCTAAGACTTGGAAGTAACTTGGTTTTTGGTTTTGATGAGGTTTTGGTAATAAAATAAAATAAATAAAATATTAAAATAAAATTACGGAAAGAAAATAATTACAAATGATACAAGGAACTCAAATGGGGGAGAGCCTAGGGTTTTCTGAATCCGTCTTCCTAACAATTCTAATGACAAATTAATTTTGGTCTGATTAGATAGTTCTTTATATAACTCAGGTTTTCAGTCCATGAACGGTCTAAAAACCCGGAAGATTTTTTCGTTAAAATGGTAAAAACTTTAATAAATTGTCGAGAAAATGATTATTACGACTTCATCTAAACCCTAGATTAGAAGATTAGTTACTCATGGACATTAAATAAAAGAAATTGGAAAATAAAGTAAAGAGAAGGAGAAGAAAACTTAACTTTTTCGCTATTTCAGAACCAAACAGGGCCTTAGGGAAAGATTTTCCTTCTGTTTTCCCCAAATTCTGCCAAACAGACCCTTAGGGAAAACGATTTTCTCGTCTTCCCGGAAACATTTTCCCTGTGAGATAATTATTTTCTCACCTATTTTCTCATCTTCTCCAACTATCTTTTTCTCTATAATTTTCTGTTTCTTTTCTTCTTAATCACTTTCTCTCTTAACTCTCTGTTAATCTCTTTCTCTCACTAAAAGAGAAACACAAACAGTATAAAAGAATTAAAATCAATTTCCTGTTTTATTCTAAACTGAATCTTTCTGTCTCTCTACAATCTCTCTTTCTATCTTGATAATCTTTTCTCTCACTAAAAAGGATTACAAACAGAAAAAGAAGAAAAAGAAGAAAAGAAAAACAGAACTCTCTTTCTCACTTTCTCTCTCTAGCTCTCGGTCTCTCTTCAATGACTCCTTTCTCTCTGTTTCTTTCTCTCACTAAAAGCAAATACAGAAAAAAGAAGAAGATGACAATAGATGATGAAGAATTAATGGTCTCTAACTTCTCTCTCTCTCTCTTGTATTTCTCTGGTTTGGTGAGCTTGAGAGAGGATCATTTGACCCCCCAATCCGAGATGATCCTTTCCTCCCTTGCTCTCTGCTTCTTATATCCGAAAAAGAAAGAAAAATGGAGACCCGACTCCTCTGTAATCAAAGAGGATATATCTCTCTCTATCTAATCTTCAATCAAATATTTCCTTCTCTCCTCGAATCATCTTCAGTCGAATCCCACACTCTCTCTCTATCTAATCAATACCATCCGAATCCCAGCTATATATCTTCTTTCTGTTTTAAAGAGAAAGAAATATCTCTTTCTCTCTAGAAACCAGGAGCTTCTTTCTATCTCTAGAAAATTCAAAATCTTCAAGTTTGCAGATATAGATTAAAATAAAGAGGGCAAGAAAGATTTGGAATAAATCTTATGCTGATGACGTTGGCTGGTTCTCCCTCAATCCCTCTCTTTCCTTCTGTGTTCTCTGTTATTCCTTCCATTTTCGAAAAGATTTTCGGCCACCCCTCTAAATCTCCAAATCACGTTCTCTGTACTATTGAGACTTATTGATAAAAACAAAACTTTTTGTTTTTTAACAGAACTGAGAGAAAATGAAGGAGATGGGTATTGCTTAATCAACGTGTATTTGTGTGGGTCATAAAGAGAATGATTCTGTGTATTATGAAGCAGTTTAAGACGGTGGAACACGTTCGTGGTCATGTACGTGGAAAGACCTCCAACCGTTGGATGAACTCAGTTCCACGGTGATATGTTGCGCTCAGGTGCGCTGAATCAGAGACTCTCGAAATTCCAAAATGTGCCGGCCTTGTGACAGAACCTAACCCACACTCGAGCTGCACTGTACACGTGTCCATCTTAGGCTTTGACCTATTGACTTTGATCACATCTTTAACTTGCTATAATCTCCTCATCCGGACTCCGATTTCACTTCTGTTTTCGGCCACGAGCTCGTCTTGGACTCCATTTTTCATCGTGGTATAAACATTGACCAAAAATACCAGACTATCCTCATCACCAAAAGACCAGAATGCCCTCAAGTGTGTCTTTATCCTGATTTTATCCGTTTTCCGAGTTTAATTCTGTAAAGCCACCTGGACAAAAGAAACACACAATTTATCAGAGTAACTGCCCGAATTGGACTAACTAGCCTTTGTTAAGAGATTCAGATAGGACATTTTCATGTCTCATCATATATAGATAAGCACGTGGGTGACGTGGAAAGCTTCAAGGGTCTGGCCTTGTTAGATAATCATGTGGGTGATGTATAAAGGGACTGACCTATAGGTGAGATGAAGTGAGCAAACCCTACTCGGTGTGTGAGTGCGTCGTTGGTGAGTGGGTCGCTCCCGGGTCCGGGTCTGCTTCCTGGGGGCCTTGGTACGCATGGTCGTCGTGGATCCACGCGCCTACTACTTATAGCTTTTTTTTTGGGTTATTTCCCAAATAGCCCCCAACTTTGTGACCGGTTTTCTGCCTAGCTCCCTACTTTGTCAAAAATACCCAGATGACTCTTTTTTTGAGATACTGTTATTACACTGTTAACTAGTCATCACCTTCTCTCCTCTATCTCATCATCTCTCTCTGCCACCTCATCTTCTCCAGCAAAGGTCGGCGACGGACCAAGTTTCTGGCCGGCTACCTTCAACCATTAAAAAAAAAATTAATTTCTCATCCTCTCTCTCTAATATTTTTTAATTTCCTCTCCCTCTCTCTCTCTCTAATATTTTTTTTAATTTCCTCTCCCTCTCTCTCTAAATAATCCAATGAAGGGGGAACAAACCTTGTAAAGTCTGTTCGAGAACAAATCTTCAAGGTCTGTTCGTTGAACAGACCTAGCTCCGGCGAACAGAAACCCCTTCGCCGGAGTATTTAGAGAGAGGGAGAAATAATTTTTTTTTAATGGTTGAAGGTTACCGGCCGGAAAATTGGTTGGCCGGCGACCTTCCCCAAAGAAGACGATGAGGTGGCGAGAAGGTCAGGTGGCAGAGAGAGGTGATGAGATGGAGGAGAGAAGGTGATGACTAGTTAACGGTGTTATAACGGTAACTCAAAAAGGGGGTCATCTGGGTATTTTTGAGAAAGTAGGGGGCTAGGCAGGAAATCGATCTCAAAGTTGGGGGCTATTTGAGAAATAACCCTTTTCTTTTCAGATGTGATGGGTCGAGAGCATCCGCACAGTCTATTCCCTGTTGGGTCAATAAGGTGCTGACTAGTGTGGAAAAAAACTTGCGGGAAAGGCTTCTTATTTTTTCCAGCTTTTCTTCCACCGTTGGCCCCTTTCAGGTTGACATCGCACTTCTTTAGCTTTTCAAAGGTTTTTCCGAAGCTGTTCTATCCCTTCCTCTAACTACAGCTTGCCTGCTTCGAGCTGCTCGATTTTGACCATGATTTCTTGCAAAGAAGGGCTTTTGGCCTAGGACCCTTGAAGAGTCTGGTCTTCTGAGGATAGAAGTTGGAATCAAGCCCGGGAACCCGCCATCCGACCCAGAACGCCCGGATTTGCTGGCCTAATGGGTCGCCCGAAGCTCGGAGCAGGTTGTGTTTGCCCAACCCGCCTATAAGTAGCGAGCGGGCCTGGGCCTCACATGAAAAAGAGTTACCCGAGCATGTTACCAGGTTGGCAAGCCCATATGTAAAGCCCGCTTTCGAAGCCCGCATCTGAAACCCGCCAGAGAGGACTGTGTGCTCAAATTACACGTGTTCCCTTAGGCATTTTCTCAAAGTTTGAACAATACAAGGGTCAAATTTTACTCGTACGGAAAACGCATCTTTGTCAGTCAAAACTGTCACACTCACATTCCTATTTTCTTCTCCCAATATCTAACGACCATTAAATAACTCTTTATTGTGGTCGTTAGATCTAAGATTCTTAGAAGTTCAAACCTATAAATAAAGGCATTAACTTTGGACGGTCAACCCACTTTGCCCTCTTTAGATACAGAGCCTAACCTTTCTCCCATCTTCTTGATATTTAATTTAACCTAGAACACAACTTCTTACATAACTCTTCTAAACCTAGCATCACCAAGATTTATATCAGTAATGAACATGTAAATCTAATTTTCTGATTCATTCTAATGGTTTGATAGCACTTTTTAAATGATCCTGATTTTCATTTTCTTTTGGTTTATGGGAGGGCATCGAACCAGAAGTTGTTGATCAAGTTGTTCCAATTGAACCAACAACAGGAAAAAAAGAAAGGTTGTTCCAATTAAAGAAACCCACTAATACAATCTCTTCCTAGTTGAATATTTATCGATATAATATCTTTATAATATGTGATGAGACTTAAAAACACGTAATTATTGTTGGAAGAAATGTTTTATAGCATCAATGAAGAACGATTTTCTGTCTAATATTCCTACTCTAATTTTTGTTCTTTCAAATATGGTAGTACCCGCTACCCGGCCCGCTCGGAGCTCGTAAAACCTGAGATGTTAAAGTGCCCATGGCGGGGTCTGATCAAGATGATGTACGTTTGACCGACCCGAGCCCGCCCGAGAAGTCTGATGGGTTTCAAAATTTATTGCCCATGAATGCCCGACTCGGGATCTAAGGTACCTGTGGGTACCCGAGCCCGACTCGTTTCCCACCCCTATCTGAGGACATGGCTGCTCAAAAGAGTAAAAGTGGTTAGTTTCAGATAAAGTGAGGATTCGGTTACCAAATTCATGATATTGCTGGAGTTCTGCCCTCCTTCTAGCGTCAATTGCTGATGTCGAAAAATAGCTTTCCGTTAATTAACAAGAAATCAAGACTTGATGCATGACAGGGTCTGTGATGAATGGATATTCCGTTAGGTTAATTGATCCCCCTTCCTGGTCCTGCTCTTCGCTTCTAGCTCCTTAGAAACTTGGGGGAAAAACCTACAAAGGGTTCGGAAACCGCTCTAGCGCTCAAGACAGTCAGATTGCTTTTTGTTGTAAACAATTGAATATTGATCTAACTTTTTGGGAATGTGGTAAATTTACTCAACGTAGGTTAAGTCAGTTGCCTTGAAGAAGGTGATGTGTTTCCCTTTTATGGGACGTATTGGACCGACTTAGATCAGTCGGTGTAGATTAGGCAGTTGTGATCCACCGTTTAGGGAAGTTTCCTATTGTTCGTAGTTAGGGTTTCTCTGTTGGTTTATCTCGCATTTAGGATAAATAGAATTTCCTATGTTTAAGGATACTTCGTAGATATCCTGCCAATGTGATAAATCTTTCAGGAGATGTTTCCTCTGAGACTTTTGGAGTCCAAGCTCGCTTGAGCATTTAAGATCTTTATTGAGTAAGATCTTTTAGGAAGATATCTGGATTAAGTCGGTATGCGTGCGGTGCCCTTATGCCTTCTCAGTTTACAGGGGCGTGGGTGAGGAGGTGCCAAAGGTGCGACCGCATCGGGCCTCCTCACCCCGAGGGCCCCTTTTTTAGAACAACAAATAATTAGACATATAGATGTAAGAGTAAAATTATAACAAATCTTCATGGTAGACTTGTTGGCGCGGAGTTACAACTAACGCACAATATGTTGTGAGTTTGAATCCTTGTACCCACATTTATTTTACTCACTTTTTAAGAGATATTCTTCAGGGCACTCCAAGTTGTTTGGGCCAAAGCCCAATGTAGACTCGTAGAGTGTCTATATAGTGTCACTACTTGATTAACTTAGGTCATTCTTAGGACATCTCTTCCAAATCAAAATACTAAGCCCACAATATAAAGGCATCCCTCTTAAAAAAAATCAAGGATTGTCCTTTGCACATATCAATATCTTTTCTGTTATGAATTTTGGATTTTAACCCACCTAATAAATCCAAAATTTAAGAAAGTCATATTATCCTAATCAGTTTTAACTAGTGTTTGGAATCACTTTATTAGCGTTGGAGAGTTTAAAAGACAATTGATGTACACACAAACTATTCTTGATACTCATTTGTCGATTATTATTCACTTCAGAAAAATACACATTATTTCTTTTGTTTCTCTATATGTATTAATGCAAAACTGAATTCTTATTTATTGCTAATCTCTTTAAATCGCATATTTATTTTGTTATATGACTACTTCTCGAAATCATATTTTTGAAATTCATTTAAATCATCGTAATTGTCCATTGTAGCAGGGAATTGTGTTTTTGATACATAATCGCCTTATAAGATTTAAAACAATTTAAGCGAATTACGAGTAGTTATGAAAAGGTACCCTCATGTATAAATTCTTGCATAATACTTTTTGTACGATGCCTTTAAAAGTATTATAGTCAAACTGTTTTGCACTTTCATATATTTTGTGCTTCACTTTTTTTCATATTATTTTTTAGGGGGCCCGATTAAAATCTCGCACCTGGCCCCCAAAATCCCAGCCACGCCACTGTCAGTTTAGGGTGTAAAACGTCGGCCTTGCTTATGTGGACCCCCTTACTCCTTTAGAGAATCTCAGGGTTGAACTGATTGTGTTTTAGGCGAAGCAGGGTTGGAGCTCCTTAGCTGATCCTGGCCGACCTCCCAGTTCTGGGCGTAGGTGGCAGAGTGTTACTGGTCTGGCAGTCCAGTTGCCTTAAGCCGAGTTAACCTGTTGAACTTCTGGTCAATTCTTGACTTATTGACGTTAGTCAACGACTGAACATTTTGTGCATCATCAGAAACATCTCCTAAAAATCTCTCATCATTATTCTTCGCTCAGCTTCAGTGGGAAATCCATGGACATGTCCAAATGAGCATAAAATGTTTTGTAACACCACGATATGGGAAGGAGTTAGCCCTACCCATGTTTTTGTGCACCTTACGGCCAATTCAAGAATATTTATTACTTCTTCTTAATCGGAGTTTTCGCAGCTCTTTTAGCGTGGATATTGTGGGCATAAGTTTCCTAACCAGAAGTGGACTTGGCTTATTAATGTACTCGTAATTTTCTCATTCCTACAAGGCTCGCCTCCAACAGACTGCAATACATTTTTGGTCTTGGTTTTCGGTGGTTTTCGTTTTCAACTGCATTTTGTATAGGAAAAACAAAAGGGTGGATGAAATATAACTATGACTTATCTAATGGAATTTCTATAAGGGTTGTCGTTGTAACTCTTCTAACATCTATTACACTTGGGGTGGAAGGTATTTATGGATTGAATTGATGGGGAGTGGATATGGATGATCATTTTCCTCTTACTACATCTATTACACTTAGGGTGGAAGGTATTTATGGATTGAATTGGTGGGGATTGGATATGGATGATCATTGTCCTCTTGCTACCTGCCCCCGACATTACTGTCCATGGTTGCCCCGTTGTTCTTTAGCCCATTGTACTCTTTATTAAATAATTTCATTCAGATGCCTCATTCAATATTAATGTCCACTCTCATGTTTATATCACTACAAAGATGATGATAGTTAGTAAAGGGTTATTTATATTGACCTTTATGCGAATATTATAAAGTTCCTATTTATAACGACTAAGCAAGAGGCGCTCATTACAAACAGGTTACTTGTGATGGCTAGTCCCTAAAAGCCTTTATAAAAGAAATGTTTTCGATCTGTTATAAAAAGATTTGATTTGTAACGGCTCTGATTGGTAAAACAACTACAAAAGATTATTTGTCACCTCTCTGTCCGTTGCAATTGCGTTAGTAACAAGTTGTTCGTCATTTTCTTAGTTGTAATTTGTCGCTACAAAAATACCATAGTTTTGCATTGTATTTATGCGCGTAGTGTTTTTGGGGTTTTAGCTATATAGGTCAAAAAAAATATGGGAAATAGTGGAAAAGGCACAAAACATTTGGAAATTATCAATGAGATCAAAAAATCCCGAAAGTATCCCGAAATAGTGATTTGGCTTCTTTACCCTTAGGAAATTAAGAAATGACATGCGTATCCAAACTATATAAAGCAATTTCAGAAATAAAAAAAATAAAAACTCTTTTTGCCCTCGCGAGAAAACCCTAGAGCGATTCAGAGACAGTTCCTATTCATCTTCTTCTTCATCGAATTTTAGGCTTTCGTTCTTCGTTCAAGTCTAATTTATAAAGATTCTACTTCTTTAGCTACAAAGTAAGTAGTTCATCACTTAAAGAACTCGATTTTTTTCTCTCTGTTGCAAAAGTTAGTTGTGTTCTTCGGTTTATGCATATAGTTTTAGTAACCAATTTTTTAGTAGTAGATCTTAAAAAGTGTTTTCTAAACCATATTTTGTTATTCGTTTTCCGGGAATGAAGTTTTCAAACTTTATTTACAGTAGTAGATCTGCAAATAGGTATGTAAATGATATTTTATTTTTCATTATTAATCGAATTTACTTTACAAAACATATTTTTCAGTAGTATAGATTATCAAATAGGTCTTGAAAAAACAATGTTTTGTTGTTTAGTGATCTTGTAAATGGTTTTGCAAGCTCTATTTTCAATTGTAAATCATCAAATAGGGTTTGGAAACAACATTTGTTGTTTAGTGCTCATGTAAATGGTTTTGCAAGCTCTATTTTCATTTGTAAATCATCAAATAGGGTTTGGAAACAACATTTTGTTGTTTAGTGCTCTTGTAAATGGGATTGCAAACACTGTTTGCAGTAGTAGAACTGCGAATCGAGTTTGGAAAACATTATTTTGTTTAGTGTTTTTGTACATGAGATTGCAAACACTATTTGGAGTAGTAGAACTGCAAATAGGGTTTGGAAAACATTTTTGTTGTTTAGTACTTTTTGTAAATGGGATTGCAAACACTTTTTGCAGTAGCAGACCTGCAAATAGTGTTTGGAAACATTTGTTCTTTTGTATCTGTAAATGGGATTGCAAACACTATTTACGATAGTAGAACTGCAAATAGGATTTGCAAACATTATTTTGTTGTTTAGTGCTATTTTAAATGGGATTACACAATCTATTAGCAATAGATGCTAAGAAAAATTTGTACGAATTGTTTGCTAACAAATTCACTTGAGTATTTATGCAAAAAATGGTGAAAACTAAAAAGAGGATTGGAAGTGGTAAAATCGGATAGTACAGAAGTGGTGAAATCAAATAGTACAAAAGTGGTGAAATCGAAATCACATAGTACAAAAGTGGTGAAATCAGATAGTTGAAAAGTTATGAAGAAAGAATACGATGCATACAACTATAAAAGCACAATGCAGAACACAACAGTGTTCATGAAGAAAATTGTTGGTAAAATGAAATTTGAACAAGTTAATGCACTTTCGGAAACTCCATTTGGATCACTTTTTGAAGCTTTCTATGATGAAGAAATGGAAGCAACAAATTTGGACAGACCAATATCAATTATCTATGAGTTGGTCACAAGATACAACAAAGAAAAAGGTAAATTTGAATTTGGCGAGGTAGACATAGAATTCAAAGTAGATGATGTGGCTATTCTGCTAAGAATGCCAAAAGAAGGTGAACTTGTTTCTCCGTTTGAAGGAAAAAAAGATGGAGAATTTGTTAGTACTTATTTTAAAAAGAAGGCGTATAAAGTTTCTACATCATCAAGTAATTGAAGATTTCTTTGAAGAAGAAAATGAAAATACAAAAGATTTTGTGAAGTTGATGATAATGCATATTTTTTCACCTTTCCTGTTTGCAACACAAGTTGGAACGACTATACAAATGTCGTTCACAAACTTGTTGAGGTCTATGGAGAAGATAAATTCAATCTCATGGCCTACAGTAATTCATAATTACATGATGAGGTCGATTGAAGAAAATGTGGACAAACTAGCCAAAGCTTCAGGGTGTCTCTTACTTTTATGGGTGAAATAATTTTTATTTATCTTGATTCACATTATGCAGTTCTGGTTTTGTGAGCATTCAAATCTTTATAGAAAGGTACATCAAAAGAAGGACAGATGTCCTCGAATTATCAGATGGAGTCTTAACCACATGAAGTTGGATTTTCTTCAAGCTTTGGAAGATGTGACAGAGGACCAGGTATATTATATTTAACTTTTGCAAATCATTAACTTGAATACTAGGGTTGCGTACTGTAATTTTCATAGATTGTTTGCAAAAGTGTTGAATGCATTGTAATTTGCAATACATTTGTTTGAATTTCAGCTGTCCGAAGATTTTTTTGTGCCACTGTCGAAAAGTGAAGAACTTCTAATTGCTGGTGGGATTTTGACAGTGCCTGATGAGGTTGATGTTTCTTATTTGAAAGATCTTCAATATGAAGTTAAAAAATTAAAAGTTGAACGCGAAGAGCAAAAGAGAGATTTCATGATAAAAAATGAAGAAATCAAGAAGTTGAAATAAGAGATAAATTGTGTAAGAGAATCAAACATGATTCACATGAAAGAGAATGAAGAACTAAAAACTGCAAAACAAACCAAATGCAATGAGGAGGTCGAGAAGAACACATCGAAAATGAAAAAGAGTCCTAAAAAAAGTAGCTTCAAAATCAACTACAATCAAGATAGAGAAAAATGTTACTGTTGGTCATAAATTGACTAAACAAACAAAGTTTGAAGAGGTTGATACATCTAAGTATCAAAAAAGAAAGGTTGATGAAACTTCTGACTTTGAAACACCAGAGAAACAAGTTCTCAAGACAAAGAAGTTAAAAGTTTTAAACAGCAAAATAAGAGGTTCATCGGTTGAAAGAAATCAATGTTCAAGTTACTGAAGAAACATCAGAAAAGAAGGCAAGTGAAGATAGTAAAAAGGGATATTCGAAGAAAAGTGAAGAATTCAGTAAATGAGAGAGTTCTGAAATTTGGAATCTATTAACTGAAGAACTCAGAACAATTAAAGGATTCTATGCACTAACAAATAAAAAGTAAGTACATATCTACAAAATTGTTTTTTACAAGTGAATTGCAATTCTTTGTCTGCAAACAGTGAGTTGCAACACATTGTTTGCAAACAGTGAGTTGCAACAGAGGGTTGCAAAAATAGTGTCTTCAACTGTGGTTGCAAAATATTAAGTGATTTGTTGCATATTTTTTATAGTTCAATTGCATGGAATAAAAACCAAGAGTTGATCATTTGTGAGACCACATCGAGTCTTTGATTATGAACGAATTTGTTGGTAGCCAAATTATTGATTGGTACCTACAAAACAAAGTGGGAAAAAGCAAGGATATGGTTGTTTTCAGCTCAACCATATCGGTAAGTTCTTTCAAACAACTTATGTTGTATTTAGTTTTGAATTAGTTATCAAATTAGATGAACATTTATTTACATGTAGATTTTAATGAAATCCGATGCTTCGGAATGCAACATATCTGAACTACTTACTAAGAAGCTCAAAGAAGCTTTTAAGAACAAGTGTAAATGGTTTCTATTCCCATTAAACACAAGTGTTGATGATAACAACCATGAAGGTTGGCATTGGCATCTTGTCGCTTTTGATAGAATTGATGAAAGATGGTTTTATTATGATAGTTTGAAGAAAAGTCAAAAAATAAGTATAAGAAGTGTGAAAGGAAGCAAAGAAATTCACAGTAAGATTGGTGAATAAAATTAATGAAGCTGGACTAACTAAACAACCACTCAAATCAAGTCCAAAGCTAAAAAAGTGAACTGGATGCTAACTAGTTAATAATGTAATGTAGGATTGACTGTGGATTGTATGTGCTTCTATATGCTGAGGTAATCAAAGATGGAGATTACCCGTTGTTTAAGGCGAACTGGATGGCATGAAGAAATAACAGAGAGGCTTTAAGAAAGAGGGTTGAAATCGCAGCTTCGATTTTGAATGATTATACCAACAAACCTTGGGCTGAAGGAACTGTTAGTGATGATGAAAATACTGATTGATGTTTTAACTTGATGTATGTGAGCAAGAGAATTTTAATACAAATGGTAGTATATATTATCTTATTAACTAGTCTATATTAGGTGAAATGAGAACAGTTGTGGAAACATTAGTTGTTGTCTTGAATAATTAATGAAGTTTTGCAACAAAGTGTTTCCATTACTCTGCAACCAAGTGTTTGCGTTTCTTTGCAACCAGATGTTTGCAAAAACATATAATGCAAACATCGTTTGCAAACGCAAAGATGCTTAGGTTTGTAAACATGCAACTAAACTTTGTTTGCAGAACATATGATTGAAAACTTTGAAAATTCTTAATGCGAACTCCATATGCATTAAATCTTCTATGTAGCTTGATTTGTAGACTAGTAACAAAACGGAAAAAAGTAGCTACGCCCTCGAACCCTAATAATGTTTAGACCACCCCAAAGCCAAATTCAAAATTTGCGAAATTAATAAATGTTTAGACTATACACCGTCAACAAATCTTTACTAAACAAAACGGGGGCTACGCCCCCGTACCCCATTCAATAAGTATTTAACTAAAAAAAAATGTTTATAGGTTAAAGCCAAAAGCAATATTTGAGAATTTTATTTTTCCAAAAAATCGGGGACTACGCCCTCGAACACCTGTCAAAATTATTGAACTTACTTTAATCTAAAATAACGGAGGCAATGCAACCAAATCCCCAAAAAATTTATGTAAACAAACATAACGATTATGCAAACAGAACTAATTTTTATAGCTTAAAGCCTAGGCTCTGTTTTGCAGAACTTTTTTTGCTAAAAACTTATTTGCAGAACATATGGATGCAAACACATGTTTTCAGAACTTGTTTGCGAACAATTGTTTGCTTAAAAAATTGTTGCAAACACATGTTTACAAAACAGTCAACAAAAAAAACATATGGCCTGCAACAATTTCCTGCAAAATCATATACATTTAACGAGAAAAATTCAAATACTCCCTCCGTCCCATTTTGTTTGACCTTTTGGGGGATCCAACTTATTAAAGATTTTCATTTATTGCTTCCTACCTAAATGTACTTTCCTAAATTATCCATATTTACTTTAGAGTATTACAATGAAAACTACATTGGAAGTAGTGTAGAACCAGTGGAAACTTTTTATTAGTATTAAAAGTAAGGGTAGATTGGGAAACATCAATAAAACTAGTAATAAATGAATCTTATTTAAAGTAAGTGGACAAACATTTTGAGACTTCCTTAAAAGGAATAACACCCAAACAAAATGGGACGGAGGGAGTATCAAATAATTGTTTATTGAGTAACAATAAAGAAATGAAAATGTGAAAATTAATCTAACTCAATATTGCTTTACATGTTCTCTTGTTGTGCTGCGATAACTTGCCACAACGTCCACACTTTCTCTTCTTCTTAAACTTGGCTGCTCCAGCACTTTCAATTCTCACACTCCTTGGCCTACCAGGTGGTCTCTTATTTGATGGCGGATTGATGATTGCCTCATTTGCTGCAAACTCTTTTGGTTCATCTCTGTTTGGGATGAGGATAATGCCATGTGCATAAGTATTCTTAAAGCTCTTAATCGTAAAATATGGTTCAACAAATTCAGCCATTGGTAGTCCATCATACTTGATAGCAATCACAAGATGCTCACATGGGATGCACTCAACTTTCCATTTTAAACAAGAACAATATATTGAACGCAAATCAACTAACTGAGTTGGTGTAGAAAATATTTCATATACAAACTTCGATAACTTGACAACCTTCCATGTACAACCAAACTTACGTCGTTCTCTTATTATTTTATCAATCTCTGGACACAACACACTACTCCACTTTTCTGCTAGTTCTAATCTGGTTTGCATTATCTCCATCATTCGAATACAAATCGTTTCCAACATTAAGATTATAGGCATACCCCTTTTCTCCCTAACCTATGAATTGTATCTCTCACATAGTGATGAACAAACTTCACCGTACCTTTCACCAAAAAAGTAACAGTTTGCCCATTTTCAACTGGACGGTTCTTAAAGAAATCAGTTAACCGCCTACAGGCCACCGACTAATTCCATCTCTTTAAAATGAATAAAAATTCCTCCTTAGTCAATGCACCGACAGACCAATATAACAAAGACTCAATATAAGCAGCTTTTTGACATCCATAACCAATAACATTTATTAAGTTATTCCTGATATACCACACACAATAACTATGGTGTGCATCTGGAAAAACATTTCTAACTCCACTAATAATACTAGGATGACGATCAGACATGATAGTATACGTACGAATTCGATCAATGACACGAGTCAAATTCTCAAAAAACCAACTCCAAGTTGAGTTATTTTCAACAATAACAACAACTAAAGCAATAGTAAAAAATCATGAAAAGATAGAAAATTGATCTAGTTACATTAAACATAGCAACTAAGGGATTGGTTAAACAAGCAACTATTTATAACACAATCTATATAACAAAACACAATATTTTGTGCTGACTGGGACAAGTCGAAAGACAAATCCGGTCGTTGATTGCGATTCTCATAAAATCCACACCCTTTGATCTATTACCCACCCTAAAGTTAACAAATTTAATGACCAACTAAGTGAAAGAAAGTAACCAAAGCGCTTAATTAGTGTCCTCCATGATCATCATGTGTATCGTTCTCCCTTCGATCGTCTGAGATCTCATCTTCATCATTCAACTCCCCTTCGCCCGTTTCAATATCCTACGACTCTTCATTCACCAAAACCGACTAGAAAATGGTACCACAAATTTCACAACTATTCACTCCCGTTACCAAATCGATCCGGCCTTTAAGAAGATAGGAGTTATAATCTTTACCAAAATCATAGGAGTTACAATCTTCATCCCCCCTGTATCTTCACAAAATTAACTAGTAATCTATCATTTGCCCTCCCCCTCTCTCTAGAATCAAAGTGTTTATGATAGTCCAGGATTAGGGTTTATTATTGTTGTCCCTCTCTCTCTCTCTCAAAGTTATTGTAATTTGATTGTTTTTATTCTATTTTTCTGGTATATAATTACTACAATCAAAGTTTTTATGATAGTCCAGCATTGGGATTTATTATTGTTATTTAGAATTGTGTTTATAACTCAGTTGGTTTCTAATTCACATTTTCATCTTCAATTTGATTGATTAAGTTTGACCTAATAAGATGACTTTATGTTGCTCATTTCTCTTTCTAAACAAATTGTTGCAGGAAGAGTTCACAAAAGAAGAAGAAAAGGAGGAAGAAGAAGCAATATATGTTATGACGAAAGAATGGATGGAGTTCTTCGCCAAATCCAAAGCTAAAAGAAAATTAGGTATCTATA
The DNA here is from genome assembly GCF_041429995.1 of Eschscholzia californica. NCBI lineage: Eukaryota > Viridiplantae > Streptophyta > Magnoliopsida > Ranunculales > Papaveraceae > Eschscholzia > Eschscholzia californica. Next base: position 21,317,090 of record NW_028238309.1, read on the forward strand.
TCAAATACTAATTCTAAAGAATTCTTAAATGGTTATGATTGTTTGATTCTTTTCTTGAAACTAAAGGTTAATTTCAGTTTTTAATTCATACAAATGAGCTTCAAAAACAATTCAGAATTTTTTTGTTTTTACCTCATATCAAATTGTGCTTGACAGTTATTGCATAGTAGTATTCGTTTTCTCTCTACGTTAGATTTGAAATCGACTCAATGTATGACTCATCAAATTCAGGCTGTTTGTTTTGTAGGACTCAGATATGTGACTCATTGGAATGATTGGTTTAGGTTGATTTTCCAAGCGAGTCAGGTTCAAATCGAAAAATAACAAACACTGCTTTAGTATTTAGATACCTTAAATCATTAGGAAAGGGATGGATTTGATTTTCATGTAAGAATGGTTGAGTTTAAGGGTTCATTTTTTTGCGACAGTAACGTTGAAGGTCATGACCAACCATATTTTACTGTCTGTGTTCATTCTCGAATTAGGCATTTACTTTTGTTCATGTTACAGGTTATGCATTTTCTTCTTCCTATTGAAGGTTTTTTTTAACATATTCCTTTCTCTATCATTCTTTCAGCTATTGTGCATTTACAATCATTAAATGTTGTTTTCTTCATTTTTGCCATGACAGGAAAACAGACCTCTAAACTCTCAAAAGGCAGCTGATGCTTTGCAAAAGTACAACAAAAAAAAAACTGTTGTGCAAAAGCATTGGATTCTAATCTGTTTTTGTATTTCTCTTTCTAATAGTGAGTAATTGTTGAAATCATTGCGGGTTGTTCTTACTCGTTCGTTCTATGATAATTAGTCACTGATTTCAAACTATTTATTCCAACTCAGATTTGGAAAGAACATTTCTTTAGAATGAACTCATCACCTTATCCAGTTTCTACAATTTGGTGGGTTTAAGCGAATATGTAAATTTTAAAAGGAAGCTTACGGAAGTTTCTTACACAAGTTATATTGTCATTATTATTGTTTTGCATTCTCAAAATTCTTGGATTTTTGTTTCTTATCTTATAACAGTTAGGAAAGCTTCTAATGATACATCATAATAGTTTCATAGTTTGTCATTATTATCTTATAAAGAAAACCATAGATTTCCTTTATTAATTGCTGTTTTGCTTAGAACTTTGCTCATCCAACCATATTAAAATCATCCTTCTTTACCTCCAGCATTTGAAATTGAGAGTGTTGCAGTGACAAGCTTATACTTACTATTTCTTATGAAGCTACTATTCGTACGGGTCTCCCTATTGTTGGAACCTTACGTAGGTTACCAAAAACTGATGACAAGATTCTATGAATTGAAGGCATATCCAGGTTCACTACTTTCCACCTTCTCCAAAAAGTCTTATTATCTTACTGCTCAAGTTCTTCTTATTTACTCTTTCAACAAAATAAAAAGTTCTTTTTATTTACTAATATGTCGTTCCCTCCACTCTTTGCTATTTCAGTGGAACTTTGAGTTATACCTTCAACAACCTTATAGGAGCACGAGCTTTCAGTGAAGCCTTTTGATTATGTTGGTGGCATTTTCTTTCCTATTTAGCATATTCCTGAATGTTATTTCAACACAGTGCTCCATAAGACTCGTATGCATAAGTTAACTTTTGGAGAATTATTCTTGCAATTGGATCATTCTTGTCCTGGTATTTTGCCCTATTTCAAGGCCATTATCTATCTTTAAATTTTAATGGACTATCAAGTCTACTTTATGGTCGAGCAGGTTAGATGTCTATAGTATTTCTGAAAAATTTGTGATATCTAACCAACTTTATGTATTTGTGCTTTGTAACTGACTTTTGGTATGTTTTTACTATGTAACGTTATGCTTTGAATGTTAGGTTTTTCTCATACAAATAAGTACAATCAATACTTTGGTTTAACACCCCATTGTGTCTGTTTTGCAAGTAAACCAGCCTCAATCCGGTGAATTAGACATACCATGAGCTATTCATTGTCCTAAATATGATTTTAATTTTTCTTCTTCCATACTATTTTGGTCTGAAAGCCTATTATCAATTAATATTCTTAGATCTCTTACTTATCTGATATAACTATATTTGCAGGACATCAATACTGAATTGGTGCTGCCGGGGTCATTAACAAGGAATGCAAATGTAGTTTCACAATACAATGTTAAAAATTAGTGCATCTACGTACTAAAGTTTCTGTTTACTTAGTCAAATAACTAATTTCCTAGATTTTAGTAGCAGTCAAGTCATGAAGTATTAGTTATATAGTCTAAGTAGTTGCAGTTTTAGTAGGAGTTTTACTGTTAGTTTTATGACTATAAATATGATATGTATCAAGTAAGTTTTCTCAGATTTCTTCAAGCAGAAATAAAGAATTCTCAAGTATCTACTGTTTGCCTATTTGCTTGAGTGTTGCTTCTCTTTGTTCCAGATTTTTCTGTTTTTTGTTTTATGGTATCAGAGCTAGGTTCTGGAACTTTCAAATTACTTTCTCTCTTCTTGTCTATCAAGCTTGTCTGTCTTGTTGGAGGGGATTGAAAGTTGTAGAGGAGAAGTTTCTTATTGCAGTATGGAGTTTGCAAATGCGGGAAGTAGCTCGAATCAACATTTCGGTGTTGAGAAACTTGTAGGGACAAATTACAAGTATTGGAGAATGTGCATGGAGGCTTATCTCCAAGGTCAAGACTTGTGGGAACTCGTCACTGGTGAAGCAGAAATTCCAGTTGATAATACAGAGAATGCTGCACCGCGAAGGAAATGGAGGATCAAATGTGGTAAAGCCCTTTTTGCCTTGAGGACTTCAATTGGAAAAGAGTTCATTGATCATGTCCGTGATATTAGCTCACCAAAGGAAGTTTGGGAGATACTAGAGAGGTTGTTCTCTCAAAAGAATACAGCCAGGTTGCAATTTTTGGAGAATGAGTTAGCAATGTTAACACAAGGAGGTATGTCTATTTCTGAATATTTCTTACGAATGAAGAGTATTTGTGTTGAAATTTCAGAATTGGATCTGGATGAGAAGATCAGTGAAGGTAGATTACGGAGATTTCTTATTCGTGGATTGTAGAAGGAGTACACTCCTTTTGTTACCTCTATTCAAGGATGGGCAAAGCAACCTTCAGTCGAAGAGTTAGAAAATCTGCTTTCCAATCAAGAGGCATTGGCAAAGCAAATGGCGAAGAATTTTGATTCAGATGCTGCACTCTTCTCAAAGGGAAAACATCATAAGAAACCAGTGGTTGGAAACAAGAACCATGAAAAAGGGTCAAACACAGAAACAGTTAAAGGCAACTCACAAAATAACAAGTCATTTAAGTGCTATAGATGTGGTAAGATCGGACACGTGAAGAAAAATTGTAGAGTGAAAGCTCTCCACGGTAAATGCTGCAAGTGAAAAAGAAAGCAATGAACCACTCAACTGGGAACAGTGTTTCACTGTAGAAGTAGCTGAAAGAAGGAACCATGTTGCTGAAAAAACAGTCCCTGATGAAGTTTTTTTCAATCAGGAAAGGGGCAATGAAAAGTGGATTGTTGATTCTGGTTGTTCTCATCATGTAACAGGAGATGATTCATTATTTTCAGAATTGCGACAACATAATGAAGAACGAGCTATTATTACCGCTGATGATTCCATATACCCAGTAGAAAATGAAGGAGTCGTCAAGATTGGTGATACGGATGCAAATGTCAATTTCGACAATGTCTTTCATGTTCCAAGTTTGAAAAGAAATTTAATTTCAGTTTCTCAAATTACGAACTCTGGAAATTATGTCTTGTTTGGGTCAGACGATGTAAAAGTTCTTGATAATGTGAAGACAATTGATGGTGATGTTGTTTTGACCGGTAAGAAGAAAGGGTCTTTGTTTGTCTTGGCAGCAGGGGAAGCCTATGTGAAGAAAACAAGTCAAACGGACAACTCAGCAATTTGGCATGCTCGGTTAGGTCATTTGGGTTATCAAATGCTGCAGCAAATTTCTTCTAACAGATTAGTAGATGGACTTCCAACATTGAAGAACGTACATGAAGATGTGATTTGTCAAGGATGTCAGTTTGGCAAATCACATCGCCTTCCGTTTAAAAGCTCATCCAACCGTAGATCAACCCCTTTTGAATTAATGCACACAGACTTGATGGGACCAACAAAAACACCAAGTTATTGCGGGTATTCTTATGTTATGGTGATGGTAGATGACTTTTCAAGATATACATGGGTAAAGTTCTTGAATTTGAAGAGTGAGGCACTCTTCAACTTCATAGAGTTCAACAACACCATAGAGAAGGAGTTTGGGCAGAAAATAAAATGCCTAAGAAGTGACAATGGTGAAGAGTTTATGTCTGATGATTTCTTTCAGTATTGTGAGAAAAATGGTATTCAAAGACAAATGACATGTCCTAATACTCCTCAGCAAAACGGGGTAGCAGAAAGGAAGTTGACACGTCTCGTTCAACAAGTCTTTCATGGATACACGACAAGAATCTTTCACGAGAACTTTGGGCTGAAGCATTTCAATGTGCGTGTCATATGATAAATAGATACCACCTTGGCCAGGTAAAGAAAAAACTCCTTTTGAATTGTTGTATGGATTAAAACCTAATGTAAATTACTTTCGTGTGTTTGGTTTTGTTTGCTATGTTCACATTCCAAAATCAAATCGAACCAAACTTGATCCGAAAGCAAAAAAGTGTGTTTTTGTGGGATATGATTCCAGCAGGAAAGGATGGAGGTGTATGAATCCAGAAACCAGAAAGTTTGTCACCTCTAGAGACGTTGTATTCGATGAGATTTCCACCTATTATTCAGCCCAGAAAAATTATGTGCAGGAAGTAATTCTCAGTGATGATCAAGAGCAACCTGTTCTTGAAAATGATTTACCAGATTCAGATACAAATGAATCTCCAGCTGATTGCCACTCAAATGGCAACGATCAACAATTTGAAAGAAGGCCTATAAGGCAGAAAAGACAACCAAATTACCTCAAAGACTACGAGGTTCAGTTGTGTACAGTCACTTCATGCTTCTTTGTAGGAGAAGTAGATGAAGCAACAAGTTTCGAAGAAGCCAAAGACCGTCCAGAATGGGAAGCTGCAATGCAAGAAGAAATTGAAGCATTGAAAAAGAATCAGACATGGGAGTTGGTGATGAAACCAGAAAACTGCAAGCCCATCACTTGCAAATGGGTTTACCATTTAAAGAAAAACTCAAATGGAGATGTTCAAAATTACAAAGCTCGACTCATTGCACGTGGCTTTTCTCAAAGTTACGGATTGGACTACGAAGAAACATTTAGTCCCGAGGCGAAGATGGTAACAATAAGAACCATTGTTTCTCTTGTAGCTTTCCGAAATTGGAAGTTATGGAAACTTGACGTAAAAAATGCTTTTCTTTATGGAGAGTTGGATCGTGACGTATTCATGGAGCAGCCTGAAGGATATGTTGGGGAGCAGTATCCTAACCATGTGTGCAGACTAAGGAAGGCGTTATATGGCCTTAAACAAGCACCACGTGCTTGGTATGGTAAAGTTGCTCAATACTTTATCTTTTGCGGCTTTAAGGTTTCAGATGCAGATTCTAGTTAGTTTATTAAATCAGATTCAAATATGCATTTGATGGTTTTATTATATGTGGATGATATGATCATCACCGGAGATAATGACGTAGAAATTTCGATGCTGAAAAATGAACTTTCTGTTCGATTTGAGATGAAGAACCTAGGGGAGACTAGTTGTTTTCTTGGTTTAGAAATTGAAAAATCAGATCAAGGGTACTTTGTTTCTCAAACGGGTTATGCAAGGAAGTTGTTACATAGTTTTGGCATGGGGGAGTCAAGAGAAAAAACCACTCCAATGGAGCCACATCTCAAATTGATCAAAGATGAAGGAGAACCAGTAAAGGATGTTATGAAATTTCAGCAACTCGTTGGCAGTTTGATTTATTTGACTATCACAAGGCCTGAGATTGCTTACTCTGTTGGTGTAGTTTCTCAATTCATGCAGTGCCCAAGGTCTAGTCACTTGGAGGTAGCAAAAGGAATTCTTCGTTACGTGAAGGGTTCACTTGAGTATGGTCTTATGTACAAGAGGACTCAGAAGTTCTGTCTAAAAGGCTTCACTGATGCAGATTGGGCTGGAGACAAAAATAATAGACACTCAACTTCAGGCTATTGCTTTAATACTGGTTCGGCTATGGTGTCTTGGTGCAGCAAGAAACAATCAGCGGTTGCATTGTCAAACACAGAAGCTGAATATATGGCAGCAACTATGGCTGCACAAGAGTGTATGTGGTTGAAGAGGTTAATAGAAGACATATTCTGCAAACTTGATTATGCTGTCGAAATTAAGTGTGACAACGAAAGTGCTGTTAAGCTTGCCTCCAATCCAGTTTTTCATGCTCGGACAAAGCATATTGAAGTTCGTCATCAACTACATCCGAGAGAAAGTATTGGACCAAGAAATTAAGCTAATAGGAGTCTCTACAAATGATCAAGTTGCAGATATATTTACAAAGGATTTGGTAAAGCCTAAGTTTGAACATCTCAGAGCAGCTCTTGGAGTTCTTGATCAGAAGGATGCACTAAGGGGGAGTGTTAAAAATTAGTGCATCTACGTACTAAAGTTTCTGTTTACTTAGTCAAATAACTAATTTCCTAGATTTTAGTAGCAGTCAAGTCATGAAGTATTAGTTACATAGTCTAAGTAGTTGCAGTTTTTTTAGGAGTTTACTGTTAGTTTTATGACTATAAATATGATATATATCAAGTAAGTTTTTTCAGACTTCTTCAAGCAGAAATAAAGAATTCTCAAGTATCTACTGTTTGCCTATTTGCTTAAGTGTTGCTTTTCTTTGTTCCAAATTTTTCTGTTTTTTGTTTTATACAATAAAATGATGTTGGAAATGTCAATAAGCCAGGTATAATATATACCCCTTTAGTCAGACAATAAACTAGGCTAGGCATTTTTTTTTCGTTGAAAAAGCTTGCGTGTGGAATGAATTTTAGCCAAATCATTTGTGAGAGCCTTTTTAACGCAATTTGTTTCTACCTGTGATCAAATACAACGGGTCTAGAAGTGGCACAATAATTCAACTTTCCAGCTTCTTGTACGCTTCTCGAAGAGTTAGTAATTTAGCACAAGAGCATTTACACTAATGCTCTGACAGATCAACATAGGATTCAAGCATCGGTAGCTTCATCTATTAGGAAATAGGGCCCCACAAAAGTAATCTGTTAAATTTTGCTAATTCTTCTGTCCAAGTTATGCTTCTTATTTCAACAACAATAAAAAAATTTAAGCTTCGTTTGGTGTCATATTTTTCAGTTATGATCACATAAACTTGATGTAGTTGGTCTACATGAGTTCGATAAAAAAGTTGTTCGAATATTTGTTGTCGTCACCCCCTAAGTTTTTAGTATATGTTAGTTATGCTATGTTATTAAGTAACAACCAAGAACTAATTTTATTTCAAACTCTGGTTTAATGTGTAATGTAGCGAATTCCAAGTGTAGGATATCCGTTTCAAGGTATTGCACGAACGGAAAGGTGCCAAAGGAACTAGAATGAAACGAATACAAGCATCACTCTTTAGATGTGACGTTGTTGGCATGTATGTTTTCATGGTGGAACTCGGTTATACTGAATTGTTAGTCTATTTTTTGAAGTTCTTAACTTGGTTTTGTAGTGTTTATTAAACTTCTGAGTTTCAGTTGGCTCTCTTTTTTGGTACAAAATAGGACCAATCTTGTAATGGTCACTTATTGAACAATTTGAAAATACAATTGATGTCAGATAGGTTGTAGATTACAATTTTTTTCTAAATCCGTTTATGTGTGTTACTTATGGAAATTACTTGAACCGTACTCAATCTTATCTCACCAATTTAAGGAAATAAGTAACACTTAAATAGTACTTTGGAGTAATTACGAGGGAGTGACATAAGAAGGTATCGTAACCTTTTACCAGTGATAAAGATTTATATTTGTATGTGGTTGTAGGTTCAAAATGAGAAGGCAAGGAGATACCTAACTCGAATGAGAATCGGCCAGCTGCTAAACAAGTATTTATTATACAACCATGAATACGGATTTTGATTATCTCAATAAAAAATGTTGGTCACATCCTTTCATATTGATTAGGATGTATTTTCTAAATCTATAAGTATAGAACTTTCAATGAACTTGAGCTTGGTAAAAATACAGTGCCTCACCCGAACTACATTGGTCTTAAGATGAAGTGTTGTATGAATTCAGAAGTTTTACCCATCTTTTTTAGTTACAGTTTACTAGAAGCTTTGAACATCGTAAGTTCCTAAGATCATTAGACTAAGACTGCCCAATACGAATTAGGCTCTTTGGTGAATGAGAATTTTAACTTTGCAAGCATGCTCACCTTTTATGTTATAAACTTTGGCAATATCTAAACAACTTTTTGTGCTAGAACTTAATTAATGAGCATCATTTTTTTTTATATGAATACATTTGGTTTTCCTTTTTGCGGTATAGTTCATAAAACTTTAGCAGTATTGAGTTAAGATTAAGGATCGTCCATTACACGAGAGATTAATGAATCTTGTGAACTGATAATCTTGGCATATTAGTAAAGACTTGAATTGAACTTTTCTTGATCGATAATTTCTTAACAAAATTGATATTAGCCAATGAAAATGCACACTTATGCACTTCTTGAGTGCAATTGGCTATTGAAGTCCATGAGAGAAAAAAGATTTTTTTTTCTTATGTTATTTGTTTGAAGATCGCTATATAACATTTATCCAAATTACAGTTCAGATGGTTATGCTTCTACATTTCCATGACATATATAAACCCATCCTTTCTTTCTACCCGAGTTCAATAAGTGATAGTCCTCTTATTTGTTTTTAATTTTCTTATCCGCAGTATATTTCACTGTTATTCATTGGGATGTTGGTTGTGATATCTGTTCGAGACTTCTTGACAAATCTAATGAAGGTAGCAAATAGTTTCTTTTTACCTTTGTCTACGCTTCTTCTTGAACTCAGTTATTGACCTTATACTTTTCCTCCCTACAGTTCTTCTTTGTTGTTTCCGGAGTTGGGAATGGAGGATCATTAACAAACGTTGCACTTTTTCTGTCCGAAATAATGTGAATGGATTTCATTGCATCAATTCCGTTGATAAGGAAGAGTTTAGCAACTGAATATAGGTATTCTCTTTGTTAAACATCATTAAGATTTTCATTTATATGCTTGAGTATGTTATCTTTGTATCATTGTAAAACTAACGAAAGTAGACAAAGCACCCTAAAAATAGGAACTGAAGTTTCCGAGCGTTTTTCAGTGCAATGAGGTAGATCCTCGTAGTTACATTGGGTCTGATGGTGTTTCGAGATAACCAGGTTATATAAGTGTATGATAAAGCTAGGTATTGTTTTGATACAACGAGGGTAAACTTACAATTGAGTACAACCATTATAAGTGATGTTTAGACTTTAGATATCATGGCATGATAAGCTAGGTAACTGCTTGTATCTGCAAAGTGCAGGTTCTGGTTATTATCATGTTGTTCCTTTTACCTCGATATAGGCAACTAAGTAAGCATTTTTTTTCTTTTTGACTGGATAATCATCACAAATGTGTTTTGGGTGGTGAGATTCAGTTTGATTTCTACAACCGATTGTTCGATGCCATATTTGGAGAGTGTTTTCCTTTCTATGCTTTAACTTTCCGTTCATTACATTAAGCGGCAGGCTGTCAAACACTCCATTCATTGATCTGTTTAAATCTTCACATTTCTTCATATATAACACAACAGAGCAATTTATTCATCATCTTCTTCTAGAGTCCCATTATTGTTATTGGCAAATTTGAGAGCCCATTGTCTGTTTAGTTTGTGGGTGTCTTGAGTCAGTTTTTAATTATTTTTGTGTAATAAGCAAAATATAGAATCTAGGCCATTACATTGTCAAAATTTCAAGACAGATTGGAAATGTAAACTGTCTTTTTCTTTCTTGTACTATATAAGAATAACCGTCTACTACAAACTCGCAATTTAAACCACAGTTTAAAGTGACATGTCTCTTTGTCATTCATGTTTTGATATTGGTCTCATCGTTCACATAAATGAATTTTGCTATGGATCTCTCTGTTGGAAGGTATAAAACTAAAGGTAAAACTATGTTTTAGTAAATTAGTAATAGTTTGTATATCATCCAGCAAAAGGGTTTCTTTTCAATCACTAAAAATCTTTAGTTTCTTCTTTGTTCTCACATTAAGTACATACATTACATTTTCAACAGATTGAATTTTACTATAGCTCTTTGTTGAATGAACAATTAACAGGCTATAGCTATGTTTTAGTTAAGCCACAAAAAGCTCATATCTTTGGAAAAGTCTTTTTTTTTATTACTAGGGTACATCCTCACAAATTACCAGTCGAATCCCTCTCGAAACTATTGAAATTGGCGATTAGCCTTTTACATATCACAAGTATATACTAATTGAATGGCCGGAATTACTGAAAAAATAAAGAATACAAGTAAACCATTCTCACCATCTCTAACACCGCCAACTAATTTGTTGTTGGAAAAAGAAAAAAATTCACATGGAAAACTATATTGGGTTGATCAAGTCATTGATAAATATTTCTTTTAATTGAAGTTTCTTCTGTTACTCTAACAAGTTAAAATTTATTAGAATAACGATTATAAAGAATATTAGTTAAGGTGAATAATTCAGTTAAATAAACTTCATTAGCCTTAAACTTTTTTTATTAATTGGGTTTTAAACCGTTTATGGTGCCTATTAACTTCTTAATGCATCTTTCATCAAAAAACAAAAAAAAACTTCTTAATGCATGTGATCAGTTTTGTTTTTTTTTCCCTCATGCTCATAAGGTTTATGGACAGACCAATGAAAACCAACAAGTCTACATGACCCGCCTCTTTGGACCCCCCACTTGAACCGCCTGTGAGAGAAACAAGAATTTCTCTCTCCACGTGACTAAACATGTGAGAGGAGAGAGAAACCCTTATTTCTCTCAAGGCGGTTCAAGTGGGAGTCCCAGGAGGTGAGTTGAGTATACAGTAGAGATGCCAGAGGGGTGAGGAATCGAGTCCCAAACAGCTCTTTTATGATTCTTCCTAGACCACTTAGCTAAAACATCCGCATTATTACTATAATTTCTACTAACGAACTGAAAACAGATAGAAGCAAAAGAAGTTTGTAGCTGCTTGATATTGTTAATACTAACTGAAATGAAGAATTAGGTTCTGATTATCCCTTGGATTATGAGAAAGTTGATGTTTTGATTTTTTGCCCCACTACATCCATTTGATAATCGCCTCCCATTCACCTTCTTCACTGGTTCGAGCTTTAAACTCAATATCTTAACCGAAATAAATTGAGTTGCAATCATGTAAAATTAATCCTATACCAATATCTTCCTTCAACAGAGGTGAAAGAAGCATCCTGTTCATTTAATGCAAAGCATCGTGGGAGGAATCCCTCGAGATTTATCATTCCTTTTCACAATAGTTGGAACCCATCTGTGAGGGTATGTTTGAGGAGAGCTAAAATTTGGAGAGATACAACTTAACAACTAAAGAAAATCAAAAGAACCACGAAAACACATAACAAGTATAAGTACAATATCGTTCGAATCAACCCTAAACAATGAAAAAAGCATAGTCATCCTTGAATAAAGTTTAAGAGAACAATCATGTTACAAATTGGCGCTTCACCAGTTTTACTTCTTAAAAACCGACTTAGAATTCAGAAACCTGCCCCAAAGAGGCAAAACCGGGTTCAAATTCTTTTACTAAATTGGACTGGAGTCTCCATACAGCTTCAACTTCGTCGGTTCTGAATCTCTGAGTGAAAGTAGAATCCTCTAACGGAGTCGATATACCGTTTGCATGAGCAAGGAGTCCAGTGTATGCGATCATTGCACCATTGTCGATGCCATACCTGTCATCAGTTGCAAATAAGTTTCCGCCTCTTTCGGAGCACATTATTTTCATCATCTCTTGTAATCGCTCATTGCAGCCCACATCTCCAACGATAAGTACATCTTTCTTATCACAATGTGCCATTGCTCGCTTTGTTATCTCCACAAGCGTCGCGAACAATGTTTCCTACCAATTTTTTGTAAAGATCATGGTCATTACAGATGCAGCGAAAAAACAACGTAGTAAGGTTTTTTTCTTGACACATGATTGTTGCTAAAGGCAAAGAGAAAGAAAACAGTTGAGTGATAAAAATTACGACAAAAGGTTGCTACAATGTTACCTTTTCTTTGGGGAAGAAGACAGTCAACACAATTACAATACGAAAACAGTGTTACAAAGGTAAAGAGGCAAAATGGAACTTCTCAAATAAGTAACAAACTCCCACCATTACCAAATAAATGTAAAATTATCATTTTGGTTCATTTTGAACACTACTATAAACTGAATCATGATTGTCAAAATAAAAGGTCGAGATAGTTTTCTATTACTATAGTATCTATTGATAAGAAATAAACGTTATAAAATGGGGAAAGAACAATCACAACTTACCTGCAACGAATAGCATAAATCTGCAGGAGTACATTCGTTATTTTTTAGCTTCTCCACGGCTGTGGCTTCGATGTAGCTTAATATTCCACTAAAGGAAACATCCATTCCTTTGACTGCATAAGGAAGGTCTATAAATTGTAATCCATTCTTTGCAAGCTGGTAAAATATGCAAATATTCAGATCAAAGTAAAAAAAAGAAAAAAAAATTAATTCAAAACTCAAAAGCAGGAACAACATTACGATTGTCTTATCCTATATTTGATTTGCAATTATAATCTTGATTCAATAACTAGTACTACTACATGATACATAAAAGAGTCTAAAAACATAGAGTTGTACTTTACAGTTCTATTCCATTGCGGTGCACGTACACACAAAATGTCCATAATCTGAGTGTCTAAAATATGACTACCCACATATCTATAAGGATAAATAGTAAAGGAATACCCAAGTCACATACCACAATGTCGAGTTGCATATAATTACAATGCCAATGATAGTAACACTCATGAAAATCATGGAATACAGATCAGGAAGACATCAGATATGTGGGAAAAGTTAGCACCTGACAACTTCAAAAATGCCACTAGTGAGCTCGTAAACAACTTAACGCAAAGACTTGAATCTATTGCCTCACAGCGACCAAAACAATGAACGAAATTATTTTGACATTTTTCAAATAAAATTCGTATTTTCTTGGAATAGCAGGGGTAATCTAGTAAATTTTCAGAAATAGGGGTTTGGTGGGTCGGGACTACAAAATCACTAAGCACTCTCAAAGTGAAGATATTGTGTTTCTCCGGCGATTCAACAGCAAGGTTAGCTCCCTCCCTATCTCATTTCTCTTTCTACTTTTCAGATCCTTCCTGTCTTTCAATTGTTTATCAGCACCAGTATAGATTGGTTATTTCTAGGGTTTTTTTTTTTTTTTTTTTGTTAAAGAGGTTATTTCTAGGGTTTTTATTACATGTTTTGATTTTTTTTTTCTACCACCTTGTACGCAGTTTCTGTTCCTCCATTTGACATTACTTTCATCCTCACCTTACTTTTTGTTATATAAGATTAGGGTTTCTTGATGGTATAAACAGTGGTGTTTGATGTGTGAATTAGGTTTGATGATTTTACTGTACTTTAAGTATGGTCTTATAATTCTTATTCTGATTGGTTCTAATGCCTAAGTTTAAAGTTTAAAACTTGGAAAAATGATTAGTTAAACAAACTTCAATACCCAAATTTTAACATACTTGGTAACAGTTTCCACGTTCTTTAATCTATCTCCTCATCAGCAATATGAGAACAAAAGTTAGGGTTTTAGAAAGGAAATTACCATGTTTTGTAGACTCTGATTGAACTTTGAAATATCTTGGATCTATTTCTTGGCGTAATTTTGCTTTTGTTAGGTCAAAACATGAACTCAGAGATTAGTTGATTTTAATGGGTAGAACTAAGGTTTTAGCTTGAATGAGGTTGCGTTCTTCACTGTTTAATCCTATTTTAGGGCTTACCTTTGAACTAATGGGGAAAAACTTGGCATTCTTTTTTATTAAGATTCAAATTTTCAACTTATAATACTGTAGCAATCATAGAATCAATATAGCTTTTAGTAATGATTTTAATGAGTGGATCTTGAATGGGCAGTAGAACTTCTTTTATGTTCATCAAGTAGTTTAATGGAGCTTGAGAGACTAAAATCTTTGAATGTAAATTTGGGAGAGGTATGCAATTTATTCACTAGTGATTTCTCAGATAAGTATAATATTTATATTAGTAAACTTTGGGATTCAGACAGTTGTTTTAGCTATATATATTATGAAAATGTCTATGCTAGAATCCTTATTTCTTGTATGATATGTGAACGATGAGGTATACCATGCTTTATATTAGTGAAAAATTTGAAAATGGGTATCCATTCGCTATCCTCGATAATACAATAGCTTAGTAAAGAATCGGCTTTCTTCATCCGTTTTAAGAATAACAAGATACAAACCCTGCTCTTTGCAGTGGAAACACACGCATGTTAGCATCCACACAAAGTGGGTTTCATTATCAAGAAAAGTTTTGAATCATAAATATAGCAGATATTGTAAAAGAAACTAACTTTTATCTTTCTGAGAAGATGATCTTCGATTCAAATCCTTGCCTTGGAATGAATCGTTCCGCAGTAGGACTGTAGGAGATGGTTTCAAGGTTAGCAAGGTTTCGGTTAAACTGACGATAGACATGTATAAAGTATATTTTGCACTTAATGCGTTCGATTATAATGTGATGAAAATCTGTCGAAATCTATGAAAGTAATGTGTTTATCTACTCGGATATATGAAGTGCTTCTTCACTGCTTGTGTCTCTGACTGAACTGATGATTTTTCTAATTTATTTTGAATAGAGATGAAGGTTAGATCATCTGTGAAGAAGATGTGTGAGTTTTGTCGGACGGTTAAGCGCCGAGGAAAAGTTTTTGTATTATGCACTGCAAATCCCAAGCATAAGCAACGACAAGGCATGTCGACTATCACATCTGATGCCCCATTACCTCCTTTGTATGTATTACTACTTTACCTGTTTCTGCCCTCCTTTCCATCGACTGTGAATTATTTTTTGGTTCCTTGCTTAAAATGGTATTGAAACGATATTCTAGAAAAGGCCTTACAATTCAAAATCTTCCATATGTTATAGTTATTTCTTGTCACTGTTTAGCATTTTAGATTTTACTTCTTGTTTTTCCCTCAGTGGCCGTTATAACTGTTAGTACATTCGTTTTTTCTGCTTTGACAGTCGAACGAACCGTGATGTCCTGATAGTAAAAAGTAAAGATTGATTGTTATCTGACTGTGTTACATGGCATTTTTTTACTACAAATTACGTGGCTGTTTTCTACAATACTTCAATTTGATAAAAAAGAAACACTATGATACTCATTTTTTTCCCGTTAAGGGACATTTACTTGTTATTTGAACATTGTTTCAACCTCTACTTGAAGAGTTGAGACTTTAGATGCCTAGTTTGTCATGTAAAAGTTGGGTTTTATAGATATCCAGAGAATGTATTCCTCATGTATATTTCGGATTTCGAGTACAGGATTTCAGAGATGAGCACAAAACAAGGGACATCTTCGATGATCTATAACTGGAGAGCAGGCCTTCCATCAATTTTCCACAAAAAGCAAGAGCCATCTCTAATCTGTGGTGGAAGGGTTGGCCTAGCATCTCTCCTATACCAACAAACCAAATAGTCCGAGATCCAACAAGCAAGGGCATTTCTCAGAACTGTTCTCATTTTGATTTCTGGTTTTCAATTTTAGTTCAATTCAAGACTAGTTTAAGATATACATTAAATCAAAATTTGTTTGTATTACTGAAGGAAAATAACTCGTTCGAAATCTTAAACCTGAAATAAAGTTACCACATCTAAGAATATACAAGTACCCCGAAGTTCCTGGTTCTTTTATAAACCTTGTGCACTGTTTTTAACAGATGCCTGATATGTTTGTCAAAGTTGGCGTTGTATGGACGATTAAAGACAAGTTAAATGGACTTTTTAAACCAGTCAATTAATGGTTGGTGTTTCGGGAAAATAAAGAAATTAACTCTGTTCCAAATCTTAAACCTGAAATAAAGTTACTGCCATCTCAGAATATGTAAGTACCCGGAAGTTCGTGGTCCTTTCATAAACCGCGTGAACTGTTTATAACAGATGCCTATATGTTTGTCAAAAATGGCGTTGTATGGACGATTAAAGACAAGTTAAATGGATTTTTTAACTCAGTCAATTAATGGTCGGTGTTTCGGGAAAATAAAGAAATTTTTCGGGGTGCAAAGTTTTGGGTGGAAACAAAAAAATTGTATAACTTATTATTTCCAGACGTGGAAACTTATTATTTGACTAACGTAAAATACGTAACTCCTACGTTAGGGCTTATTAGGGTTGTCCCCGAAATCATTCTATATTTCTCCCACTATTCTGCAGAAGCGAAATTTCTTTAGCAGGTAACAGTTTCCACGTTCTTTAATCTATCTCCTCATCAGCAATATGAGAACAAAAGTTAGGGTTTTTAAAAGGAAATTACCATGTTTTGTAGACTCTGATTGAACTTTGAAATATCTTGGATCTATTTCTTGGCGTAATTTTGCTTTTATTAGGTCAAAACATGAACTCAGAGATTAGTTGATTTTAATGGTTAGAACTAGAGTTTTAGCTTGAATGAGGTTGCGTTCTTCACTGTTTAATCCTATTTTAGGGCTTACCTTTGAACTAATGGGGAAAAACTTGGCATTCTTTTTGTATTAAGATTCAAATTTTCAACTTATAATACTGTAGCAATCATATAATCAATATAGCTTTTAGTAATTATTTTAATGAGTGGATCTTGAATGGGTAGTAGAACTTCTTTTATGTTCATCAAGTAGTTTAATGGAGCTTGAGAGACTAAAATCTTTGAATGTAAATTTGGAAGAGCTATGCAATTTATTCACTAGTGATTTCTCAGATAAGTATAATATTTATATCAGTAAACTTTGGGATTCAGACAGTTGTTTTAGCTATATATATTATGAAAATGTCTATGCTAGAATCCTTATTTCTTGTATGATATGTGAACGATGAGGTATACCATGCTTTATATTAGTGAAAAATTTGAAAATGGGTATCTATTCGCTATCCTCGATAATACAATAGCTTAGTAAAGAATCGACTTTCTTCTTCCGTTTTAAGAATAACAAGATACAAACCCTGCTCTTTGCAGTGGAAACACACGCATGTTAGCATCCACACAAAGTGGGTTTCATTATCAAGAAAAGTTTTGAATCATAAATATAGCAGATATTGTAAAAGAAACTAACTTTTATCTTTCTGAGAAGATGATCTTCGATTCAAATCCTTGCCTTGGAATGAATCGTTCCGCAGTAGGACTGTAGGAGATGGTTTCAAGGTTAGCAGGGTTTCGGTTAAACTGACGATAGACATGTATAAAGTATATTTTGCACTTAATGCGTTCGATTATAATGTGATGAAAATCTGTCGAAATCTATGAAAGTAATGTGTTTATCTACTCGGATATATGAAGTGCTTCTTCACTGCTTGTGTCTCTGACTGAACTGATGATTTTTCTAATTTATTTTGAATAAAGATGAAGGTTAGATCATCTGTGAAGAAGATGTGTGAGTTTTGTCGGACGGTTAAGCGCCGAGGAAAAGTTTTTGTATTATGCACTGCAAATCCCAAGCATAAGCAACGACAAGGCATGTCGACTATCACATCTGATGCCCCATTACCTCCTTTGTATGTATTACTACTTTACCTGTTTCTGCCCTCCTTTCCATCGACTGTGAATTATTTTTTGGTTCCTTGCTTAAAATGGTATTGAAACGATATTCTAGAAAAGGCCTTACAATTCAAAATCTTCCATATGTTATAGTTATTTCTTGTCACTGTTTAGCATTTTAGATTTTACTTCTTGTTTTTCCCTCAGTGGCCGTTATAACTGTTAGTACATTCGTTTTTTCTGCTTTGACAGTCGAACGAACCGTGATGTCCTGATAGTAAAAAGTAAAGATTGATTGTTATCTGACTGTGTTACATGGCATTTTTTTACTACAAATTACGTGGCTGTTTTCTACAGTACTTCAATTTGATAAAAAAGAAACACTATGATACTCATTTTTTTCCCGTTAAGGGACATTTACTTGTTATTTGAACATTGTTTCAACCTCTACTTGAAGAGTTGAGACTTTAGATGCCTAGTTTGTCATGTAAAAGTTGGGTTTATAGATATCCAGAGAATGTATTCCTCATGTATATTTCGGATTTCGAGTACAGGATTTCAGAGATGAGCACAAAACAAGGGACATCTTCGATGATCTATAACTGGAGAGCAGGCCTTCCATCAATTTTCCACAAAAAGCAAGAGCCATCTCTAATCTGTGGTGGAAGGGTTGGCCTAACATCTCTCCTATACCAACAAACCAAATAGTCCGAGATCCAACAAGCAAGGGCATTTCTCAGAACTGTTCTCATTTTGATTTCTGGTTTTCAATTTTAGTTCAATTCAAGACTAGTTTAAGATATACATTAAATCAAAATTTGTTTGTATTACTGAAGGAAAATAACTCGTTCGAAATCTTAAACCTGAAATAAAGTTACCACATCTAAGAATATGCAAGTACCCCGAAGTTCCTGGTTCTTTTATAAACCTTGTGCACTGTTTTTAACAGATGCCTAATATGTTTGTCAAAGTTGGCGTTGTATGGACGATTAAAGACAAGTTAAATGGACTTTTTAAACCAGTCAATTAATGGTTGGTGTTTCGGGAAAATAAAGAAATTAACTCTGTTCCAAATCTTAAACCTGAAATAAAGTTACTGCCATCTCAGAATATGTAATTACCCGGAAGTTCGTGGTCCTTTCATAAACCGCGTGAACTGTTTATAACAGATGCCTATATGTTTGTCAAAGTTGGCGTTGTATGGACGATTAAAGACAAGTTAAATGGATTTTTTAACTCAGTCAATTAATGGTCGGTGTTTCGGGAAAATAAAGAAATTTTTCGGGGTGCAAAGTTTTGGGTGGAAACAAAAAAATTGTATAACTTATTATTTCCAGACGTGGAAACTTATTATTTGACTAACGTAAAATACGTAACTCCTAAGTTAGGGCTTATTAGGGTTGTCCCCGAAATCATTCTTCATTTCTCCCACTATTCTGCAGAAGCGAAATTTCTTTAGCAGGTAACAGTTTCCACGTTCTTTAATCTATCTCCTCATCAGCAATATGAGAACAAAAGTTAGGGTTTTTGAAAGGAAATTACCATGTTTTGTAGACTCTGATTGAACTTTGAAATATCTTGGATCTATTTCTTGGCGTAATTTTGCTTTTATTAGGTCAAAACATGAACTCAGAGATTAGTTGATTTTAATGGTTAGAACTAGGGTTTTAGCTTGAATGAGGTTGCGTTCTTCACTGTTTAATCCTATTTTAGGGCTTACCTTTGAACTAATGGGGAAAAACTTGGCATTCTTTTTGTATTAAGATTCAAATTTTCAACTTATAATACTGTAGCAATCTTAGAATCAATATAGCTTTTAGTAATGATTTTAATGAGTGGATCTTGAATGGGTGTAGAACTTCTTTTATGTTCATCAAGTAGTTTAATGGAGCTTGAGAGACTAAAATCTTTGAATGTAAATTTGGGAGAGGTATGCAATTTATTCACTAGTGATTTCTCAGATAAGTATAATATTTATATCAGTAAACTTTGGGATTCAGACAGTTGTTTTAGCTATATATATTATGAAAATGGCTATGCTAGAATCCTTATTTCTTGTATGATATGTGAACGATGAGGTATACCATGCTTTATATTAGTGAAAAATTTGAAAATGGGTATCTATTCGCTACCCTCGATAATACAATAGCTTAGTAAAGAATCGGCTTTCTTCTTCCGCTTTAAGAATAACAAGATACAAACCCTGCTCTTTGCAGTGGAAACACACGCATGTTAGCATCCACACAAAGTGGGTTTCATTATCAAGAAAAGTTTTGAATCATAAATATAGCAGATATTGTAAAAGAAACTAACTTTTATCTTTCTGAGAAGATGATCTTCGATTAAAATCCTTGCCTTGGAATGAATCGTTCCGCAGTAGGACTGTAGGAGATGGTTTCAAGGTTAGCAGGGTTTCGGTTAAACTGACGATAGACATGTATAAAGTATATTTTGCACTTAATGCGTTCGATTATAATGTGATGAAAATCTGTCGAAATCTATGAAAGTAATGTGTTTATCTACTCGGATATATGAAGTGCTTCTTCACTGCTTGTGTCTCTGACTGAACTGATGATTTTTCTAATTTATTTTGAATAGAGATGAAGGTTAGATCATCTGTGAAGAAGATGTGTGAGTTTTGTCGGACGGTTAAGCGCCGAGGAAAAGTTTTTGTATTATGCACTGCAAATCCCAAGCATAAGCAACGACAAGGCATGTCGACTATCACATCTGATGCCCCATTACCTCCTTTGTATGTATTACTACTTTACCTGATTCTGCCCTTCTTTCCATCGACTGTGAATTATTTTTTGGTTCCTTGCTTAAAATGGTATTGAAACGATATTCTAGAAAAGGCCTTACAATTCAAAATCTTCCATATGTTATAGTTATTTCTTGTCTCTGTTTAGCATTTTAGATTTTACTTCTTGTTTTTCCCTCAGTGGCCGTTATAACTGTTAGTACATTCGTTTTTTCTGCTTTGACAGTCGAACGAACCGTGATGTCCTGATAGTAAAAAGTAAAGATTGATTGTTATCTGACTGTGTTACATGGCATTTTTTTACTACAAATTACGTGACTGATTTCTACAGTACTTCAATTTGATAAAAAAGAAACACTATGATACTCATTTTTTTCCCGTTAAGAAACATTTACTTGTTATTTGAACATTATTCCAACCTCTACTTGAAGAGTTGAGACTTTAGATGCCTAGTTTGTCATGTAAAAGTTGGGTTTTATAGATATCCAGAGAATGTATTCCTCATGTATATTTCGGAATTTCGAGTACAGGATTTCAGAGATGAGCACAAAACAAGGGACATCTTCAATGATCTATGACTGGAGAGCAGGCCTTCCATCAATTTTCCACAAAAAGCAAGAGCCATCTCTAATCTGTGGTGGAAGGGTTGGCCTAGCATCTCTCCTATACAAACAAACTAAATAGTCCGAGATCCAACAAGCAAGGGCATTTCTCAGAACTGTTCTCATTTTGATTTCTGGTTTTCAATTTTAGTTCAATTCAAGACTAGTTTAAGATATACATTAAATCAAAATTTGTTTGTATTACTGAAGGAAAATAACTCGTTCGAAATCTTAAACCTGAAATAAAGTTACCACATCTAAGAATATGCAAGTACCCCGAAGTTCTTGGTTCTTTTATAAACCTTGTGCACTATTTTTAACAGATGCCTGATATGTTTGTCAAAGTTGGCGTTGTATGGACGATTAAAGACAAGTTAAATTAACTTTTTAAACCAGTCAATTAATGGTTGGTGTTTCGGGAAAATAAAGAAATTAACTCTGTTCCAAATCTTAAACCTGAAATAAAGTTACTGCCATCTCAGAATATGTAAGTACCCGGAAGTTCGTGGTCCTTTCATAAACCGCGAGAACAATTTATAACAGATGCCTATATGTTTGTCAAAGTTGGCGTTGTATGGACGATTAAAGACAAGTTAAATGGATTTTTTAACTCAGTCAATTAATGGTCGGTGTTTCGGGAAAATAAAGAAATTTTTCGGGGTGCAAAGTTTTGGGTGGAAACAAAAAAATTGTGTAACTTATTATTTCCAGACGTGGAAACTTATTATTTGACTAACGTAAAATACGTAACTCCTACGTTAGGGCTTATCAGGGTTGTCCCCGAAATCATTCTTCATTTCTCCCACTATTCTGCAGAAGCGAAATTTCTTTAGCAGGTAACAGTTTCCACGTTCTTTAATCTATCTCCTCATCAGCAATATGAGAACAAAAGTTAGGGTTTTAGAAAGGAAATTACCATGTTTTGTAGACTCTGATTGAACTTTGAAATATCTTGGATCTATTTCTTGGTGTGATTTTGCTTTTATTAGGTCAAAACATGAACTCTGAGATTAGTTGATTTTAATGGTTAGAACTAGGGTTTTAGCTTGAATGAGGTTGCGTTCTTCACTGTTTAATCCTATTTTAGGGCTTACCTTTGAACTAATGGGGAAAAACTTGGCATTCTTTTTGTATTAAGATTCAAATTTTCAACTTATAATACTGTAGCAATCATAGAATCAATATAGCTTTTAGTAATTATTTTAATGAGTGGATCTTGAATGGGTAGTAGAACTTCTTTTATGTTCATCAAGTAGTTTAATGGAGCTTGAGAGACTAAAATCTTTGAATGTAAATTTGGGAGAGGTATGCAATTTATTCACTAGTGATTTCTCGGATAAGTATAATATTTATATCAGTAAACTTTGGGATTCAGACAGTTGTTTTAGCTATATATATTATGAAAATGTCTATGCTAGAATCCTTATTTCTTGTATGATATGTGAACGATGAGGTATACCATGCTTTATATTAGTGAAAAATTTGAAAATGGGTATCTATTCGCTATCCTCGATAATACAATAGCTTAGTAAAGAATCGGCTTTCTTCTTCCGTTTTAAGAATAACAAGATACAAACCCTGCTCTTTGCAGTGGAAACACACGCATGTTAGCATCCACACAAAGTGGGTTTCATTATCAAGAAAAGTTTTGAATCATAAATATAGCAGATATTGTAAAAGAAACTAACTTTTATCTTTCTTAGAAGATGATCTTCGATTCAAATCCTTGCCTTGGAATGAATCGTTTCGCAGTAGGACTGTAGGAGATGGTTTCAAGGTTAGCAGGGTTTTGGTTAAACTGACGATAGACATGTATAAAGTATATTTTGCACTTAATGCGTTCGATTATAATGTGATGAAAATCTGTCGAAATCTATGAAAGTAATGTGTTTATCTACTCGGATATATGAAGTGCTTCTTCACTGCTTGTGTCCCTGACTGAACTGATGATTTTTCTAATTTATTTTGAATAGAGATTAAGGTTAGATCATCTGTGAAGAAGATGTGTGAGTTTTGTCGGACGGTTAAGCGCCGAGGAAAAGTTTTTGTATTATGCACTGCAAATCCCAAGCATAAGCAACGACAAGGCATGTCGACTATCACATCTGATGCCCCATTACCTCCTTTGTATGTATTACTACTTTACCTGATTCTGCCCTCCTTTCCATCGACTGTGAATTATTTTTTGGTTCCTTGCTTAAAATGGTATTGAAACGATATTCTAGAAAATGCCTTACAATTCAAAATCTTCCATATGTTATAGTTATTTCTTGTCACTGTTTAGCATTTTAGATTTTACTTCTTGTTTTTCCCTCAGTGGCCGTTATAACTGTTAGTACATTCGTTTTTTCTGCTTTGACAGTCGAACGAACCGTGATGTCCTGATAGTAAAAAGTAAAGATTGATTGTTATCTGACTGTGTTACATAGCATTTTTTTACTACAAATTACGTGACTGTTTTCTACAGTACTTCAATTTGATAAAAAAGAAACACTATGATACTCATTTTTTTCCCGTTAAGGGACATTTACTTGTTATTTGAACATTATTTCAACCTCTACTTGAAGAGTTGAGACCTTAGATGCCTAGTTTGTCATGTAAAAGTTGGATTTTATAGATATCCAGAGAATGTATTCCTCATGTATATTTCGGATTTCGAGTACAGGATTTCAGAGATGAGCACAAAACAAGGGACATCTTCGATGATCTATAACTGGAGAGCAGGCCTTCCATCAATTTTCCACAAAAAGCAAGAGCCATCTCTAATCTGTGGTGGAAGGGTTGGCCTAGCATCTCTCCTATACAAACAAACTAAATAGTCCGAGATCCAACAAGCAAGGGCATTTCTCAGAACTGTTCTCATTTTGATTTCTGGTTTTCAATTTTAGTTCAATTCAAGACTAGTTTAAGATATACATTAAATCAAAATTTGTTTGTGTTACTGAAGGAAAATAACTCGTTCGAAATCTTAAACCTGAAATAAAGTTACCACATCTAAGAATATGCAAGTACCCCGAAGTTCCTGGTTCTTTTATAAACCTTGTGCACTGTTTTTAGCAGATGCCTGATATGTTTGTCAAAGTTGGCGTTGTATGGACGATTAAAGACAAGTTAAATGGATTTTTTAAACCTGTCAATTAATGGTTGGTGTTTCGGGAATATAAAGAAATTAACTCTGTTCCAAATCTTAAACCTGAAATAAAGTTACTGCCATCTCAGAATATGTAAGTACCCGGAAGTTCGTGGTCCTTTCATAAACTGCGTGAACTGTTTATAACAGATGCCCATATGTTTGTCAAAGTTGGCGTTGTATGGACGATTAAAGACAAGTTAAATGGATTTTTTAACTCAGTCAATTAATGGTCGGTGTTTCGGGAAAATAAAGAAATTTTTCGGGGTGCAAAGTTTTGGGTGGAAACAAAAAAATTGTGTAACTTATTATTTCCAGACGAGATCTGATTTGAAACCAGACGACTCTGGTTTAAGCCCGCGAAGGGGATCCCCCCCCCCCCCCCCTTGTCGAAGATAGTGAGAGTAAAGAGAGAGAAGAGAGGAGAGAGATAGCAAAGACAGTGAAGAGAGAGAAATAAGTTTTCCGCCAGTTGACAAGATAAAACAGAGGTTGCTTTTGGAGAAATTTTTTAGTTTCTGCCCTTTTATATTTTTGTTCTTTGGAAATTTTTCGTATTTCTCCAAACATTGACCAATTTAAATTAACTAAATATATTTTTTTTTGTTATTTATTTTCTTTTAAGAACTTCAGAATTAACAAAGGAAGTTGTAATAGAACCTCCAGAGTCCAGACCAAAAACTCTATCAACAGTTCGGTTTGAAAGATGTACTAAACTACTGATCAAAGCTCCGGAAAAGGAAACCTCTCAACTTTTTGGTCTCTAAACTTTTCTTATTTTGGGTGGATTTAATGGACGGGCACCTTAAATTACGAGCTAAGGTAAAAATCAGATAAGACACATTTGAAATTGCATAAACTTATCCAATCTATATATATATATACAGCGAGAAGTTTGTGAAGGGTCTCCGTAGGTGTTCTGCCTTTTCTCTTCGCATTTCACTAAACTTATGGACTCTAGTCAATCCACCTTGACTGAAAATGTTGTACTTTGGCAGACTGTTTGATGTGAAAGCCAAAGTCAGGCCTCGGAATGTCAAGGGCAAGTGGTCTTGGGTTTGTTCTAGTCCGAGGTCTTCTTTGGCTCTCGGAGCTTACCTATGGTCTTGGACTCGTTCGAGCCCGAGACTGCTCAAACTTTTCAGATTCGAAGAAACTAATTACTATTTGCAAAACACTCTAAAATCACTTGAATCGAGTTAAAATCGGTGATAAACATTTTGCAATGATTTAATCATTTCAAAAACATTTCAAACACTGGATCAAAATATAAAATCATAAAAAAGTAAAAATTTGAATCAATTTTTAATAAGAAATGGATATCTTTTGAAACATATCTTTAGTCTCTTTGTTCAATGACTGAAATATATAGAATATCTATCAAAATAACATCTAACTGTTTTGATAAAGATTTTGAAAAAAAATCGAAATGAAATCGAGAGAAGAAGAAAAACTCAAAGACTGCTGGGACGCCAATGAAAAGAAAGAAAGAAAGTACGGGGCACCTATAGACACACTTGCTTGTATATACAAATAGGGCGGCGCTTTGGGGAAATAAAAAAAAAATCGGAGTGCAAAGATTTTGTCAAAATTTGGTCAATTTTCTTTGACTAATTTTTCTTTTTAGTTGTGGGAGGGGAACAACTTTGAGTGAATTTTTTCGTTCTCCACAGTTCCACCACCATTTTTTTATCAACTCCAGTAATAGTCACCGACAAATGACTATTTCCAACCACCTTCAATTTTTTTTGAGAACTATTCTTCTCTTCCGTCCACCACCACCATTATTTTTCTCTCTTCCTGCCTCTCTCTCGCCATTTTCAGGCAAAGAAAATAACGTCGGAAACGGCATTGGTTTGGAGATCGCCCAGACCAGTCAGTAGTTTGGGAGATCCGCAAACCAGTTGCCGATCTGGTTTGGGGGAACCTCCCTTTCGCCAGATTAGGTAAAGAGATAAGACTAGAGAGAGAGACGTGGAGAATGATAAATAGAGACACAAGGATACACTATGGTGGTGGTGGACATAGAGACGAAAAAAAATAGGAAAAATAGTGGCGGTGGTGGACGAATTTTGTGGTGGTGGCCCGATTTGGGGGTGGGAGTGGTAGGAGTCTAGGAGATGAGGAAGAAAAGAATCATTTTATTTTATTTTTGAAATTTTACACAGTGGAAAATTAGTCAAAATTCAAACAAAAAAATTTCTTCTTCCCAAATAGTGGGCATGTAGGAGTAGATAATGGATTTGTACATTCAAGATCTTCTTCATTGCTCCACCTACATATGAATAAGAAAGAATCAAGTAGAAATAGAATCCAAACAAGAAGTTTAACACAATAAAAAGCTGCATTGTATATAAACACACAGGCAGTCAAAAGGATCATGAACTGAGCAACATAAATCAGACGGTCGGTCAAATGTGACACTGTTTCTTTCCATCAGACTGGGTGGGTCCTTTCCCTTCTCTCTTACTTTATCAAAGATTAGATTTGATATGACTTTACCCTGAGTTATTATTGTACGAACCCTAAAAATAGGAGAATTTTGCTCAAATGTCCCGTTTTGGGGTGTAAAAAGCATTTTTGTCCCACTTCAAGAAGTTTTTGCAAAAATGTCCCTTTTCTAGGTTTTCAGCTTTTTCTTTCCCAACTTACCCTCCTATATATAACATAACTAGAAATTCTAGATATCTGAATTTTTTCTTTAATCAGAGAACAAAACCGAGTTCTTCATATCTCTCTTATTTTCTCTCAACCAAAGTTCGAAATCACAACTTGAATCAACTATTACTCCAAATTTCTATCTCAATCTAGTCTTGGTTCTCAAATATCTCGGTTGATTTCTCTTTCAACTCCTCATTAAGCTAAAGTGGATCCTAAGAAACCTTTGAAGCTCTCACTCTCTCTCAAAGTCAAAATTTTCCAAATCATCAAATCAATCGACCTTATGAAGTAAATTTGTCTCTCTTCTTCATCAATCGAAGGTTGAAGTCCCTCCAAAATCATAATCTTAATAAATAAAACATTTAGCAAAAATCCAGATGAAATGTATGGCCATAAAGTGTTTGATGAAATGACTGAGAGATGTTATTATGTTATAATGTAATAGAAACACAAGTATGCAAATGTGAGTCTCTTACTTTGCCAATTAAGTGTTTGATGAAATGACTAAGAGAAGTTATTATGTTATAATGTAGTAGGAACACAAATATGTAAAATGTGGGTTCTTAAATTGCCAATTAAGTGTTTGATGAAATGACTAAGAGAGATTATTATGTCATCATGTAATGGAAACACAAGTATGCAAAGTGTGGGTCTCTCCAATCAAGCGTTTGATGAAATTCCAAGGAGAGACCATAATGTCATACGAGTTGATTTTATGTTGTTGTCCATTCAATTATTCAATCATATATAGTTGAATGTTTTGTACTCTTATTGCTTTCCGTTAAATTTGAACATTAATTTTGTAAAATGCAAAGAGAAGAACACGTTCTTGGTGTTTCCATGTAACAACTATCTATATCATAGTTTCAATACAAATTGGTGGTTTCATGTCGAAGTCCCATGAAGGGAATCAATACGAATCAACCGATTTGAACTCTAGTAGCTTAGGAAGTTGCTGGAGTTCTAATCGGTGGTTTCATGTTGAACGTGCTTGAAGAGAATCGACATGAAACTATCGATTTGATTAAATAATATATTGGCAAACTTTTTTCAAATGAAAAACTTGTGATGCTTGTGTAAATTAAGGTTGATTCATGATCAATGAAATAAAAAGAAGGTCATATTTTAGCGAGACAGTAAACAAATAACAAGCACTAGAATGGTTTGTATCGGTGGCTCCATGTTGAGCTCTTTCAGACCAAATAATCGGTGGCTTCATGTCGATCCTCGTCAAATGAATTCGACATGTAGCCACAGATATCCACTCCAGTAGCTTGCCTAGGCTACTGGAATTCAAATCGGTTTCTTGATGTTGAAATTTCTAAAAGGAAATCGGCACGAAGCCACCGATTTAAAACAACTACCTAAATCATGGTTTAAAATAAAATCGGTAGCTCCATGTCGAACTAACCCAAAGACAATCGGTGGTTCCATGTCGAACTCAACTCTAGTAGCTTCGCTAAGCCTTTGGAGTTCAAACCGGTGACTTCATGCCGTATCCATTTTAGCGGATTCGACATGAGCCAACCGATTTGAACTCCAGTAGCTTTGCTAAGCTTTTGGAGTTCAAATCAGTGGCTTGGTGTCGATCCCATTTAGGAGAATTCGACATGAACCCACCGAAATTGCTCCAACCTTTATGAATTACAATGGCTGAAAAAGTTGACCACACATTCATGGGAAAGGGTTCAAGCTGAGATATATAAAGATGAGCACTCATATTCATTGTCCATAAAGATGAATTCTTGTATAAATAATTGAAAATAAAAATACAATCAATTAAAGTAACAACAATATTCTCATATTTTTTAGAAGTTGTGTCAACACCGCCAACCACAGACCACCACAACAGTACCACGAAACATGAAAAAGAAACCTTCCGCCATTCCGGCATGCTCCAAAGAAGCCATGGTTCGGTCGGCAACAACGCTTGCAGTCCCAAGTTCTTCAGACTTTGAATTCAAGCTTTCGTTCATAGTCTCGTCGGAATCTTCTTGGCATTTGATGGATTCAAATATGATAGCTTTAACTTCTTCGAAACGTGGTCCAGAGAGAGAACCCTCTGCAAGAAGCCTCCAAGCATTTTCTTCAGATGCCTCCTCGTAGTCCTTTCGCCTCTTTAACACCATATGGCCACTGATCTCCCAAACTGCCAGGTTAACTTGAGTATCTAGAAGTTCGGCACTCACTTCCCCAAGAGCTTGTTTCTCGGCGTAACACTGTTTTTCGCATAACGAAATTATAAGAATCACAATTGATGTTACAATATAGCCATCTCTTTCTACATATCGACAAAAAAAACTCAATCTAGATAAAGCCTAACTTTAACAGATGATAATGTCTAATTCTAACACAAGGTTCTTGTTGTTACAATATAGTCATCTCTTTGGCTATACCACATTTAGAGCTAAAAATCCTTTGGCTTTTGTTTTCATCACACATGTAAATGAAAATTAGGTTCATTACACCAAACATGAAAGCCTCAAATTGATGATTCATGTTCACACTGTTTTAGAACTATGAAAACTTCAGAATGAAGATTAGAGGATGAGAAGTTCTAACACTTTATAAATACCATCTTCATATTATTAAGATGTAATTGGTGTTGATGCTAAATTATGAAAGGCAAACAACAACAACCCAATTTCATACCTGGCCAGCAACAACGCAAAGTAGGGTCTGATCACTGAAGTATAGTTCAACAACAACATATATCGATAACGTAGTTTAATTTCTCATAAACGAATTTCATTTCTAACCCATTCATATAATTATGTACCAAATTTAGATATAGCTTCCTAGATTGGTTCAACTCCACAAGACCCATGTTTTTTTTCTTTCAGTTTCTCCATCAAACACATTGTATGCAACTACTTCACTAATACTTGAGACTACTCAAAAGGGATAAAGATAAAACTCACTAAAATCCTAATTGATTAAAGAAAAAGAAGCATTCAGGTGAAATAACTTACCAAGATGCACCATAGTTGATAACTGCCTGCAATCAATTAGAAATATCCATATGTCTAATTCATCAATGGAATTGAACCCAACATTAGGGTACCCAAAAATATGAAGATCAGAAGATCAGAAGATATGTCTAATTCATCAATGATAAAAGAAGAGACCAAGATATATGAAGATCAGAAGATATGTTCATATATTCAAGATATTTCTTATATTGTATTCTTTCCTAAGTTTAGTTAGGAAACTTAGGAAACTAGATAACCCGAATCACTCTATAAATATGAGTTAGGTTATAGAGTTAAAATTATCGAGTTATTGAGTTATGTAACCGATCAACCCCACATACATTTGTATGTGGTGATTATTAATAAAGAATTATTTCTCCGTGGATGTAGGTCTTGAGTAATCGACCGAACCACGTTAAATTATCGTGTCTTTACTTTAAATTCATATCTCCGATTATTTATATAATCGTGAATTTAACATGGTATCATGAGCAGGATTTTTGTTCGTGTTTTATGCTTCCGCAAAATTTCCAACTTTTTTTTTCGTTGTGACATCATAATCGATCAATTATTTTGACGATTTTTTTTATAACCAAGTTATTCTTGTGATTATCATATTCCAATGATTTTTTTAGATCGTTGTGATTAAGTAATCGATAAATCACTTTGTCGATATTTTTTGCTTTCGTTGTTTCCTTCAACATTGTATTAGAGAAGATTTTATTTTCTGGGATTTTTATTTCTACTCAACAAAGATGCACCAAAGATTTCCTCTTCACCAAAGGTAACTTCTCCATTTTTTTCCTTCGATTTTTTTTTTTTTTTTTTTTTAAGGAAAAAAGACCTTCCTGGAACCGAAAACGACCAGATCTGGTCCTTTCCCGTTCCAGTCGACCACCCTATCCCGGCTTTTGTCAAAACCGGAACCAAGTAAACCGAAGTCAATGGACCTCGTGACCAGAGTCAACCTCTTTTGACTCCAAATAACCCTTACAGACTTTGCATACCTGGTGCCTATAGAAATTAATTCAGGCCCATTAGCACTAGTTGTTCAAACCCACCCAAATTAAAATGGACAAACCCTACCTAATAAAGATTATTTTCCTTTGTCTTCACGGGAGATTCTCTCCTCTATTGCCCTTTTAGGGTTTGCTCATGGTGGAAGAAAGGAATTAATCAACTGCCCCTTCATAAGTAAGGCTAATAGGTGCTCGGTGGATTTCTCACCGGCGTCCGACCTTGCAACAGACCGCCTTTGTCCATCAAAACCAAAGGCTCCTTGCTTCTTTTAGCTTCTCCAATAGCTCTTTCTCTCTCTAGATTATTCACGATCTGAGACCACCGTCTACAAATCAGGACGACTTTACGGCTTTAATAGCCCTTCATGACCATCGTTTTGGCTTATTCTTCGACTTCTCGTCCATACACGACTGCCTACACTTCGTCTGGATCTAGTTTAGTCGAATTTTATCTCTCTACAAATCGACTTCACCGATCGATTCTTTGTCCATTTGATTGAATGGACTCTTCCAATCATAGATTAGGAGTCTCATACACATCACAGATGATTTGTCTTGTTTAATTTTCAATTAACTTCTGATTTGGGAAATCCTAATTTTGAGAAATTTCTCAATTTTGGAAAACCCTAATTCAGAAGTTTCTAAGTTTCCCCCAAATTAATTATTTGCGACAATTTCTCTTTCCATTGTTTCGTGACAGTCCATTGCCACAGTTCATCTGTTGGAAGTTTCTTTTGTGACAGATATCTACTGTCACCTATATCCAACGGTTCTGGTTGTGACACACTTTTTCTGTCATCTTTCTCTTCTATTTGTGACACTTAATAGATTTGATATATGTGACAGAATTTTATGCCACAGTTTAACTGTCGGAAATTTATTTTGTGACAGACTTCTAATGTCACCTATAACCAACTTTTTCTAGTTGTGACAATTTTTCTGTCACTTTCTCTTCTATTTGTGACACTAAAAATAGATTAATTTCATCTAATTTTCTTTCCGGATATACCCGTGATATTTTCAAAGTCATACTTTCTTTATGACGACTTTATTTCTCTACCAAAATTTTGGACTTTCTCTTCAACGGAGAAAGAATTCCTATTTTGGATTTTAATTCCGGAATTCAACCCGCGAAATTTTCATAATCATATATTTTTCATGATTATTTTCTTTCTTCCAATTATATTTTGGACTTTTTCTTACCACAAATAGAATATATCTATTTTGACCTATATTTCTGGATTCTCTCGTGACATTTTCCAACTCATACTTAATCTATGATGACTTGTCTTTCCTACCAAATAACATTTTGGATATTTCTCCAATAAATAGAATATCTTTTCAATGAATAGAATATCTTTATTTTTTCGGAATTATATCGATCTTGCATATTTTTGGCAATGAATTTAATGTCGACCATCTTTTTGGTTGTTTCTTCTCCAATATTTTTTGGCAATTACGACAATAATTTCTTGTCGATTTTAAACAAAACAACATTATTTTGTTGTCACTCCTAAAGTTCATACTTGACGTTTTTATACGACAAGATATTGATCATCACAACCTTTTAAGTTGTTGACATTTTCTTCATACAATGACCAACTTTACATACATGAGAAAAATACATGTAGTTTCGTTGTCATTGATTTTCGCTCAATTTTTTGACCGCAACTTCCAACCTTTTGGTTGTGACTTAATCATCGTTCAATCATCTTCCAACGCATCCACAATCCAAGAGTTGCAAGAAGACGAATACGACGAATCAAGAAGTATTTCCTTTTTCTCTCTCCAAGTCGGACACTTCAAAAATTACGTGCTCCAACTTGCGGGGGGGTAATAGGATACGTTATATAAGACGGATCGAAAATAGGAGATCCGGCGGTCAAGATAAGTTGCAGAAATAATATACGTGTTACACACGTGTATGTACGTGACGGATCGAGAAGACGAGATCCGACGATCAAGAAGAGTTCAGAATATTGAAGATATTTGAAGATATATTGAAGATATATTGAAGATATGTGAAGATTTAGTTTCTTATATTCAGAATATCTCTTGTAACTATCTAATGGTAATATTAGATAGATTTTGTATTATTTCCTAGTTTAGTAATCAGAAACTAGGAAACCCTAAACCCTAAGTCATCTATAAATAGGAGAGGGTTCTAGGATTCAAACTC
Organism: Eschscholzia californica; assembly: GCF_041429995.1. Taxonomy (NCBI): domain Eukaryota; kingdom Viridiplantae; phylum Streptophyta; class Magnoliopsida; order Ranunculales; family Papaveraceae; genus Eschscholzia; species Eschscholzia californica. Next base: position 21,350,174 of record NW_028238309.1, read on the forward strand.
ATCGAGTTATGTCTGACCAATGTAACCGATCAAACCCACATACAATTGTATGTGGTGAATTATTAATAAAGAGTTATTTCTCCGTGGATGTAGGTCTTGAGTAATCGACCGAACCACGTTAAATTATCGTGTCTTTACTTTAAATTCATATCTCCGATTATTTATATAATCGTGAATTTAACACCCAAGATAATACAAATATATATATAGTCGTTCCTAGGGGTGTACACGAGCCGAGCTCTTAATGAGCTGCTCGAGCTCGGCTCGACTATTGCTCGTGCTCGACTCGAATATTAACGAGCCCGAGCTTAACACGAGCTCAAAATCAAGCTCGTTTACATAAACGAGCCGAGCTTGAACATTCTTTAGTGTATCACGAGCTACTCGTGAACAGCTCGTTTAACATACTCTTATAATAGTATAGTACATAATTACATATTAGTATTGAAACTTGTACATGAACTATCAACCATTACAAAATTATCGGAATATGAATCATTAATCATTATTATTGTATGTGACAAATGATCATTGAAGTATTTTGATGATTTAGAAAGTTTTAATTTTAAGTATTTTGATAAGCGAGCTTAAAACAATGCGAGCTCGAGTTCGAGCTCGAGCTCTTTCAAACTTATACGAACCGAGCTTGAACAAGTGGACAATTACTCGAACGAGCCCGAGTTCGAGCTCGAGCACGACAGTCAAATACATGAACCGAGCTTGAACATCTTACTACTCGGCTCAGCTCGACTCGAGTACACCCATGTAGAGAGAGAGAGAAAATGATTATAATAGTTACAAGAGTCTTGGAAGATCTGATATTTTCATAATTTTTCAGAGATTTTGATCGGTGGAAGCAGTCTTCAAATTCCCGATGACATTTTATAGCTAAGTCTTGTCTCCTTTACTGCCAACAAGTAACAACCTCCCAAATGCTGTCTCAGTATTTCCCATCAAGACTTTCATCCTTTTCTGTATAAATTCTTCTTTAAATTCTAATTATAGATAGATTTGTTATGTATCTTCCGTTCCACCTCTTCTCCTTTCAAATCTTAAGACTGATATGGGTTTTCTAAGGATAAGAAAATTTTGGCTTCTCATTATCATCATCATCTCTTTTGTCTCATTTCTTCCCACTAAACAAGGTCATTAAACTTTCATAAGGGTTTAGGGTTTACCACTTAAAAGAAATGATGATATTTGAAGTATAAAATGTTTTTGTCACTCAAATGACCTTATTTTTTATTTTAACCTAATTAATCAAGTTTTATTATGTGCAGGAAGGAGTGGGAGTTCTACTAGTATGATAAGAAGGAAGGTGTTTGTTTTGGGATCAAGACCACCAGAGTGTATAAACAAGTGTTTTAGTTGCAGACCTTGCATGGCTACTTTGGTTATTCCTCATGTTCCAAAAGATGATCAACAACAACAAAGGAAGAAGAAGATCAAGAATAAAAAGATGAAGATGATGAGAAATAAAAGAAATAGTTTATTTATGGCCTCAACATCTAAAACAGAAGATGATGATAATTACTATCTCCTCTCTTGGAAATGTAGATGCAAAAATAAGCTCTATCATCCTTGATCATATATATGGTATAGTACTTTTTTCTTTTTTGAAGAATATATATGGTATAGTACTTAAGTATGTAGAGTTTATATTGATTTTTGATATATATATTGTTTAGATACATATATGGTCTTTTTCTAAAAGTATGAACAAAAGCACAATCAAGATTATAGACGACATCCAGAAACTAAAAGCAAAATTTACCAACACCATCTTTTCGTACTCTCTGAGGCAGAATAACCTATTGGCGGACGGACTAGCCAAATGGAGTCGGAAGAACAGGCAACATCATGTGTGGCACAACCTGCAAGAGTTAATTTTATGTTGTTCTTAGTTTCTATTTCTGTATGACTCTCAAACCAATCTAAGGTTATGTCTGGATCTGACTCGTCTAAGGCCAACTTGTACTTGGTTTTTTCTTTAGGCAATGACCTCTTAATTCAGACATATATTATGATTGACTCAAATGCACTCACTACAAAACAATACGGTATTAGCGACGGAATATTACCGACGGTTTTTCATAAAACTGTCGGTAATGTGTCTAATTACGACGGTTTGTAAGAAACCGTCGGTATTGACCTTTTGTACTAACGGTTTGGCACAAAGCCGTCGGCAAGAACCTTATTTTACGACGGAATTGCAGGCAAAAAAAAAGAATGAGAGAAGTTGGCGTCAAGGCATCCGACAGATTCAATCGCTTGGAAAGATTTTGATGAGAGAAATCCCACATTTGCTGCAGAACCAAGAAATGTCAGGTTAGGTTTAGCGAGTGATGGATTTAATCCATTCGAAACGATGAGTATTTCTCATAGCATGTGGCTAGTTGTTATAATTCCTTACAATCTGCCACCATGGGTGTGTATGAAACAACCTCATATGATACTCTCTTTGCTTATACCTGGACCTCATAGCCCGGGAAATGACATTGATATCTATTTAAGGCCGTTAAAAGATGAGCTCAAAGAATTGTGGGAAGAAGGGATAGAAACATATGATTCTTCTAAGAAAGAATTGTTCAGAATGTGTGCAACTTTGTTGTGGACGATAAGTGATTATCCAGGACTTGCTATGTTATCTGGTTGGAGCACTAAAGGAAAAATGGCGTGTTCAACATGCTATCATCATACAAGTCATATGTACTTACCTAATTGGCGGAAGACGTGTTATATGGGACACAGACGCTTCTTGCCTTCGGATCATAGGTTTCGAAAACTGAAGAAGGATTTTGATGGGACCGTAGATGATAGCCACCTCCGAACCCTTTATTGGGACCAGATATCTTGCAAAAGCTAAGAGGTATTCCACATACATTTGGAAAGAAATTCGAGGAAAGTTTGAGAGGGGATACTTCTCCATCAAACAAAAAAAGAAAATGTGCAAGTTCATCTAGAAGAAAAGGAAAAGTGGCACATCGAAACCCCGAGATGCCGGATAATTGGAATAAACTGAGTATTTTTTATGAACTCCCATATTGGGAGCATAATTTAGATGTTATGCATATTGAAAAAAACATATGCGATAATATTCTGGGTACTATCATGGGCATTGAAGGGAAATCAAAAGACAATCTGAAGGCGAGATGGGACCTCGCGGCAATGCATATTCGACCAGAGCTTCACCCAATACGACAAGATAATGGCACCTTTTACATACTGATGAGACATGAAAATGTTCCATCTGAATCTCTTAACTCGGGTTAGTTAGTCTATTTCGAGCGGTTACTCTGATGATTTGTAAGTTTCTCTTGTTCAGGTGTCTTCTATGGAATTGTGCTCGAAAATTAGATAAAAACGGGAGAAAGTCACACAAAAGGGCAGTTTGGTCATTTGGGAATTCTGGTAATCTAAACCAACGTTGGTGCTCAGATGAGAAGTGGGGTCCATGACGAGTCCGTAGGAGAAAACGGGAGTCGAAACGGAGTTCGGAGGATAAAACTAGAGAAGGTCAAAGTTTGAGTCAAAATCAAGTCCACTTTGGTCTTTTTAGCGACACGTGGCGCATAATATGGAACCAGATCAGACGGTTGCAAGGTTATACGGGCAATGTTCGGTCTCAAGGTTGGTGTACGTTGGGGTTGTTGAGAGTTTTTTATTCCATGTAAAGTGCCACAATAAATCACCGTGTACAGTGGGCATCTAACGGGTGAGTTTAGTCAATATCACGTGGCTTCATCTTAGGGAAGGATGCAACTTGTTAAACTGTCCCGCGAAGCACCAAATCTCTGCCTATACTTGCCACTAACAGCAAAGACGTGTTCACACGGTTTGGTGGGGTGTTACCCAAATTAATGGGAAATCCCATTAAGTTATCTCTTTCCTATTTCTCCCACCTCTATCTTTGGTCATTTTCTTGGAAGGAATTGGGCAAAATCTGAATGGATATTTTAGAAAGAGAAAGTATGGGCTGAGAAGGGAAGGATCATATAAAATCTAAGGGTTAATTCCGTTTTGGCCCCCGATTTGTGACCAACTCGCCGTTTTGGCCCCAATAAGTGTCCGGCAGTTCGATTTGGCCCCAAAGGGTTAAATTTTGACGAAATTAACCTCGGGGGCCAAAAAGGAATTATTTCTATAAAAACAGATTAAAGGCATAAAAGCCACATCACCTTATTCTTTCTCCTCCACTTCACCTTATCTCTCCTCCATCACACCACCTCCTCTCCACCTCACCTTCTTCTTCTCCGGCGACTGGTTGCCGGCCGGAGTAACAATTCCGGCCGGCCACCATTAACTTAAAAAAAAAAAACTATCTTTCTTCTTCTTCCTTTCTCTCTCTTCTTCTCTCCTTTCTCTCTCTTCTTCTCTCCTTTCTCTCTCTCCTTCCTTTCTCTCTCTTCTTCTCTCCTTTCTCTCTCTACCTCCGGCGAAGGAGTCGCCGGAGGTTTAATCCAACAGACCTTCGAAGGTCTGTTGGAGATCTGCTCAACAGACCTTCGAAGGTCCGTTGAAGATCAGATCTCAACAGACCTTCGAAGGTCTGTTGGAGATCTGCTCAACAGACCTTCGAAGGTCTGTTGAAGATAAGATCTCAACAGACCTTCAAGGTCTGTTGAAGATCCGGTTCAACAGACCTTGAAGGTCTGTTGAAGATCCGATTCAACAGACCTTCAAGGTCTGTTGAAGACCTCCGGCGAAGGGGTTCCCTTCGCCGGAGGTGTTAGAGAGAGAAAGGAAGGAGGGAGAGAAAGGAAGAAGGAGAGAGAGAAAGGAAGGAGGAGAGAGAGAAAGGAAGCAGAAGGGGGAGAAAGGAAGGAGAGAAGAAGAGAGAGAATGGAAGAAGAGGAGAGAGAAAGGAAGATTTTTTTTTTCTTTTTGGTAAAGGTGGCCAGCCGGAATCTTTTATTCCGGCCGGCAACCTTTCGCCGGAGAAGAAGGTGAGGTGGACAGAGATGATGTGTTAATTGTTAGATGAGGTGGACAAAGAAAAAGAAAAAAAATAATTACATAATTGCCATGGGGGTAGAATTGGGAGGTTGAAAAAAAATTGGGGCCATTTAAGAATTTTTTGGGGCCAAAACGAACTGCCGGACACTTATTGGGGCCAAAACGGCGAGTTGGTCACAAATCGGGGGCCAAAACGGAATTAACCCAAAATCTAATAGAGCTGGAAATTTAGGCAGATTAGAGAGGAATCTTATTTTCTTGATATAGATAGCAAACATTGATAGAGGGATTGAGTGAGATTACACAGTATAAGGTGAGTTGGAGGTGAGATTTATAAGGGAGGAAGTGTATATTTCAAATGGAGTTGGGGTTATCTTGTGTGATCTATAAGGTGAGTTGGAGACGAGATTTTTCAGAGAGAAGACTAAGAGAAAAACCGATTAGATGAAGATACAGATATTGTTTATCTTCTCTTTTGAAACAAGATATATTCTGGAGATGAAGAAGGGATTCGGTTAAAGCTGGAACCAGTAGAGAGGGAGAAGCAGAAAGTTTCTAAAACCGAGAGATAAGAAAGTATTTTGAAGAATTATATTTAGAGAGAGATATGGTCAATTGATTTGGAGATCACAAACAGAAACAGAGGAGATATTGAAGATAATCGAATTTTAGAAAGAGAGAGAGAAAGAGGTCTGTTAAATACCTCTTCTCTTCTCACTGTTGGATATCTCATGTTTGGGGGGGATCATCTCCTCTCAAAAGCTCAACTAAGGAGAAATATTAGAGAGAGAGAGGGAGAAAGTTCATCATTTTTTATCATCTCCTCACGGCTAAAATGAACAGAGAGCCATTTTTTCTTCATCATCTCTGATTTCCAATTCTTTTTTTCTCTTATGTAATTCTATATGTTTGTGTGAGAAGAAAGAGATTGATAGTGAGAGAGAGATTAAATGTAACACCCCTATTTTCTATCTATATCAAATTAGGTGGAAATAACAAAACTCTAGGTCAATTTGGGGTTGGGCCTAATATGAAGAGTAAGTTAGTGTGGGCTTGAACATCATAAAATAGAAGTGGGTTAGAAGGAAAACTAGGGTTGCTTGAGTTAATTATATAAAAAGGGGTCTAGAGCTCTTTTTGTAGATCTAGAACAAAACTTAGAGAGAGAAAGAGAAATGGTATTCTTTGGAGAAGATTTTGATGAATAAGTTGAAGAAATCTATGTATTGTTTATGTTATAGTTAGTATATCTTCTTAATCTTCAACAAGCCACTCTTAGTGAATGAAGAATTGATAAAGAAGAAAAGAGGTAGAGATGGAGTTCTCTAGAGAGAGAAAGAGGCGTGATTGTGGTCTTGATGTCATCTAAGGCAAAAGAGGTAGATTTCTTATCTCCTAATTCTTTTGTAGGCTTTTTCAATTGATTCCATGATAGGTTTAGTATTGTTAATCACATAAAGTTATATAAAGAATGATTGAATGATTTAGATATTAGTTCTATCTTGAATTCCATAAAATATCTATGTAGGACAATGTTTTGATCTAACTTCAAGATTAGATCTGGATTTATTGGTAACGAATCTCGGTGTGTATCTTATATGGTTGGAAATGTCTGTTTGTCTACTTTCTAGAGGTTTAAACGGTGAGTTAATTAGAGTTCTGAGCGAGGAGTTACAATAGTTTTCGTACGAGGTGTCAGAGCAGTCCCTACTGTATTTCTGTCTAGATTAAAAGTAAATCTGGTATTGATTGATAATGAATCTCGGTGTGTATATGGTTGGAAAGATCTGTTTGTCTACTTTCTAGTGGCTCAAACGGTGAGTTAATTGGAGTTGATGGAGGGTTGTATGAGATTATGTGGTTGGTTCGGCCCTCTCTACCGGATGTGATCGAGGTATGGAGCGTATGGGGTCGGCGCTAACACAATGGATGACCTTGTGGACCACACTCTCATACAACGTGGACACCAACTTGTCATATCATTTGACGAGAGTTGGATGATTGTGTCTTTTGGTATAATGTTTTGTCGACTTAATTGTTAAGTTAGGGTTCTATAATGGTCTATCTTGGTGAATAGTGTGATCTTTTTATATCTATTGAAAAAGAGAAAGATTATTATCCCGAGAGTTAATATTGGATTAGAATACGAGGACGTTGAAAGCCTAATAACCAAGAACATAAATTACTGATTTCTACATGCGTGTGGTAAATCTCGTTGTATTATGTTAGTTGTCACGTTAAATTTCAGATAACGCCAATAATGAATATGAATGAAATACTTCCTTGATTGGGGATTGAGCTTGCCCACCCGAGACTTAGGTTTGAGGAAATCTACTGCAGTTGGGTTTTAACCCAGCTATTTCATTTTTCAGGTATTGATTGTGCACTCATGGTAGGCGTCGCTCGTGGATCCAGTTTGAAGGTCTCAAATCTTCGATTTCAAGGCGGCTTGAGATTTGGGATTTGGGACGCTACATTAAATATGTGAGAGAGAGATATTATTAAAGAAACAGAGAACTCATACTTTTCTTGTTCTTCATTCTTTTGAGTCTTTGTGAGAGTGATTCAAAGAGAAATTGTAGAGTGAGAAAGAAAGAAGATCATCCAATTTGTTATCTAATTTAATATCCATTTTCAAAGTTTTGGTTTTCTAATTTGACCTAAAAACAGTATAAAGAGAATGAGAAATTTTGGTGGAGAAGAAGACCATGTTTGGTTAAGAAGTATTGCTGGAAAATTCTTTTCCCACTTGCTGGAAAATTATTTTCCTTAGGGGTACGTTTGGCTTCCATAGGGAAAACAGTTCTGAGCGAGAAAAAGTTTAGTTCTTCTTCCATTTTCTCTTATTCTTCATATTAATTTTAATCTCCTTGTTTCATGGATAACTTATCTAGGGTTGATGATGAAACCGTATTGATCTTTTAGAAACATATTCTTTTATGACTAAATCTCTTGATCGTGCTTAAAAGCTTAAGTTGTTTTAATTAGCTAAACTTATTTTCTTTTCATTGTCTATATTTTTAGTTTGATACACCATACTTAGATTAAGTTCTTTGATGGTGTATGCTTACTGATTAATAGCCAATAGTTTAGAGATTTGTTTTTCAAAATAAAACAATTACTATTTATTATCAATCACGTTTTAACGAAAACATCTTCCGAAATTTTGGGTAGTTCATTATCTTGAATTTTGAGTTATAAATGGAGAGATTCAATTTGTCTAATTATTTGCTCTTAAAAGTGATTTTTTGTGTGAATTCTAAAATCCTAGGTACCTCCCCCCCATTTGAGTTCATTTCCTTTAATCGTTTTAATATTTTATTATTTCTATCACCAAAAAACAATTTTCAAAAACAACAATCGTGTTACTTCTAAGTATTAGGATAGTTTCACTTAGTCCCTGAGGAACGAACCGGTCTTACCAGACTTTATTATAACTTGACACCCGTGCACTTGCGGGTGTAGACCTATTTAGGTTAACCTTCTAGGCCCATCACATCCCATCTGCATGTTATTCAATGGATAAGGCTCGCAAAGAAATGTTTTGTAACATCTTGAAAAATATTAAGATTCCAGATGGTTACTCCTCTAATATTGCCAGATGTGTCAATGTCAAACAACGAAAGATATATGGTTTGAAGAGTCATGATTTACATGTTATCATTCAATAATTTTTACTTTTGGCAGTCCGTAAAACATTGCCTAAGAAAGTTAGCTCGATATTGTTAGAGTTATGCACTTTTTTTCGTGAATTGTGCTCAAAAGTCAGTCGTGAAGAAGATTATGAACGATTAGAAAAGAAAATTCCCCTCATTCTGTGCAATCTAGAGAGGATCTTCCCACCTACTTTCTTTGACATAATGGTCCACTTGCCCATCCATTTGGCTTCAGAGGCACGTATTGGTGGACCTGTTCATTATCGATGGATGCATCCTATTGAAAGGTACGCATTGTATTTTTCTATTTTTAACTTAGGTACTTGTCTTGTTTTATATGTATTTACCTGTGCGAATAGGTTCCTCTACACTTTGAAGAAATACGTGCGCAATAGAGCACAACCAGAGGGATCTATTGTTGAAGGATATCTTGCCAATGAGTGTGTGACATTTATGACAACATATATGGGTGATCTTGAGTCACGCATGAATAGACCACCTAGGTATGAAGATAATGCTCCAATATGAGGTGTTAACTTCATACTGAGTTATTCTGAAGTGAAGCAAGTACATCAATATATTTTATCCAACGACGATGACGTCTCTTACTATATTAAGTAAGTTGGTTCTAAAATAAATTAGTCTATCTTTGATAATTATATATTATGTATATGACATATTTTATTTAACTATTAACTGCAGTCTTCACAAATCTAAGTTGAATATGGTCAGTCGAAAAATGTCGGCTCAAGCAATTCAAAACAAGCACAAAGAAGAGTTTGCTGATTGGTTTAAGGAACATCTTAATAGACTGAAGCGGGCAAGTCATTCATATCCCGAGAGACTTGACATACTTGCTGCGGGACCGCTTTCATGCGCTAAGCGATACAAAGGTTATAGAATTAATGGATATAAATTCAAAATTGTTTCCAAAGAGGTCAAAGCTAAAACACAAAGTAGTTGTGTAACTTTAGATGCAATTCCTCCCTGCGTCTCAAGTGCAAAGGATCGAAATCCAGTTGAAGCAAAGTTAACATATTATGGACGAGTGACTGATATAATTGAAGTGACATACCGACAAGGTTGTAAATTTGTACTATTCAAGTGCGATTGGGTTGATGTTAACAAAGGTAAAGGAGTGAAAGTTGATGATCTAGGTTTCACACTAGTTAACTTCACATATCCATTGTCGACCCAGAATGAAGAGCCTTATGTATTGGCATCTCAGGTTGCAAGGTTTTTTATGTTCAAGATCCAAGTGAGCCGGAATGGCATGTTGTGGTAAGAAATAAACCGAGAGACACTTTTGACATGACTAGCCGCGAAGTTGATGATCAATTACTAGATAGTGATCCATTTCTTATTCCTAACACTATATTGACATTATATTTATTATTTTGTGATGAACTAATTGATATTTTATTTGAGAAGTGTCTTTTGATTAATTATATGATATATCGGTATCTCTACATTGATTTTTACTAATCTTCATAGTTATTTGTCTCTTTTAAGTTTAGTGTTCATGATATAACAGGGTAATGGCTGAAGATCAACAAATTCCAACAAAGAGAGGGAGGGGGCCAACCCAATTATCATGGTTAGATGACCTCCCACCAGGAGGAACGTTAAAAATTGAAGTTGACAAATATGAGCAGCCAATCGGATCAAATTCAACATACTTGTCGACTTATATTAGATATTTGGCAAGGGATGTGAACAGATTTCCACTTTCGATAACTGATTGGAAGAAAATGGTTAAGTTTAGAGAGGAAGAGATAAATAAAGCTATAGATCAGATTAAGGTAAATATTCTAACCTACTATGTTTAAATTTTTATTGATGGATGTGTCTTAATTATTGTTTACTATTTTCTTTTTACAAGCAAATATTCGAAATTCCTTTTGAATGTAACAAATTTCTATCGGAGAGGTTGAATGCAAGATGGAAAGATCACAAATACACCGTGAAAAAGGAGCACTTTTCGTCATATGACAACCTAGACGAGTGCCTTGCTAATCCACCCGATGGGATTGAACCGAGCGAATGGATGAATGTTGTTGATTACTGGAATTCAGAAGATGCGAAGGTAGTTACTTATAGTAAACACTAGCTCTATTTATAGTGTATACTTTAATAATTTTGATTATTTAATATAGAAACAAAGTCGTCGAAATGCAAAAAATAAGGCTCTTCAGCAAATTCCGCATACAGGAGGTTCAAAGTCCCATGCCAAATATGCTGATGAGGTAAATTACTTTCGTCTCATTCATATCAAATCATAATATTCAATTGATTTTGTGTTTAACTCTTTCAGTAATTGCTTTAACAGTTAAGAAAAGAGCTTAATGCGTCCCCTCCTCGCACAACAGTATACAAAAGGACTCATACACGGAAAAGAAATCTTGCTCCAGTAAACGAATTGGCAGCAGAGAAGATTGTAATTATTTCATTTATATATGATATATTACATTTACTATATGATTTAATTCTAACTTATTAGATGTGGTTGCATTGACAGGATAAAATAGAAAAACTACAACATCAATTGACTCAAGAAGATGGAGAATTTGTCGATTCATGTCCAAACGATATTTTCGCTCAAGTAATGGGACGTGATAGAGGCGGTCGAGTTCGTTGCTATGGTCCAGTAAAGCCAAAGCAGTTTTGGGACAGAGATACTTCAAATTCAAGAAAGAAGAAAAGATCAGATGATGTTGAAAAAAATCAACAAATGAAGGATTTACAAGATCAACTCAAAAGTGCATTAGAGAGGTTGGCACAACTTGAAAATGATCGTTCTGGTGGCAGCAACACTCAAAAGGTGTGGACTCTTAACCTTTTTAATAAAAAAAATTTAGTGACCAATTTTATATTTTGACTATTATGTTTAGGTTTTGATGATCAAATTCTTATGTAGGATTCCCAAGGCCCAACACCAGCCCAATCTTGATCGATGCTTCATCTTATTTTGGCTTTGAGAAGACGATCATAGTAAGTTATTATTTATTTGACATTATGATAAGTTACTTATTCATGTTAACAACTCATATGTTACTGGCCATGATAAGAGTGAGTCTGACCAATCGTTTTCTATTTAAGAGTGATCAAATTAGTTTAGAGTTAATCTTATTACTAACGGTACATATAGGTTGTCTTATCGTTCTTTAGCCAGCCTTAGTCACAAAGTGATGGTTACTGAATTTGTATGCGGTTTGGAATATGAATAAGAATGTTTCTTTCACTCGGAAGAGGCATGTGCAGCAGAAATCCATAAGTTCGAACTCGAAACCTATCATAGCATTATGTTGAGTCCTGTTGATATTGTTTATCTTTTCTTCAGTAGTAAATTATAGATGTCTTTGTATTTTTATCTCTTGTCCAGTAAGACTTTTTAAGAAATTGTGCGACTTAATCGATAGATACAAAATTATATCCTTGCAATTAAGATAGCAACCGTCTGATTGGGACCAACACCAGCAAGAAGGGGACAACCTGACTTCCCTAGCAATGGAATTACCATAATTAGTTATATTAGTATATACTCGAGGAATTGATAACTCAATAATGAATGATTTTTCTTATCTTATTAGTTAACGCCAATGATTTCGTAATCTACATTATTCTTATGAATTATGTATGCGTTTAATTTTCATACCATTTCATCCAAAATTTTAACTCTGATTGATATCATGTGGGTATAGATTTACATGTTTCCAAGTGATTTTTAGAGTAAATTCATTAGTCTTTCTTGACTTAGTATTACTTAGTTTGAATCGAGTGATTCACTTGAATAACTTGTGAAATCAGATTTGAATTGAGCTAATTCTATATTGAAACCCCCGATCGAGTTAATTATCATATGATTGAAACTTTATGCATTTGTTTAATTTGTTTATTGTTTGAGTGTTTAGTACTCACACGTTATAAACCTTGTTATGCAGGATATACATGGAGTTTTGAGAGGATAAAGAAGATTTTTAATGAAGATTAAGGGTCGTAAAGTAGTAGACACTAAAGTATGCACTTTTTATGTGTTTCCCATATTTGAATACAATTTAAATGTTGTTTCTTTTCAGGTGTCGACATTTTGGGATATGTTTGTGTTCACATTTTGAGATATATTAGTGTTAATGTTCGTTTTGTTCAATGGATGTGAATTATTGTTGCTTTTTGTGTGTTTGAAGGAATTATCTTGAGGGTTAGGCATTCTGCCAGTTAAAAAACAGGAGAGATATTGGAAAAAGATTTAAAACATTAGCGACGACAAGAACCGTAAGTAATATTATTAGAAACGGTATATAAATTGTCGGTAATAAGTATTACTAACGGTTTTTCCCGTCGTTGATGTTTAAAATAAAGGAAATACACGTTGCCAAGAATCAAACTACAACGACGGTATTAAAAAAAAACGTCGTAAATGCCCAAAACATCAGCGACGGTATGTGTAGAAACCGTCGCGAAGTCCGTCGGTAAAAGTATTGGCGACGGATTTTCTCTATTAGTGACGGAATAAAACCGTCGCTAATAAGATGTTTTTTTATAGTGACTTAAAATCAACCTGAGTCAGCCATTCTGGCAAGTCGGGACTCGAGACGTTTTATATAGAAATGAGCTTTCTAAAATCTGACTCGTCGACTCAGATCCCAAGCCATATCTCAGATCTAAGTTTGAAATAAACAATCATTACCTAAGCTTATGCATTTTCTCCTGAAGACCATTTCAATTCTGATTTTCTTTTATAGCTCAAATAGCACAAGAGTTCATCCGCTTGTGATAGTCGCTCATCCATCTGAAGCTAATCAGTTTGCCCTGGGGCTAACTGATGGAGGTGTTGTTGTAGTTGAGCCTTCAAAATCGGAATGGGGCACTGCCCCACCACCTGAAAATGGTGCTAGTCCAAGCATCACCTCCGGTCAAGGTGGTTCAGATCAATTGCAAAGGTGATGATTTTCCCGGCATCAATCCGCAACTTCTTCGGAAACCCATGACACAAACTTACATATTTAAATAGATCGAAATTAGGTGGTTCAGAGCAGAGCTCAGGCTGATCAAAGACTTGGGATAATCTGCCTTCGTACTTGGAAGGCTCGAATAGAAGGTAGATGTAAATGTAGAAGAAGAAGAAGAAGAAGAAGAAGAAATATATGGAGATAAGATGGTTAGGTTGTTAAATTAAATATCACTTTTACTGTGAATTGTGTAGGTTTGGCAGGGAAACAAGGGGATTAATTATTTCTTTTCTTTTTAATGTTATTGTGTGTTAACTTCCTAGGACATCAAATGTATTGGATAATTAATTTTTTCAGTTTCTTCAAGTTTTAAGATTATATGATTTCCAGCATTTCTTTCTGCATAATATAATACGCTTTTAGTGTTTGTGGTGCGGAGTTATAAGAGTAATTCGTATGAGTTACTCCGTTGAAGGCTAAGTTTGAACAATCAGATGAGGTAGCTGAGTTTGTCCTACAAGTCTCCTTGTTGTGAATGGGTGAAATTCAAGAAAAGCTTGTGTGTGCATATAGACTTCTCGTAAAAGATGGCAGCTTACAGGTTGAATTCATGGGCAACTCGCCTAGTCCCGTCTTGTGAGAGGGTTGTTGGTTCTAACAACCCAATGTGGTATCTAACATTGGAGAAAGATATATGTTAGCACCAGGCCATCAGCTACAATTGGCTTCGCACTTATGTCGGAACCAACTTTTCTTGCCTTCAGAAGTGTTAACGAAATTTGATAAGCCTGCTTAAAACAGTTGTTGGAACAAGATGAGAAAAAAACAAATTGTCTAGACTAGACTGAATTTGTGGTAGAGATAAAGTTTGTCCTGGGTATAGTTCCAAAAGCTAGCAGGTCTTCTATCTCAGTCTAGTGAAAGGATGACACTCAACACACTATATATCTTCTCCCATGTCCCTCATTTCTCTCAATCTCCGTAACATGTGTAACCCAATCACAGGGGTTGATCTCCCTCTCTTTGGCAGATTCGTTTCCCCAGATGAAACAACCCTTATAAAATCCTAAAAATTCTTAATTGAAAACCCTAATTCCCTAAATTTGAAATGTGTGAAATCCCCGTTCGTTTGCAGATTTCTTGTAATTGAAATTAGACTGAAATCCAAATATGAAAATGAAATTAAACCCAATTTGTAGAAGGGAAATTTTGTATACATTCCCCATTTACCTGCCGCACTCACATTTGGGTGGATTAGGTCAATTTACCTTGACCAAATTGCACTCACACTCACCACTGACTCAATGTTATAGTTTCGGTTATTGATGAGGGGTTTCTAAATTTCAATTATCCATTAGGGGTATAAATTGAAAAAACTCCTTGCAACCGTTTTGGTCACTTTTGTAGATCCTGTTATTCCTGTGACAGTATTTTGATTTTTTTTCACTTCCAATTCGTAAAGATTTATCCTTTCACTAACCCACCACTTAAAACTTTCTATTTTGATAAAAGACCTAGAAATCAAATGATTATCTTCTTCCATGAATATATTCAAATCATTCAACTCATTGAAGCTTTTTATTGGTGTTTTAATAGTAAAAATCATGTAAGAGGGAGAAACTTCACATTCTTATTTTGATCTAAATAAAACTATAAAGACTGAAAAATTATCCACTAAAAAAGTATGGAAACATCCTATGGGTCTTCTTTTTGAGTTTTTCTTTCAAAGAAAGTGGTGTTATTCTCGAAAAGCAAAAAAAATTCATAAAAGCAATCTATCGGAGGTACCCGTTCGACAAATTACATTAGAGGTCGACAAGAAGCTACCGATATGTAATGAAACATATCGGTGTTGTCTTATCGACAAAAACTTATCAAAATTTTCTATAAATATTGTTGTTCTCTGTTATCTGTCAGTAAAACTATACCGATGCCTTATGTTACTCATCGATTTCATCTTCCTTATAGTTTAAGTATAGCAACAGTTTTCTTGTTAACGAAAGAAGATTATTAAAATTCTCTTTGGATGTTCCTCTTTGCTATATGTTGGTATGATCGGACTGATTCTTTATGTTACACATTGATTTCATCTGTCTGATAGTTTCAGTATAGAATCTTACTAATGGAAACTGGTGAAAGCATTTGACAACATATGTGTGTACAGAAAAAGTGAATGTGCTAGGGTTAAAATAGGTTGAAGTGTAAATGTGAATAACAATGAGTATAACGGGCAAATATGAGTATAACATTTTCCTTTGGAGAACCTAAATTCAATTAGAAAAATAACAACAATTCTGAAAGCACCTCATTTTCCTAATACCCACTAAACACTTAAAATTTAACTTCACATAGCAATCTACCACCTTTTGGTTTAGTGGTTGGACACTCCCTTCTTAAGCCTATAAGGTCACAAGATCAGGCCTTAGTGTGAACAGTTTATCACAAAGATTAATCCTACTTAATTTAGGCAATAAATAAAACAAATCTAGGAATAGGATGACACATGCCCCCTAGAACAGACCTTAAGGGTCTTTATATGACCTTTAGGGTCCAAAATGCCTTAATATGGTAATTATAATACTCATCCAGATTCACAATGTAATACATATTAAGTTCGTACAAGTGACATTCAAATGTTTTCGCGACCAATCTCAAGTAACATAACAAATGGATAAGTCTGTGAGGTAGACACATATTTCTTTTTTGAGTAAAACCAGAATTACATTGATAAGTAGAAATCAATCCACAACATTACATGGTTTGAGAATTTTAATTCTTCTGAGAACTACATGAGAGTTACATAAGTAAAGTTCTACACAGAACTTTCGGACGTAAAGTGCCTCGTGAAGGGAAAAAATAACAAGACAAAGACTAAATGAAAAGCCCCTAAATGTCGTAAAATGAAAAGATCATCAAGATCGAGAATAAAAAGACCCTAAAGGTCATAAAATTTATTGTATTAAAACATAAATTGCTTCCAAACAAGAGAACCACTGCCGCCATCATCGGAAAATCGCCGCCACCACTGAAAGACCGCTGCCACTGTGAGGAAACCACCGTCACTACCAGGAACCCACCATGACCAAACCATAAAACCACCACCATCTCATACCACAAAACATACCACCACCATCACCCTGGAATAACCACCAGAAAACCTCCAAACCACGAAAACATGCCACCACCACCACTTTCGTTCAAACCACGCCACCACCATACACAACAAATCAAATCACCACCATCACTTCCGTACAAACCACCGTCACCACCATACAACACAAATCAGACCACCATCACTATCGTTCAAACCACCGCCACTACCGTACATCAAAAATCAAACCACCACCATACACCACGACCACCACCACAATAGAACACAACGACTACCATAACAACAACAACCGCGACTACCACCACAACATAAATTGGATATGTGAAATCCTAGAAACTTTTATGGAGGGATAGCAAACTTTTATTAGAAAGGAAAAAAGGGTTCCGGTAAAGGGATGCCCCTTCGCCGGAGAATAAACGAAAATCTCTCAAAATTTTCTCAAAAAACGGTTATAGAGAGAGAGAAATTTAGGAAGTTATCTATTTGAATTTCATGGATAGTTGACCCCATAATACACACATTTTTCAATGATGATAGGGGACTCCCTGGGATACTCCCAAGTGTAATCCCCCTTACAGTGACAACCATTTTGGTCGTTTCATAGTTTTTGTCAGAGTGAGAGACCAAAGTGGCCTTGTCCTGTGACGCCAGAGTACATTTGGGAGTATCTCTGGGAGTCCCAGTTCATTTTCCTTTCCCTTTACAACCGTGATGCTATGCCTGGCCGGAATCCCGGCCGGGTGAGTTGGCGCGCTAGCCGGGCATAGCATCTGACCTGTGAAAGGAGAGAAAAGGGGATTGGACGAATTTCAGATCTGGTCCTTGACTTTAGGTTAATTACAATAGAGGGCTTCTCATAAAATCAGGAAACTATTCTTATTTCCTTGAGAGCTCGACATTCACTTAGGGATTCGACTTCTTCACCGGACGTTTCTTCAACAAAGAGCAGAAGAACAACTCCATTTTTCCAGGTTCTCTCTATCTCTCTCTATCTCTACCAATTCCTTTAATTGCTTGGTAAGAGCAATCAACCCTAAATCCACTTTTAGGGTTTTCATCAAGTCCGAACTTAGGGTTCATCCAAAGTAAGAATCCAACTTAGGGTTTAAACATCTGGTTGAACTGAGGGGAAAATCTAAGCAAAATTAGTAATATTGATCATCACATTAGAAACTAGGAAAAATCAAAGTTTGGATTTATAGAGAGATAGACAGAGAACCTTAAAAAACCGGTAACCTAGATTCCTACTTGTAGAGATAGAGGGAGGACCTCGTTTGATTCGTACTTAAAGAAAAAAGAAATGATGAAGAAGAACGACACCCCTGGATCCGTATTTGGATGAAGGAAAGTGAAAACCCTAGGTGAAGAAAGGGATTGAGTTGAAGAAACAAAGAGAATGAGCGGCTTGCTGTTCGTGAATGGGTTTAACCTATTTTCTTATAATCAGCCCCTCTTTTTTAATTAAGTGAAATTTGAGGGACCATATCCGACAATTCGTGAAATCCATCTCAAACTTCTGCCCACGTAAGATGCTATGCCCGGTTGACCGCGCCACGTCGGCACGCCGGGTTTCACCTGGGATTGGCACCGGGCATAGCATCATTTTTCTTTCCTTTAACGTTGAACTTTGGGGGTTGAAAATGGCACCAGTATTGGGCCTTTGCTACTACAACGGCCACGTCAGGAATCTGATGTGGTGTCTGATTATTGGTCTAAATTTCCACTTCACAGGTGCCACATCATTTGGTCTAGGATTTTGTCACTTCTTCGAGCATTAACGAAAAAACTCCAAGATCCAACAGTACATCTGGAGAAGAGACGAAACTGGTGGTAAAAAGAAGAGACGAGATTTCAACGACGAAAACCAGAAGAAGAAGAAGAAGAAGAAGAAAAGATTAATGGAGAAAAAGACCAAAATGGGTTGGATTGGAGAGACCGTAGACTCCATTAAATCTCTTCAATTCCGACAAGTTCTTACTCAAGCCGTTAGTCTCGGTTCGTCATAAACCCTAACTCTAGCTTTTGTATTTTGATTGCTTCTTAGATCTATCTTTGATATCATTATGGGGGTTTCGATTCAAGTAGATATCTTTGTATCTGTAATACTTAAAAGGGAATTGTTTCCTTGTTAATTTCGACTTTTTGTAGTTGAAAATGCAAATTTTCATCCTTGATCTAGAAATTCACTTGTTTGGTTTTGTATTATTATTTGATTGATTTTGATTGGGGTTAATGGGTTTTATGTGGATCTGAATTTGGTTTTGTTTTAGGTATGATTGTTACATCAGCTTTGATAATATGGAAGGGATTGATGTGTTTTACTGGGAGTGAGTCGCCTGTTGTTGTTGTGTTATCTGGAAGTATGGAACCTGGCTTCAAGAGGGT
Organism: Eschscholzia californica; assembly: GCF_041429995.1. Lineage (NCBI taxonomy): Eukaryota > Viridiplantae > Streptophyta > Magnoliopsida > Ranunculales > Papaveraceae > Eschscholzia > Eschscholzia californica. Next base: position 21,369,232 of record NW_028238309.1, read on the forward strand.
GAGTTAAAGCATCTATCTAGTTTTATTGAAATTCAAGCTCATGACTTCTACTTTTGTGATTGATTTTATTTTGCTTATTAACATGTCAATTTATAATGCAAGTTTTTTTCTTTGGAATATTTCGAGTTTTGACCTACAATTGGAAAGATAGAATGGTTTTTGACTTTTTGGTGGGTAAACGTTTGAATCTTTTGTTGAACTCGTTTGAGCTTGGCTAGTGAATTAATATCTAATGTTGCAAGAGAATCATTCAAACACTCCCAACCAAGACCGACTGTTTCATATAGCCACAGAGAGAGATAGTTTAAGACCTGGGTTGAACAACTACATAGAGATATCGTCAAGGACCTGATTTCGTGAATGACATTCCGAACAACCTCATATTACTTGGAAATCGAGTTGGTGAGAAAGGGGTGTTGAGGATGACAGAATATCAATCAGCTAAGTAGTAATGCTGATGACCCTAAAGGGTTTCTTGGTCATGAAAGAATGATTTACCCCTCCTTGGGTGGCATAAACCTGTTCATATTAGTAGTCTGTTGAGTGAACTTGCATGGATGTCATGCATATTGCATGATGCACCTTCTTAGTCCTTAGATCATAGACAGCCATGCCTAGCTAATTTTTGGAGTATTATATCAGCATCAGAAGCATGCTCTTGGAAAGTCGGAACGCTGTGTCAGAATCCCTTAACTTTTGAGTTAGATTTCTCTCTACTAGTCATATTTACTTCGGGAGATTATGTTACGAGGCATTGCAACTCGAAATGTTGCCCATCTAGTTGATTTTGCTACTCATCATGGTCATTTCGTATTGATTATTCTTCATTACTAAAACATTTTCTTGACAAGATTGAGGCAGCATATTTCTATGGTCATCATGTTCCATCTCCAACTCAGCTTCATCATCTTCATTTTTTCTTTTCCCGTCGGGTTGGGGGTAGTTCATTTTTGTCTAGCAGTAGTTGAGTACTTTTGTACAAAACTTATGGCAGGTAGTGTGTGTAGAGGTATCGAAGTTACTGTTGCATCATTTCTTTTGTATCTCCTTTTGTTGTCATCTTTCTCAATAAAATAACTGTATGAACAATTATGGTGGTGCAGGGTGATATACTGTTTTTACACATGAGCAAGGATCCAATTCGAGCAGGGGAAATCGTTGTATTCAATGTTGATGTATGTATATTACTCCTGACATATGTTATACAATAATGTCTCATCTCACGGATTCTGCTATTTCAAGATAGTTGCTTATTATTTTAATTTTGATTTTTTATCACTATTTGTTTGTTGAACTCGTGTTACTTTGCTTGGTTGTTACAGAAGTCTCCAATTATAGTTATTTTGTTTACAGTTGCACTCGTGTTACTTGGATTACTAAAGAATAGGAAAAAAATATTGTCATGTGACAAAATGTTGGAATTATATCATTACTTTTAACTTCCCCACATTCGTACCAAGATCATTAGTATAACATGCTCGGCTTATGTGGAAATGATTCATGGACTAGGCTTTAGTGAAGTTGGTTTTCTCTGCCATAAGAACAAAGGTTCAACTCTTTTAAGCCTTCTAACCTGTTTGGCATTTAATTTGAATATTCGACCAAGTTTATTTCAATTTAAGAGCCCAAATACAACCAACTCCGAAAGTCTGCCGCTTAAAGTTACCCCTTTTATAATTTTAGCTATCTTTTCAATGTACTACTGATTGTTGTGAATGACATGTTTGTCGTTCTCTCTATGTATCCCCCACCCCACCATTTTTTTCTCTTATTCCTCATCACTGCACAGTTTATTGCTTTTGGTTATTTCACTTTCAGGTTGCTCTCTGTATATTGTTATGAAGTTTGTAGTTTTATAACATGTTCCCTAATATTGTGGAGGTTTAGACTTTTTTCTGGCTGGGGTTCTTCTTGCTGATATGTTTACTCATTTGTTTCAGGGCCGTGAAATACCAATTGTGCATCGTGTGATTAAGGTTATCATCTTTTCCACACCTTTCCCTTTATGTCACTTCCCTTATGATATAAAACCACAAACAACACAATTTATGTTTGTTAATTTTCTAACTTTTTTGATAAGTCATACTGCACAAATTTTCAATACTTGCTGTTAATTACGAATATGGCCAGTACCCAGATATCTAATATTTTTTTAAATTAATTCTTAACTACTAGTCGACTTGAGCTCTCTAATGCTGGAACTGTTTGTTTGCCACTGAATTAAGTAAACTATAAATTCTTAAAGGCAAACCAGTAGTTCAGCAGATACAAAACTGCAAGACAAAAATCTTCTGCGATCTGTTTTGTGCAGTTTGGCTTACCCGACTGAAGTAGTAATTTACAATTCCTGGTGATTGACAAATTCTAATTGAACTTTTCTTTACAAGAAATTTGGAATTTGAATGACTAATGAAGGGTTTACGTAGCAAGAAATGTCTTACTGTTGTAGCAGTTCTAGCCATTGTGAGATGCTTAGGGAAAAGATTACTCAACCAGTAGAAACACCCCCGCGTTGTAATCCACTCGGAAAATAGGTTCATGTCTAGATGGCATTTTTGGCGTTTTGCTAACTAACTGTAACCATGTCACGTTCACCTTCAAATTTTTATGTTCATGTTAGTGTTGTGTGCGTGCACACTCGGTTTTTTTTTTATTGTCTTGCATTATTTCATAACGTTTTTAGTTTATTACTTGCAAAAGAATAAAACAAAATAAACATATTAGTACTGGAAGAATTGACTGAGTTTTTGTTTCTGATATTAGGTTCATGAAAGGAAGGATACTGGAGAAGTTGATGTCCTTACGAAAGGTATTCTTTTTAAAATGAATTCGTATGGAGTTTATGTTGGTCTATAATTTTGTCAGGGTAACTGATACTGGTGTGGTGTCATTACTCGCTACCTGTCTAATAAACTGTCTCTCAATTATAGCATAAATGTTTTCTCTTGAACATTCCTTGTTTTCACGTGCTCCACTTTTTTTTTACTACACATTGTTTAAATGTGTGCCTTTCTGGTTAAAAACTAATACCTTCAGGATTTGCTTATTTTTGTTTCAGGGGATAACAACTTTGGGGACGATAGACCTTTATATGCTCATGGTCAGCTTTGGCTTCAGCGCCACCATATTATGGGGAGAGCTGTTGGGTGAGAACCCTAAGAAATTATTTTCTTTTCTTTAGTTGGTATAGTTGTATGTAATGTCTTGACGGGCACTAACTATTATTGCTGTGCAGATTCTTACCATATGTTGGCTGGGTAACCATTATCATGACCGAGAAACCGATCATCAAGGTATATCTTATACTTTGGTACAATCGCCAAATAATAATGATGATGTTCAGAAATTAATATGGTGTTTTTCTTCTCCTTCTCATTGTTTGAGTGTGACTAGTCTGACTCAAATCAGCCAAAGATCTGTCCCATTAGTTTTTTTTAGCTTACCCCCTCAACACTAATCAGTAATTGAGTTTACCCCCTTCAGTAATTGGTGATTGAACTTACCCCCTTGTATTTAGAATTTTTGTAAAAACGACGAAGTGACATGTTTGGTATGCGATAATAAAATCATAAATTAAATAATGTAAAAAAAAAAAAAATCGATCTTTAATAATCATATTTCCGACCAAATCAAACAATATAACTACTAAGAATCATATTGAAGAATAATTGCTCTTGATAGTGACAATTATTTCACGTACGCCAACCACAACCTCTGTGTTTTTGTCAATTAACCATAATTGAGGGGTAGACTCAATTACCAATTAGTGACGATGGGGTAAGCTCAAAAAATCCGTCCAAATAAGTCGTTTAAATGAGTTGACGTCCGAGGTCAGACAAAAACAAACATCCTGAAATATGACTTGAATCAAGTCAAGACTCTGAGTCAGATTTCAGATCTGACTTAAAAAAAAAACAAACATTATGTAAGATTTTCTGTACGTTTCATTGATACTAACCCTGATCACAAGTAGCTTGTTGGTCGACATATTATGAATTTTCCACATTGATGAACCGAAGCTTTAAATGTATATCATAACGAGACTTTTTTATTCTCGAGTAGTTCTTCAACATGTATGCATCTTTTTAACTTGTGGATACACGCTTTTCGTGCAGTACATACTTATCGGTGCATTGGGGTTGCTAGTCGTTACAGCAAAGGACTAATGAGCAGCATAATCTTGTGCCGCCTCCAGTAGGGACTTCATGGCCCACTTCTTTTTTCGGCTATTCCATCTTGTATGTTGGCTGAAATATGTTAACCTTGAAAGAGTTGACTAGTAGAAGAAGTTCTAACATATTAAGAAGATAAAATTTAAACCAGCTTATCATAGTAAGAGTTGATTTACTTTTTAGACATGTCCATCGATGTTTCAGTGTTTCTATGCTTTTTCCATTTTAGATTACTGGGTTGAGTTTCTTGTCTAGAGTAGGGGTTTTACCTCTGCTGGCCGGAGGCAAAATACCTAGGAAGATGGAGAACAAGATGGAGGGAACCGTCGTTAGTGGTGCCAAACGGGCGAGTTGTTCGCACTTGGGGGTTAAACGGAAATTAACCCTACGAAATGTAATTTTGTATTCATATGTTAAAGGAGTTATCAGAACAGGAATATGAATTCTAGATCCCTATGCAATAAACTGTAATGCCCAACCACGAGCATTTCGAATTTGAATTTCGAACACCACTTTCTTGTGTATGCTATACTGTTCATAGTTTAGATTCACATTTCATTTCCATAGTTAACAAAATTGTTGATCTAAATGAGAATAAGCTGACTTGTTTAATAAAAAATCAGGCTCATTGCGAATGCCATGGTCTGAAATTATAATTGGTAATTCCCAAAAGAATAGGGAAATGATTTATCCGTACCGATCTCATTCTTAACCAAACTAAACAAGAAAGTAACATATTCAAATCAAATTCGACCCAGAGTTTTGTACTGTTCATAGTTTAAATCCATTATCTATTTCTATTATCATCAAAACTACTGCTCTTACCAAGAACAAGTCTACTTTCTGAAAAGAAAAAAAGAAACTCAAAAACTTGGAATCTGAGGTAGGCATGAAACGATAGGAAAAGTATCGTTAGATCTTCCAAAAGCACTGAAACAGGAAGAAAAAACCTTCTCTGCTTGATTTCCTGATCGAATATTGATATGATTCATGGTTATATGTTTGCAAGGTTTAGTATCACTGCATCTCAAATGAATGGCTACATCATTCTCACAAGTTCCATGAAATCTACTGTAACTTACATGACTAACTTCAACAGCAGATGTCTGATTCACAAAAAACACCATTAAATTTGAATTAGTCCACTAATAATAATTAGTTAGTAGTTCGATTATAATGCATAAAAAATATATAGTGATAGAGTTCTTACTTGATTCTTGCAGTTATGTTTTCCATTACAGTAGAATTGGTCAATGATTATTGGATTTCTTACTTGTTCAAGTGTTATTTCATCAAATGATATATTTCTTGCATATCCAGACCCACCCTGAAAATCAACCAAGACAAGGTACAAATACATGTAAATCAACATGAACATTCTTTTATCTTAGTTGTTTCTCTTTGATAGTTTGGTACTACTCTCTAGGCTGGGTTATATGGTTGGACAAGATTTAGAAGAGAAGGTTTGACATCAATCTCTCAACCTGACCGGAAGAGTGGCTGGGCAGAAGGTCATTTTCCAACCGGTAAAATGTAGGAAGCTAATAAACAGGCCCCCCCGTCACATTCGAGAGATAAACGAGAGATTAGTTACCTGCCATGTTTTGATTCTAGCTCCATTTGTAGATCGAGTGAATTTACAATTGTGCACAAATATATTTTCCACCTTCTCATGAGCTCCATTTGCTCCTAAGCTTCCAACATTACATTTTTTTTCCATCGTTATTTGGTGGTGCTTTTGGGTTAAGAAAACGCAAGAGTTTCCCGTAACAAGTTTAAAAGTTAGATTGTCTGTGTCCGAGGCTCTAAATACTTTAACTCAATTCATTTTTGACAGTATTATTCTCTTGGAAATTGGTAATTGCTAACATGGTACTATTTCAACGGTGTTGTTCCCCGCTTGTATTATTTTCCTCCACTTTTAACAATTGGTGTAAGTAATGGGTTAAGTACTAGAAGATTTAGGAACAAACCTTATGCCATGTCCAGGGCCACAATGCACATTTGAGATGTTAATGAAATAAGAACCACCATTAATAGCAACACAATCATCACCTAATATAATACACAAAACCATAATAAAAAAAAAAATCAAACATGAATAAAAATCATAATAAGAAAAAGGTAGGAGAAGGTAAAGTTGTAAAACGTACCGGTCGAAAAAGAGGAGTCTGTTACTAGAACGTATTTTGATTGACCAATGTCAATGCCATCGGTGTTAGGACTATCTTTACGAGCAATTACAGATATGTTAGAAATGGTAGCATGGTCGCATTTTGTTATGGAGATATGACCTTTCTAGCTGTTCCTAAATTTCAACCCACTTAAATGAAGTCCATTACACTCCTCTATTCTTATTGTCTACAACCCACAAAAGAGAAATATCAACAATTCAAGTTGTGTGATTATTCTTGCTTTGTTGGAACATTGTTAGTCTTGCAATTTTCTGTATTTAAGTAACGAAATGAAAAAAGAATTGATCCACAAATTTATTTTGTATTTAAGATTTTTTTTTATTAGAACTCTGATTCATTTGAAATGAGTATTAGAGACTACAAGTTCATCCCAAGGACCTATATAGCCGTATAAGTATAAAATAAACTAGTTGTCAATACGTGTTTGACTTCAATAGACAATATTTTTTAGCACAAAAGCTAAATTTGGGGCCGAATAAGCTGCCCTATGTACATTCACATTTTTTTCAAAGAAAAATGAAAAAGTTTGACTCTAATGCTAGAGAGAGTATTAAGATTTAGAATTAGATTTGTTTGTAGATAAGCAGTGGAGACAACTCTAACAAATCAAGCTTACCGTTGCTCGTTCAAGTTCCTGCAAATAAACAAATCAAATATCAGAATCAATTACATATTAGATAAAAAAGTTAAAATTTTAGGAAAAGAATGAAATGACATCTGAAACTTGACAAGGGAAAAGGAGAAGATTGGAAATAAAGAAGAAAGAAAAGGTATAAATTACATATGAGTTTTCAGAGGTGGACATTAGATCCCACCAAGCAGAACCTTGTCCATCAATTTCACCTGATCCATGAATGGTTAGCCCTTCCACTTTAGATAATATAATCCATCCTTTTTTACCCTTATGCTCATCCCACAATTCAATTTGGTTTGGTGCTATTAGTTTCCCCAAAATCTGCACATACAATGTAATATTGCTATTAAGGATTTCCAATCAATGTCTAAAAAATCTTAAAACTTGTGGAAGCCATTATTATAAGGAAAATGATCCTCAGCCCGACACGAAACCCAGCCGAAACTCGGCAGGGTGACGTGTCGGGCTGTGATCTAGAGAGAGAAAGTAAAATACTTTATCTCTCTAAATCACAGCCCGACACGTTAACCCGCCGAGTTTCGGCGCGTGCCAGGATGTGTATCACGGTTGTTATTATAAGCCAAAAATACTTGTTATAATATATGGTCAAATATTACCTGTAAATGAATGTCTTGAGAAGTGCATGGACCTTTCAAAGTTATAGGACTCAACAAAAATATCTTGTCTGATGGTACTTTAAGGGTTGGAGAAGCTATATTTGTTCTACAAATATCTCTCCATGCTTTTAAGAAAGCCTACATGTAAATTAGGGTAAAAATTGTAAATCTTACATAATTAATAAAAGCTATCTGAATCAAACTCCTTAGTTTTGGGAATCGTAATAAATTTTAGTCTATCGAAACTGCAAAAAACTCAAACTTATTTCATCAACCTGATCAATTTGAAATATCATCTACATAAAGAGACATGTGAGAAAATTTGCAAATATAAAGACATTTAACTTATCTCAAATATGGTACAAAAATAATTTCGATAGTTATAAGAAGAGGAAAAATAGAATAATTTACATGGGAGTCATCCGTTTTGCCATTTCCAACAGCTCCATAAGCAATCACATCGACACCACCACCATGACCGCTACACTCTTTGATCATAGCTAATCTATCACTAAAAGCCACCCGATACCTATCCATAATTCCAAAACTTTCGAAATAATACATAACAAACCCTGAAAAAGATAAAAAAAGAAAAATATTTGTTGGTATGAGACATCATAATAATTTATAAAATCTTGAGCAAAAATTTAGTAACTATTTGCAATTCTGTGAGTGCAAAAAAGAGATGTGAAAGCTAAATTATGTGAAGATAACAACATAAAAATATACTAGCAATCTTGAAACATGGTTAAGCACTTTCCATCGTGAGTTTACTCGCCAATCCTCACAAATTACCAGTCGAATCCCTCTCGAGACTATTGAAATTGGCGATTAGCCTTTTCCATATCACAATTATATACTAATTGAACTACACACAAAATAACCTAAATGGCCGTAATTACTGAAAAAATAAAGAATACAAGTAAACCATTCTCACCATCTCTAAGACCACCAACTAATTTGTTATTAGAAAAAGAAAAAAGATTCACATGGAAAACAATATTGGGTTGATCAAGTCATTCATAAATATTTCTTTTAATTGAAGTTTTTTCTATCACTCTAACAAGTAAAAATTTATTAAAATAGCGATTATAAATAATATTACTTATGGTTGATAATTCAGTTAAATAAACTTCATTAGCCTTAAACTTTCTCTATTAATTAGGTTTAAACCGTTTATGATGCCTATTAACTTCTTAATGCATGTGATCAGTTTTGCTTTTTGTCCCCATAAGGTTTATGGACTTAAGGACAGACCGAGAGAGGGTGAAGAAAAGAACTTCCAACCAAAAAAAGTTATTTTCTTCATTTAGTGCGAACCAATGAAAACCGTACACAGACAACAAAAATAAAAAGAAATTGATGGATCATTTTTGAAAATAAAATTTGTTTAGGGAGTTTTTGACCAATTTTTAAACTTCTTTTTATGGAAATACGACTGCATAATAAGTTGAAAAGTAAATTTCATGGAAAACTACAACATGTTTTGAATACTGTAGAGATGTCAGAGGAGGATGAAGAATCGAGTCCCAGAAGGGCTCTTCATGATTTCTCCTAGACCGCTTAGCTAGAACATCAACATTATTGTTACGATTTCTACCAACAAACTGAATACACATACAAGTAAAAAAGTTTCTATATTGTGGTAGGAGCTCTGGACTGTCGTCGAATCTCACGTAAAATCAATCCTACAATGTCTTCGTTCAACGAGATGAAAGAAGCATCAATGTTCATCAAACGCAAAGCATCCTAGGAGGAATACATTGAGATTTTCAGACTAGTTGGATCCCATCTCTGGGTTATGTTTGGCGAGAGCTAATAATTGGAGAGATACGACTTAACAATTGAAAAAAACCAAAAGAACCACGAAAATACATAACAATTACAAGTACAATATGGTTCAAATCATCCCTAAACAATGAAAAGACATAGTCATCCTTGAATAAAGTTTGTAAGAAAATAATAATGTTACAAATTGGCAGCTTCGCCAGATTTACTTCTTAAAAACCGACTTGAAATTCAGAAACCTGCCCCAAAGAGGCAAAACCGGGTTCAAATTCTTTTACTAAATTGGACTGGAGTCATTATTTTCTCCATACAGCTTCAACTTCGTCGGTTCTGAATCTCTGAGTGAAAGTAGAATCCTCTAATGGAGTCGATATACCGTTTGCGTGAGCAAGGAGTCCAGTGTAAGCGATCATTGCACCATTGTCGATGCAATACCGGTCATCTGTTGCAAATAAGTTTCCGCCTCTTTCGGAGCACATTATTTTCATCATCTCTTGTAATCGCTCATTGCAGCCCACACCTCCAACGATAAGTACATCTTTCTTATCACAATGTGCCATTGCTCGCTCTGTTATCTCTACAAGCATCGCGAACAATGTTTCCTACCAATTTTTGACAAAAATCACGGTCATTACAGATGAAGCGGAAAAACAACGTAGTAAGGTTTTTTGTTCTTGACACATGATTGTTGCTAAAGGCAAAGAGAAAAAGAAAACAGTTGGCTGATAAAAAATTACGACAAAAGGTAGCTACAATGTTACCTTTTCTCTGGGGGAGAAGACAGTCAACACAATTACAACACGAAAAACAGCGTTACAAAGGTAAAGAGGCAAAATGGAACTTCTCAAATAAGTAACGAACTCCCACCATTACCAAATAATGTAAAATTATCATTTTGGTTGACTTCGAACACACTGATATGATAAGTGTGTTCAAAATTACAAAGCTTGTGTAGTTTTCTATTACTATAGTATCTATATGGAGAAAGAACAATCACTACTTACCTGCAATGAATAGCATAAATCCGCAGGAGTACATTCATTATTTTTTAGCTTCTCCACGGCGGTGGCTTCGATGTAGCTTAATATTCCACTAAAGGAAACATCCATTCCTTTGACTGCATAAGGAAGGTCTATAAATTGTAGTCCTTTCTTCGCAAGCTGGTAAAATATGCAATGTTCATATCCAAGTAAAAAAATAAAAAAGAGAAATTTAATTCAAAACTCAAAGGCAGGAACATTACGATTTTCTTATCCTATATTTTGATTTGCGATTATAATCTTAATCAATCACCAGTACTACTACATAATACATAAAAGAGTATAAAAATAGAGTTGTACTTTACAGTTCTATCCCATTACACACAAAATGTTCACAATCTGAGTGTCTAAAATATGACTACCCACTTATCTAACACGGGAAAAATACTAAAAAGGAGTAACCGTGTCACATACCATACAATTACAATGCCAATGATAGTAATACTGATGGAATACAGACCAAGAAGACGTCGGATATGTGGGAAAAGGTAGCACCTTACAACTTCAAAAATGCTACTAGTGTCATACTGTCCTAGCTCGTAAACAACTTAACACAAAGACTTGAATATATTGCCTCACAGCGACGAAAACAATGAACTACTTAATTCACTAATCACTATTACCTATGTAACAAAATAAGCGTCAAACGTTATCATGTAGTGTCAAACACTGTGAGTACGAGAATGCTAAACACGAATCCCATATATCATAGTCATAATTATAACGTCATCTATATTTACAGCAAGTCTACATATACCAACCTATTAAGGTTGGTGGTGGGTACATCCACGCGAACGAAAAACCACCATTAGATGTTCCAATAATGTAAGATATTGAGAACATTAGATAGTCATCTTTAGAACATCATAAAATCCTAAAACTGTAATCATGCCACATAAATGTACCTACATGTAAATAACACTATACATCAAAGATGTCTACAGTAGTATTTGATGGCTCTAACACAATTGTGCATAAATATACAAGATCGACATATAAAATGTAAATATTGATATAAGACCTAAGTAAGGAAAAAGCGCCTACTTTAGTTAAATGGTAACTGTGTGTCTCTCTACTAGGGAGACCAGGGTTCGAATCTTAATGTTTCAGAAGGAAAAAAAAGGCTTGAAATCAAGGTGGTGCCTTTTTTCTTATGGTCTTCTAATTCCTTTGAGAAATCCTTTTTCTCTCTTATAGTTCTACATTTCCAAATTGAAAACCGAAAACCTAATTTTCTATTTGTTTTGTACTACTACTACTACTACTAATAACAATAATCAAATGAATGAAAGAGATTACCTGCTCAATGTTATAACCTGGGCTAGGATCATTAGAGAGTGTTAAAACCCTAGCAAATCGATCTAAACAATTTCCAACAGCAATATCAATGGTTTCCCCAAAAATTCGATACTTTCCTTCACTATAAGCAATAACCTGAGTATTTCCACCACTAACATATAAAACAACAGGATCATCAGCACCAGTAACAATCCTTCCCATTTCAATATGAGCAACACAATGATTAACCCCAATAATTGGTTTCTTCCATAGTTGAGAAAGTATTCTAACAACTATTGCTGATACTTGAAGAGGAGCACCCATTCCTGGTCCTTTAGTGTAACATAAACAATCAATTGAATCAATTGAAGTTATATTTGCTGATTTTAGGGCTGATTTGATCAGTGGAATTATGTGTTGAAGATGGTGTTGAGCTGTTTCTCTTGGAAGAAATCCATGACCTGGAGGAGTTATGTATGTATGACGAGGGTTTGATAAGATTGTTCCATCTAAGGTTACGATTCCTACTCCAATTTTGTTAGCAGACCCTTCAAACCCTAGGGCAATCATTTGTTTCATCTCTGGTTTTAGAGAGAGAAAGTAGTTGAAGAAGAACAAAGGGTTTTAGCAGTTGAATGCGGTAGAGATGTCAAAAGGGGATGAGGAATGGAGTCCCAAAAGGGCTATAAATTGTACTCCTTTCTTTGCAAGCTGGTAAAATATGCAAATATTCAGATCAAAGTAAAAAAAAAAAAAAAAATTTAATTCAAAACTCAAAAGCAGGAACAACATTACGATTGTCTTATCCTATATTTTGATTTGCAATTATAATCTTAATTCAATCACTTGTACTACTACATGATACATAAAAGAGTCTAAAAACATAGAGTTGTACTTTACAGTTCTATTCCATTGCGGTGCACGTACACACAAAATGTCCATAATCTGAGTGTCTAAAAATGACTACCCACATATCTATACGGATAAATAGTAAAGGAGTACCCAAGTCACATACCACAATGTCGAGTTGCATATAATTACAATGCCAATGATAGTAATACTCATGGAAATCATGGAATACAGATCAGGAAGACATCAGATATGTGGGAAAAGTTAGCACCTTACAACTTCAAAAATGCTACTAGTGTCATACTGTCCTAGCTCGTAAACAACTTAACGCAAAGACTTGAATCTATTGCCTCACAGCGACGAAAACAATGAACTACTTAATTCAGTACTAATTCTTACCTATGTAACAAATAGGTGTCAAACGTTATCATGAAGTGTCAAACACTGTGAGTACAAGACTGCTAAAACACGAAAACCTAATTTTCTTCTTAAATAGGACTGATACTACAATAATACCAGTTTTGTACTAATTAAGTATGTTAAAATGTGGGTATGGAAGTTTGTTTAACTAATCATTTTTCCAAGTTTTAAACTTTAAACTTAGGCATTAGAACCAATCAGAATAAGAATTATAAGACCATACTTAAAGTACAGTAAAATCATCAAACCTAATTCACACATCAAACACCACTGTTTATACCATCAAGAAACCCTAATTTTATATAACAAAAAGTAAAGTGAGGATGAAAGTAATGTCAAATGGAGGAACAGAAACTGCGTACAAGGTGGTAGAAAAAAAAAAATCAAAACATGTAATAAAAACCCTAGAAATAACCAATCTATACTGGTGCTGATAAACAATTGAAAGACAGGAAGGATCTGAAAAGTAGAAAGAGAAATGAGATAGGGAGGGAGCTAACCTTGCTGTTGAATCGCCGGAGAAACACAATATCTTCACTTTGAGAGTGCTTAGTGATTTTCTAGTCCCGAACCACCAAACCCCTATTTCTGAAAACAAAAAATGAGCGTTTGGTCCAAATTTTTGGGGGAAATGGGCGTTTTGTCCCTTCTCAGCCAAATATGCATTTCCAGTCCAAGCCTTATGACAGCTCACACTTTTCTGTGACAGATTTTTAAAAATCCCTCTTTTACCCTTCCATTGAAAACACTCTTACTTCCTGACGCCTTTGTCAGCGTGATGGAGAGGGAGCAATTAATACCATTTAATGAGGGATGGAGATTTGACGTTAATTGCTTCAAAAATCTCTCTAAATCCCTGCAATCACACCTAAATATCTCCAAATCTCCTTATTTTCTGCTTCTCTCTCTCTCTAAGTCCTTCTCAAAACAGTTTCATCTCTCTCTATTTCTTTCAAATTTCAAAATTTCAGCCAAATTTTCAGCTAAAATTTGAAAGCCCGCCCATAAGTTAGAAAGATTTCATCTGAGAAGCTTATTTATACAGAGATTTTGGGAAGTTAACTACATTGGTCATTATCTTCCTCTGACTTTGTTTTCTTCTTTCAGGTGAAACTTTCTGATTTTTTATTCCTTTGTCTTCAATGCTTACCCGAAACCATGAGACCATTATCTTCTTTGTCTTCAATACTATACTAAATATTTCACCTGAATATTTCTGACTTTCTTAGTTAAACATTAATGCTCTCCTAAACCATTACCGTCATTCCAATTCCTCATATTTTTCCTGAATATTTAACCTGAAGGTTTCACCCTGAATGTTTCTGATTTTTTTTCAAACTTTCTTATATTCCAGGTTTATTTGTTGGCGTTACATAATGGATGGCCTTGAAGAAATAATCAACCTGTCAAACACAGTATCATTCACGTATGGAAGTAAATTGATATTGTTATGTTATTACTGAATCCTTGTTGATAACAAGATTCATATTCTCATTTTCTTTTCTGTTTTCCTTTCAGTCAAATGCTTTTGAACGTTGGATCAACCGGTCATCTCTGGTGAATGGATGTTTATGTTACTTTCTTTAGTACTTCTCTTTTTCTTTTACAATGATTACTTGAATCAATGTTTACTTGAACTACTCAGGGTGGAGCGCAACTTTTTCTGTTCTACCCCTCCTCCTGTAGCTGTAGCACACGCTAGATATGCTCAACAGGAAAGACAGTGGTAGTCTACTTTAATACTCCTCATATTGCATAATAATTCATAGTAAACTCATTGATTTCCATTGTACAATCTGGTTTCCTATAAAGTAGTAATTACCCTATTTAGATAAGTGCGTAAATTGTCTTATTTACAGTTAACTCTTTGATTTTCAGTAAACCAACTGGTTTCTAGTAAACAAGATGATCTGTTGTCAACTAGATAGTTCTCTAACCATATACGTGTGTAAATTGTGTTTGTTTTCGTAAAGTCGATGTTTCCCGTAAAACTAGTCTGTTTCTGGTAAACTACCTGGTTAACTGTAAACTTGATAGTTCCTATTCATATTATTTCCCATTAGATTAGAACTTATCCACTTTGCACTGGACACCTAATGGTTGTTTACAATAAACTCAGTTTCCTATAAAATAAGAATTACCCTATTCATATATGTTCGTAGTCTTGTTTACAATAAACTATTTGGTTTCCGGTGCACTAACAGGTTTCTGGAAACCAGAAAGATTTTATGTCAACTAGATTTTCTGGCAATTGACAATTGTTATGTTTCATGCAGTTTCCCACAAGATTTTATCTCTCCCTCCTCAACAACTCATTCTGAGGCATCTACTGCGCTCGTTAGGAGTGAACCTCTACGATCAGATAGTTGGCCAGAAGTTTTTACATCCATTGGGCAGGAATTTCCCGGGGGTGCTCCTGCGTTTCGACAAGCTCTTAGTCGATATTCCATAAAACATGGATACAATTATAAATTCCTTAAGAATGATCTATTCCGGATAACTTGTATATGCAAAACCCCCAGCTGTGGTTGGTCCATTCATGTTGTTGCTCCTCTGAAGTCCCGTTCCATGTTTGTTCTTAAAGCTTTCAACCTTGTCCATACGTGTGATGATTTTGTATTGTCTTCCTGTAAGCCTAGGCTGTCAACAGAAGCTGTCAGCCAGTTAATAGCTGATGACATCCGAGAGAATCCTACAAAGAGTACGAAAGACATTATAACATTATTTAAAAAGGATTATGGTATAGCTCTTAGCTACTACTATTCATATAAAGCTCGAAATGCTGCTATTTCTTTAACATATGGTGAAGAAGAGGATTCATATGCGAAGCTCCAGTGGTATGTGGATGCACTATCTCGATCTAACCCAAATAGTCATATTGATCTTCAAGTCTATCTAGTTTCTCGTCGTTTTGTTAGAATATTTATTGCTCTTGGAGCGAGTATCGAAGGCTACAAGCACTGCCGACCGTTAATATTTGTTGATGGTACCTTTGCCAAAACCAAATACAATGGATGCATACTTGCAGCGGTAGCAAAGAATGGAAACGATGGTACTTACGTCCTAGTATAGTTTTCTAAAAACTACTTGATTTTCTGACCACTACCCAGTTTTCTGAAAACTATCTGGTACGAAAATAAAATAAATGTCTGTTGCCTACGCTGATTCATTACTGATTCATTGCAGGATTGTTTGTTGTTGCCTACGCTGTTGTTGATGTAGAGAACGATCCAAACTGGACTTGGTTTTTCTGCAATTTGGGACGAGTTGTCGCTAGTAGTCCAGAGTTGATGTTTATGTCTGATTGGCACCATGGTATTATAAACGCAGTTTCTAACATATTCCCAGAGGCCCACCATTCATATTGTGTATGGCATTTACGCAACAATATGAATTTACGTGTCAAAAATGGTGCCAAGAAGTCTGACTATTTCCAGTCACTAATATTTAAAGCGGCTCGGGCGCTAACTGTTCCGGACTTTCAAAAGTACACTACAGAACTTGTTGTCATGGGCGGCAATGGAGTGCAACCATTTTTGTACTCTGTCAATCCTAAAAACTGGGCCGATGTGTATTTTCCAGGTAATAGGTATGGTTTGATTTGTTCTTCTCTATCTGAGTCTTTCAATTCTTGGGTAAAGAACGAGAGAGTTCTTCCCATTTCGGTCATGCTCGATATGTTGCGGGTAAAAATAATGAACATGATGAACGATCGAAGGATTGAATCGTCCTTCTGGAACTCATTCCTATGCCCAAAAGTCAATGAGACAATGAAGTCCAGATTTAATGTTGCCTGCAGTTAGAAATGTCTTCAGTCTTCTGAATTCAAATATGAAGTTATGTCGAACCCCAGCCACTCCGTTGATCTTGCTAATCTGACTTGCTCATGTCGTAAGTGGCAAGTTCAAGGTATTCCATGTGAACATGCTATCTTGTGTATTAAAGTGCATGGAGGTGATTCCTCAAAGTTTTTTGATCCTGCTGTCACAACGGACGCTTATTGTAAGACCTACAGTCTTTACATCAACCCTGTCCCTACTTTTGATGCACCAAAATCTTTCGATAAAGCCAACATGATACTTCCTCCCTTAACCAAGAAGCGTCCCGGAAGACCGCGAACTGTTAGGATTGAAAGTTCCGGGAACCTTCGAAAAAGATAGAGGGTATGTGGTTGATGTAAACAACTCTCTTATCACAACAGTGCTTCGTGCAACAAACCTATTTAGTGATTGTAAATGTTCTTCATTTGAGCAGGGGAAGAGTGTGCACCGGACATTCTACAATTTTGAATAGCTTCTACAGTGTTGAAGTTTTTCAGATTATGAAGAGAGTGTGTGTTTTTGTTAACATTCTGCTGTTCTTTTTTTGTGTAACTTATGTGGCACATAAGTTAGTTATTTAGTGCCACCAACCTATGTTTTCAGGATGCTATCTTGTTTTCAGGATTCTATCTTGTTTCGAGTAAATTTAGTAATGTGTTGGACATTGAACTGTTTCCTGGAATTTTGAAAATGTACTGTCTCTATGTCTCTATGTTTCCTTCTGCAACCTATGTCTGTGTTTTTGTTAACATTGCAACCTATGCCTGTGTTTTTCAGGATTCTATCTTTGTTTCCAGTGAATCTGGTAATGTGTTGGACATTGAACATTATTTGTGTACTAAAGTGAAGCTTGTAAATTTACTGTCTCTATGTTTTGAGTTTCCAATTTATGTTTAACGTAAATTTAGTAATGTATTGGACATTGAATTGTTTCCGAGAACATGTTGTAGTTAGACACTTTTGTACTTCGATTAATGAACTTAACAAAACAATGATAAAAAATATGTCAATGTTCTAAGTCACAAACCATTAATATTTCACCATATAATCCGTTCCTAAGTAAACTTAACAAAAAAACACATAAACTTTTAGATATTTAAATTTTTAGTTTTCTTCTACAATACTCCTCCTCCATCCGTCCTTTGACTCCTCCAAAATTTGGTAGGTTACTTCTGCCCTCTTTCTCCTTGCTCTGTCTTCATATTGTTCTTTTTGCGAGCACTTTGGCGGGTAATTATGCTTGATGCTTTATTTCTTCCATCTTTATCATTACGTAGAGACCGCAATCAGGACTGTTTGTTTTTAAAATTTGAGGAACACACAGTTAGTTTCATGTACGGAATAACATAGTATTGTAATGGCCCAAAATCTGGGCTCACCTGTCCCCTTGTTGGGGGCATTCAACATCTTTAATGAATGGGATTTTTGAGGCAATTTTTTTCCTTCCGCACTTCATCTTTATCATCTTTGCTGCCAGGATTTCTGCTAATTCTTTTGCATTGTAGTTACATCTGTTTCCCAGGTCGATGTCACGAAGTAAGGAGTTGAAGTGCGTCCACTCGTTCTCCCCAAAATCATACACCAACAAAGTCCAGTGATGGCCCTCCAAAGAGTCATCACTGGATGTTGAATTAAGTGGAACGCACAACATTGTTGTATGATCTTTGATGAAGTGCTTCTTAATCCGATCATCTAAATTAGCTTTGATTGTTCTTTCACTGCGCTTCTGCCTTATCATTGTCTGCATTGTGTCATTTTTAGTTTACTAGTGAATCACAAAATCCTCTTCAAATTTATTATAGTAATGGCTAAGAAACTTACAAATAGCAACAATGATAGGAAAAGCACTTCACGGTCGATGTTCGAATCTGCCAACATTAAGTTGTCTGCAAACCAATCAATTATTTGAGAGTCACAACCTCTATTCATCATCAGCTCGTCTAAATCTTTTGCTGTTAGGCAGTGATGTTGTTCCTTGTTCCAGACATCGAGGTTGTACAAGACAAAGTAGAATTCATTAGTCACTCAGAATAATTAACTAGAAACTGGCTTGTTTACTAACCACAAACCAGTTTACCCGGAACCTTCCTGTGTACCAGATACACACAAATTTTCTGTCTGAAAAAAAAATTCTGAACCAAAAAAATTATGAAGGAATAGATAATACCTTGTCCATCCATTTTTCATGAACTCTTCCATCAATGGTTTCAGTGTCTTTCACATATGGCCATATCCCCCCTATTCTCCAGTTACTCAATTTCCCACGGGGTTCTTTCTTCAGTTTAATCATCTCCAAATCAATAACCGGGACTTCACTTGTTCCTTTTTCCGTTTTCCTCCTCACCCTTGGATTATTCTTAATCCTCTTCACAAGTGATGTTGGTACTGGCGAAGACCCTTTCCCTTTTTTGGATGCTACTCTTTTGGGAGGGCTTACATGGGGTGATTGAAACTGTCTCATGTTTGCGGACACTTCTTCCACTGATTGTCTTCCCATTTCAGCGATATAGTCGAAATTTTGGGCCTTGGGTGTACACTCTTCACCTTCTTCAATTTGCACGGGAGACTTCTTTGGTGGAGTCCACTCAATTAGTTGCGTCTGGAGTTCCATGTTGAGATCAAAACTAGGATAATCATTGTTTGGATCCACCATCCTCTTTACATTATAATCTGTAAATAAATTACATGTGGAGTATTAAATTTCTAAATTCCGAACAAAACTTAATGGTGGGGACAACTTAATATCAGAACGTTACCTCTTTCTTTTGGCAACTCCTTTTCCATTGTATCTTCAACCCAGCCCCCCTCCTCACTTGACAAATTTATTTGGATCTCCTCTTCATCAGAATCATCTTTACTTATTTTTGTTATAAATGGATATAAAAGAAGAATTTTAAACTTGATTTTGAGGGCCATTTAGTAAAGTTACGTACAAAATTGTGGGTTAAGATAATTGTCTGATATAACTTCAGTGTAAACAACACTAAGTCATTTCTGAGACATAGAATAATTTACTGTGAATCAAAAAGTTTCCTATAGAGGATCTAATTCTACTAATTAGAATTTCAATACTTAAAACCTGCCAATTGTTTACTATTTTTGGAATAAGAATAAAAACACGTGAAACTAACTGAATACTAAATGTAGAGAACAATATTAGATTAAACCAAAATAAATTCTTAATCTGAAATTAGAGTTTGCCTTTTTTCGCAGCTTTGCGTGCACCCTTGCTTTTTTCCTTTTTTTCATCCTTTGTCTCCTCATCTTCATCCTGTTCTTCCTCACTCGCTTCATCTTCTTCTTTTTCTTCTTTACTGCCTTCTGAATCATCTTCCTCACTGTTCTCATCATCATCTTCTTCACCATCATCTTCTTCAGCATCATCTTCTTCACCATCATCTTCTTCAGCATCATCTTCTTCAGCCTCTTCTTCCTCACCTTCTTCATCATCCGTATCTTCTTCTCCACTTTCGGAAATTTCCTCATTACTCACTTTACCTTTTTTCTTATCTTCCTTTCCTGCAACTTCTTTACTCTTTTCCTGCAATTTTCCCCCCTTTACTGCATCTTCCTTTCCTGCAACTTCTTTACCTTTTCCCTTATCTTCCTTTCCTTCAACTTCTTTACCTTTTCCTGCAACTTCTTTTCCTGAAACTTCCTTACTCTCTTTACCCTTTTCCTTTACTTTCTCCTCTTTTTTCTCTTTCTCCTGAGCCTCCTGTTGTTGTTCTGGTGCTTTCTCTGTATTCATTTCCATTAAATGCACTAAAATGCTTTCCGCTGATCGAACATAAGTGGCTACTGGAATCATTCCCTCTGCCAGTAGATCTGAATATCCTTTGAATGCATCGTCCCTCTCTTCAATAGCTTCTGCCAGTTCTGCCTGAAGTTCTTCATTTTCTTTCCTAAGCTTTTCATTCTCTTTCTCCAGCTGGTCATTTCTTAGCTTAAGTTGGTCAATCTCAAGAATGAAGTCACTTACGTTGGACTTGGTCTCTATTGTTTGCACGAACTTGGTTTCTTCTTCGTTGAGGGGGAAAACAAAAGCTTCACTTACTTGAAAGAAAATGAAAAACATTTCAGTAATAACCATATCAGTAAAACAATAAGTTTCTAAACCAATAAGTTTCCAGTAAACCAATAAGTTTCCAGTACATAAGTTAGTTTACATTAAACCCACAAGTTTACTGGTATGTAAATGTTATTTTATACTTGTTCAGATGTCAGACTGGCTAGTTTCTCGTCAAACGTTTCAGTTATTTTCAACAGACACCACCTTACAATCCTTGGGATTTCATCTTTATACCTCTCCTCTCTTTCATAGTATAGAGTATGCTCACAGAACCATAGCTTTAAATAAGACGAACACATTTGTAAATTCAATAAGGCACTTCAATTCTAATATATAATTGAAATGAACTTAAACATACTCACAGGCAGGAGTAGTAGGCAGTCTGAAGCTCTAATTAGGTCGTTCGGGTGCTTATTCATGTGGTTTATCATGTATTGGTGCACCACCACTGGCCAATTATAACTGTGAATTGTTTCCATTGATTCCAGGTAGAGCGGAATCTGTGCTGGAATCGAGTACCCTGTTGTTGAAGGAAATAAAACATTGGCAGCAATAAACATGATTATGAACCTGATGGCATCCATCTCATCCTCTTCCCCAACCGCCTTTCTCATTGCATTAGCTATTTTAATGCATGTCACTTTTGGAGGCACCTCTCCGAAGTACTTTTTACAAAAATCTACTTGTGGTTTCTTGAGTACTTTGGTGGTTGGGAAAACCTCTGTTACCTCCCCTCTCAATGGCATGCCAAGAATCACAGAAACATCCTGAGGCTTCAGCTTTAACATTTTGCCAGCGAGGTTGAAAGTTTCTGTCGAAGAGGAATACAAGCAGAGGAGTTTAAAAATCGCCTTGTTTGGTCGACTTGTGCTGTCTAAGCCAATCTTGACATTTATAAACGCGTTCACCAAGTTGTTGAAGGGAGACTCTGCAAGCAACTCCTTCTGCCTGCTTGTCAATTTTGGATATGTTACTTTCAACTGGGTCCATGTGTTTTTAAGAGAAATCTTGTACACCTTGGACAACTTGGTTGCCAAATTTTCGGGTCTATTTTTTGGCTCACTTAAAGAGCCAAGCCAGGCACTTGCAGAGTCACCTTCAGGTACAGCTTGTTGTGTCTTCTTTTTTGGCCTTCCTTCAGGTTTTACATTTGCCATTTTTCTCTTTCCTTTTGTTTGTGGCACCACTGTTAAGGTATCATCTTGTGAGACCTGAAAAAATTACAAACCACTGACATTAGAAAGAATTGAATTTTCTGGCAATCATCTGTGTGTTTCATAAAGAAAACTTAACTATGGTAACCATTCAGTGTACAGGAAATCAACTGATTTACTGCAGCTATTTTGTTCTACCAGAAATCAACTGGTTTACTACAACTATTTTGTTGTACTAGTACGTAGTAAAATTTTCTGCGAATTCCTCTTTGTAAAATATACAGCTTTATAAAAAAAAAACTACAAACCACTCACATAAGAAAGAGTTGAATTTTTTGGAAATTTATCTATGTCTTACATAGTTAAGTATTCTGGATAATTTTTTTGAAACTATCCAGTGTACAAGAAATCAACTGGTTTACTGGAACTATTTGGTTGTACCAGTACACAACTTTATGAAACAGATCAATCTACAGGAAATATTATTATGTACTCGGAATAAGTTTATGAAACAGAAAATAGTTAAAGTTTTCAGTTACATACCTTTTTTCTAGGGCTCATTCTTCTACTTACTTGTTCTTCAATAACTGTCTTCGATCTGCTAGACCGAGGTTCATCAATGGATACTTTCTTACTTGATTGTTTTGATGAAGTAGGCTTTACCATCTGTCCAAAACAAAGTAATATCACACATTAACCAAATCTCTTAGTTGTTCAAGATATAGAGATAGATAGAGAGAGAAAAAAAAAAAATTAGAACATTAGGGCTTTTTGAATGAAAAATTACCAGAGAAAATAACAAAAACGTATGTTCATGATATAGAGCTTGATTCAGATAGCTTTTGTTAATTATGTAAGATTTACAATTTTTACCCTAATTTACATGTAGGCTTTCTTAAAAGCATGGAGAGATATTTGTAGAACAAATATAGCTTCTCCAACCCTTAAAGTATCATCATACAAGACATTTTTGTTGAGTCATATAACTTTGAAAGGTCCATGCACTTCTCAAGACATTCATTTACAGGTAATATTTGACCATATATTATAACACCTATTTTTGGCTTATAATAACAACCGTGATACACATCCCCGACACGCGCCGAAACCCGGCGGGGTGACGTGTCGGGCTGTGATCTAGAGAGGACACGTCACCCCGCCGAGTTTCGGCCGGGTTTCGTACCAGGATGAGGATCATTTTCCTTATAATAATGGCTTCCATAAGTTTTAAAATTTTTTAGACATTGATTGGAAATCCTTAATAGCAAATTAGCAATATTACATTGTATGTGCAGATTTTGGGGAAAATAATGGCACCAAACCAAATTGAATTGTGGGATGAGAATAAGGGTAAAAAAGGATGGATTATATTATCTAAAGTGAAAGGGCTAACCATTTATGGATCAGGCGAAATTGATGGACAAGGTTCTGCTTGGTGGGATCTAATGTCCACCTCTGAAAACTCATATGTAATGTATACCTTTTGTTTCTTCTTTCTTTATTTCTAATCTTCTCCTTTTCCTTTGTCAAAATTTAGATTTCATTTCATTCTTTTCCTAAAACTCTAACTTTTTTTTATCTAATATGTAATTGATTCTGATATTTGATTTGTTTATTTGCAGGAACCTGAACGAGCAACGGTAACCTTGATTTGTTAGAGTTGTCTCCACTGCTTATCTACAAACAAATCTAATTCTAAATCTTAATACTCTCTCTAGCATTAGAGTCGAACTTTTTCATTTTTCTTTGGACAAAATGTGAATGTACATAGGGCAGCTCAACTCGCCAACCCTCTCCTCATGTGAAGGATGTATCCGTAGAGCTGGGTTGACGTTTGTACATATAAAACTCATGTTTTCCGCTTCATGTTAGTAGCAGAAGGTGAAACCTTAACCTCAATGCCTACCCTTCCCCAACCTCCACCTTATTCGGCCCCAAATTTAGTTTTGTGCTAGAAAATATTGTCTATTGAAGTCAAACACGTATCAACAACTAGTTTATTTTATACCTATACGGCTATATAGGTCCTTGGGATGAACTCGTAGTCTCTACTACTCATTTCAAATGAATCAGAGTTCTAATAAAAATAATCTTAGATACAAAATAAATTTGTGGAAATATAATCACACAACTTGCAAGAATAACAATTCCAACAAAGTAAGACATAAGCACACAACTTTTTTTGATGAAATATAATCACACAACTTGAATTATTGATATTTCTCTTTTGTGGGTTTTAGGCACTAAGAATAGAGGAGTGTAATGGACTTCATTTAAGTGGGTTGAAATTTAGGAACAGCCAGAAAGGTCATATCTCCATAACAAAATGCGACAATGCTACCATTTCTAACATATCTGTAACTGCTCCTCAAGATAGTCCTAACACTGATGGCATTGACATCGGTCAATCAAAATACATTCTAGTAAAAGACTCCTCTTTTTCGACCGGTACGTTTTACAACTTTACCCTTTCATACCCTTTTCTTATTTTGATTTTTATTTATATTTGATTTTTTTTTAATTATGGTTTTGTGTTTTATATTAGGTGATGATTGTGTTGCTATTAATGGTGATTCTAATTTCATTAACATCTCAAATGTGCATTGTGGCCCTGGACATGGCATAAGGTTTGTTCCTAAATCTTCTAGTACTTAACCCATTACTTACACCAATTGTTAAAAGTGGAGGAAAATAATACAAGCGGGGAACAACACCGTTGAAATAGTACCATGTTAGCAATTACCAATTTCCAAGAGAACAATACTGTCCAAAATGAATTGAGTTAAAGTATCTAGAGCCTCGGACACAGACAATCTAACTTTTAAACTTGTCACGTGAAACTCTTGCGTTTTCTTAACCCAAAAGCACCACCAAATAACGATGGAAAAAAA
Source organism: Eschscholzia californica (assembly GCF_041429995.1). Lineage (NCBI taxonomy): Eukaryota > Viridiplantae > Streptophyta > Magnoliopsida > Ranunculales > Papaveraceae > Eschscholzia > Eschscholzia californica. Next base: position 21,394,163 of record NW_028238309.1, read on the forward strand.
AATGCAGTGTTAGAAGCTTAGGAGCAAATGGAGCTCATGAGAAGGTGGAAAATATATTTGTGCACAATTGTAAATTAACTCGATCTACAAATGGAGCTAGAATCAAAACATGGAAGGTACCTAATCTCTCGTTTAGCTCTCGAATGTGACCGGGGGCCTGTTTATTAGCCTCCTACAATTTACCAGTTGGAAAGGGACCTTCTGCCCAGCCACTCTCCCGACCGGGTTGAGAGATTGATGTTTAACTTTCTCTTCTAAATCTTGTCCGTCCACATAACCCAGGCAAGGGAGTAGTACCAAACTATCAAAGAAAAATTACTAAGATAAAAAAATATCCATGTCAATTTACATATATTTGTACTTGTCTTGGGATTTTCAGGGTGAGTCTGAATATGCAAGAAATATATCATTTGATGAAATAACACCAAGTCTATCCAGTTTCTTTGCAATCTAAATTTTATCTATGTACGGATGACATCTAAAGGAAAATAAGATCATATTGTTTAGATTATAATCAGACTGAACATAAATATACATCAAATTTCTTCACCTCCAAAACAATTTAATACATAACCATTACATTATATATTTCTCATGTTCTCAATTTTGTGGATGTCACCTCCAATTTCTCACATCTATAATTGACTCTGTTGTATTCTATTTTTGTTGAATTTACTAAATAAGTTTTTTGTGATATTCAAATTCCGAGTCAAGGTTATAAAAGTTAACTTATTTTATTTTGGAAAAAGATTGCATCGTGCCGAAGGCACGACGGACTATACCTAGTTATTATAATAGGTATCCGTCAATTGTCCATCAATGTATACGAAAATAAAAAATATAGTGTTGAAATATCTATAAAAATATGTTACTTCATATTTTTTTTTTTTGGATTCTCATTTGTTACTTCATATTATAAGATAATAATAATAATATTATTACAATAAGATGCCCATAAAAATATATAAAAAATTTAAGATAATTATAAAAATATAGTGTTGAAACATCCATAAAAATATAGTGTTGAAATATCTATAAAAATATGTTACTTTTATTATTATTATTATTAATTATTATTATTATTTTTATACATATGAGGCAATGTGCACATATATTCAGATGTCCACGAAAAATCCTAAAGTGTATTTTGAAATAGGAGTTAAAATATGTTATCTAATATAATAAAATAATAATATTATCATCAATACACGGATAACCAGATGTCTAGATAAGTTTAAAAAACATTTTTTTTTGAAATAATATAAAAAAGTTGTTATTTCATATGACAACATAATAATAATAATAATGATTATATATCATCATCCACATATATACAGGTGCCCATGAAAGTCAATAACAATTATTTGATGATATATTTTTATTGATGTTTTTAATATACATCAATTGAATACAATTATTTGTTTTTTAGACAATTTTTTTTATAAAGGTCTTTATTGTTTCAAACAGATCTTTAAATATTACTTTAACTTGGTGTATTGCGTTACTATTCATATCTACAAATTAAAATAAATACTTCTGATTAACAAAGTTAGGCCTATATGTCCTTTATGTGAAAAAATATACAAAAAACTTTTGCAAAAATTTTATGTTTCTATTTCTAGATAAGCCAACCACCAACCAAGCATTAGAGAAAAATGAGGTGATTACCAAAAATCACGTCATAGGTGTCATTTCTATTTTTTTTTTGTTGAAACTAGCTTGCATTAATTAGATTAAAAAGTTATTACAATAACTATTAGCTAAGATACAAGGAACGTTCGACCACACTTTGTTACGATTCTTTTTCTTCGCCCATCTTGCCAGTTTGTCTGCGTTTGAATTCAATGCTCTTCTGGTATAACTGAATTTGATCATCTGAAATTCTTTCCTGCATTCCTTGATTTTCTTTATGTAGATGAGAGATTGCCATTGTACTGCATGTTTTCCGTTGCGCAGATGTTTGATAAGATTGATGTTGTCGCTTTCTATGATGATGGAAGTATAATTCAATTCTTTAGCCCATTCAATACCAAGTAAGATAGCCATAGCTTCGCATTCTTCACTGTTTCTAGCTCTAGAAGATTTTACCTGTGCCCCGATGAATTTAGATTTTTCATTATGAGCATTTAAGCTGATTCCCATATTGGATATTATGTTCGTAAAAGATGCATCTACATTGATCTTGATAGAATTGTTTTGAGGGGGTTGCCATTTCTCATCTGTTAAAGGTACATTTTTACCTGATTGGTTATTTCCTGGTTTTTTAATGACTTTCGGGTAGTTTTCTATCATTTTGATGATCTTATGTAGATCATTGATTTCATGCTGAAAGCAGTGATCACATCTAACTTTCCATATAATCCAAAGAACAGTAGAAAAATGAATATTCTCTTTTGTGTAACAAAGGTGAGCATTTACTTCCCAAGAAAAAGTCCAGTCCGAAATGGACAAAATGTTCTCCAAGATAATGTTAAAATTAAACCAGATGTTTTTGGCTAGAGCACAATGCAACAGCGCGTGTTCGATAGATTCAGTGGTGTGTAATTAGGGCAGTTGGTGTTGTTATCAATGTATTTATCAATTATATCTCTCACCGGAAGAGCCTTGTTGCAGATCTTCCAGATAAAATTCTTGATTCTAGGGATGGTCGGGAGATTCCAAATGAATTTCCAGTTATGCGTGCTGGGATTTACATTGATAGAGCTGCTGATTAAGTGCTGGTACATAGAGGCGACTGTGAATTTGCCCGTCTTGGTGAGCTTCCATTTAAGTTGGTCTTTTCCTTCGCTATTAACTGGGATAGCTTTGATAAGTTCTTGCGTGTGGGGTTCGAAATTCGCCCTGAGAATATCTTCATTCCAGTTATTACTAGTGATCAATTGAGCAACTTTGGTAAGAGCGGAGTTGTTAACATTTTGAACTGTAGCATTTATTTCTGGGATCCATTTATCCGTCCAAATGTTAATATCTTTACCGGAATTAACCTCCCAAGTGGAAAGATCGCTAACGATATTATAGTTCTTCCTTATAGTTTTCTAGTTCCACGAGTAGTGGTTCTCCGCTGGCCCAGGGGTATCAGTTTTGGGTGTCATTTCTAGAAATCACATTTTGTTCTCCCACACAAAACATAGCTTAAGGTTTCCTTAAAAATGACCAAATAAGTGGCTAGTTCAGTATCAATCTAATACAATTGACTATATTGACTTTTTTTCATGTATAAAGAGCTCAAACATATTATAGCCCATAATCCAAAGCACGCCAAGAAAATTCAACAAAATGTCGATTTTGTTGTGACAGCAATCTCACATTCGTGGTGAGACAGAGTGTGACGCTCTTCTTAAGAGGTTAAACACACTTCCCTAGTGAGGCCTCACATTCGTGGTGAGACAGAGTGTGACGCTCTTCTTAAGAGGTTAAACACACTTCCCTAGTGAGGCCTTTTAAAACCATGAGGCTCAGGTGTGCCAAAATGGACAGTATGACTAGGAGCCCAGAAGGCTGCTCCGCACCATCATATAACACGTTATCAGCACGATTCGCTTTACTGTGATGTGGTCTTAGGAGGGTGTGTTGTGGAAACAATCTCACACTGGTGGTGAGACAGAGTGTCCTCTTAAGAGATTAAGCACCCTTCTCTGGTGAGGCCTTTTAAAACCGTGAAACCCAGATGTGCCAAAACAGACAGTATCACTAACAACTCGAAAGGCTGGTCCGCACCATCCTATAATAGATTTTGCAATCTCTTCATTATCTACTTTTACCACGACATGTAATTAATCCTCCTCCAAAGCTTTTGGGTATTCAAGGAAAAGTCAAATGTTCAAATCCCTGATATACTCTATATATTGAAAAAATAAAAGAGAAAAATAAAAAAGAGGCATAAAACCACGAAGTCATAGAGCTACTTTTACAACCCTAATCTTTTTAACTTGGTCCATTGACTTGAACCAACCGTGACAACAAAAACAAAAATAAATGAGATTTAGATGGGCCTAACATTGTCGTGCAAATTGAAGCGAAAGAAAAACGTGAGAGGTATTGTTCTCGCTCCCCAATCGACGATTATACTAGAGCTAAAGTTGCAAACAAAAGAACACGGGATTGGATTGCCTAATATAGATAGGATCTCATAAAACTTCTGTAGAAAGAAACAAAGCCTAGACATGGTAGTCCTGTCCAACCTTTCAATAGGTAAGAAAGGTCAGGAACTAATTGTATGGAAGAAACCATATCACAACCAAGAGCTTACACACTAAGCAACTGAAAATAGTTGCTCATGGCCCTTCATGAATTCGTAATTTATAAAAGAGAAGTGGATTTTTTTTATTAGCAAAAGTATCAAAAATGCTAAATGCCCCGAGATTTGAGACCACCCACGGGCCGAAGATGATGCGGGTGGCTCCTACTGGTTTTTTTTTTTTTTTTGTTTAAATGGCTCCTATTGGTTAGGCCATGGTTTGAGAGAATGGCCAAATAAGATCAACCAACCATTTGAATTCTTTTTATTGAAAAAGTACTGTGGCTATAAAAAGTAATAAAGGGCTACTATGTATAAAGGAAGGTTGTTTAACTAATTATAAAATAAATTTAAATAACTAAAATAAATAGCAGACCAACACAAACCTACTCAAAGAGATATTATATAGTAACGTAATAATAATTGAAAGGGGAACTCACACGATACCCAGATTTGGGTATAGGCACCCTCTTAAGCCTTAACACTTCTGAATTCAAAGTGTAAGCTTCACAATTTGTGGGTGTCTCTAAAGTTTCTTTTTCTCAAATACGTTGAAGTTGAAAATATAGATATGAGGTGGTCCTGGACCAGATTAAACTCTCAATGGATAACATAAGTTCACTGGACAATCAATGTCCAGATGATTGTGTTTGTGGTGTTACATCTTTTAGGACCCACCCACGGCGAGCCTTTAAGATACGTACAATACCAACCTCAAAATCTAATCGAACAACGAACTACCGAATGTATAGAGGAGCAAAGAGAGGAAATTTAGGGGAAAAATAGAACAACTCAACTTTGATTACCCTTTGAGAGACATCCATGATGGAGCAGCGTCCATCTTGATAGACTGATTGACATCCCACAATATCAAATTGCCAAAATGGATCGGGAGACAAAAAATGCATGAAAGAGAATACAGACGGAGCTGCTAGAACTAAGAAGAGTTCGAGATTCCCAAAAGAAATTTTTACACCTAGAGGATAACGAGAAATCTACGAGACTGAAATGTGTGGGTTTCAGACCGCCAGCCACACCCCGCCACCAGCATCTCTCATGTGAGAGATGTGAGTTCAAAGGATGGTAGCCTGTTTTTGCACTGACAATCTCAGGTTCTTGGTAGACAGACCATGCCACCTTGAAATTAAAGGAGACAACTGACCTACTTAGAGGGAACTGCTACCAAACGATTTTACAGGACTACTACAACTGTAGAGACTAGATCTAAAAGAATAATAAAGGTAATCAACGACGCACAACAGAAAGGGTAAGATGGAAGAAATTTCAGAAAATAATGTTAGATTATCCCTGAATCATGTCAGACTGACTTCTGCATCATTATGATTTCTCCCAGATCTATACTGACACAAGAAATGTGACTAAAGATCCTAAACATGATGACTTACAAGTTCTTCAGGGACTACAAAACTTGTTTCGACTTTGAAGTGAACTTTCCCTTGATTACCAACTCTCTGAGATAAAAGAAGTTTAGGTAATCATTTTTCTGTTCCTCCTCCCCAATGTTCCCACATCTATCTTAAAGAATCGCAAAAGTGGTACGGGCATCGGAGCTGGAAGATTGAAGTAACACAAAGAAATGGAAGAACATACCTCATCCAGCTTTCAGTAATCTCTGTAAACGAAGGCTGGATCACGTGGAAAAATCATCAAAAATCCTATAACTTACTGATATTCCGTGGTAAAACAAGCAAAACAGGTACAATTCCGTGGTAAAACAGGCATTTTGCTATCCTCCGCATCTCTATTGAATATCAAACAGCATAGTTAGTACGGTGTAAACTAATAAATGTTAAATCAATGATACTACCCAAATGCCGACTGACATCTGTATCACAAAACCAACAACGGAGTTCACATTAGTCTAAATTATTACCTTAAGTCTATTCAAAACGGTTTCCAGGAAGTCGATAAATTCAAAGGTCATATAGAAGTACGGTATGAAGTATGGTATGTAAAATAAAACTAATTTTGGGGTACAACTGTCTCAATTTAAAAGGTAGTTCAGAATAGAGGAGTACCAGATAGCTTGTCTTATTGAGGCATATACAGTATATTGTATACAAATTTACCTCAGACGACAAGTCCTTTGTCGTTGTGCTCCTTACGCAGAAAAAAACACATTAGTGACATCTCCTGTGCTTATGGTGATGGTGACGATGATGATATTCCTCTCTGCTGTCCTCATCCAAGCCAGCGACCATCTCCCACCCTTCATGATCTGTCGACTTCACCTTTCTGCTACCATGCCTGGAACTGTGGCTTGTTTCTTTCTCTCTCCTTTGTCTTTTTCGATCTCCGGAAGAACTAAGTTCTGGGCCAGACTCTGTGTGGCTATGATATTTCTGATTGCGCCTTATGGCATCAGCATCAACCCTCTTTCTGCTGGTAGCAGATTCTTTTTGGCCTCGATGGTGACTCCTCGTAGAATCACTACTTTTCCCACTGTGTCTCCTAGAAGTTCTGTGTCGATGCTTATGCCTACTATCTCTACTATGACGAATAGAGTTGTTAGATGTATCTATCTCTGGACTAGATCCATCAAAGTATTGTGCCCTATGATCTCTTCCAGCAGCTGAAGAACGAGACCCCTTCTCATGTCTTTCATTCACTGGGTGAGCCTCTTGATTGCGCAGTGTCCTTCTTAGCCTCATTTGCGACATTTTAATATCATGTTCTCCAAAGTCGCTCTCTTCTTGAGGTTCTCCAGCTGGAGATTGTGAAGGCTCATTGTAATAATAGTCATTGTTTGAAGCATCGCCACCATAAACTTTCTCTCTGACAGATGTTATCAAATTCAGTGAGGTATGTCGAAAGAGTACTCGGAAAGTTAATAGCAGTTTCCCAAAAAAAAATTAAGCACAAATGTCCATGCTTAGTCATTAAATGAGTATTGATGGGAATCAGACAAGGATCACCATCACTTATTTTCCACTTTTGCAAGAGCAATTGCACTACTGCAGAAACTAAAAACACAAGAGAACGAAAGAAGCTAACATACGTGTAAAAAAGCTTTTCTCTGACCTCAACTTAGGGTGATGTATGTGTCCCTTATATGGTCAAGAAAGACCATTATGAAAGAATGATTACCAGCCAGACAGTATTTATATTGGGTGGCGAAAAAACACATCCACAGAGATGCTCACGAAAATTGAAAAAATAGTTACCTGTTCAGGTGATCTTGCATCGCAGAAGGCCGTTCAATACCCTGATAACCCATAAAATCTGTCTGCATAAAAGGGAGTTCAGCTCCCGTCATCATTGAAGGTGCAAAACCTCCCATCCTTGTAAGTCCACTGCACAATCTAAAAAGGACAACCAAAAGATACAGCTAATATGTCTAGTGAATGTACGAAACCTCAAGCCTGTAGTCAGATTTTATGGAAGCAGAAAACTTACTGGGGCATTGGTGTGGGAGGATACATACACGGCATATAAGAATATACAGCAAAAGGGTTTACTTTGACAATGTTTGGGTCATAGGACAACATGCCAGGATTTGCATATACACTGTGGAATGACCCAATTTGGGGATATGAATTCCCATGCCAATAAGGTGGTCCATAAGCAGGCATACTTTGAGGACACATAGCATCTCCTGATAAAAAAAGGAAGAGAACCTCAACAAATGAAATGGTTTGACGGAACTACTATGGAAAACTCTAATATACTTACTACTGCCCAACGTTTTAAATATTACCTGTCTGCATCATAGGATATTGACCAGAAGCAGCTGGGCAGTCTCTAATAAAATGGTCTGGAGAACCACACATGAAGCAGGTCCGGTCTCCCTGTTCCGAACAAGGTGTATTTAGGCTCGGAATGGATGTAAAACACTAAAAATAGACATACAATTAATGTCTTTGAAGTTCCAGTTTACACGAGGAAATAAACAAACTTTTGGCCCATTGTCGTGGAAAAATTAAACAATATTTGGAGAACCAAATGATGACTTTTCTATCAAGAGTGAATAATGAATCATAAATAGTTTCCTGCTACAAACCTTGTTTCTGAAGTACAGTAGAGCCAGGATATGGCAGTAACAAAACTAATCCAGGATACGGGAGAATAACAAAACTAATCACGAATAAGGATGAATAAAATAAAATATATTCATGGTAAAAGTAGTTACCCTTCTATATTCACTTGTAGCTGAAAAACGTCCGGCTCCATCTGAGAAACCCAAATATCATATTTAGAACGATATCATGAAGAATATCACGATAATCATATTTCCAAATAGAGTCTACATAGGAGACAACTTTAGCAATTGAAGTATCAAAACTGAAGAACTTACCTGCATTATTAAGCCAAAACCCTGTCCAATTGCCGCCCGAAATTAGCAAGACAAGAAAAAAGTTGAAAGCTAGAAGTCAAGTATGGCTAAAAGTAGAAACTTATAAAATATCAGATCAAGACTAAAATGGCAACTACAATAACGCACACGTCAATGTACTCTCATAAAGGACGGGGTAAAGGCCCACACCATAATTGCAGTAGGCCCCCGGATTACACACAAGACATCCTCACAATTTGTGCTTAATCAGGGGCCTACAGCAATTATGTCGGGGGGTTTAGCCCTTCCCTTCTAATAAAATAGGTAACCGTGTCATTTTCTCAGATAACTGAGGGGATCCACTTAGTACATGGCAAAGCAGTGAGGAAGAACCCAATTACTGATAATCAATAACTTCCTCATTCCGACCAAGAATTGGAGGCAAAACATGAGCTAGCTAACCATGTTAATACTTAATAATTCACGGAAAAAAATAAGCAAGAAAGAGAAAGAAAGGGGTCTAGTTACATAGTCAATACCTTCCTCCTTTGCCATAAGATTTGGGGGCAATTTGGAGTGTTGATTTTCTCCTTCGAACTCAGTAGCAGGTGCACAACCTTTTGCTACAGTTTCGAAAGTTGGATGACCATCAGCTGCATCTCTCACTCCGTATCTCATCTGGTTCATCATCTGTGATGTCAAGACTGGTATTGTACCTGCCTCTAAATTGATGTTGGAACTAGCACCAGCAGCAGATCCATTGTTTCTGAACTTTGACTGGTATGTTGCTGAAGGAGAATGAGGTAATATTGGATCTCGTTGACGCACTACACGGGGGAATGGTTTTGCTTGGGTTCCAGATTCTTCATCTATATAGAAATTTAAAACCTTACTAGCCAATGATTGAGCTTCGAACTGTTTTATGTGTAAATCCTATCATTTATCCATACCTGGAATGTACATAGCTAGCAGATTTTCTGAATTGCCTGTAATGCCTTGAGACTCAAGAAAGTGTTCAATAGCCTGTCTGAGAGAGAGATTTGGGAGCAAATCTTCTACTCCGCATTTCGCTGATAAACACTTAGGGCACCTTGCATTTTCAACTAACACAAGACGAATACCTGCGAGCAGGAAGAATGGAAGTTTCACATACACGAGAATAACTAAATTTGGGTGACGTTTTTGTATATGTTTAAAGCAATTGTCTACTTTGCTTTATGAGGATAGATATTGGAGCTGTTATAGGGATCTTACATTTGTCACAAAAACTATGTTGGCAGCAAGGTATCATTACAGCCTCTTTGAATATCGCAGTACAAAGAGAGCATCTTAGCTCTGAAGGCAAAACAGTTTTTGGCATTTGTGACCGACTTGCATCAACCAACCTATAAGATTCAATAAACCGATAAAACTAAAAATTCATAAAAAAAAATAAAAAAATAACCAAAATAATAACACAAATAGTGAACAGTATGATATCTCACGTATCCAACTTCTGAAACTTTTCTACTGCAGGCTTTGAATTTTTCTGCATCATATCACTCCCAACACCGAGTTCTACATCTCCTGGTTAAACAAAAAAACAGCCATGAAATAGAATGGTTAATCAAGAACTAAGTCACTTGGACGACTCGTGACTATTTAGATACTCACAATAAAATCAGGAAACATACGTACCTTTTGGAGGACAATTATTCAGCACATTCGGTTTAACAAATGATGTCCCAGAGCATCTGAATCAGAAGATAATTTGCACTTATTCTTGCATTCAAATGGTTTTGATCATGAGGAAAAGCAAGATTAAGTATATTGAGGACCAATCAACATATACTATCAAATCATAAAAATATAATTCAAAACATAGGTGGCTTCTCATGTGGCCGATATTGGCAGGCATTCGTGATAAATAACTCTACTCACCTTGTGCACATAAAACATGCAAGTGAATCATATTGGGAAGAAGATGCTAATAATAATCAGTAAGTCATACCTCAGAAATTCCTTGGTGTGCAGTACATTATCATCATCACTATCTGAACCCAATAACAATGCCTTTGGAGCAGGATATAATTTAGTTCCAAAGTCGCGAACGTTTTCCACTTCCATGTTCTGCAACTTCTAGGTGACATAACAAAGAAGTATAAGGAAGAAACAGAAATGTGGACAATATCATAAACATAGAGAAAATTAACAAGACTTTAGAGAAAAACAGGAACTCATAAGATTATGCATGCATGTCAGAAATAAATCATAATTCAACATTCACGCCTGCATAAAAAAATGATACTTCAACAAACAAAGACAAGCAAGGCTATAGAACATACCACAGGAGGAGAAGCCTTGCCAGTATTGCTGATGTTATGTTGCTGATTCCCCAATTTATCTACCCCTGGCCTGCAAGAGATAAAGGTGTGTAAGAAAATAGCACGGTGTTGTATTGTTGTGAGATCATAGAACAGTTGAAGCAAGGCTTAAAGTAAAGGAATACAATTGATGCCATTAAAACCGAAGTTACCAAACCCTGAAACTCCACAAAAACCAAGTGGAACAGCGAGTCAACGAATTTCGTCACATATCACACTATAAGTTTAGTAAGTAGACAGATCCAAAATAAGAAATAAAGGAAAATTCAAGATAAATTCCCCTATTTAGTACAAAATTTATCTAAACCCACGTAGTTAACTGCTATATCCGCCTTGCTAATGAGGTAAACGAGCATCTTGCGATTTAGCAAAGACACGTCCTTAATTCCTTTAATAAAAAAACCACTAAATATAGTGCCTTTACATCCTCAATCCAGCAAAGTGGGTGTCCACAAATGGCCAAGATATATATACTTCATTAGACCACCGGAATGGTGGTAAATTTTTTCAAACTGGGAATTAATGTATTAAACTAAAAAAAGAATATATTACAAAAGGAAACAGAAACTTGGAAGTTCCTCTTATGTATCGTAAGTTGTAGTTACGAAGTTAATGTCTATTTACATAAAATGATTTCATATCATCCGTCAGATGTGTTCCCAACAGAATCTCTAAAATAAAATGGACAGTCAGACTTATCACCTGGATAACCGACTGAGCTGTTTTAATATAATAGATGGAAATTGGAAATATGATTTAATGATTATGAAGTACGGTAATTCTACTATCTATAAAGAACAAGAAAATTCCAATTTCCAGCTGCTCTTATCTGATTGGATCATTGCCCATGAACGTCTACGAATCTGCATGTTCAAGTGAATACCTTACAACGAGATGTTTTACGTTCTTAATTTATTATGCACAATCTTTACAAAATAGGGAACCTATGCTGAAGTTGTTAACTGAAGAACATAACCTAGCTTCAATGTCAATCATCAAAGTTTTCTAGCACATGCATATAATAAGAACATTAACTCAATGCTAAAAGGAACTCAACCCAAGTCCACACTGTCAACAACAACAGAGAGTACTGAGTAAATTAGGTAATTACAGCTATGAAATGTCTTCCTGCATGACTTGAATTACCACTGAATCAATTAAAACATAGAGACTTTGAGTGAGACTACTTACACAACAGAAGGAGCAGATCCTCTAGCAGGTACTCTCTTAATAATCACACTAGAACCACTTGGTACAAGAACATTTTCATCCACAAACCCTAAAAAAAGAAACACCAGAAAAAAGAAAGGCCTCATGAAACATCAAAACTGACACAAAATGATAGAAAACGTAAACCAAAAACAATGGAAAGAGAATTATACCTGCTCCTGTATCAGGATCAGAAAACACAAGATCAAAATCTTGACAAGCCTTCAAATTCTTCTGTTCCATAATCTTTAACCTAAGGTCTCGAATAGAAATAGAGGGTTTATCATCGATACTGATGGTATCGAATTTCAAAGCGCTTCTAAACTTGAACCTAATTGACATGGTTGAATCAATTCAGCCGAGAAGAAGGTTTCAAAACACAGAATTGAAATCGATCAGCGTTTTGTAGGAAGTGATTGAGATTCTTCTTTCTTTGTCTTGGCGGAAGAAAAAGAATGAGAGTCGAATTGAGGTTTTCGTTTTGGAGTGAGTTGAGGATGAGTTGGCGCCCTGGCGGATAAAACATAGAAACGAAGACGCATGTGTGAGTGCGTGCCCGCGTCCATCACGTGAGACTTCCAATCATAACCGTTCATCCTTTCCGAAGGTAAATCTGGTCCTACGTCTTTATTTCCAGGTTTGTTCAGTCAGGGGTGAGCAAAAATGGCCCAACAGGCCAACCAAATGGTACCAACAGATCGCGGTACACTTTGTCTGGTCGAACCAAATTTCGGCCAAATCAATTGTTTTCCTTTGAACAATTTGAACATGTTTTAAACTCCAATTTTTTTTTTTTTTTTTTTTTTTTTTTGAGGAAAAACACTTAAATAAGCCAAATGTGTCACAAATAGTACTCCCTCATCACAAACACTATGAGGGTGAAAAATAAAACCGTAAACATAAGGACTATCTAGCAAGAACGCCAATACAGGGGGGTTGAGTGCCAGTCGCTAGAACATGTGCCAATGAGTTGAGTTCACGTGGACAGTAGGCCAATGAAATCTTCAGCTGACGCGTGCGAACTCTTAAGTCGTTGATCTCATCCATTAATCGCCAGGGAATCGAGGGATCTACGGCCGAGATCAAATCGAGCAAAACCCTAGAGTCTCCTTCGATTATATAAGTTAAATCTCTCCTTTCCTCAGCTATTTCCACCGCCGTCCGAAACCCTATCAATTCGCTGTGCAATGGCGAGATCGGTCGGAATTGGTCTGTTCGAACTTCGATCTGGTTTCCTTCCTCGTCTCTTGCTACTGCTGAGCATGCAGCTCTATTCTCCTTATAAGAGCCATCAAAATTGATTTTGATGACTCCCCTCGGTGGAGGACACCATCTATCTGTAATCAAAGAATCATTAGAGGAAAAGGAGTTCACTGTAAGAGAAGCGTACCTTAACTCTTCGCATGTCTGCCACCAACATCTTTGAAGATCCGGAAGCTTATTACTAAAGATAAGTTCGTTTCTTGTTTTCCACCAATTCCAAAATAGAGTTGTGATTTTGTACCATCTGTTTTCTCTTTGATTCTGTGATTCTAGAATGCTCTTGAGTCGATCTATTGGATTAATATGTGTTTGGGAATGATTATCTTCTCCTGCTAAAATTAAGAGCTGTTGGAACTTTGGACAGGAACCAAACAAATGGTCTAAGGATTCAGGTTCTTGTAGCTCACACAACCGACAATCTTGAGGTATCGACTCCACCCTTTTACCTATGTTACTGAGATTAGCTATTCCGTCATGAATTAGCTTCCATATGAATATTTGTGTGTTTGGTTTCATTTCCTTCATCTTCCAGAACTGCTTCCATGGAAAGCTTAGAGCTTTTTCACTTAGGTTAGGTGGTTCCTTGATCTCTGTATAATATGATTTCGGTGTGAATCTTCCACTTTCTGTCGGGCACCAAATTAGCCTATCCTGATTTGATCTAGATGCGATTTTCATCGCTATGATATCCTGAACAGTAGAATCATCGAAGTAATACTTTATCCTCTGCATATTCCAATCGTTAGTTTGTGGATCAATTAAATCTGCAACCCAGAAGATGTTAGATGGAAGATCTCTTTTCATAATGGGCCTATGGTTATGAGTAGATGGGATCCAAGGATCCAAAATAATTTTGACCGACGAACCATCTCCGATGATCCATAAAACATTTTTTTCCATGATCTCTCTAGTATGGAGGATAGATCTCCAAAAAGGGGAAGGAGCTGGGGGGGTGGGAGATGACCAAAAATCATCGAAAATGACATATTTGCCCTTTAATAGCTTAACCCAAACTGCCGTTGGGTTGGTCACAAGTCTCCAGGTCATTTTGGCTATAAGAGCCTCGTTGACCTGAGTTAACGTCCTAATGCCTAGACCCCCCTTATGTTTCGGACTACTAATGATGTCCCAACGAATAAAATGGATTTTCTTGTCATTTTCCGTATGACCCCACCAAAAGTTTCGTTCAGCTTGCTCTAATTTGTTAATAACCCCTCTAGGAATGAGTTGGTAGCTGAAAGGGTAGGTACAATATGGCCCTAAAACAGATTTTATTAGAACAGTTCTGCCCGCTTGAGAGATCATTTTTTGTTTCCAGCCTGATAAAGATTTTTGGAATTTCTCAATTAACCACTCATGGCTTTTAATTCGATTACCTGGTTTAAGAAGGAGAGCTCCCAAGTATTTAGCCTGGTCTGTCATGATTGGAGCCTTGAGCTTGTTGATGTATTGGTGTTGAACTGTTCCTGGTACTCCTTGGCCGAAGAAAAGAGACGACTTTTCGAAGTTCACCTTTTGCCCCGAGAACGCTTCATAATGAGCCATGAACTGTAAAATGTAATCTAAATTAGTGGTGTTGGCATTACCAAAGACAATCAAGTCGTCCGCGAATAATAAATGTGTAATACTCGGACAGGCTTGATTGATCTTATATCCTGTAAATTTTTTCTGATTTTCGTAATGAGAAATTAAGAGGGAGAGTGATTGAGAGGTGAGAATAAAGAGATAGGGTGATAATGGGCACCCTTGTCTCAGGCCTCTTGAGGCCGAAAAGTTGCCCACTAAATTCCCATTTACCTTTACCTTGAAGCGAGTGGAGGAGATGCAACACTTGATTAAATTGAGAATAGTCCCCTGCAGTCCGGTGGCAACAAGGACTTTGTCTAAAAAGTCCCAATTGACCCTATCATAGGCCTTGGCCATGTCCATCTTCAGCGAGAAGGCCCCATTTTTCGATTTTGACAAGTTCATAGAGTGAAGGAGTTCCTGGGTAATGATAATATTGTCCATGATTTGACGCCCAGGAACGAACGCGTTTTGGGTCCAAGTTATATTATCCTCGAGATATGGTCTCAGTCTATTAGCAATAATTTTTGTGATGAATTTATAAACTGAGTTGCATAGGGAGATAGGCCTGAAGTCCGAGGCCTTACTCGGGTTCCTGATTTTGGGGATTAAGGCGATGGTCGTCTGGTTGAGAGATGGGTCGAATTCACCTGTAATGAAAGTTTGCTTGATAAAATTGACCAATTCAGGTCCTACCACGTCCCAATTGTGTTGGAAGAAATAGCAGGGTAGCCCATCCGGGCCAGGGCTTTTCATTGAGCCCATCTCCATGACGACAGCCTTAATTTCCTCTTCAGCGGGGACCCTTGAGATGGAGGTCAGGGCTTCAGGTGAAAACACCTTGTATGCTTTAAGTATCTCAGTTGGTGGATCAGTAACTTGTTCCGCCTGAAATAGATTCTGAAAAAAAGAGATTAGTTCCTTTGCAATTTCTTCTTCGTTAGTTGATACCTGGCCAGAATTGAGTCGTAATTGGTGTATTCTGTTTTTCTGCCTCCTAGTAGACATTGCTAAGTGAAACGTCTTCGTATTTCGGTCGCCATTGTGGGCCCACTTTGTTTTGGATCTCTGTTCGGCTTTAGATCTCTGCACTTCCTCCAAATACATTATCTCTTCCTGAAGTTGACTTTCCGAATTTAGTGAGTGTTCAGTGGGTGTAAGTGATTGTATATCTGCAAGACGTTTTCTTAAAATCGTTAGTCTATTTTTTATAACGCCAAAAGCACGTTTACTCCATAAGTACAGGGAGTCTTTTACCGAGGAAATTTTTTCTAAAAATGGCTCCGAACTAGTGACCCAATAATCTTTAAATGTCTCCTTATAGTCTCTATGCTTGGTCCAAAACATCTCAAAGTTTGAGATGGTGCGAACTACGTTCCCTTGGACCGCTAATTTTAGGAGGATAGGCGCATGGTCGCTATTGTACCTAGGCAAGTGGAAGACTCCAGCTTCCGGGAATCGTAATAGCCAGGACGCATCACAGAGGGCCCGGTCCAACCTTTCTCTAGTCAAATGATGTAAGGCTTTACAGTTGGTCCAAGTATAAGCTGGACCATTGAACCCCAGGTCTAGTAAGTTCGCCTCACTGATGAAATTCTGAAAGCTAGACAAGAAGGGGATATTCGTGGAACCTCCCCATTTGTCAGAACTAGAACTCATGGCATTTAGGTCCCCAATACAGCAATAGGGGTTAGTAACATTATTAAGCTTCACGCAGAGGTCAGACCAAAACTCATATCTATCCTGCACTCTAGGGGGCCCGTATACACAAAACAGATCCCAAGGATCGGGTTGGGAAAGGGAGGAGACCGTAACATGAATCAAATTGACAGACGTGAAATTAACATGCATAACAAACTCATCAGACCAATGCAAAAGAAGTCCACCGCTTCTGCCTGTGGCTGGGATAGCTACATAATTACTTAAATTTAACTTAGAAAAACAGGGAAAAACAACATAATTTGAAATTCTAGTTTCGGAGAGAAAAACTAGCTGTGGTTTTGTCGCTCCTAGGAACTGAGATAGAGTTTCTCTTGTCGGGGCGTTCCCTAGACCCCGACAATTCCACGCAAAGAGCTTCATGTCCCCTCCGGCATTTGGGTTGCCGGGACCCGTTCTTCTTGTTCTAATAAAAGTTGTCTTGCTGATCTTTTATAATGCTTTCTTGCTCGTTCTTTCTGCTGTCCTTCTAGCGATATTGGTTGAATGTGTGGGTCCTGGATAACAGCGTAATGTTGAATTTGTTGAACTGTCTCTGGACTATTTGGCCGGTCTCCTCCAACGTTAATCGATGTTATCCCTTCCGCTGTTTGAACTTTACTTCTTTTCACCTGTGACAGACTAGCTAGTAGATCACCAAAATTAGTTCGAACATTAGGTCTGGGTTCAGGAGGCTGCGGTTCTCCATTAGGGTTTTCTTTTTCAGCGGTCTCATTAGAGTCAATGGAAAGGCGTTCCAGGCCTAGAGATCCTAATTCTCGGCCGAGATTTCTCACATTGAAAGGCACTTTAAAAGTGTCTTTGTATTTAGGCTCCATAGCCTTCATAACAAGTTGAGTTTGGTCGAAAGATAACCTCTGCTTGAGAAGATCCCCAAAGGCTAGCATGGTTGGACAGAACTTTATGGTGTGTCCAAGAAAGCCACAAGATTGACAGAATCTAGGTAGTTTTTCAACCCTAATCTCAATAGCAATTAACTTAAAATTAGAAATTTTCAAATACACAATTTGAGGAAGCGGTTTGTTCAAAGAGAACTCAATTTTTGCACGTCCATATAAGCTCCATTTTGCTGCTTCTTCTGGGGTAGTTTGTCTGTAATTCCCTAACGCTGCAGCACATCTGTTCACCGTCTCGCAGTTTAGAAGTCCGAGTGGGATACCATGAAACTGAGTCCAAAAGCATGCAGTGTCGAACTTTAGATCTCCCGGTGGGCAGTCACTGCGACAAGTTTGTAACACCATTAGTTCTTCTTGAATGACCCAAGGGGAGCTTTCCAAAGCCAAATCGAGTTCTGTAGCCGTGATAAAGCGGATAATAAACGTATTTTCCTTTACTTCTGTTATCACGAATTTGTTTGGACCATGGATAACCCGTGCTAGTCGCATCATCGCCTGTCCGATCTCAACTCTTTTGGTACTCTGAATCCACACTACTCCTGTCTTGATTATTTCAGAGTCCAAACTGGTATTCTCCGACAATTCAACCGTCGCCGGTGGGTTATCAATGGTTGTGAGAGCTTCAAACTGTTGTAAGAACTGAGTATTTGATTCATCCATCGTAACTAGAGAGGGAAGAAGATCAATAGTAGGAAGGAAAACGACTAAGTGAGACTATATCTCGAGTATGAGAATCTCCTGAAGAGAAATTAAGAAGTTCTTTTTGCTAATATAGGGAAATAATGGGGAAAACCGAGATGGGACGTGGGTTGAACTGCATGAAACTGCCCAGAAAGTGGGGAAAACCGCTACAAAAGTGGAGAGCCTAACTAACTCACCACCAAAAGTGGAGGTGCCGTCTTGCCTAACTCATATCTCCGCCCGGGAGCAAAATTCTCTCTTGTTACGTCTGGACATTTGTAATTTTAATTCGTTTTAAACTCCAATTTTGATACTCTCATCAAAAAAAAGAAAACTCCAATGTTGATAGGGACCCCCTAGTAGACACCATGGCGTACTCTCTCTTCTAGAATATGGGGTATTTTAGGTGTTGTTTGTTTTTTTTTAACGTCTGAATTGAATTAGCTGAATCTGAATTAGCTGAATCTGAATTAGCTGAATATGAATTGGCTGAATTATTTTCAATTTTGATGTTTGTTTTCTAAATCTGAACCATCAAGTCTGAATTAAATTTATGACATTTATACCCCCAACATTAGTACTTTTCCCTTTCTCTTTTTTTTCTTGTCCCGCCAAAATAAAAGAAAGGAAACCCTAATCTAAAACTACTGCCTCTCTCTCATTCTCTTCTTTTTTCTCTCTCCTTTCTCTCCCTTTCTCTCTCTAATGATCAACCGAAGCTTCAACAATGTCTTCAAGGGTTTTAGATCTCTGATCTTTTTTCACAGAAACTTCAAGATTTAACCCTATTTGTCTCTCTGTAAATCTCCTTTGATATTATTGGGGGTTTTATAAGGGAAGTCATGAAGACAATGGGAATGGTAGATATAGATGGATTTTATGGTGGGGATTGTATAGGCAAGTAGTATAGATGTGATGTTTATGATAGTTTAATCTACTGCTCTCTTTCTTTTTGTTAAGGAGTTTAATCTTTAATCTACTGCTCTAGCTACCTTCTTTCTATTTCTAAAACAAGAACTTTGTGGTGGTGCTATGGTGGCGTTGTGGTGGTAGTCTGGATCTTGGTATTTGGTGGTGGTGGTCTGGTCTAGTTTGTGGTTATGGTGGTGGGGTGGTCTGGTTTGTGGTTTTTGGTGTAGTAATGGTGGTTGTGGTGGTCTGGTGGTGGTTTTTGGTGTAGTGGTGGCGCGGTCGGTGGTCGGTGGTCGGCGGTCGGTGGTTGCGCGGCGGTGGTCGGTGGAGGTACTGTTGGCAGATAGTGAAATATTTAATTATAGATTAAGGACTTGATTAAAATCACAGGGGTAAAAACGTCTTTTGACAAATTTCAGATGTTGGACTAATGTTTCAGACTTGTTTTGAAGTCTGAAATATGTAGCATATTTTTCAGCCAATTCAGACCATGACGAAAATCAGATAAATTTTCAGATTTTCTTTAATTTAAAAACAACATCTGAAATCTGAATTGGGTTGTCATTCAGATTTCAGATCTGAAAAAACTAAAAAACAAACAGCACCTTAGTCTCTTCACAATCTGAAAAGATTATGAAAAGACCAAAATAACCCTTATCTTATCACCCAACTCAGCTACAGAGTTGTGGCTGAGAATTTGAGAGTTTGGTGTCAAATTTTACAGAGGCCCTCTTCTATCTTATCTATGTAACAAAATAGAAAGGTTGTGACTAGGACAAGTTTACTAGGACAAAATTAATATTGTTATTGCTGATTTAGGTTGCCACATTGACAAGTGCCAACCATCCTCTTTAATGTGGATTTTATTTCAAAATTAATGTGACAACCAAAACCCTTCCCCTCCCCTAGTCGATGCTTCTTCTTCTTCCACGATCAGTTGCTCTCCCATAACTTTTTCTTTCTCTTCGACTTCTTTATCACAAAAATTCACTTCAGCATCATCAATTTCAATCGATTTGGAGTAAATAAACAAAATGCCAGATTTCTACATCTGATACAAGAAGATGATGGACTTACTTTGGAGTAAATGAACAGTTGTCCATTATGAACACAATTAACTTGTAGAGTCACAATCCAAATAAGTTTATAAATACTCCATTTGGTTTTCAAATAAGTTTTTGAGACAACATGTAGTTAAAAGTTTGAGGACAAATATTGAGTCGTCTAGAGTCGTCTATGAGAGCATAGTAACTAGAAAGTTCGTTGGAGCGTATAGATTGTAGTGTTTCTTTCTATACGACACGGTAGTTGTATCTTGGGAGACAAGTGTCCGTGAAACCGTTAGCACCATTGCGAGGACATAATTGTTTTAAAGAAAGAGTGACCACTCGTCTCGATCAAACAAGATAAATTTTTCTTTTCCATATGTATATACTCTTATAGTGTAATATTTTTAATTGTCAAGAACGAACCCGTAAGCCCCATAACCAACAATCTTAAGATAATTATCGGTTCAGTTTCTTGAAATGTTAAATTAATGCTTTATCATTTCTTTATGCCCCTGTTCTAACATAGGGCTGGGAAAACGGTCTGAAACCCCGCGATCCGGCCCGTTCGGCCCAGACCGTTAGAGACCGCTGCCCGTAGTCAACTCGAGCCGGGCTAACCCGGCCCGATGAATCGGGCTTAGTGGGCCGGGACTCGGACATAACCTCAAATCCGAGTCCCGACCCGTTATGCCCGTCCGTTACCCGAGCCCGATGAAGTCCGCCCGACTTGATCCGCCCGGTACCCGCTTAAGACCCGCGTGTTTTTAATACATCCAACGGCTGAGGTAGAAATAGACCTCAGCCGTTGGATTAAATAGGGGACCTATAAAAGAGTTCTGCATATTTCCCTAACCCTAAATCTATCTCCACCTCTCTCCCTGCCTCTCTCTCTAACCTCCTACCTCCATTAAACCATAACCCCAAAACTCCATTAAACCATAACCATTAGTCCATTACTATCATAGTATCATACAAATCATCATCTTCTTTGTTGTCTTTATCGTCGTCATGGTTGTAAACCGAAGGCCGTTGAAAAGGATGAAGAGAAGAATCACTGCAGATCCCAAAAGATGATGTTTGTGTTGGTTTGAAGGTCTGGATGATTTAGAAGATTGAGAACTCATCTATACAGAGAGAGAGAGAGAGAGAGAGAGAGAAAAAAAGAGTACAAAGGGTGGATTATTGAAGATTGACCATCAAAGATTGAAGAAAATTGAGATCTATAGATGTTTTTTTAGTAGGGTTTTTTTTATTTGTAATGAACTTAGGTTTTATTTTTACTTTTAAATGAAAATTGAGATTTGATGATGTTTTTTTACTAGGTCTAGATGATTTAAAAGATTGAGAACTAATCTTTGTATACAGTACAGTGACTGTTAAAGAAAATTGGTGATTGAAAACTTGAAAAACTAGGGTTTTTTACTTGTAAGATATATAAGATAAATTATTAAGTAATTATTTGTTTTTTAAAAAATAATAAGATAAATTGGTTTTTTTAAATATAATAAAAAAACCCGAGCCCGTCCGGCCCGAGGCCGTTGGAACCCGCTCGGGCAGCCGGGCTCGGACGGGCTACGGGCACCATTATGGCGTGTTTGGTCCGGCCCGATCCGCCCGACTCACTACTGCGGGCTCGGCTTATCCGAGCCCGATCCGCCCGAGTTCGGCTCATTCTTGCCCGAGCCCGTCTGAGCCTGCCCTATTCCCACCCCTATTCTAACATAAATATCTTGACTAAAGTGTTTTTGTTGCTTCTCATGCATCGTGTTCACTGTTGTCATATCGTTCAACAACAACGCTTGATTGTACAATTTTCATATAAGGGACACAAAGTAGTATTTTTTTGTTTCCGAAAATGTATATCTCGTTACAGATTGATCACAAATGCTAAATAGTTTGATGAAATATGGGTTGTCCTCTCTCAGTTGGCCTTTGTGGGTGTTGCCTGAATAAAAATGTTTAGGAGGCATTTTGAACTGGATACGTACGCAGAAAAGTAGAGCCTTAAGGTTGTGTTCAATCTCGTAAAATTGCTGGAGGTAGTGATGTTTTGATGAACTATAAATCGTAGTTATCGATACCAATCAAAACTCCTAAATAGATGGTGATTTGAATGAATTTTAAAACATTTTTATCTGAAAGCTTATCTTGTTTACTTATGGCTTTATGCTACTAAACATAAACAAACAAAAGAAACAGATAGATTGTTTTTAACATTTGAGACAATAAAGGAGAACATGAAATTGTGATTTCTTTCACTGTTGAATCTTCATGTGGTGATGCTTGTTGGTTACTTGGTTTACTAGCATTTTATCAGCTATTCTGTGAATTGAATAAATTCCTTTAGTGATATATCAATTTTTAGAACATATATAATTTTATCTGTTGTGATAATGGGCTATAAAACTTCACTGGTTTTTCGGTTAGATCACACTACTTAGATGTGTTGAAGGAGAGATGGAATGATATTTATATATTCTGGATTGAATAGATCCTCGATCCCTCATTTTTGTTTGATAAAAAAATACAAAATTATCTTTTTAACATTTCCTCTTTGGACGAGTAGACAATTTTCCAGATTTAAGTTTAAGGAAAAACCTTTTCATTTGTAACCTTTCTAAAAGATATGCCTGTAATTGTTAATTCTTGTATCTCTTGGTCCAATCATTCGAAACAGTAACCACCTTAGCAACGTATCACTTGTATCTCATATCCTTGACATGCCATGACAATCATTGAATCAATGATAATTATCGAAAATCATATCCCGTTTTTACTCATTCCATGAAGTTTTCTTTGGCTTACAAAATTATGAAATTCTTGTGAGTTTCTTATCTTATTGCATTGGTAAAGGTTCAAGATACCAAGTTCGAAATTTATCTCATTTAATAGTAATAAGTGTTTATACGGTTAATCATGTGGACGAAGAATAGTGACCAGGTTGATACTCCATATAATAGTGAGTAAATGTCATGAAAGTGGGTATGAACAAACCAGTAGTTGCTTGCAGAGGATGTGGTTGCCAAAACAACCAAATTTGATAAACACACGAGGGCAATCTTCATCTTGGTCTGACGTCCCAGATGACACGAAGATTATCATTCCTGTAATCTTTCAGTGAAGGGGACTAAAAGGTTACAGGAATTAGTGCCTAACTCACAAACCAATTGGTAATAGGCAATTCAGTTCCTACATGTAGAAGATTCACCTTGAGTGGGACTATAGAAAATCTATTGTTATTTAGTCCTCTCCGGTTAATGGTTTTAAAACAAACAATTATTAATATATTTGATATGTGGGGAATTCTGGAACAAGTTGTTTCGCACTAGTGTCACAAATTAGGGAGGAGGAGACAGTTACTAAGATTACATTTTTTTTTGGAAGACGACTACGGTCTACGTACGTTGTGATATTTGGCATTTGATACATCATAGATTTGATAAGCTCGATAATTGCCCACTCAAACATTAACAACACCGGGCCTATAGCCCAACAAAGACAACGGCCTGACGCCCAACAACTTTATTAATACCCCAATTCAAATAACCAAAAATTCCACCTTTTCTGGGATCCGAACCTCGAACCTCCATGTATTTCTAGAATTTATGCCAACACCTTGGTACCACTTGGGCTACCAATTGTTAACTAAGAAAAATATTTGTATTCGCCTAAAAGTTCTAATGTGGGGGTTGAATAAGAAAAAATATTTTTATTCGCCTAAAAGGTCTCACCAAAGAGAATGGAGTAGTTCGGGGTTTTGAGATCATTATTCGTCTAATGTCTCAAGGCAAAGAAGGACAAAGTCTCAAAGCCTTGGTGATGTTTGAAGTTCAGTACACTTTTTCTACAGCCTTTTCTCGTAACTTTAATGGATACAATGTTCTTCTACACTTGTGGAATTCAACCCACATCTGAATGGAGAAGATGACCTACTGTTTGGAGTCTACATTGGTTTTTGTAATCCTAAAAAAAACTGTAAAACGGCCATGGTAAGTTCAGTCTCAACTCTATAATTGCTGAAACTTTGAACTGCTTGGTACCTTACCTCTACAAATTGCTCGAAAAATTGTTTAACTAATGATTGTTGGTAGTTGCCAATGGATTCACTAGATCTGCGTCAAACAGATTATTGTTTTCAGATCACACCATCTATGGTAACTGTGAACATAGTAATCAAATACTATAATTGATGCTACATATTGATCACTTACATAATTATAAATACATCTTCCTGAAACCCAAGGTTGTGGTTGAGGGGTGTTTCATAATAAAATTATATTAGTTGATGGTCATCAAAGAATAAGAATTAGATAAAATGAAAGGGTTGTGTTTGTGGAAAGAATAAGAATTAGACAAATTAATATAATGTTTCAGAAACCAAATTCCTCCAAGTAACTCTAAGAGGAATTGTAATAATATGAGCCATAAATGTGTCATGGATCAAAGGCGTTACTTGAGATTTGAGCACAACTAACTTAAAAGTAGTCGAGAAGCATAATTGAAGTGTTGTTGATTTTCAAATCCTCTCTCGATGCGTCCACTTCGTTCCTCCTCACATCAGGTGTCGGAGACCATATAGATGCACTTTTATTATTTTGAGCAATGAATCTCTCTTCTCGTTCTTCCCGTTTCAAGATGAATAAATGGTATTATCCTTCAATCACAGAAACCTTAAGAAAAGAAGCATGAACTCATCCATTGTGATAGGAAGATCAAACCAACTTTAAATTCAAGTTTGAGGTTACTTGTCTGAAATAAATTCAGGTATGTTCAACTCTATTGGGGGAGTGATTTATGTATGAAGAAAGAGATAAGAAAAATGGTTGTTATCTCCAGTATTAAATTACTATACATATTATCACCTTCAAATGTAATTTTCTTGTGGGACATACTCAATATTCGTCATTGACTTTTGGTTTCATGACAACTTACTGAGAGTCATGAAATATAGGGAAGGTATGGAGCTATCATATGTCATAGTTGTTTTTCCATGAATATTGAATTCGAGCCGATGTTGATTAATTACAAAATGGAATAGAAAATGGTATATTAGCTATATATCTTGTTTAGTTGCAGACTGCAAACAATAAATATACCAATGTATTACATTAATTTATTAATACAAATAAATGTCCAATCGATTTATCGAAATCCTTATAACGAATGTCAATTGACACCGATATAATATTACCATTAAACAATTGTTCTATACAATTTAATAATGTAAATAAATTATGCATGCATATAGAGCTGAATGACAACCTAACATGATCCAATTAATATAGGTGTGTCACAAGAGCAATTGTCATCAAGGGGAATCAGACTATGGCCTAAAGTAAATGAGGAAAGTCATAACGAACACCCAACCTAGTTGAATGGAGATCCCATAACCTAGGTTCAACGGGAAACAAAAGTTATATACTAACTCGGCAGTAACACTGAAAGAGAATGCTCTCTTACCTATTCTTATGATGAATCAGTGTTGCCTGTAATTAGTGAGGATAAGGTTATCTTTTAATGATTCCTATAGTTTAGAATTTTTCTTTCTAAATGGGGTATAACATGATAACTTTAATAAGAGATCAACGATATGAGTGTGAACTGGTGTCGGTTCCGTGAGAATGTTGTAATGGTCGACTTCTCTAAGCGCTCCTGAAACCCCGAGAATGTTCAAGGCCGAAATGAACACAACCAAGAACGGGAGGTTACAAGGAGTGTCATATGTGATAGCTACGGCATCGGTTTACAATACATAGGGCCCAGTTCAAGACATAGTTCATTAAGGTCCTTGTCAACTCGCTATCTATTCACTAAGGAAGATTCAAAGCCAAAAGCTATCTTTTCCGATGCATGATATTTCCTGTTAGTCTGTCATCAATTGGTAATTTCACTCATGTGGGGGATTTTTGGAAAATTATTAATAATATAAATAATTTTTTATTTGAGTGAAATATTATACAATAGATAACTTGTGTAAAGACACAAGTTATGGGTCGTCACAACCCAAATTGAGAGTCATCTCGTAGAGTCACGATTAACTCTATAAATACTCCATTTGATTTCTTTTTCAAATAAGTTTTTGAGACGACATGTAGTTAAAAGTTTGAGGACAAACATCGAGGTGTCTATGAGAGTATAGTAATTAAAAAGTTTGTTGGAGCGTATAGAATAGTAGAGCTTCTTATCTATACGACACGGTCGTTGTATCTTGGAAGACAAGTGTCCGTGAAACCGTTAGCACCATTGCGGGAACATAGTTGTCTTAAGGAAAGAGTGACCGCTCGCCTCGATCAAATAAGATAAGTTTTTTATTTTCCATATGTACAGGGACGGATCCAAGATTTTCACTTTGGGGGTGCGAATTTACATACTTAAATAATTTTTTTTTTTTTTGCAAACACAGTAATTAACAATACATTTATTTTCATTAATCATATTAATACATTAAAGATTACAAACACAATTGACCTCTGCGAGAGTTCATATTCTGAAATGTTCGCATAATCGACTCATTGTTAATTTCATTAAGAACTTTTTTCTCATTCAGCCACAGATCACTCATCTTGTTTCTTAAGCGTGTTTTAACTAGTTTCATAGCTGAAAAAAACTCTTTCAATGGAAACAGTTGCAACCGACAAAGTTCGTCCTAAAGTGATAAGCAAAAGTAGAAAACACTCCAAACCAATAATGACACTCATGGTCTTGTACATATTGGATTCTAACTTGATGATTCAACAAAATCCATGGCAGTCACAATATCTTGGTCTTTTCTTTGTAGTACTTGTGAATTGTAGTTTGTAGGAGTTTATGGTAGATAAATTGAAGTTTATAGGATTTAAGGTAAATGAAGTTATAAGATTTTGGTAGATAAAATGAAATTTGTAGAGATTTATGGTAGATGAGTTGAAGTTTATAGGGTTTACGACAGATAAATCGATTTTTATAGGATTTGTAGTAGATTAATTGAAGTTTGTATAGATTTCTGTATTGAATTATATAATTTCAATACAGAAAAGTTAAAATACTTCCAATTACTAATAGTGGTCGAATTTCAATATAGAAAAGTCAAAATATTTCAACTTACAATTGAGACTGAAACACAAGAACTCCCATTTTAACTCTCCCACAACTCAACCTCAACAACTAACCAAGGGCTACTTGATGTTATTCGCACGCACGGTTAGGTATAAAAAGAAACAGAAAATGCTTGTGGCTGAGCTCGAACCCAAATTCTCACGCTCAAAGAAGCATGTTAACTCACAATTGAACTACTGAGCTAATGCTTCCTTATGTTTTTCAAGTACATCATAATGCATATATATGTTTCATATACCTATGCATAAATACAAAAATATTACTACTATTTTTCTTTTTCGGGATGATCCAGGGGGTGCGGCCGCACCCCCTCGCACCCCCATGGATCCGCCCCTGCATATGTATATACTCTTATAGTGTAATATTTTTTATTGTCAATAACGAACCTGTAAGCCCCATAACCAACAAAAGGAAATTCGAACAAATAATGATCTATATTGTTTTACGGTGCTTAATAGGAATATTTCTAAATTTGGGGATAGCTTCTCCAGAATGAGAGATCTTATAAGACAATGAAGACGTTTTTTTACATCTGTCCCAAACGATTACCAAAAGGCCAGAATGACTAAAAGCTCATGACGCACAGAGATATGCTGAATTTGATGTCGACTGAAGGCACTTAGTAGTGGAGTGGCCGAGATTTTGGTGGGCAAGTGCGAATTTTTTTCCTGGGCCCCCCTTCTTATGATGATGTGAGAACCAAAAAGTTATGCGTAATATAATAGTTGAATATCTAAATAATTTGTCTGAAGAAATTTCTTATAAAATATCATGAAAAATATATATTTATCCAAAAGACAACGTACTAATGTCTGCAGTAATTACATAACTAACTCTATTAAAAATATTTAAGCTATACTCGATATATTATGTAAGTCTATGAACACAAATTAAAAAAAATATTCACATAAAATAAGTATGATACATAAAATCTTCTGCAACAAGTAGAAAACAATATTGTTTTGTGTAAGAAAAATTATCATAAAAAGAGAATAACGTATATTTGGGAGATAAGATATGGAAACCTTTTACATATTGAAGGGAGAGAGTATAGAGAAGACTAGAGGTAACATTAGAAATTAAAGTGGCTTTATTACTTGAGTATGGGGCGTCTTTAGAAGTTGGAACCAGAAAATCATTTCCTGGGCTGCCTATAGAGGTAGAGGTAGAAATTAATGATTAGAGGCCACAGTGACATTTAAAATATCTATTTATAAGTTATGAAATCATTAAAGTGTCCTTTTATCTTGTATATGGCATGTAGAGGCTTTAATCCAGTATGGAGGCGCCTATAGAGGTTAGAACTTAGTAAGACTAAAATGAAATAAATGTAATCAGATTGATGATGAAATTCAAACTTAAGTCCTCAAATATGTAGGACAAGTTCCTTACCTACTGAGGCGCATATCACATTGGGATCTAAACAACCTAGGTACGCACCGACTGCACTCCTTCAACCACGCCCCTACCCTGAAGGCACCATAATGTATGAACATATTAGTTGTAACAAGTAAAACTATATAGTCTGATACGTAAGTTGGAGCAATATTCATCACATTTACTTTTCTACTAAAGTTTTTCATCTATACCTAGGTTGCAACTCGTATTTCGTGGAATCAACATAAATCTCTAAGCATTAGAGAAATATAAAAACCTACAAAAACAACACTACAATGAGATAAGATGGAATGTTCTTGAAGATAATAGCTTATACATGATAACAACATAATGCCTTCTTGCCTTTCATTCGTCGTCCTCCGATACAAAAACCGAAAAATCACAATCACGAAACTAGAACAAATTATATTCGACGATTTTAACAACTTCTAGATCCATCAAAAACTTATTATCATTGATGGGATTGTCTACACTTCCCCGCAGACCATTTATCACTTGCTCCATCTTCAACAAGCCGCGATCATAATCACTTATCACAGTGACAGAATCTTTCTAGTTCGTAGTCTTATACTTAGCATATTTACTTTGAAATTCTAATACCAGACTGATCAATAAACATTTGACTTACCAAAATTCCTGGCTTCCCATTCTATTTAAAAAAAAACAAAATGATTTCATAACAGAAAGGAACTTAAACATGGATGATAATGCCTCAAATCACTTGAGAACGAGAGATTCCACACAAAACAAGCAAGATAACTAAACTTAAACTTTAATCCCAAATAGTGCCATAAATCAAACACTAGAATACTAAGACATTATTTCAAAAAAAAAAAAATACTAAGACATTCATTTAATTCTTCCCTTAAAAATGGTCTCGTACACAAACATGTAAACTTAGATCCCATATAATGTCATAAATCAAGCAGTAAATAATAAGATAGTCCACACAAATACTAAGATCATTTTATTAATTATCATTCTAATTAATAAATACTATTATTTTATTAATAATGTTATTTTGTTAAAATATATATTAATTAGTATTGTATCCGATAAAAAATATTATTAATTATT
Organism: Eschscholzia californica; assembly: GCF_041429995.1. Classification (NCBI taxonomy): domain Eukaryota; kingdom Viridiplantae; phylum Streptophyta; class Magnoliopsida; order Ranunculales; family Papaveraceae; genus Eschscholzia; species Eschscholzia californica. The sequence continues at coordinate 21,423,922 of NW_028238309.1, forward strand.
ATTCTAATAAATAAATAATATTATTGATTAGTATTTAACTACTATTCCTTTGTTAATATATATTAATTAGTATTGTATCTAATTTAAATAAATATTAATTAATAACAAAATACTAATGATATTTTCGAATTATTGAAACCACCACTGAATCCACCTTCATTGTATCAAAAACCTATAAATTTAAATTTAATAAGATTATATTATAAAACAAGAAAATTAATAAAAAATAATTAAAAGATTTAAGTAAGAAAATTATATTTAAATATACCAATAACTCCCGTAACGCATACTTTAGAAAGTGGGCACGGAAGTTCCTATAGAACTTAATAAGATATTTTAGGTTTGAATATGAAGATTGAAACGAAGGAAACTAATAAAGTTATGGATATAATTGATTCAAAGAAAAACAAATATAAGAACCAAGTTAAATCAAAATGAAAAGAAAATATACCTCTTATTTCAACTCCAATGAATTTAGCCTGTAGACTTTTCTTGTAACCATCAGAATATTCCACAATGTATATCATGTATGTCTGAATTCCTCCCTGATAAAAACCATTATTAGAGAAAAAAGAAAACCTCCGAATATGTCAAATGTTATTTAACTAGAATTTGTATTATTAATTAATAAATACTAATTAATAAATAATATTATTAATTTATATTTTTAACTAGTTATTTATTTAACTAGTATTTGCATTATTAATTAATAAATATTAATAAATATTTATTATTTTATATTTTTAATTTATAAAATATAATATGGCTCACTGAAAACATTATAATTGAAATTTATGTTGGAATTTTGTTGTTATTCGGTATAGGACTACGAAAATTAGAGATTATATAATAGTGACATGAGGTAACTATGTATTAATTGTTTATAATTATTCTTTTAAACAGAATAGTGAATCGAAAATTTTGTTTGCCTGTATTTCTATCGATAGAACTGAAATTATTATATCAGAAGTTTGGAATAGTATTAATAAGTATAAGACTAAAAAAATAGAGGTTTTAAAATATTTATAGGACACTATAATGTTGGCTCGCTAAAACTATGAAAAGGTCTACAACATGGGAAACTCTATTAATGATGATAAGTATTTAATAACCTTTTCTTTTCTCTTATATAGTTGTTAAAAAATTCGAAGACAATTTAGCGTCCGGCAGTCCGATTTGGCCCCCAATTTTTTTTCTAAACCTCCCCATTTCACCCTCATGGCAATTCTGTAATTTAATTCATTAGTTTTTCTCTGTGTCCACCTCACCTCTAATTCCCATATCACCTTCTCCACATAATTTCGTCGGAGAAGGTTGCCTGCCGGCCGACAATTTTTTCCGGTGACCTTCATTTTTTTTATCCTCTTATTCTTCCCTAATCTTTCTCTCTCCATCTTCTCTTTTTATCTTCTCTTTCTCAATATCTCTCTCTAAAGGTAAAAATGTTGGGTTTTCTTTAAGAACAACAAAAAGTAACTTAAATAAAGATAAGGTTCTTCAGTTGTTTCTCTCTCCAACTTCCCTCTCTACTTCGTCGTTCTCACCATACACAGACAGACATACCTTCTTTTTCACCACCATGGAAGCTTCTCTCTGCGCACTCCAATCCTCAAAACCACCATCAACCCAAACCGTGACTTTACTTAGTTGCAGGAATCAGATACAAAGGATTAACAACAAAGCAATTTCAAAATCCTAGAAAAACATTACCTGAAACATTATCTTAGAAAAACCCTAGACAACAAACAAAACCCCAGATCTCAATTTCTCATTGAATTATGCAATTTTGATCTTCAATTTAGGGGTTTTGTATCCGATAATTGAGTTAATCGGTTACTTTCTAAGAAGTCAACTCAAACCATGGAAGGATTTAAGGATTTAAGGGTAGTGGTAGTGGTGTTGAGAACGACATCTCAAACCCCAACAGTTTCAACAAGTCACTATCCATGAAGAAAACCCTAATAATTTCCCCAAACTCTTTCCGAAGAACCGACTTCTCTCTGAGGTAATAAGTTTGATTAGATCGATTTCATAACTAGGGTTTTGACTACCTTATCAAATTTCTTCAATCTTGTTCGTTTCTGAAATCTTTGACATTTTTAGTGAGAGAAATTTGAACTGATAACTCAATTTAGGAAACAGGAAATTGGGCCGAAGGTCCAATTTCCTGGTTTTTTTGTTAAAAAAGACATCATAAGTTGTTATAAAGTTAGGGCCCAAATAACTTTCCAAAATGTTCTTCAAGGACAATTTTGAAGACACCCATATTTCCAAGGTCAAAATTGCCCGTTGTCTAGTAAAAAATACCCAAATAACCAATTTGAAATCAAAACCAAGAATTAGTTGCCTCTTTCTCAAAAACGACGAACCAGAAAAAATGGGGGATTTGGGCGATTTTCACCCAACGTGGTTGAACTGGATTTCGTGGTTTTGTGGTCAAAATCTATTTTAAGGTTTTGTGATTGAATCTCTTTAGTTGTTTAGAGTTTTGAGTTAGTTTTTTCTTAAGAATTCTAGTGAGAGGAAGTTGTAATTCCCTTTCATAATTTGTTAGGGCTTCAAAAGGTTTATGTACTTTCAATGGAAGGAAAATCTCAAAGTATTTCAAGGTATAATCTAATAAAAAGAAGAGTTAATTCCTATATGGCCCCCTACTTTGTGACCAGCTTCCTTTATGGCCCCCTTTTTTTCGTAAATTCAAATATGGCCCCCTATTTTCAGATAAATGTCATTACTACCCTTCTTAATTCTAAATCTAAAACAATAAAAAAAATTATTTCCACCTCACCCCTCTCTCTCTCCACCTCATCTCTCCCTACACTTCATCTCTCCCTACACCTCACCCCTCTCTCTCTCTCCAATTCACCTCTCTCTCTCTCCTACTCACCCCTTTCTTCTCCGGCAAGGTGGCCGGCCGGAAAATTTTCCGGCCGGCCACCTTCAAACTTAAAAAAAAAAAAAATTTCTCTCTCCCCTCTCTCTCTAAAATTTTTTTTAAAAAAAAAAAATCTCTCCACTCTCTCTCTCTCTCTAAAACTCCGGCGAAGGGGGTTTCCCTTCGCCGGAGGATGTGTTCACGAACAGATCTGTTCGTGAACAGCAGGACAGATCCTCCGGCGAAGGGAAACCCCCTTCGCCGGAGTTTTAGAGAGAGAGAGAGTGGAGAGATTTTTAAAAAGAAAAAAAAAATTTAGAGAAAGAGAGAGGAGAGAGAAATTTTTTTATTTTTTTTAAGTTTGAAGGTGGCCGGCCGGAGAAGAAAGGGGTGAGTAGGAGAGAGAGAGGAGAGTTGGAGAGAGAGAGAGAGGTGAATTGGAGAGAGAGAGAGAGAGAGAGAGAGATGAGGTGTAGGGAGAGATGAGGTGTAGGGAGAGATGAGGTGGAGAGAGAGAGGGGTGAGGTGGAAATAATTTTTTTTATTGTTTTAAATTTAGAATTAAGAAGGGTAGTAATGACATTTATCTGAAAATAGGGGGCCATATTTGAATTTACGAAAAAAAGGGGCCATAAAGGAAGCTGGTCACAAAGTAGGGGGCCATATAGGAATTAACTCTAAAAAGAACTAAAGATTAAGTTTAAAAGCAAGTCTTTGATTTAGTTAAAGCTCTATTAACCTCATTTTGGGCGAATTGTTTGGGTAATTAAATTTTTGTTTTATTTTGTTTATGTTGGATTGATGTGATTAACTTTCATTATTCAGTGATTAATATTCATGCACGCTAACTGTTTGATAAAAATACTGAATGAAGATTGAATTGTTTGAGAACCTGACAATATGGAACCTTAAATCTTGGTCTTGGCAGCTGATATAGTTTGCAAACCAATTTGCAAACCAAACAATTTCTTACTTTTTAGTTACTTATTTTCTTTCAACAAGCAAGGAAAGTCTTTTTTTTTTTATCATAATAATCATGTATTATTAGTTACTAGGTATGACCCGTGCCTCCGGCACGGTCTTTAAATACCTTAAATTTTTTAACTAAACATGGCAAGAATACACTCTGTAGTTATAAAATAAATGTTAGATGTAGATGTATATGAGTGAGTTGACATACTTAATTAATATGTTATTGTTAATTCTAATATCGTAAAGGTTTTGAAAGGGTCACTTTTATGGAGTTGTTTATAATTGTCAGCGTGGCTCGAACCCTTGACTTCTAAGGTGTTACCACTACAAAGAAGGGTCGTTGGCTCACTTTTATGGAATTATTGCCACCGGAAGACTGAAATGGATGATAGAAGGATCAAAGTAAGCTCAAATTTTAGCAAATTTAACGTAAAACAATGAGATTTCACTGAAATTAAAGAAATGAGAATTGTTCACATGTTAGTTTTTTCCTTCATTAGTCATCACTAATAGGTTTTGGGTCGGATGTTTTTTATCTTCCTAAATATGTTATTAAAAAGATTTTCTTATCTGCTTGCAAATGAAAAAGGTTTTTATTCCTCTCTAGACATCACCCGTGGTTTCGGCATGAACAAATTCGTATTTGGCACATTATTGTAAAAGTATTGAAAAAATAATGCAATTTTACTGTTTTAGTTATTGTGATTATTATTGTTATTGTTATTATGATGAGGTTTGTAATCTTTTTGAAAGTTGGAATGGTCAATTGTTGAATTGTTTTATTAATGTGAAGTAAACGTTGTTTTAACTTTTTAATAAATAGAAAGGATGAAGGGAAAAAATTTAGAATTATTTTTTGATGAGATAAAAATTTAGAAATGTTGACGACTATATTTATAGCACTTTATGTGAAAAAGAATTTTACTTATCTTTAAACTATTGTGTAATTGAAAATGAAAAAACCAAAGCCTATACTGAAGGATTCCTTACAAGTTGTACTATTATTTTCCACTTTTTCGAACTGCCAAAACGCCCACCGTTAATTTATTCTATTTGTTTATATATCTGCATCATATTTTGAAGTTATTTTATTTGTTTATCTAACTATATCATATTTTCATTTCAATATTGGCAGATTCTCATGATAACAATTTATTGAAGGTACTATATTTTACGCCCTTTGTATCAGTTGAGAGTTGGGATAATCTACTGTAACTGTAACCCGTCCAACCAATTTCAATCCTATTGACCTATTTGAAAAAAAAAACAATGTCTAGGGACATCATGTGTGCATGAAGAGAACTAATGAACTAAACAAGGCCATGTTCAGTCTTATCCCTAAGGCCAATAGAATACATGTTTGATTAATAACAGACTTCGAATGAAACCCGTTTTAATTGGATATGTGAAGGCTTAGCCTATTCAGTTTAACTCAACTAAATGGTTGGAATAAAAATATATATGTAATTGACATTTATTCTGGATAACAAATTAGTCGAAAAAAAACTTCAAGAAGTAAGGTATGAATGATGCAAAAATATTAAATTTAAGAAAACTTCGACAATATAAGTAAGAAAGAAATAAATAAACTTTTTATATAATTGAACATTAAATAAAACAGGCCGATTGAGTGCGTTATACACAATGCCGTTTTGATGTATTCGAACTTGACAATGCGTTTGAGCGATAAATAAGTTTTTTGGTCATGACATTGACACCTATGATAGTGAAATTTCGGTTGCATGGTGTGCAATACAGCTTCACGTACGACATGTTAACACCTTTCACAGTTCCGACATCCGAACTTTTTTATGGCAACGGGGCACACGTGGTGTTTATAAACAGGGATTCGTGTCTGGGTGTTGTTGGGGAGTGGTGGTACAGGAACCAAGATTGTCGCTGACATTGGTGATGAACATTGGTTGACGGATGATGAAGATGAGTATGATGGTGTAGGTGAAGATTGACGAACGATTGTTGGGAAGAAGATGTTGAAGATGCTGGTGAAAATGAGCAATTAACAGAGAACAAAGAGACATCTGATGATTCCATTGTCTCCGCAATAACATAAAACTTATAGAGGGTGTATATAACTTAGCTTGTAGAAGAGAAATACAAATAAGGATTGCAATCATTGAAAGAAGATATTGAGCAGCATAAAAAAGATATTGAGAGATTCCATTTAAAACTTCAAAACTATTGAAAGAAGAAGTGAAGAGCTTTGAAGCTAGACACCCATTTATATAGGCGTAGTTGAGGAAGATGGATAGATGATTATTTTCAGTCATTACTGCTGTAAATGATGGGCAATTATAGATTTTAAAATACTAATTGAATTTCATATTAAAGAGATGTTAATGTTTTGAAGAGAGAAAAACATCTTGCTAAAGAAGATAAATTAGTTAAAGAATAAGAAAACTGCTAGAATAGAATGTTAAAAGACTTTAGTGGTAAGTGAATGTCATGAAATAGTGACGGTTTTTTTTTTTAAATTACACATACCTAGAGTTAGAAGATTAAGGGAACATGAAGGAAGGAGAAAGAACAAATGGAAATGGGAATGGTAATGGAAGTGAAACGGATGCTAGAATAGAATGTTAAATGTGATTAATCATAAATGTAATTTTTCTTCTATCGGCATTGTTTAGCCACTGCTTTAGGGAATGTAACTCTCCTCCTCATATCTTTCCTTCTTATGTTCTCAAGCATAACATTTCAAGTTTGTGGGATTATTCGGTTATTCCCGAACAATTTGTAATTTTTCTCCTTAGTGAGACAAACTAACGAAGTCTTATTTTCTTTGTCAAAAAAAAAAAACGGATGCTCTTAAAGCATCATTTAATATTACTCTTAATAGTAGTCATTAATTGTAATTAATATTACCCCTAACTAATCCCATCTCTTTAAAAATATAGTTAAAGGTGACTGTTGTATTTTCCAAGTAATCTTCATACTAAATTTGTTGTAAATTTTACTTAACCTATAGAATTGATCATATGTTATTTCAAATAACTGGTATTTTCTATCCAAATGTTCCGAAGCTTCGAAATTTATGTTAAATTTAGAATTGATCGTCACGAATACATGCCTCGTTCAATCTTGAAACTGAATCAAGTAAAAAAATGTGTTTATTTATAAATGAGTGAACAAAATATTTTTTTCCATCTAATGTATTGCATTTAGGTGGATTGATTCGAACTACGTGAATGAGTGATGTTTATTATTTTCTTCTTCATTTCAATATTAACTTTGTAATTTAAATTTAATTGTGTCAGAGTTAGTTGTTTGTTGGTTTACAATTCAAAGAAGTTGTAACACTGACATAGGAATGAATATGTATTCTCATTTCCCACTTAAAGGTAATAAATTCGATTTCCATGTAGGTAAAACAAAATTACATTTTCATTATTTCCTTTATTATTCCCCCAATCTATGTTGCTAAGGACACATTCTATCTAGTTAGCAAGTGGACCACATATGCAATCCTAGTCAGCGAAATGGAGCATTTATTTTGTCCCAGTCATCAATAAGAAACCCTGTTTTGTTATATAGATTAGTGGTAGTATGATTGAAATAACTCATAATATATCTAAATGATCTTTAATGTATCTTTTATAAAATTATCATGTTCACAAAAATTTGCAAGAAATTTACAATATCTTGCATACAATTTGCAGAACTTTGCAAACGAGTTTGCACTGGTTTGTAGTGCAAACGAGTTTGCAGAGCTTTGCAAGGAATTTAATATTACATTTATATAACTTTAATTGAGTTTTTTTTTTATTTTTTTTATAGTTTGATGGTGACGACTGTTGTTGGAGTAATATTGTGCATCGTATGAGAAGGTTATTGAACTTGGTGATTATGACCTTCCGTATCATCATCACGACGATCCTATTGTTTTACCACCGACTGAGATGAAGAAGACCTAGAAGAGAGGATACCAAAAAACAGATCAAAGTGGAAAAGGTCGATGAAATGTAACGTGTGTCATACATCTATCTGGTGAAAACAAGAAGATTTGTAAACTTAATATTTGAATAAGTTTTCATTACGTTTATACTTTTTAACAAGAAAACTTGTCAATTTAATTCATGAATTAGTTTTCACTAGCTTTCACTTGCCTTTTTGAATATACTGTCTTCATTTTTGTTGGATGAAAAATATCGGTATAATTTCTTATAATGTGAACCTTAAATCTTGATCTTGACAGTTGCTACAGTTTGCATATTAACCACTGCAAATCCGTTTACAAACCACTACAAATCAATTTGCAAACCACTGCAAGTCAATTTGCAAACCAGAAGTAAACCACTGCAAATCAATTTACAAACCGCTACAACTTAATTCATAAGAACAAATAAGTAATCGAATTTACTCAACACAATAAGATTAAAATCTATTAAAGATTCATCAAAATATTCACAAACGTATTCATCAAAATATTAAGAGCAAATACTATATTCAAACGCTTTTTTTTTTATTAAATTCAACAATAGTTTTCATCTGAAATAATTTCAGCGACTATCTTTCCTCTAAGTTTCGTAATCTCATTAGGTTCAACCTCCACTTCTTCAAAATTGTTGCCTTTTGTAGCATTAGAAAAGAATTGGAACTCACATCAACCTGCATTAAGTACATAATGAATAATTTATTAAGTTTTTACCTAAAATGCAACATAATGACTTTGCAAATCCATGCAAATCAGTTTGCGAACCAATGCAAATCAATTTGCAAACCACTTTGCAAAGCAGTGCAAACACTTTACAAATCAGTTTGCAAACCACTTTGCAAATCAGTGCAAAGCAGTGCAAACTGCTTGAACAACTCTGCAAACCACTTTGAAAAGCTCTGCAAACTGTTTGCAAAGCAATGCAAACTGGTTTGCAAAGCAGTTCAAACTGTTTGTAAAGCTCTGCAAACCACTTTGCATAGCAGTGTACTCAATATAAAAAGAAACATTTAAAGATACTTACACAATCGAATTGCTTGATGTAAGTAAATTTCTTCTCGAAATGAATTGGAACTCATCATCAACCTGCATTAAGTACATAATGAATAATTTATTAAGTTTTTATCTAAAATGCAACGCAATGACTTTGCAAACCAATGCATATCGGTTTGCAAACCATTTTACAAATATGTTTGCAAACCACTTTGCAAAGCTCTGCAAACTGTTTGCAAAACAGTGCAAACTGTTTGCAAAGCTTTGCAAACCACTTTGCATAGTAGTGTACTCAACATAAAAATAAAACATTTAAAGATACTTACACAATCGACTTGGTTAGTGTAAGTAAATTTCTTCTCGGTTTCTTCTCTCTTCAATTATATTCAAACTAGTCAATGTTGAGATCTTAACAAATGAGTTGTAAAGCACGCAAATCAGTTTGCAAAAAACTGCAAACCAATTTGCACTAATTTTGTAAGAGCCAAAGTCACCTAATTAGTTTCAACAAAAAAAAACAGGAAGTAAAACTTCTACTATAAAATTATGGTTGGATACAAAGATAAAATACATTATATATTGTTCATAATTGTGTTCCGTATGAAGATATTTCGTTCAGTATACAACCACTAATCACGTCATTATGTTCTATATGAAGATCTTTGATTCAGTAATTTCATCGAACATTTTATGTGCATAATATGTTATACCAGATATGCAAATAGAAGAAGTATAAACAAAGTGAAAAGGAAGTCATTCAATTAGGATTTTCATGTTAAAGAGAACCAAACTTTACATATTAGTAGGAAATTGGTATCTAGGGTATCAAATATCGTCCTTACCTGGCTTTATGATGTCGACATTTGGAGAAAAATAGTTGCCTCAATCTTTACTTAAATCATCGTCTAATCCCAATCCCAAATCGTGGATTAAAGATTGTTTCCCTTTGTTTGAAGATTGTTGCCTTTGGTTTGAGTATTGAATTTTGATTTCATTTTTTTAAACCTAGAGATGGTCGGGTTAAAGAGAGAAAGAGGGAATAGTTGCCAGTTAGAGAGAGAGAAAAATATTAAGAAAAAAATGAGTTTTTTAATTTGCTCTAACCAATAAGGTTAGTTACGTCTTTTCCTTATGCTTGATATTTACAAAAATGCCTCAGGGAGCTGAAGCCTATGAAAAGTTGATGACTTTTTAACCAAAGTCTCAATTATTTAGAAAGTTTTGGCCAAATTTCCCGAAACAGGAAATTCGAACTGATTTACTAGATGAGGAAATTCGAACCGATCTACTAGATGAAGAAATTCGAACTGACTTGCGAGATGAGGAAATTCGAACTGATCTACGAGATGAAGAAATTCGAACTGATTTACGACCTTTGTTGCATCAATTGGTTGAAAAGATAAAGGTCTGTCATTAACAAGAAAAGCTTAATCTTACACTTTTCTTTGCTTTCTAACTTGGTATCTTATATTCTTATGTATTAACATAATACTCTAATTTGTTCTTCAGATGATCAGGAAAAGGACGTCTGGATCTGGGGTTTCCCTAGATCCAGACAATGTTCCGGCGAAGGGAAACCCTTCACCGAAACTGTGAAGAAGGAGGTAAAGGGAGGGAAAAGAGAAAGAAGAGGAGGTAGAAGGGAGGGAAAGAGAGGGAGAGATGGAAGAGAATAGAGAGAAGATAGAGAGAGAAAGAGCGTAGAGGTTGGGGAAGAAGGAGAAGTTAAAATAAAAATAAAAAATATTGAGGTCGCCGGAAAAGTCTCCGGCCGGTGACCTTCTCTAGCAACCTCTGATGTGGAAGAAGGTGATGTGGAAGTTATGGAGGTAAGGTGGACAAAGAGACAAAAAAACACAATTAAGTTATGGAGGGAAGTTATGGAGGTAAGGTGGACAAAGAGAATAAGAAAATTTGGGGGTCAAACAGGAAGTCAGGGGCCAAATCAAACTCCCGGACACTTATGGGGCCAAAAAGGTAAGTTGGTCACAAATTGGGGCCAAAACGGAAGTAACCCTTTTAATAAACAACAAACAACCATCAGCAAAAATAGATGAGGTATGATGGGGAGTGGGGACAGAGGCTAAATGTTAAAAACCTTAGATTAAGCCCATAGCTTGAGCCTTACTTAACATACGACTAAGACTTTTCATGTATAAAATGAAAAGATAGTGAGATAAAGAGTCTCCCTGTCTTAAACCCCTAATGGATTTAAATAAACATTCCCTGGTTGGCCATTCTACAAAACCGAATGAGTGGTTGTGTTAATACATTGAACATGACATAAAACCCTTTCGCAAACCAAAACCCGTCAGGATGTCTATAATAAAAGACCACTCTATCAAATCAAAAGTTTTTGACATATCCAATTTTAGTACCAAATATTTATGTTTCCCTTTCATTGTTCGCATGAAATGAATCATCTCAGGTGCCACAATCACATTATCAGATTTTTGACGTCCAGGGACAAATGCAGTTTGGTAAGGGGAAATGAATGAGTCCAACAAAGGCTTAATTCTGTTTGAAAGAATTTTAGATATTATTTTATAAGTACTAGGTATAACCCGTGCCTTCGCCACGATGAAAAGCATATCTATAAACACTGTACTCGGGATAAAAACATTTAAAGAACAAATAAATTTTGTTTGATATTCTTTCTGTTTAAAGTGTCTAGAAAATGGAAGAACCCAATTGTTGTTATAAGATGTAAAGGCACATATGAAGGAAATTCAAAATAAACAGCAGAAATTGATCACTGGTGTCTCGTCAGCACAAAACGTTGCAGCAAAGTGAATAAATTCAAAATAAGTTTATGTAGGTATAACCTGTGACCGTAGGGCACAAACAGTTGACAAAAAGAATCATGTTACGTGGTTATTCCAATATAAATATAGTACAGTATAAAGAATATTTACACTACAAAATGAAAAACAAAATTATACATGGTTAACACTAAGTACTAATCTTTTTGTAGCAAGTCCTATATAATAAATCTCAATCGTCCCATGCCAAGAACAACTCTAAGGCCAGGAACAATCTAGCCAACTCGTATGTATATGTAAATCTACACGTAAGGGTAATCATCATTGACATCATAATTCTGCGAACATTTTATTTGAAGGAACTTAGATCCTTAACTAATTATCACTTTCTCACGAAATCCATCATTCAAAAGTAATGGAAAAGTTTTTTTATCGAGTTATCTCAAATAAAAATCACCATGTATTATTACTACATTAACTTCTGATGAGAATGACATAATCAACCCCACTAAAAGGTCATGTTACTGTTTAATCGATTCGACAATTTTAGCTTAGGATCAAGATGGGGGAGTTTGATGCCGAATAGGACGATACATGAGAAGGTATTGCTAAATATTGACACTTAAAAGAAATAAAGACATGTTTATTAAATTATACTAAACAGATACGACCATATGGAATTACCACATTACTCGTACTGTTTGTGCTGATTGCTGGCAAAATACATTAACTGAACTGCCAAAATGGGCATGCCCTGGTTAAATCTGTCCAGCTATCAATCAACAGAACTTTCTCCAGTGCCTGGAGAGTGTTCAATATAAACAGCCAAGACAAAAAAAGTGTGTCGGTCTCTTAATTCTCATAGAGTTACTATTATTACCACTATTCATATTGAACTCAGAAGAACAATTGTGATTCAAACCTTTGGTCTTTTCCCCTTAATTTGAGGTCTATCTGTCTCACCCAATTTTCTCCTTTGAGTATAGGAAGTGGGTACAACCTTTGTCTGGACTTCATCCCCTGAGGCTTCATGAGTAACCGGTGTCATAGCTTCTCCCTCTTGGGTGCCCAATTTACTATTTACTCTCCTTTTTAACATATTATATTCCAGCTCTGACATATGCAAACGGCGTTCTTCACCTAATTTAACAAATTCACTTCGAAATTCAGATGGTGGCTAAGAAGCAAGGACTTTCTCAAACCATATATCACAGGAACATCTGGTACCTAAGATTCTATGAATCAGAGCAGCATACCAACTTGAAAAGTTAACTTCAAATCCTAAGTAGCAAACAGTGATACTCAGAGAGGCAGAGACGAAAAAGAGATAGTGAGAAACCAACTTTTAAAAGTCAAAACATAATAGACGCACTAAAAAAATGCAAAACGACAGTACTTCAGTAGAATCAGTAGGTACATGTAGAGGCCCTTGAAACCTCGACAGACCTTCGCCTCATAATCTCCGTATCTGCACCTCTTCGCCTAAAAAATATTGCTGCAGCCTCTTTAATTGTTCTTTAGAATCTCTGTCACACAATAACATACGATGTGAAGAGAAAAAACGAATTTGAAAAACAATAAGATATGTCAACAAGTCCGGTTCATATTTGTGTATCTCACTGCCTAGAGTTGAAAATTATTTCGGGTTCCTACCAATTGAAGTTTAGGAACCTATAAAACCTGTAGTTATCTGGGTACCGATTGCCATTAGTTATCTTCGAGGCTCGTTATTTAATAATTGCTACTACCAACCAGGAAAGTCCTACTTCACACAAAACTTCTAATAACACTATTATGGAGTTTAATTAGGATGTCATGTTCACGTAATGGAATCAAGTACCAGATACTTTTTTTTATATCACCAAATAGCTACTGTGGTCTTCCCACTTCCAATTGGATAACAGATATCAGCCATTAAATTCCTGTGAAGGTATGCGTACCCGTTATACTTTTCAATAAAATTTAATTATAAACGCCTATGGTTGTTAGTAGTACCGCCAAAAAAGTAACGATGTCAAACTGACTAAAAGAAATATGACAGTAAATTATGAACTTACAAATTGAATTTGAGCACTCTTGCAAGCCCGAGCATGAAGTTAGAGACACCACAACTTTTTAGAGAAAGGACAACCTCCAAAAGCATGACTTTTGCATTGTATTCCTGGCAAAATAACCCTTAGCTGCGGCATTTCGGGTACTAACACTGCACTTATCGACATTAAGGAGCACGTACCAAAAGATCGAGTATACTCCCGTGCTGCAGAACCATATTGTTATGTCATGAGAGAAAGTAGAGAGTTTCTAAATATTCTAATTGACAAAGGTCCAACCATCTTCAGGTTTTTCTCCAGCGAAGATCAACCTTGGTAAAACCTAAAATTCATTATTCAAACACTAAATTGATAAAACTTAACCCAATCCTCCTTGAGACTCATGAGGGATGAAACCAGTCAAGTAATCAAGTATTTCTTAAATCTGGACTACTAATAAAGCTTTTAAAAAGTAAGAAATATGCAGAACTAATGAACTATATACCCCCGATTAGGCGTATGATGAATCTCGATTAATTAACAAAGATGAAGAGAATAAAAGATATAAGCTTATACCCTGACATTAGAAACTTCGCAGAGCCTATGATGTCCCTATTCCACAGCCTGTAACAACAAAAACTATGTCATTAACTTTAACAAACATTTAAAATCAAAATCAAACTAAACAATTAACCGATCTGCAAAAGATCACAGATTTAGATACTTTGATTATTAGGGAAAATCTGAAGCCATATCTATGAAGAGGAAGGAAGGCAAACAATATTATAGGGTTTAGCTTGAGAGATAGTATGGGAAGATGAAGAAATTGAGAAGGCTGGATTATTTAACATCCGTTCTGCCTGGAAAAGTAAAAAATTCATGAGGTGTTAATGAGAGAAGGTTGAGGGTTGTTTCTTCTTCTCAATGTAAATTAGTGAGTTAATTATCAAAATCAGCAGACAAAAGTAACCAAATTTATCAAGTCAGATGAGGTAATCTAATAATGCAAGAACAAAAATTTAAAATTCAATTGAAGTTTTGATACGAGATATAATAACTTACCCGAAGGACAGTATAGATACTCACCCCAAGTGCTTCATACACTACTGAACATCATGAACCGAAAAACTGAATTCAATACAAAAGTAATAACAATACCTTTCTCTACCAACTCCTAGCACTGTTATCATTCAATTTCTAATAATCTTAACACCAACCCTTCAAAATTCAAAACATGGTATAGGAAAAAGGAAAAAAAATCATATCCAAGATCAAATTTACAGCAAAGATAGAACCTAATAACCAACCCTCCTAACCAGATATGTGATCGAGTACCACCACAACCAATTATGCTTGTTAACATAATTCATACCAACAATGTCTAATAAAATCAAAATTGACCAAGTAATATAAGCTAATCTATAATGCAATGAGTCTATCAACTTGATTTACGAGTACATTCTCTCGTTACAATTACCTAAGGAAGGTTTGGAGGTTGTAAGTATATTAGTGAGGTAATTATCAAAATCAAGAGAAAAAAGTAGCCAGATTTATCAAGTCAGATTAGCTAATCTATAAATGCAAGAACAAAAATGTAAAGTTCAATTGAAGTTTTGATATGAGATATAAGAACTTACCCCAAGTGCAGTATCGATACTTACCCCAAGTGCTTCATATACTACTGCACATCATGAACCGAAAAACTGAAATCAATACAAAAGTAATAACAATACCCTTCTCCACCAATTCCAAGCATTGTTATCATTTAATTTCTAATAATCTTAACACCAACCCTTCAAAACTCAAAACATGGGACAGGAAAAAGGGAAAAAAAAAATCAAATTCAAGATCAAATTTACAACAAAGATAGAGCATAATAACCATCCCTCCTAACTAGATAAGTTTAAACTAAATCCAAACCCCTAGAATTAGTTGAAGGATAACAACACATTGAACCGGTTGTTGTGTTCCCTCTTTCAGCTTGCTTTTTAGTTTTTAAATAAAATATATTCAGACCTTTAGATTCCATAATGTATTTTTAGTGTCACTCACATTAGAAGTAGTTTCAAAGAGAAAAAATTGTAGTAGCCTTATGTGAGAATGTTAAAGACTACAACGGTCCTTGTTCTTTTAGTTAATGTTCAAGGTCTTCTATTTGAACCAGATACAAAGTGCAAACAACAAGCACTTAGAAAACAACAAATTCAAGCAAAGAGAAAAAAACATGAATCAAATTGATAAAAAAGCAAGGATTTTAAAAAACTAAACTAACCTGCATAAGTTGTACGAAAAAGCTCTAACTAAGAAGCCGTGTCCGCATGCCGCTTCGTCTTATTTCTCCACCACCACTACTACCACAGAACACTTTCTTCTCTTCTTTCGGCGTGTATTCCATTGCAAAATAGATCAACTAGACAAAAGAGAAAAAGTGTAGATGATCAAGGAATTAGATATACCCCCGAGTCCTAAAATCATATCCAAGATAAAAAAAAAAAAGATATTAGAATTTGATCAAATCACTCAATTATACAGCTTTCTCTCAAAATTAAGTTGGTTGAATAAGAAATTACTTCCTTACGAACTCAATCAAGAACATATATTTTCAAATCGGCAGTAATGTTACTTTAAATTATCTCAAAATCCAATAACCTCCATGAGATATTAGGGCAAAACGTTTGCAGAAAAACTCTGATAGTTTTGTGTCCAAAATCGATTGATTTCTTCATTATGTAATTAACTCAATAAAGGATGGGCGAAAATTAAATTCAAACTTGTTTACCTTATTTTTGAGTTTCCAGCCTGAAAGAAGAAGCTTCTATAGTTGTAAGAAAAAAACATGGATGGGTCAAAATTGTAAACATGGATGGGTCATCCACCTCAATTGATTAGAAAGTAAGAATCATATATCCATAAGAATTCAAGATTATATACTCCCTAAGAAACTTTAGCCCACAAAAATCAGTATCCTCCACATTCTTAAACCAGTCAGACACAAAGGTTAAAATATAAGGTTGTATTTGATATCAGGAAAACAATTCCATGGAAATACAAGAGTTCCATGGAGAGTCTTTGTAACATCCCATGTTTTCGATTAAAGAAATAAAAGATTACGGATAGAAATGAGACTGTTTGACGTTTAGAAAGAAAAAGTCAAATTGGGGATTAAATAGAAATCAATGAAAATTCAATTCATTGGATAGAGATATGAAGGGAGTTATTTATTAAGTACATATGAATCAAGGACTTAAAAAGGAATTAATTTCATGGCCACTTCTTTAAAAGACATGTAGCAGCCATTTAATTTAAACTGGAAATAGAAAATCACTATTTAGGTAGGAAAAGATTTCATAATAGCTAAAAAAACAAGTATATTTCTTTATTAACTAAAAGTTGTTAAAATATTATGGCGAATGATAAATCAAGTTTAAAATAATTTGAATAATTAGTAATCAGGTCATTTTTTTATTTTTTGCTTCCCAAAATACCCTTACATATTAAAAACCACTTTATCTCTCAAGAAGCTTTAGGGTTTTTTCTCTTATTCTCCAATCCCTCATCTTCTCCGATTCTCCTTCTTTAGAGATCAATAAACTCTCAGCAATGGAAGCAAATCAATCAGGAACTATCGTCATGTCTGTGTTAATTCATCTGTTGATCTAGACGGATTCCTTCATAAACTAACCAGATCTGATCAAGATTCCAGCAATCATTCGGTAGCATCATCTGATGTTCAGATTCTCACTTCTGATGTTCGGTAATTTTCTGGTAGTATTATGTGAAAGACCCCATTTCAAAAGTTGGATTTGAAGGACTATGGAGAATTTTATTAGACAAAAAGGAACCTGTGGTAATCTTTAGTCTTTATGGTGGAAAAATGAATGAGGTTTCAGAATCAATTCCAAACTCAAGAAATTTTTTGTGTGGCAATAATCAGAAGATACCTCCACATTTAAGATTTGACAGTTGAGCCAATGATTGCTTTAAATTTCAATTATTTTGCAACTTTCAGTATCTCTTTAATAAGAACTTGATAAATATATGGATAATTCAATAATGGGTTTAGAGTACATAATTATAATTTATGCAATTATCAGTAGGAAAACTGATTCTTTAGTTGTTGGTTCTTCTTCACTTTTTGTTGGCTGCTTTATTTTCTTTCTTATTTGCTTTCCAGAAATCAAAGAATTCTCAAAACTGGAACTGCAAATTCAGAATTTAGATTTCTTATAATGGATGAAGTAGGTAAGTATTAAAGGGTTTTGGTTTTTATGGGTGGCTTACTAGAAATTGTTATGATTTCATTGAAATTGGTGTTTCCTGATATTTAATGAATTTAACATGTTTGATTAAATTCCTAAGTTAATAAATTAGTTATTATACCAAGATTTGGGGTTTGTTTCTTTTTCTTTGGAGGAAATGAGTGAAACTTGACGGGGATCTAAATGACCTAAAAATTGTGTTTATTGGATCAAGTAGTATTCACTTATAGGTATTGGAGTTTTAATTTTTTCAAGTTAGTTAAATAAGAAAATCTTGGGAAATTTTTTTTGCACTTTCTCTATCTAGGTAAAGATGGATGCTTTATAAGCTATTTCTTCTGCTACCCAAATCGTTTCGAGCATGATTGGAGTTGTGGGTGCACTAGAACAAGCTTCTAGGGACCTAAATGAAGCTCCAACAAGAATTAGAAGCCTAGATGAATTTGTACCTAAGCTTTAGAATTCGACATGTCGTGTTAAGCAAAGACGTACTCACAAACTTCATAACTCTCAATTATACCAACAAATTCAAAGCTTGAATGGATTAATCGAAAAGTTACATCCTAACATTAGAAAGGCGAGCAAAATTGTGTCAAGAAGGATAAGAGCTTTGCTAAAGTTCAGAACCTTGTTTGGAACTCCATGGTCGGAGATCCGCTCTCTAAGAAAATACATGTTTGCAGAACTTGTTTGCAACCACATGTTTGCAGAACAGATAGTTGCAAACAAATGTTTGCATAACTTGTTTGCAAACACTTGTTTGCAAAACAGATTGTTGCAAACACGTTTGCATAACAGATTGTTGCAAACACACTTGCATAACAGATTGTTGCAAACACGTTTGCAGAAAAACGTAAAGGAAAAAAACGCCGTTTTTTTCTGATTTTTTTTTTTGAAAAAAAAGTATTGAAAGTGGATCTTGTTAGAAAGCTAACGAAAAATCATATTTAAATATATAATTTTTATAGAAATCCGACATCTCAAACAAAAGTTATATCGATTTAAAGCTTAAAGAAAAATAAAAGAATTTTAGTTACACAAAATGACAAAAAGAGGTATTTTAGTATTTGCACATTTTTTGACTTGAATAATAATTTTCAAATGTTATGTGCTTTTCTACTCATTTTCAATATTATTTTGACCTTTGTAGAAATTATCTCAAGTGGAAATGCAACCCAAATTCCTCTATCCGACCAGCAACAACAATAGCAAATGGGAGTGGCGCCTATAGCACTATTCTTGATAGAATTTGTGGAGCTTCTTGTGCTGGACACGTTCTAGTGACTTTCCTTTAATCTAGTGTTTAGTCTATTCTAGTCATATTAGTCAGTTTCTTATGTCTAACAAAAGTTCTAGTGAGTAATTTGACCTTTAGGATCTCGTCAAATTTCTTTTGTTTGAACCATGATTAACTATCGTTGAGAAATACGAGATCAATCAACTTTAGCTTCATCCATGTTCTTTCAAATTTATTTGACTAGATTAGAATAACTAAATTGGATCGTTCGGTGTAATTATTAAAAGTTGATTAGGTTTTTTGCTTGAGAACATTTATAAAATACTGATTATGTTATTTATCTCCATAATCTTATTACAGAGTCAATGTTCTTAAAAAGAAAAAGAAAACTAAAAACTAGTTTAAAGTTATGCCTATGGAGCCCGTGATCCTTCTCCAGCTTTATGTAGCAACTTTTGCTTCCTTCAGCTTTTGACAGGTTCGTTTCCTATTCAATAAATACTCAGCTTCCATTTGTTCCTGTCATTCATAATCAAAAGAACAATTTTAGGTATCCAATACCTTTTAGGAATTGTATTTAATTGAATCAACTTTTAATTCTTATTACCTTGAGCGGAAATCACATTTCCGTTGTTCAGCTCTTCTTGGTAGCGTGGACAATCTCTTATCCATATATGAGATCTGCTACCACAAAATATGCAGCTGTTGTTAGAAAGGATTGTCCTCGGTCTTCGGACTCTCCCGCCCCTTCTTGTCCTAGGGCGTCTCCTTCTCCTAACTTCTTCCGTTCCCGAGTTTGTACCTTCTTGGACAATAAGAACTTCTTCTGTATTTTCAAGTACAACGAATCTGCTTTCGGCCACTTCCAGAATCTTTCCAGTGATACTAATCCAAATTTCAATTCGAAATTATTCCTCACTTGCTCAAATCCATTATGTAAGGACAGCAAGATTGTGTCAATTGCCATATGAACGTCCATAGGAGATCCCAACCACTTCAAGTCACTAAGATGGTCCATCATGCTTAAGACATGAAGTCGGATTGGTTCCCCTTTTTGCTGGCTTTTGTCAAGCAAACTTGAGAAGATCTTAAATCTTTCAATTTGACATTGTGTTCTGAACACATTTCTTAGCTGTTGAATGATGTTGTATGCATCCATGTCAATGAAAGTATCTAGATACTTTGTTTCCATGGATACCAGCATTAGTGTTGTCACTGGTCCTGACTTTATCTTGATAATTTCAGCTTGCTCATGTTCCTTTTTAGAAGAGGTTTCTGTGAGTGTCGGGATAGGCGTGTCCAATACTACTGCTGTTTCCCCGAGAATTTTTCTCAGATTTCTTTCCCATTGAACGTAGTTTGTATCGTTCAATTTCTCTATCATGTTGCAAAGGTCGAAGATTCCTACGTTCGTCATAATTAAACTACATGTAAGAAACGCGAAAGTGATTTAAACTTGTTATCCTTGCATAATAGTCGTGTATGCCTATATTATTCTTTATTTATTGTCCCCTAAGAATAACATAATTCCAGGATCCCATTTCTTCGGAATTAAGCGTACTAGGGCACTGCCCTTAATCTGTCGTCCTGGGTAAGTAACATTTTACTGATCATACTCTTATGACTCCTGGTTGACAAATTTCACACTTTAGTGGCAAATTGTCCTTTTGCCTCGAAATCCAAAACCCTTTAGCTGACTCGTTGAGAATAACCATTTAGACATGTAGACCTCTGTTATAGATCTACCAGTATCGTCCCGAGGTAAAAGATGGCACTCTGTGAAGGCCGACCCACCATCGATGAACAAGGGATCAACATTTGTCTTAATCTGGGTAGGCTTTACTCAAAAAAAATTTGAGGACTTTTAACGTAATTTATCAAGTTGCGTTACTATGAACTCTAGCATAACCAATTATGATTTATTACGTAAAAGTTTATGTGGGTTTGCGTAATGATTTATTCAAATCTATATCCCTAAAAGATCTCATCTTTTAGGTTAATTTCTTGTTCGCTTATGGTTCGTATGGATTTTCATCCTTGAACCTCCATTAATTACTCCCACTTGAACCATGATCTCATCGTTCGGTTCATCAATGGATTCCTAGACCCTATACTCTAAGTATTATTTCGAGCACAATCACTTGTGTTTGGGAACAAGAAACGTTAGCCTATCTAAAGGTATACCAAACTACGCAATCACATAAAATATACATACATTCAAAAATATGACAGTCATAGTAAAGTATGTATCCTAGATACGTGTCTAGGTTCGCTATGTCTCGTATATCTAGATGTGGGAAATTGTGACATTCCTATGTCTAACGTGAGTTCTAAGTCTATTTTCATAAAATACAGACCAATAGCACGTGATGTTTCTTCCTTAATGATTTCCAAAATCGCTTTAAGGAAAAACTCCGTTAGACCCTTTGACGACCCGGGTCAATTTCGGAAAAATAAGTTTGAAATTTAGAGAAAAAGGTCTGAAAAACTCCCACTCGGGTCAAGGCCCAAAAGTCCTCGAGTCAAACTCAAAAAGACCCAACTTGACCCTGGTCAAAGTCCCTTGACTAGTCATAGGCCGGACCAAGGGACAACACGTTCCATCGTGCTTTGTCCCTTGGCCAGACGGGTCCTAGCCTAGCTAGACGCGTCCTGGGCAGGTCAGATGCGTCCTAGACGAATCTGGCCCTAGGACAGACCCTAGGATGCGTCCTAGTGGAGTTTGGTGCATGAGACGCGTCCTAGACGCGTCTCGGGTGGGACGACATGGGCTTCCATCTTTGGATGCCCTTTGGACGCGTCCCACACGCATCCGGACGCGCCAGTCGCATCCTAGGTGCGTCTGGACATGGCGTCCAGGTATCGGTCCTAGACCGAGACCTATTTCTAGTCCGTCTCGGACTAGGAATCCCAGACGCGTCCTAGACACGCGCTGGGACGTCCGAGACGCGTGCGTCTCTGACTCCTAGTCCGACTCGATCAGACTGGGATATCCCAGCCGCGTCCTGGACGCGCTGGGATGTCCGAGATCCTAGGATCTCGGACTTTTAGTCTGGATAGGACTTGGAATCCCGACCGACACGAACTCTTAGTCCGTGTCCCACTCGGTCTCAGACAGTCTGACCGAGACGTGCTGGACGGCCAAGATGCGTCCAGGACGCGTCCTGGCCAGTCCGGCCAGGAGATTTTCTAGGAAATCTCTCGGTCCAAACTCATCTTCCTCACTGGATTTCCTGTCCAGCTGCTGTAACTCAATGTTTTTGATAATTTTCATCATCAAAACAGTGGATTTTGACCCTTTTTGGACAAATTTCAAAACCCTAAAACTAGTTTTCGAAAACCTTTTTTCAAAAATCTAAAGTTTTAGTGTTTTAGGCTATTGAATCTACTTTTGTGATAGCCGTCCAACCTTCGGTAATGTTTCCTCTTCTCGAGGTGACCTTTGAGGAATGCCCAAATAAAAATTAAGTCCTTGAATTGTTTCAAAGATCCTACGAGCTCGATACCCTAAGGCCAATGTCTAAACCAGATTTTAATTTAAGTGAGTTTGGGATTCGCAACGTTGTTTCCTAAATGGGCAAGAGATCGGTGATGAAATCCGACTCCTATTTTGTAATGGGGTTTGTGCCCTTACTAAAGACGATTAAACTAAGCAGTTCGTCAAATCAATTAGGCACACAAAACACATACAAGGACCCACTTACAGCGGATTCGGGGCCAAAACGGCCAGTTGGTCACAAATCGGGGGCCAAAACGGAATTAACCCTAAAAATAAAATAAAATTAAGAAAGTCTAAAGTCTCTCTTTTACACCAAAATAAATACAAAAAATTAAAACAAATGTAAATTTCTTCTTTTGAGGTCCTCCTCCTTGTTGCGCCTCCTTTTTAGCTCCTTAGTGCTCTACACATCAAAAATAGAAAAGCAAGTCAAAGTATTCAAAAAGTCAAAACTTACCAAAAATAAAACTTTCCAAGATTAGAACAAATTTAAAACTAGTCCCTGGCAGTGGCACCGAAAATTTGATGGGCCTAAAAAGTTTCCTAAATAGGTTTACACCCGCAAGTGCACGGGAGTCAAGTAATAATTCCGGTAAGACCGAGTCAATCCGTAGGGACTAAGTGAAACCTATCCTAATACTTAGAAGTAACACGGTTTTCTTTTCAAAATTGGTTTTTGGTGATTAAAGTAAAATAAAATATTAAAACGAATACAAAGATGAACTCAAATGGGGAGAACCTAGGGTTTTCGTATCCATCCACGTGACAATCCTAAAGTTGATCTATTTTCCTTAGTCAACTAAGTTCTTTGTTTTACTCGGATTCTATAGCATGAATGTTCTAAAATCCGGAAAGTGTTATCGCTAAAAAACGATACAGACTTTAAAGTATATAAAGATTTAATCTAAAATTCAATTGACTCGCATATAAATCGAATCGATAAAATTCTCGCTATGGACTTCATCTAAACCCTAGATAAGATGGTTAACCACTCATGGCAAACAAAATAACATTAGCAAGAATGAAAATAAGAGATAAAGAGGGAAGGAAAACATAACTTTCTCACTGGAAATTGTTTTTCCTGCTGATTTTCCACTCGGGCAACCAAACGCGCCCTAAGAGAGCAGTTTTCTCATCTTCCCGGAAATTATTTCTCTCTGGGAAAATTGTTTTCCACAACAGACTTTCTCATTCTACTGTTTTCTCAAACTTCTTTTAATCTTTCTCTCGCTAAAATTATTAGACAAAGAAGAAATACAGCAAGAATATGAATGATTAATGAATTGATCTTCTGATTTCTCCCTCTCTCTCTATACAGTAAAAGATAGGGTTATTTCCCAAATAGCCCCCAACTTTATGACCAGTTTCCTGCCTAGCCCCCTACTTTATCGAAAATGCCCAAATAGCCCCTTTTTTACAGTTACCGTCCATTGACCACTAATTGACTGTTAGATTTTTCTTTATTTCCAGAGATACCCTTATTTAATGTATTGCTTTCTCTATTTCCAACTTTTTGTCTTTATGTTTCTTCCCCGTAACTCTCTATCTCTCCACTTTCTCTCTCTAAAATATCTTCCCAAACAAATCCAAAGAGAAAATCAAGGAAATCAAAATTTAGATTCAGAAAATTTATTTCTTCCATCTAACTCTCTCTCTAATATCTTACCAAACAAATCTAATGAGAAAATATCTTACCAAACAAATCTAATGAGAAAATCAAGATCCAGATTCCGAACATATCTTTCTTCTTACTCATGAATTATTAGACATGAATTTGTTCATCAATAAATCACGAATTCCCGGAAAATTACTAAATTTCTTCTCCTTATTTTTGTGATTAGATCTTTTGGGCTTAACATAAATGGGATACTATTACTTTCTTTTAAGTGCTATGTTCTTAAAGATCCTGTAATGGTGTTAAAAAACTAGAACAATGAAGATCATAATCCATGTTCATGGAGTGGAGTTAGATGTTTGTATTTTTAACTACTTCCTGGTTCTTCTAATACTAATGGTTCATTGGTTGAAGATTTTGGAGGAAACAATTTGCATTATTTGAATCTTTCTTCAAATAAAATATCAGGAGAAATTCCACTTGAATTTGCAAATCGAATTCCTGACTAGAGAAGTTCCTGAAACCTAAACTTTCTCTCTCAAGAAACAAAATGGTTCTTTAGTAATCCGGATCTGTGTGGAAAAAATTCTTAAAAACCCATGTAAGATCCCTTCATCTTCTTCAACAGTAATCAATTCTGATCCAGCAATTGCTGCCATACCCACAACTCTAGAATTCATCTCCTGAAAATGGGTCGAAACGAAAGGATCAAAATAGATTGAAATCTGGATCAAGAAGATGATTATTGATGAAGAAAGTTTAGAAACTACAAATTCAGAAGAACTGATGAGACTGGTTTCGAAAAATTTAGAGATTTTGACGAGTCAAATTAGATTAAACTGAAGGTTTTGGATTTTCTTGTTTTTTGAACCTGGTTGTAAAACGGAAAGATAAAGAGAGAGAGAGTGAAAGTAAGAGAGAAAGTAGAGAGAGAGTTAGATGTAAGAAATATATTTTCTGGATCTAAATTTTGATTTCCTTGATTTTCTCTTTGGATTTGTTTGGGAAGATATTTTAGAGAGAGATAAAGAGTTACAAGAAAGAAACATACTTTGTGAAATTGAATTTTGATTTTATCCATGCTTTCTCTTTAGATTTGTTATGTAAGATATTGTAGAGAGAAAAAGAGAGTTACAGGGAAGAAACATAAAGACAAAAAGTTGGAAATAGAGAAAGCAATACATTAAATAAGGGTATCTCTGGAAATAAAGAAAAACTTAACAGTCAATTAGTGGTGAATGGACGGTAACTGTAAAAAAGGGGCTATCTAGGCATTTTTTTATAAAGTAAGGGGCTAGCCAGGAAGTTGGACATAGAGGTGGTGGGGGCTATTTGGGAAATAACCCTAAAAGATAACAAAGTTGATTACTCCCTCAACTCTCTGTTTCCTATCTTTCTCTAATAACAAATCTCTCTTCTCGCTCTCTCTGTTTATCTCTTTCTCTCACTAAAAGAAACTTAACAAAACAAGAATAAGAAAACAAAAGTGACAATCAGAGATGATTGATGTTTTTCTGTTTAATCTCAAGAGAGATGATGATAAAACCAACTGACTTCCCTCTGTTCTTAGCGGTGAGACTCCCTCTCTATCTCTCTGATCTTTATCTTTTAGTTGAACTTTTTGAGAAGATTTGACCCCCAAAAGTGAGATAAACCTCATCATGAGTCCCTTCTCGGTTATATACTTCTTCAAAACTTTCTGTTAGAGGAGAGAAGATTTAATTCAGTCGATTCTCTCTCTAGAAATATTCTTCTCCTTGTTGTCCTTCTTGAAGAGATAAGAAATAATAGAATTACCTTTTGTATTTAGAGAAGAGAAATCAGAGGGACAACAATAGTTTCTTTCTGTCTCTCTTCTATCTTCAATCTTTCTCTCTATAGCTCTTTGAATATCTCTGGAAATATTATCTTCAACGAAATTGATTGTCTTCATTTCTTTCTATTTCTAAAGAACCGGAGAAGAGGAACAAAATCTCTCTCGACTTCCCTTTCCTTTGGAATCTTCTTTCATCTCTCTAAAAACAGAGATTAAAAATCTTCTCTGTTTATCTTTATTTGATCTT
Organism: Eschscholzia californica; assembly: GCF_041429995.1. NCBI lineage: Eukaryota > Viridiplantae > Streptophyta > Magnoliopsida > Ranunculales > Papaveraceae > Eschscholzia > Eschscholzia californica. The sequence continues at coordinate 21,450,179 of NW_028238309.1, forward strand.
TCCCAAGTTTCTTTCTTAATTTCTCTCCTCTGTTTTTAAGAGAAACAAATTTGTCTCTCTCTCTCTCTACTGTTATGAAGAAGGGCATATCTTTGTTCTCTCTTTCTTTTTTTAAACAGAAACTATATATAACTATATAAGGAAGGAGAAAAAGGTGCCGACCAACGTGTAACTAGCTAGCAGGTGTGACGGATTCAGTGCTTCCCGGTGTAACGAGATGCAATAAGACCCCTGAGAGATACATTCGATATACGCGGTTCCTCTCTCTGTCCGTCGAATGTATGCGGGAGTATTGAAGTGAGAATGCGCAATGCACTGAATCTTGCTTCCTGGAAATCTCGAGTGCCCAATAAGATCCGTGTACTGTTAGTGTGCAACTCTTTGTTGTTGAGCAAAGTCATCGAGATTTAATGAGATACGCGTACAACCATTAGATTCGCGGTCACTTGTTTAGTGACCGTTAGATGAAAGCTGATAGGCGGTTACGTCTTGGATCTTCCCGGATTATCTTTTATCTTGCATCAAGTTACCTTGAATCATAATCTGGAGAGATCCCGAATAGCACCAGCGTGTGACCAAAAGTGTACCGAAAAATTCGAATTCCTGCTCTGGATTAGCGCCATGCGTCACAACGAATATATGTTAACCTTTGATTAACGGATTTGGACCCATACTTTGATCCGTTCTATCTCGCTCATCCGGACTCTGATTTGGCTTTTGTCTTCGGCGTTGGGTTCGTCTTGGACTCCAGTGTTCGTCTGAGTACTAAAACTTCCAGAATACCCTTATCACAAAATGACCGAAATGCCCCTCAAGTGTGTCTTTCTCCCGATTTTAGCTATTTTTCACACTGAACTCCGTAAAAGACACCTTGGAAGAGAAATAGATAATTCATCAAAGTAACTGCTCGAAATGGACTAACTAGCCCAAGTTACAAGATTTAGATGGGACATTTTCATGTCTCATCATATTTAAATCTCTTCATTAAAACACTTTGTTATCTAATCTATCAAGTTCGAACCTAGTTCGTCTAGTCAAAGATAGTACATGTGATTGGCTCGTGATGCCACTGTAGGGTTACGTATGTATCTAATACACTATCTAGTGTTTATTGCGGAATCTCAAACATCTATATGTTAACACTAGACATCTAGGATCGATATTTACATGACTAATCAATGAACTAGAATGGAAAGAAGATTACCTTAATCATTTTCCCACGAACAAAATTCCGACTAGATTCGGAAGAGCAAGAACTCCAACTGTAGTTCCTCTACTTGAGACACCGAGTGTATGACTTGAACTCCCTCCTTCGAGTCAGCTAGGACCTTCTTGAAGGTTGAGATGAAGAACACTTTCTTGTTAACTAGATAACCGAGAAAACTCCTTTTTCTCTTTCTTGCTTTTTCTCTCTTGAAAAGCTCTCTTAACTTTGCTCTTGATTGCATACATAATTATGTCTAATGAGGTCTATTTATAGGGAACATAGTGTAGGAGTTTGTCGCAAACCAGGATTCCTAAAATATCTCACTTAAGACATATCCTTAGAAGTCCCACATAAAACCAAATTAGGGCTTATGGTGTGGCCGGCCACTATAGCCCATTATGGGCTTTGTGGCCGGCCCACTTAAGGGTCTAGCCGACCAAGTGCTGGCCGACCCCTTTATGGGCACTCCCGGACCTCCCTTTTAGCCCGGGTTTATGTATACTTGTCCAGACTCTTCCGAATACTAAATAATGGATCCAATCACTTATTTGCCACTTTATATCTAGTCAACCTCTCTTCGTTCAAACCATCACTCTTATGTGTAACCCTTGTAGGATTTGGTCTATGTTAGCCGCGGATTACCGAAGTCATCTGACGATCGTAGTTGGCTTCTAGCTAAGCATTACGACCCCTAATTCGAGCGGACTAATGATCTTCCGTATAAGGTCATTATGATCCTATTCGCCAAATCGTATGCATTGCCATCTTGGTCAAAGGACATTCCCTTAGAAGGATACCATTCCTTCGGGCCGAGGGAATATATCCTTCACAGAGATGGGTAAAAGTTTCCGACATTTTAAGGGAAAATGGAAAAAATTTGGTCGCGTGATTGACGGTTTAACTTTCCCTAAAATAGTAAGCAAACTAATGAAAAATTTAGATTTAGAGACAATGTTTCTCTTTTCCCTGGGAAAAAGGCCAATCAAACACAACCTTAGAGAACTTGCTGTATAAAGTGTTCTTGAGTGATAAATTAAACTTAAAATTTAAATAAATATAAAAAACATTAAATATAATATAAACTTAAACATTTAAAAATATTAAATACAAAATTATTAAATATAGTTAATCAAATGTAGTGATAGCTTAATAAAATATATTTAATAAAATATAATTCATAAAATATATTTTATAAAAATATAATTTATAAAATATATTTAATAACATATATTTAATAAAATATAGTTAATAAATATTAAATATAGTGTTCTAGCAAGACAAATGAAAAATATTTAATAGTTGGAATAAAGATTTAAAATCTTTTAACAAATATATATAAGATAGAAGCATGCTACTGTAACTAAGTAAGAAAACATGCAACTAATCATATCAAACATTGATTGAAAGGGGTTGAGATGGGAACTCAGTGTAGCACTACTACAGTAGATGTAATGTGCGTCTAGTTCTTCTTTTAATTTTTATATTTTGACCTCTGTCTGTACGCGATTTCTCATTTCATTGCGGTGCTACTTAAGTTTTTTGTCTTTATCCCAACCTTCCAAAGATTTTAATTTAGTATCAAAGACCCAACAAATCAATGAAAGCTATATGATGAAAATTAAACTTAAAAGTTAAATAATATTAAAAATATTAAATAATATTACTAATATTAAAAAAATTATAAACATTAAATAATATTAAAGATAATAAAAATATTAGATATTATATAGACTTAAAAATTAAAAATATTAAATAAAGTTAATAAATTATTATAAAATATAATTAATAAAATATATTTAATAAAATATAATTAATAAAATATAATTAATAAAATATTAAATATAGAGTTCTACCAAGACAAATGAAAAATTATAAATAGTTGGAATATAGATTTAAAAGAAGTACTCAGAAACCTTAATATAAACTTAAGTTTATAGGAAAAAAAACCTTAATATAAACTTAATAGTTGGAATTGCAGTTAACTAGCGTCATTAGTCAGCGGGTCAATGGTTAGTCCGTGACCCAGACCCTAAAATCGGTACTTATCCTTGACCCAAACACTAAATAGCGTTGCTGTGAGCCGTTCCAAAGACGGAAATAAATTTGAACGCATTAAAATCACAAAAAGGATTTGAACATCAATTTTTTCAGGTCTTAAAATTGATGGATCAATTTGGTCTTTGTTGTTCATAGTAATCACCATGATTCTTTCTTCAACCAAGTAGAGAAAATTTCGTCCATGAAATTCAAAATTGCTGATAAACTTATAGATGTTGATTTCTCATTCAAATATGGATCTAAATCTTTAATAAAAGTAACTAATCGTTTTGTTGGTTGAAGAAGAAGCATTTTTAGGTCAGAATCATCAGTAACATTTGATATATTTATATCGTAGATATCGTAGTTCTGGAATTTAGCCATGGCGGAAACGATTGATGATTTTCCAGTTTATGGAAGACCGAAGAAGATAACTTTGTTACCAAACAAGACGTAATTGATGATAAAATTGTTTTAATTTAATAAAAGATTCTAGATCTGATTTTACCTTGTTTTTTAGATGTAAATCCATGGCAATTGTATCGAAAGTTGTTAGATGAGTAAATGAACAGATCTTCACCTTTTATTATGAAAAGGGGGGAAAAGCTAGGGTTTTCTGAAGTTGGGGGTTTTCCAGGGTTCTTGGGAGTTAGGGTTTAAGAGAGCTTGAAAAGAGGGAAAGAGAGAGAGAGATGACCGGCAAAAGCTTGGCCGACCGGCCAATGCTTACGCCGACACGGGAAGAAGGAGTTGAGCTCGGCTCATGGAAGGTGGCAGCAGCTTGGACGTTCATGGAAGCACCCTCGAGTTTGGGATTTCAAGGGACTAACTCGGTTTTCATGGCAGCAAGAAATAGGACTTAGAACGGCTCACATCAGCTAGTGTTTAGTGTTTGGGTCAAGGATAAATACCGGCTTTAGGGTCTGGGTCACGGACTAACCATTGACCATGTTGACTAATGACGGTAGTTAGCTATCGTCATTAGTCAAGGGGTCAACTGTTAGTCCGTGACCCAGACCCTATAACGGACAAACTTGAGACCTAAACACTAAAACCGATACTTATCCTTGACCCAAACACTAAATATCCCAAAAATGAATGAGGGAAATAAGATGAGCCCTATATAGACATTAATAAAAAGAGTTAATTCTTATTTGGCCCCCTACTTTGTGACCAGCTTCTTTTTTAGCCCCCTATTTTCATGTAAATAACGTAAATATCCTTCCTAATTTCTAAATAAAATATTAAAAAACACAATTATTTCCACCTCACCTCTCTTTATCCACCTCATCTCTCTCTCTCTCTCCACCTCACCTCTCTCTCTCTCTACCTCACCCCTCTCTCTCTTCACCTAACCTCTCTCTCCACCTCACTCTGCCTTCTCCGATGAGGTCGCCGACCGGAAATTTTTCCAACCGGCGACCTTAAAAAAAAACTCTCATCCCTCTCTAAATATTCCAACGAAGGAGTTATCCTTCGACGGAATCTGTTGAACCCGACCTTCGAAGGTGTGTAAAAGGTTTATACACTGGATAACCCTCAAATGAGAAGTACATCACTCGTGATGAACGTCAATACTTCTCATAAAGACAATTGGAGAGATTCCTCAAAACATGAGTGCACCACTCATCTTATGAAAGGAATGTCCGACTTTGCTTCCGTCAAACGCCGCGTCGTAAAAGGAGGTTATAAAGACGGATACTGGGAAGGACAGGATAGACATGAAGTTAAGTAGGAGCGCAAGAATAGATTGTGTCAACTTAATCACATTAGGTACAAAGTGTCTCAAGGCCACTTGATGAGTAGCAACTGAAAATGCGTGGCCACGCTCAAACAGATTAGGAGTTAATCGTTTGTATTTTACAGTTGTACTCGGATATCAAGAAAGTCTGAATGACGTGACGTATCAGATGGGATACTAAATTGACACGGGAATCGAGGCATTGCACTTTTCTAAGTCCAAGTGGGAGTCTGAAGGAGTTTAAGGAGATGTCCTTCGACCAAGATGGCAATGCGAGCAATATGTCGGCTAGGACAATTGATGAAGAAGATCATCAAGTCCGATTGATTTAGGGGTCGTAGCGTTTAGCTAGAAACCAACTACGATCGTCGAATTACGAAGTAATTCGCGGCTAACTTCGATCGGATCCTACATCGGGTTACACATAAGAAGAGGTATTTAATCGGATGATATGACTAGTGGGAGTGTGATATAACATTGGGAATGTCCCATAAACATATCTCACAGGTCTAAATAGAATTTGGGCAAAAGATAGCAAAAAGACCCGAAATAAGGGTTTTGGGCCTAGGCCGATTCAGGCACTTTTAGGGCTCGGATTGGGCTGATTTTTGGAGGGACGTTTCCTTATGTTATTAACATTAAATATACCAATTTTGGCTGGGTTTAGACGTCATCTCCTTAGGGAATTGAGAAAATATCAACTAGTTGTTATTTTCGACTATTTCCCTAAATCTTATTCTAAAGGGTGTTTTAGGGAACCTAAAAGGAGGTGGATTCTTATTAGGGTTCTATATAAACACTCTTAGGGCAGAGAATAAGGTGTGGAATTTCTCTCTAAGCTTTCTTACTCTACCACATCAAGTAGAGAGGAGAAAGTGAGCTAATTCCCAAGCTATCTTCTAGTCAAGCAAGAAGAAGGTCTTCTTATTATCAAACCACCATTGGAGTGCTAGCGAGCTTTCAAGGAGGGAGATTAAATACTTTATTCGGTGTCCCAAGTAGAGGAGCTACACTTGAAGCTCTCGGTTTTCTTTAATCAATTCAACTAGTTCGAGGGAAAAGCGATTAAGGTAATTTACTATCTCCATTAGTTTAATTACTAATTTTGCATGATGATCTTGGGGATACTAGTGTTAGACATTAGATGTCGTTATCCGCTATAAACACTAGTATAAGGGTATAAAACCCTACAGTGGCGTTAGAGCCTCTTGCAATTAACTAGTTTTTGCTAAGAATCGAACTAATTGATATTTGATATGCTTGATAGTTTGATAGATTGAGTTTATAAAGTATTTTAAAAGTGTTTTAAAAGTACTTCAAACTCATAATTTGATTACAATGAATGTGATTCAACTAGTTTTTCAAATTAAAATCAAAATTGATGATTGAAAGTATTTCAAAACATTGAATTTCATTGATTTTGAATTGGTTTTCAAAATTGTTCTTAAAAAAGTTTCAAAAACCTAGAATTTTGATCCAAAATTGGTTGATTAAAAGAGTTCTTTTTGAGTTTTAGGAAACTCCCAAAAACAAAAATTTGGAATTTAGAAGTGTTCTAAAAGAAGTGTTTTGAGTTTTAGGAAACTCCCGAAACAAAATTTTAAAAGTTTCTAAAAGTTTAGAAAAATTTTAGAAGTGTTCTAAAAGATTTCAAAATTCAGAAAGAGTTTTAAAATTGGAAGTTAGCAAATAAGATTTGCACAACAAAAAAAAAAAAATTTGGAAACTAGGGTTTGGAAACCCTAGTGTTCGGCCAGGAAGCTTCCTGACCGGACAGAAGCTGCTGGTCGCGTCCACTGGACGCGTCCAGGAGACGCGTCCAGCAACTGCGACCAGAATGCTACTGGACGCGTCTTAGAGACGCATCCAGAGCAGCTGGGACGCGTCTTGGAGACGCGTCCAGGTCGAGTCTATGACTCGACCACCAGCTGTGATGGAAGCATCTGGACGCGTCATGGAGACGCGTCCAGAGCAGCTAGGACGCGTCTAGGACGCGACCAGAAGCTGCACTGGTAGCTTCTTGGACGCGTCTAGGACGCGACCAGAAGCTGCACTGGTAGCTTCTTGGACGCGTCTAGGACGCGACCAGAAGCTGCACTGGTAGCTTCTTGGACGCGTCTAGGACGCGACCAGAAGCTGCACTGGTAGCTTCCTGGACGCGTCTAGGACGCGTCCAGAGCTCTCGACCAGACGCGTCTTGGAGACGCGTCTGGGAGGTTCTGGGTGTCTCGGACTAGTCCGGTCTTGGAGACGCGTCTGGGAGGTTCTGGTAGCGTCCTGGACGCGTCTAGGACGCGTCTGGTACATGGACTAGCGTCCTGGCTCCGGCCAAGACCAGACCAGGCCTTGATAGGCCTCGGCCAGGACATGCCGGCCCTATGGGCCGTGCTATGTCCAGACCTTGTCCGAGCCCTTTTGTGGGCTTGGGCCGGGACTTGTCTAGGACTTGTCCCGGGCTTTTTCGAGGCTTTTCGGACCACGAAAAGGGACCATCATTCGAGTGGGAGTTTTTGCCAAAATTTCTTCTGATTCCAACCAAATAATTCCAAAATCAATCCGGGCCATCCAGAAGGCCAAAACGGATTTCTCTTTAAATTGATTTATGAAATCATTAAGAATCGAACCAATACTTTTTCCGAAATTGACCCGGGCTTTCAGAACCCGAAACGCAGTTTTTCTTAAAGATGATTTTAGAAATCATAAAAGATAAAACCGGAATGCACCATTAGTTGAATTCTTCGAATTTAGACTTAAGGTCCGTAATGTGACATGTGATGTCAACAAAAGTATCTCCCAAGATAATCATGCATATATAATTCTTAGCCTTGATATATTATATGATTGCATGTGATGTGAATGAGGGAAACTAGTATGGCCATAGATTTATTTCTTTATTCTTGTTTTAAGCACGGATGGGTGCATGCTTTGTAATTAATTTTAATTTCAAGTTTATACGATCTGCGAATCGTTAGAGTCTTGTAATTAGAGTTTAGGGTCTATGAGTCCATTGAAGAAACTCGAGGATGAAATCCAAAGGCGAGTGGGAGAAATCAATGGAGGTTCAAAGATGGCGATCTAAGACGAACCAAAAGGCGAAACAAGAAGAAAACCAAAGGAGATTAGATCTTCTAGGTTAGGGGCCATACTAGAATCCATATCTGCTTGATTTACTTTCTCGCGCGCATTTACTTACTTATTTACGCTTTATGTCGTGGATGTTAGTTAGGCTAAATAGTTCACTATAACAAACGCCAGACTAGCGTAAAAGTCCCCAAAACGTAATCTTGAGTAATCGCCTATCCAGATTAAGACACTCGTTGCGCCCTTGTTCGAGGAAGGTGGGTCGGCCTTCGCAGAGTACCTCCTCTACCTTGGGACAATGCGGGTAGGTCTATAGAAGAGGCCTACACGTCTAAATGGTTCTACTCAACGAGATCAGCAAGAGAGTCTTGGATACTCGAGGCAAAAGGATAGATTAGTCATTCATTAATGAAATCTATCAACCAAGAGTCATAAGGTATGATCAGTGAAGTAGCTCACTCACCCGGAACGACGGAGTCAAAGGGTAGGGCCTTCGTCCGCTTTACTCCGAAGAACTGGGGTCTTGGAATCACTTATTCAATCGGGGACGGTTTTTTATTGAATAACGTGGGAAAACTAATGTTTTTCAAAAAAAAACGATAACGAGTTTTAAAACTTTGCCATTTCTTTATGTAGTTTTATGATGACACAAAGAAACGAGTTTAACTTTAAATCACACCTAAGAGAGGTGTTGATCCACTTCCTAGAATGGAAGAATGAATCCGAGAATAGTTCTCAGATTCAAAAGGAAGGTCACTAGAATACCCAATCCCAATGTTGACTCATACAAGAGAAGGTCAAAAGCCATTTGCGAGCAATCTTATAACATTCTCTTTGGAAGAGTAATGGATGCTAGCATAACCATTAAGACAAACTGAGGAAGAATTTCCCACAGAAGTCATAAATGGAGAGGTACGAGACCTCCAAGGCAATCTGAAAGTCATCCTAACGGAAGACAACAGAATACATCTATCACCCAATTCAATATCGATTGAACAAAGATAGATAAAACCTTAGATGAGTCACTCAGGTTGCTACGAACAAACTGAGCAGAACATACGGGAATATCCAATCTAAGAAAGGTTCTTGAGATTTGGTATAAAAATCTAAGAAAGAGCTCTTAAGATTCAAAAGGGCAAAGGGTCAGTCAAGTGAGACAAACATTTGATCGAAGAAAAGGCAAACAGTTACCGAGTACATGATCAAGAGTATTTCTCATTACTGTGAATGTTTCCAAACAATGGCTAGACCATTCAAGAGGAAACTACCCTTAGCACCTGGAGGACATAAGGAATGGAATTACGAATTCCGATTCCAACATCCTTGTTAACAAAGTTAAAAACAAGTATCGTAAAATTTCTTCATCAGGTATTTTATACCGGATGTACGGCTCGGTAAAGCTCAAGGAAATCACATACTTGACTAAAAGAAGTAAAGATCCAAGAGGGAGCAGAAGCAGTAATGCTAGGGATGCTGAAAGGGATTGAAGTCTTCTTTTAGACACTGATCTAGCTTAGAACTTAATAATGATTATTTTGTTCTTCTAGAAACATCTGATGTTTTAAAACCAGTGGTAAATTAACTAAAGATTAACATTGATAAAGGCTCATATCAAGAGATTCAAACTCATTAACTTCAGCATTGTCAATTGGGTCTTAAGGACTAATTGACAAAGTCGCCCTTTTTCAAAAGGCATAGAGACTAGTAATCTATTAGGACTCATACGGTGTTATGCATGCCTATAAGTTTACTTGCAGAAGCAAACGAGAGAAACTTCAATACGTACTCTGACAACTTCATGAAGTATGGAAACGTACAAATCATAAAGTGTAAGTCGGAATGTTTGAAAGGTTCAAACAAAGTACAAACCGAAGTAAAGAATCACTTTGACAAGAGAGTTTAAGCCGTCCGATTAGATTGGAGTGGTGAAAACTTGAGTCAAACACTTGATAACCATCAAAGGAGTTGAGAAACCGTTTCCCAACTCACTCCATGGAACACATCTGAGGGATGGTGGAATCAGTGGGAGTAATTGAACACTGCTATGCATGATTCGATCAATGATGGGTTTAAGCCAGTCTTCCGAATATTTGGGAAATGTTCTAGGAACGATTGTTTTCACACTTACCAAAATTCCGTCTAAAGCTAGAACTTGTAAAAAGCGTTACACTTGTAAAAAGCGTTACAAAACTAGCTAATATCTGACGCAATTTCTTTAGAAGAAATTTGGGCTTTTTCCACAAGCAATCAAGAGAACAAAGTGTTTGTTGCTCATGATAGTATTCTTCTAGTAATTAGCATACCTAGTAATCTGGGAGAAAAGTACTAATTATTACAAGAATAAGTGGGAGAAAAGTACAAGTCGATTTAATTCGATCATGAGAAAAATCATGGAGGGTCATGAAGAACAATCATGAAACTTGTACAAGACGATTAAATTCGACCAAGAGCAACAAACTGCGGCTCCTCGGAAAAGGAAAGGTTAAAGATATGATCTTGTAAACCCACCGCACAAAAGCGAATGTCATTCGCAGGAGAACTCTCAAAGCGAGTGAAAGTGTCTCTAAAGGAATATCTCAAAGTAGTTGAGAAAATTCCAAATTGTTGTTCAAAAGCCCTGAAAGGTCAAAATAAAATCTTAAAGACTCAGAAAATAAAGGCTATTTCTAAAGAGATAAAAGACCTGCGCAGAAACGGAAACTGACTCTAGATTTTGGCTAGAAGCCAAAATCATCGTGGAACCCATATCTCGTCAAGACATGAACCTTGATAATTTAAGTCAACAGAAGACCTAAATTGGTTTTCCAAAATAGAAAACTGAGAAGGATGGAAACATTCATGTTTCCCGAAACTAGACAAGAAGAATAAGATTCTTCCAATCAAGTTATGTCCATAGGCATGCTTCAGAAATCTATCGACGGATTAAAAGCACGCAAGAGTTAGAATCTTCGATTCAAAAGGGCAATCAAAGAAGTTTGATTTCTGAGGAATGAAGAAAATCTTGAATCACGAGTTTCAAGAAGGTAAGTGGGAGAAACAAGCCTTCCGGGTCTGTATGCTGAGTACATACAAAAGATTGAGTACGACATAAGATGTTGTGTAACAGTGAACACACTGACTCAATAAAAGGACCACACACAAGGATGAAATGCCATTTTGAGCATCTGAAGATCTATAAGCATAGATCAAAAGGATGATAGGATTAGAGAGACTCAGTACGCTGAGATGCTTGAGATCCAAAACAGAAAATCTAAGACTCGGAAAGTCTAAAAGAATTTCGACCCAAAACTCATGACTAAGAGCGTTACTAAATCGGAGTTTGAAAAGACACCGATGTAGCAAACAAGCATGAGAGAGAGAGATTTATGTTCGAATACATAAAGTCAATCATATTGGATATGATTAGCATTTGAATATCCAAATTCGGATTTGAAAACCGAAACACTACTTAGAAACATCCTAGAAAGCTAAAGGATGAAGTAGTACAAAAGTTGAACATGTCATCGTAGCAAACTTCCAGACATGGAAGGAAAGTAGGCTAAAAGTGTTTTAAGCCGGGAACTATTGCAAATACTACATAAAGAATTAAAAGCCTTAACTCTAGTAAAAGTTACTAGAAATTATCAATATTGAAGATAACGGTCTTCAAATTAATTGATAATTAGCAAAGTTTAAACGGATTACATCCGTAGTCAAACTAAACTGTCACCTAAGACAAAGTATGAGAGTCATACACGAGTCTAAGGCATGAGGTATAATTTTAAACCTCGACAAGTAAAACTGAGTGGGTAAAAAGAGTTTTACGGAAGAGGCTCAGATTTACAACTCTCGTTATCAAAAATAATAGAGTTATTTCACTAGTCGTCTAAATTTGGTTTAGTGTTTAAACGACAGTCCATTGATGATAAAACATTCCGAATAGGTTTGTCAGATACGTGATCTGATGAATGAACCTATTAAGTGAACATGGAATATTTATTATCAAATCCCTGGTCCAGGTCATTACATGGACAACAATGACTCACGAAGACTAGCACGGGAGTCGATGGGATAGCGCAGTTTCATGGGCTATAGGAATAGTACATTCTATTCGACTACGTGGGTGTGTAAAAGGTTTATACACTGGATAACCCTCAAATGAGAAGTACATCACTCGTGATGAACGTCAATACTTCTCATAAAGACAATTGGAGAGATTCCTCAAAACATGAGTGTTCCACTCATCTTATGAAAGGAATGTCCGACTTTGGTTCCGTCAAACGCCGCGCCGTAAAAGGAGGTCATAAAGACGGATACTGGGAAGGACAGGATAGACATGAAGTTAAGTGGGAGCGCAAGAATGGATTGTGTCAACCTAATCACATTAGGTACAAAGTGTCTCAAGGCCACTTGATGAGTAGCAACTGAAAATGCGTGGCCACGCTCAAACGAATTAGGAGTTAATCGTTTGTATTTTACAGTTGTAATCGGATATCAAGAAAGTCTGAATGACGTGACGTATCAGATGGGATACTAAATTGACACGGGAATCGAGGCATTGCACTTGTTCTAAGTCCAAGTGGGAGTCTGAAGGAGTTGAAGGAGATGTCCTTCGACCAAGATGGAAATGCGAGCAATATGTCGGCTAGGACAATTGATGAAGAAGATCATCAAGTCCGATTGATTTAGGGGGCGTAGCGTTTAGCCAGAAACCAACTAGGATCGTCGAATTACGAAGTAATTCGCGGCTAACTTCGATCGGATCCTACATCGGGTTACACATAAGAATGGGTATTTAATTGGATGATATGACTAGTGGGAGTGTGATATAACATTGGGAATGTCCCATAAACATATCTCGCAGGCCTAAATAGAATTTGGGCAAAAGATAACAAAAAGGCCCGAAATAAGGGTTTTGGGCCTAGGCCGATTCGGGCACTTTTAGGGCTCGGATTGGGCTGATTTTTGGAGGGACGTTTCCTTATGTTATGAAAATTAAATCTACCAATTTTGGCTGGGTTTGGACGTCATCTCCTTAGGTAATTGAGAAAATATCAACTAGTTGCTTTTTTCGACTATTTCCCTAAATCTTATTTTAAAGGGTGTTTTAGGAAACCTAAAAGGAGGTGGATTCTTATTAGGGTTCTATATAAACACTCTTAGGGAAGAGAATAAGGTGTGGAATTTCTCTCTAAGCTTTCTTACTCTACCACATCAAGTAGAGAGGAGAAAGTGAGCTAATTCCCAAGCTATTTTCTAGTCAAGCAAGAAGAAGGTCTTCTTATTATCAAACCACCATTGGAGTGCTAGCGAGCTTTCAAGGAGGGAGATTAAATACACTATTCGGTGTCCCAAGTAGAGGAGCTACACTTGAAGCTCTCGGTCTTCTTTAATCAATTCAACTAGTTCGAGGGAAAAGTGATTAAGGTAATCTACTATCTCCATTAGTTTAATTACTAGTTTTGCATGATGATCTTGGGGATACTATTGTTAGACATTAGATGTCGTTATCCGCTATAAACACTAGTATAAGGGTATAAATCCCTTCAAGAGGGTATTTTGTTAAGTACATAACAAGCAGATAAAATAGCCCACCCCCCCCCCCCCCCCCCCCACAAGTTAGAAGGCAATCCTGAGCTAACTAGCATAGAGTTCATCATTTCTTCTAATGTTCTGTGTTTCCTTTCTGCTACCCCATTGGATTGAGGTGAGTAAGGAGCAGTTGTTTGATGTAGTTTGTCGTGATTCCTACAGAATTGAGTGAAAAGATCTCCTACGTATTCTTCCCCTCTATCTGATCTAAGGATTTTTATCTTTTTATTTAGTTGATTTTCTACTTCTAGTTTGTAGGTTTTAAAGCTTTCTAAGGCTTCATTTTTACTATTTAGAAGGTAGATGTTACAAAATCTAGAGTGATCATCAATAAAGGTTATGTAGAAGCGTTTGCCTCCTCTCGAAGGAGTTGCTTTTAGGTCTCCGAGATCAAAGTGAACTAATTCTAAAGGTTCATTAGTTGTTCTTTCTACGGTTTTAAAGGGTTTCTTCTTAAGTTTTGTCTCTACACAAATTTCACATTTGTCTTTTTTTTTGTTTGGTGGTTGGAATGTAACCTTGTTTCATCGGACGTTCTAGAGTGGAAGAACTAAGGTGTCCTAACCTACCACGCCAAACATTTATATTGCTACAAGTATTATGCATAACAGAGTAAGCAGAAGAAAATATTTTATTCAATTCAGAATCAGAAACAACATTTAACTTAAATAGGCTCCCAATACAATACCCTTTCCCCACATATACTCCCCCCTCCCCCCCCTGGACAGAATCACTTCGTCACTTTCAATTACGATCTTGAACCCTTTCTTGTTCAGAGCCTAAACAGAGATTAAATTCTTCCTTATTTCAGGAACGTAAAGTACATTATTCAGAGTCATTGTCTTTCTAGAAGTCATATCAGAACAATCTTCCCTTTTCCTACAATGGTGGATGAAAAGTTGTTACCCATATACAGTTGTTCTCCTGTTTTTACTGGGTTATATGAGGAAAACTGTGACTTCTCTGAGCAGATGTGTTTAGTGGCTCCTGTGTCGAACCACAAATATTTAGTGTAGTCACTAAGTTGGTTTCAGTGACCATTGCACAAAAGTTCTATGTCTCGACTACGTGAGCAAGATTGGGTAGGGTGTTTGGTCGGGGGGTTAGGGTTTGCTTTTCTATGTCTGCAGTCCTTAGCTAAGTGACCAGACTTACCACATACATAACATGGTTTGTTAGGCTTAGAGCTAACCCTTTTGAATTTAGAGTTACCTTTCTTCCACTGGTTAGAAGGGTTGGAGTTGGTAAATTTTTTACTTGGATACAAGTGAAGCAGCCACCTCATTTTTCTCCTGTGTCAGATGTTCTTCTTCGGCCCTGATTTGAAGAATCAAGTACTGCATGTCAATGTCCTTCCTCTTGTGTCTGAGTTTCTTTTTATACTCATTCCAGTTAAGAGGTAGCTTTTCAATTACTGCAGCAACCTGAAAAGCTTCATCTATAACCATTCCCTCAGTTTTGATTTCATTTAGAATGAGTCTGAGTTCCTGAAATTGGCTTACTACAGACTTTTCATCTTCCATCTTGTAATCCACAAATCGTCTTACTATGAATTTCTTAATACCTGCATCTTCAGAAATATATTTCTCCTGTGGAGAGTCTCATAATTCTTTGGCAGTCTTAGTCTGGCAGTAGATATCGTATAAGGTGTTATCTAAGCAGTTAAGAATATATAGTTTCTGCATAGTAGTCGGCCTAATTCCGATCATCTACTGCTCCAGATCTACCAGGTTCATTTCCCCCACAACTGTGATAGCTGGTTCGGTTAAAACAAAATTGATTTTCAAGGTTGTCAGAAAAAATAACATCTTGTGTTGCCATCTTTTGGAATTTTGACCATCGAATTTTTCTGGTTTTTCATTGCTCATCTAAAAATCCATTTTCATTAAAACAGGAAATGGTTTTGGTTGATTTTAAAAGAGAATTTTTAATTTTTTTTTTTAAGTCTTCAGATTGTTAGCAAAATAGTATTAAAACCAATAAACAAAATTGGAAATTAAAATTGAGCAATAAAACAGTAAGTGAACCAACTGAGAGAATGAACCTGCAGATCCGGGTAAGGGTCCGGGTAACCACAAGAGGACACACCCCTTACACCCAACTTTCTCCATATAAACACAAACTAGTTTTTCTCTTTAAAAGATGTGGGACAAAACACTTAGTTTGAAGTTTCCACTTCTATATTAATAAAGAAAATGAAAAGGATTTACATTTTATTCTATAATTGTTGTAAGTACAAAAATATTTTGTTTGTTCATGGATTAAAATAGTTCCCTCCAAAAAGGTGAGCTCACTTTAGCTCATTTTATTCCAAAATAAAAATTAAAGATTTTATTCAAACAAAATTAACAATTTTTAGACCGACACGGTCCTTCAAGAAACTCTAGTCGAAATGATTCTCCATCGGCCTCTGGGTGAGGTTACCAGGTTATGAGTAAAAGTTCTAGGCAAAAGTCGCAGCTCTCTTAAATTTAGACCCCTTCAAATCATATTTGTGATATTATGAACGAGATTTATACTTATTCTAGCGTCTTCTATTATCGTTCCTGGCTTCATCCTCGCTCGTTACACATTTTATTTCTTTGCACTTACAAATGAAAGGCTAACAAGTAAAAAATTAAAAGACATAAAGGGACTGTGAGGCACAAAATACTCTTCCTTTTGGCATTGATAAAAGAAAGAAACAGAAATTATAAACTAAAAGACATGCTTAATTTCCATTACAGTATCAACCATGGAAGATTACAATGTCACACTAATTCTAAACAAACTAATTAAGAATATCATTTACAGAACAAACCCTAAACTACCATTGATATCTCTAAAACTCTTCTAGCTTACCACTATAAAAACTAGACTGGCTATGGATCAAGCTTACTGTCCAGCCCTGATTCTCTTATAGCCATTACTTCTATCTGATCTGAAAAACCCATGCCCAGAATCATTCTCTAATGAAGCTGCTTCAACAGATTTTGTAAATGAACTAGAAAGATTTGCATAAAGATCAACTACCCTCCTAATGTTGTTGTTTAATTCTCTAATCAAACTCACATTTCTTCTTAGATTAATAGGGATATTGGATTCATGATTCTGGTTAATCTCATCGATTATCAATCGGTTCTTATCTAAAATGTTCTGAACTGTATAAAAATTCTTCTGAAATGTTTGTTTCACCTTTTGGTTCAATTGAATACCACTCAAAAATTTATCATCTTCCATTTCCTACCAAATCAAACCTGTATCAAAGAACAGAAAAGAGAAATTTGAATAAAAAGAAGAGACAAAGTTGATCTAATTTCCATAAAAACAACCAGTACCAGTCATTGCCAAAGATAAAAACTAGAAGAACAAGCAGAATATGACTTTTCTGTTTTGATTACAGAACAAAAGTGAAGAAATTTTAGCTGGGGTATAAGAAAGAAAGAGAGAAATAAAAGATTTGTTTACCTGAAAGCTAAAGAAAAGTTACTTGATACATTTGCTTTACTTGTAGAGAGAGGGGCTAGAGAATAGACTTTATAGTAAATAGTTAGAACAGATTTAACAGAACAACGATCTGATCCAAATTTATGAAGCTGAAAGTCAGTACTAAGGTGAGGCTTCAAATACAACTAGAGAGAGAGAGAGAGAGAGAGATAAAGAGAAGATTCGGTGGTTACGCTCCACCTCTTTTTCCCCTCTCATCTTTTTTCCCGTCTGTTGTGTTTTTATAGTTATCGTCATAGTTTTCTTCTATTTTTCGAAGTTTTATCTTCTAATGGGTTAATTCCATTTTGGCCCTAAATACCACCAAGATTAATAGAGAGTGTTGTAACCCTCTTTCTCGTCTTCTTTTTCTTTCTTTCAGTTGGTCGACTAGAGCAATGTGTTCTAGTTCCATTATCATTTGCATCAAGACTATTAGAGAGTTGTAACTCTTTTTCTCACCTTCTCTTTCTTTCTTCTGGTTGGATGTGGAGGATGAACATAGCAAACATAGAGGGGTCAACATTTTCTCTGAAATTCCAGATGTAGAAATTGCGACAAATGAAATATAACGTTTCGATCAATTCTTATCAAGACACAAGCAAACTAAAGATAAAAAATACATAAAGTTATTTGCCCTTTGCCTTGAGAGCTCTCCATAACTGTTTTTCTGAGAAACCGTCCAGAGATCGTCTTTGCTTCTCCGGCGAAGGGTCCTTCCTTCACCGGATTTCCTTTCTTCTTTCTTAATAAAGGTTTTTTACTTCGTTGGTCTTTTAGGGCTTGTTTTATTAATCTATAGGATCTTTTTGTTGTTTTCATATTTTTTCAAGATTGAGTGTTTGGTCATGGACATCCAGTTGGAGTTTCTTCAACAACTCAAAACTCTCTCAACCGATAAACCGGACCCATTCACAGCCCAAAGTTCATTCCAAGAAATTCAACCCGTAAACTATAGACATAGTTGTATGGTCAAAATCCGAAGTTACAAGTTCTTTGTTCAAGTTCAAGTTCAAACTCATCATGTTCAACTAAGGCCAAAAATGATGGATCTCCTAGAGTACTGCCCTTCTAGGTTGAAATTGATGGAAATCCTAGAGCAAAAACTGACAAGAACACAAAGGGAGACCGTCATGGTTAAGCTTCTTCCCAATTATCCATATGAGTCCAAAGTTGTACTATTTTGGGAGAAGGATAATAGGGCATGTTAGTAAATATATTTAACCTTACATGCTTAAACTAATCATGTTATAAGATGATTATGATGAAATCAAATAACATGAACAAGCATACTTACATAAACTCCAAAAGATTCATAGAGATGAAATAATCACGGAAGCGTACCTTGATCCATAGCTAAAAAATGGTTGGGTAGGGTTGATCTTCCACTTGGTTCTTCTTCTCCTTAGAATCTCTCTTGTGATGAAGGGATTTCACACTTAACCAAAAATGTAGAGATTAGGGAAGAAGCCCAAATGGGGACCATAACCCCTATTTATAGACTTTTATTTCTAATTTGGCCCCTCATCAAATTAGAAATCACTTAATGGTCTCTACACGTTTATTCCATGACACTTTGATACCTACTAGTCAAGTCAATCCATATTAGACCACTTTACGACTTGACAATTTACTGAGATAGCCATACACATGTCTATACATATGTGAGCCCACATATATTGGAATTTCTTCCAACAGGGCAAAATCGAAATCCCTTCAACCGGATATGTTGATGGAAGACGGCAATTCGTCGGTGGAGGAGGCGGCGCGGCCGGAAAGAGAATACCGACACCCACTCAAACTGACCACGTGACAGGAGCGATTACAATCCAGGAAGGTAGTGCTTTACCCACTACATCCACTAATCTGGTACAATCTAGAGTGGTTACAATCCAGGAGCGGTTACATTCCGGAGCGGCTACAATCCAGTTCTGTCCGAGAGAGGCTAAAACTGAAGCCCACAACTTGGCCCTGAAGATGGTGGGAATCATGTCACTTCCCTCCTTGTAGGCACTCATTTGTGAGAGTGTTTCTTTGTATATTGTAATTCCTTTTGGCTTTGCCACATCAATGAATTTAATAGTTTCCAAAAAAAAAAAGATAAAAAATGCACTTGTCGCTACAAGATACTTTAATTGATTAATTTTTGGAAAAAAAAGTTAACGATGAACATTATTGATTCTTCAAGAAGTTGTGCACTTGAGGTCTTAATATATTGGTACTGCATCGACTCAGAAAATAGGTCTCACCATTTGGTGGGATAATTTGACGCGTCATTGTTCAAAAAAGCGAAATTTTTTAGTGTATTTGGTTCCGACTGAATCAACAGTCATTGGAAATGAACGTCGTGCCAAATTTGGTGTTTTCTAATGCGGTTGAGAATGTTGTTACAATTTAGGTCGGTTTTCTTATATGGGGAATTGCTATAACTCATTTTACCTTATTATAGTGCTACTTATTAGACTTTCTAATGAAGGTTTTGGTCACCTGCATTCGTAATAAATTCGTTTTTGTTCGCCCCTTTAGTTTTTCAAGCTTTTGTGCTATAAAGGGTCACCTATTTTTTATAGGTACTCTGTTTTTCTAATAAGCACATGTTAACCTTTATACATGACGCAGTCAAACATCAAATAATGGATTATGAAATATTTATATACCTCACTGGAGATTTTCCCTTCCCTGAAAATCGGTTGAAAATAACTCTTGTTAGTTATTTTCAAAATTTTAGAAAAAAAAATAATTTTTGAGTCTATAGACCAAAAATAGGGTCCTAATAGGAGATTTAATCCTCTATAATCCTAAAAAGGATTTAAAAACCAAATTAATCATCATAAAAGAGATCTAGTCCATTTGTATTCATCTCGAGAGAAATATCAAATCTCTATAATATTTAATCCTTATTAATACCTATTATAACCTTTCCATATACTTTGTAACCGTTTTTGCCAAAATAATCATGTATATATCATTTCCTTAATTGTCTCCATCTTTCTCTCTCCAATCAGAATTATAATGAAAGAAATATTAACAAATCTAATATGTAACCGTAATATAGTATATCTCATTTTCAAGAACATTAACCTAGTTGTTTAACCACTATTAACATCAGAACTCTACACTCCATTAAACTTATCGAAGATCAATTCTTGAAGGTAATTATTTTTGCTAAAATCATAATGAGAACATTCATTTGTAAGATTTCGTTTTGTTTTCATGTATTTGATATTACTGTTTTGTATTTAGATTCATTTTTAAGATCTAATAATTAATTTTTTAAACTGTATCAAATTGTTATGTATTATTTCTGAAAAAACGATTCAATTGTAGATCTTTCTCATAATATATATTTCCATCTTTGATAGATCTGAAATTGAAGTCTAAACTTCTCTCTCTCTCTCTAAAATTTTAATATCAATAATGAAATCTTTGATCTTTATATCATATTTAATGTTTTATTGAATCTAGGTATGTTCTATATCTTTCAATTTTCGTGGTATGTATCTTAAGATTTTCGTTTAATCATTACTGAAGTTTTTTTCAGATCAGATTCATCTTCACTGACGGACTCAGATTTGCGGTATATTCAGATTCATTGTTTTCTCTGGATATAAAGTACATGTACTTTACGCGTACTTTTTTCACAAAACAGTTGCCGTTTATAGTACAATAAATGTTCCAAAAATTATATGTAATTTATTGCACATTATACATATTTTTTCACATAACAGTGACCTTGTGATTCGAACTAACGTTATGTTTGTCTTCTAACACATTATGAAGTTTAACAAACAGTATGCATAATTTATTCCATTATACATGTCGTTTCTAGTAAATTGTTTGTTTTGTTAACAAATGTATATGTTTTCTTTTTGCAGTTTTGTTGTTACTTATGGAATTTGCTACTGAAGTTGGTCATTTGTTTCCTGGTGGTGCAAAATCATTTGGATATGCTCTTCGACAATATAGTGTAAATGTTGTTTGTCCTGCTCAAGACTACATATGCTCTTCGACAATATAGTGTAAACGATTTTTTGGTAACAGAATGTAAACGATGTGTAATGTAAAAGAAATTATGTGTTATGTAATAGAAAGTATGTGTAATTTACTGAACAAGACCCAAATACATTTGATAAATTACGTTGTATACTTGACTAATGATGGTTTATTCGTCATAAATAATACATAATTTACGTATTTGTTTCATAATTTGTATTCGATTTGTTATGTATGAGTAAAAACGAAAACAAATGCTGCTTTAATGTTCCCAGAAAAATATACTATTTCCAAAACTGAAAGTTAAGTGAGAGAAAGTGATATATATGTTTTGTATATTAACCCTCAAATCACGCTAAATTGATCCTAGATTGATTCAGATAATAGGAAAGAGAAAATTTGATTTCCAAATCTGTTTAGAGGAGAGAGAAATTATGATTTGTTTCTATCTTTTTTTTCTAATAAATCTCCATATTTTTGGCTAATAAATCTCCATATTAAATTTGTAAAGAAGAGAGAGAAAATTGATTTGGGAAAGTTTAGATTTTGTTTCTAAACAGATTATAGAAGAGAGAGAAATTTTCGTGAGAATCTAACCGTTTTTTCCTAAATTTATCCTAAAATCAAGGTACATTAAACCGATTGAAATCCCAAATGAAGTAGGTTTAGAGAGAGAAAGTGTCTTTATGAAGATTGGTATCCAATCTGTTTCGGCTGAATAAAGATCCCCCACAAATCACGCCCACGGGTTTTGGGAAAGTTTCCTGAAACCCTCGTAAATTCAAAAAACCCGGGGTTTTTTTATTTGGGATACATTTGGTATTACCCAATAAATTAGCCATACTTTATACCCTTCTTGTAAGAGGACCAAAAATCCATAATCTAAGAAGAATGGCCTATAGACCTATTATCAAATTAATTTTGGTCTATATACCCATGGACTCAAAAAAAAAATAGAAATACAATTAAAATCAGGTTGCTCATAAAGTGTGGTTAATGTTCAAAGACCTTTGCTCAAAAAAACAAATGTTCAAAGTCCTTAGTCAAACTTGCTTATAGCACAGAAACGGGTGCTTTTACGAGCACCCCTCCCACCCATTAAGGAGGGAAGAAAAATCACGGGCACTTAAAGCATTCTCAAGAGATGGCTACAGCCTACAGCAGAATCACCAATTCATCTATTCTTTCATCCAGTAATTTGACCCTTACTAGGGTTTTGGTTTGGTTTACTTTTGGAAGGTGTCGTCCATCTTAGGGTGGCTGGCGACGCTCCTAGACCCTAGCAAAGTTCAAGGTACCTTCTTCTCCCTCTCAAGTTTGGGAAATTTATCCAGTAAGATCAATAAAATTATGCTACTTTAGTTACACAGATTAGGTCAATCTATCTGTGATTGTTAATTTGATTATCAAAATTTTGGTGGAAAGGTGTGAATAAACAGTGAATACCTATAACAAGCTATTAATGTATGATCACTAATTAGCATTCCTCTTTCATTTCATAGTTTGTATATGTCGACATCCCCTTTTGACCAAACCTCAATCTTCATATATTCCCTGTTTGTTTCACTTTGTTATATGGATACTCACATGGTAGCTTATTGCATAATAGTACTTGTACCACGTACTAGAGTTGGGTCAAATAGCCATGGAACTTTTTTGAGATAGACATACCCTGGCGAAAAATGTTCGTCCGACAACAAATTGGTTGATCCCCCACTCTTGTGGTCCAATTTTCCAACTTCATCATACAAATAGATATATTGGGTTTCGCTGAAAATCAGGAGCCTAGATTTCAAAGATCCTTATTGGCCAAGTAATATCCTTCATTAGCTTGCTTAGGTATTTCTATAACGTTATGTTATTTCACTGCATAGGTACAACGTTGCAGTTATTTTCTGTATAAGGTAGCATATAAGTTTCTTTTTAAAATACTGCATGTAGATTGATTAGTTTGAAATTGCAGAAATTTGGCTTTGATGGAACACCGGCGGTAAATTGTGTTTGATCAAAGGCATTGGGATGAGAATCACTATGGCGATTGAACTATTACTCCAACCTTAAAATTGTAAGTATCTAAATTTTGAGGAAGGGAGACTTGGAGAGTACAAATATTAGGCATCTTAAGTAATAGGTTTTTCTTAAGATAAACACCCTTTATATCTGCGTTTATCGATGTTAAACAGGGCATGAAATGAACGTGTATTTAAGATGAATTGCTCCTAAAGATGGTAGGTTGAGTTAATAGTTTTCAAACTTTGCAGACTACTATGTCTTCTCATTCCTGAGAAAAAAAAGTTTCAGTTGGAACCAATTTATTACAAAGTAGAAGGACATTTACTGATATTATCCGTCTTGAGCTCTGCAAATTCACTTAAAAAATAATGGAATGTGAATGAACTCTCTAGTATGCTAACCCCCAAGAGGGAGCAAGGTTGAAGTAACAAAAAAGTTTTTGTCCTAATCTTGTAGGTCAAGAAATTAAAGCAAAGAAATGAAATCCCAAGAAAGCTAAGAGATTCATTCCACCAAGGAACACTGGACATGCTTTAGCCCTCAGGCCCAGATACAAAAGAAGGACAAACTCAAATACCCTTTTTGTAGAAAGATTGGACACTTCATTAGCTTAAATGTGGGTCGATGTGTAACCCGGTGTACGACCCGCCCACCCGCTTACAAGATTTTAGACATGTTAGCAGGGTCGATCACCGAGGCAGAGATGGTTTACGACTCGCCAACCCACTTACAAAATTTTTAACCCGTTGTCTTAATTCAAACATAGAGAAAGGTACATAATCTATCTCCATTTTATACAAGTACAAAAAACATTTCCAACATTGTTATTTGTCTTGCTTACCACAACTTACAGTTGTGCTCGTCTTAGGTGTCAAGACAACAAGTATTCATTAAGTGCCAAGACAACAATTGTCCATTTGGTGTCAAGACAACAAGTGTCCATTAGGTGTCATTTAGATGAGCAACAACGCAACTCATTCTTGAATTCATATAGATGGCTTATAAACTAGATAGATTTCGATAGAGTTTCTAAAAGCCCAAAATTTGATGGGCTAATTGGATGTGGCATAATTATGGGCTTTGTACATTCCTAGTGGGCCTTGTATGTACAACCTCGAAGTTTAAATTCTCCCACTTGGCCCGTACAATTGAAATTAGATATGTGCAAGAAACTATTCTGCAAATGACTCGATTAAAGGCTTAAGAAAACAAATATGCGCACATTAAGAAACTCTAAATTCAACATGGAGAAAGGTATATAATCTATCAAAAACTTTAGCTTTCCATATAATGTTAAATAGTTTGTTGTTTAATTGTGATAAACATGATATCCTTAGATGCTTTTATGTTTATGGGAACATTTTCGGTTATATGGTTTGTCCCATGAACTCCATGTATATATAGTAATATCATAACAATCATGCCCCCTGTGTGTGCCGCGTACTTGATTCTCCTTATTGTTTTTTGGTGGATTCATGATCCAAAACCTCCAATTTGGCGTACTGAAATCTTCAGCCTAAATTAGCCTAATTCTTTATAAAACTTTATTAGCTCAACTAGTTGATAGTTTACTATAAGATTCATTAGTACTGTACCACCTTTTGTTTATATATTAATTCAAACTTTTCAAAAAAAATAAATAATAAGATTCATTAGTTAACTAGTTACCGTTTTTATGTTTCATGGAGATCAAATGTCTAAGCCCTAAGGGTAGGTTTATCTATTAGAATGCATCACAGAGAGTATATGTTATCTATAGAAAACAGAAACAGTCCAAAACGTACAGCATCCAAATATCGCATATCAAAGAGGTAAACCCTTGCATAGTGGATACTCACATGGTAGCATATCTGTACTTGTACCACGTACTAGAGCTGGGTTGAATAGCTATGGCACTCTTTGAGATACACATACCCTGGCGAAAGAATTTCGTCCAACTACAAATTGGGTGATCCCCCAGTCTTGTCAATTTTCAACTTCATCTATACAAATACATTTATTACTTGTAGCCGAAAATCAGGAGCCTTGATTTCAAACTTCCGTATTGACCAAGTTATATCCTTCATTGGCTTGCTTAGGTATTTATAAGACATTTTATGTTATTTCATTGCATAGGTAGACCATTGCAGTTATTTTCTACATAAGATAGCGTAGAAGTTTTTCTTTTTAATATTGCAGACTGGATAGTATGAGTTTGCAGAAATTTGGGTTTGATGGCACACCGGTGGTTAATTGCGCTCAATGTCATTGGGCTGAGAATCACTATTAGGCATCTTAAGTAATAGTTTTCTCTTAAGATAAATACCCTTATATTCTGCGTTTGCCGATGTTAAACAAAGCATGAAATGAACGGCATGTTTAAGATGAATTGCGCCTAAAGATGGTTGGTTGAGTAAATTTCAAACTCTGCAAATTATTCTCTCTTCTCATTCTTGAGAAAAAGATTTACAATCGGAACCAACTGATTACAATATAGGAGGACATTTACTGGTGTCATGTATAACTGTTTTATTTTCTGAGTAAACAAGAACAAGATAAGCTTAACCATGGATTGAATATTTGGGTTTCATTTCAATAAGTTTTTTCTTGTCATTAATCTAGTTGTAGTGCTTTTCAATTGTCTAAACTCTGAAGCCTAAGATAAACTCTAGGACTTTGACAGTTTTGGGGATGTGAGCCAAGTTAAGGACTGGATTTTTGAGAAATCGTGGGCTCTGGTGGTGTTATGATATCGAAAGACTGTTCTAGTTCGATAAACTAGTTTCCAGACACATAAGATGCATTTTGTACCTTCAGCTACACAACGTGAACAAACTCACTCGGTATTAATTTCTTACTTTTAGTACTTACAAATGAAGCAAAGATCATATCTAAACAACAGTTTTGTGATCAATCCAAAATCACAATTATTAGTACGTGCAATTACTATAAGTATATAGATGATGATAAGTTTATAGAGGGTGCAATATAATTGGAGCCCCATGTTGAGGTTGAAGAGTTAGGATGATGTAAGGAGCATGGGTATAAGACTGTGAGAGCTCAAACGAGAAGTGTTGCAGAATCATAGCCAAAGCCAACTTCGCTTCTATCATGGCAAAGTTTTGGCCTATACATATCCTTGGTCCCCATCCAAACGGAAAAAATGCAGCTTTCTCCTTCGTTGCCTTCGAAATTCCATCTGAGAATCTCTCTGGTCTGAATTCTTCCACATCTTCACCCCATAATTCAGGATCATGATGGAGAACAAGTGTTGGAAGCAAGATTTCTACCCCAGCCGGGAATTCAATACTTCCAACCTTAATTTTCTTGTAAGTATGTCGAAGTTGATGGATAACTGGTGGGTATAACCTCAGGACTTCGTAAAGTATCATGTTTACCTGCATTTTGGAAGAATTTGGTTAGTGAACATTTGTGTGATATTTGGATTTATTTGGGTATCTCCGGTTATAAATTTCGGTAACTAGAAGGTAACATGGTTCTGATTCCGCTTTTTATTGGGTAACTAGAAGGTACTCAAGTTGGATCTTGTGACCCATTATTTTTTTTTATTTTTTTTGCAGATTTTTTAAATGAAGAGCTTGAAGGGTTTCAGAAGTACTCACAATCTTCAGTTGGTTCATATCTTCAAACTTGGGTGAGTTTTTTCCACAAACTCTTAGAACTTCTTCTCTTGCTTTATCTTGCCAGTCTTGATGCATAGATAAAACAATCATGGTCCATGTAAGCAAAGTCGAAGTCGTTTCTTGACCAGCCAAATAGAACAATTTACATTCCTCAATCACCTCTTCCGTGGTCATTCGTACAATACTATTTGATTTACTAACTTTTGCTGATTCTTCGAGATAGTTTGAGTTATTATTACATTGCAGCAACAAGCTTAATAAATCATCAGAACATGATTTTCCATTTCGTATCGCTTCTTGTTTCTTGTCAATCAATTCTTTGAACATAGCTTTGATTTCCTTATCGATGTTGATTCTTCTCTTGTTCTTCTTTGTTGGTATATATCTGAAAATGAACAATCAAGTTTGAAATCGATTATGTTCAATCAAATTTGAAATCTATTATTGAAACCTGAAATTGGAAGAATTCATACCTGAAACCTGGAATATAAACTGATTCAAAAGCTTCAATGATTAGTAGACTCTGCTCTTTTTGAAGTTCAAAGATTTTCTTGCCTTCTTCGTAGCTACTTCCGAACGCGGTTCTTGAGATGACATCTCCAGTGAAGTTCTGAAGTTCAGGCCAGACATCTACTTCACAACTTCCTCCTGATGGCCTTACCAAATTATTTAATCGTTCAATCAACTTCGTGCAACTAGTTGTGAAACCCGGCATCATTTCCTTCAATTAGACAATGAAATGTCGAACTATAAACATCTTTAACCATATTTTAATTCTTTTGAAAAACTTAGTACAGGTCTTGGTGGCAAAAGAGGGAACAATATCACTAATTGCCATGGCTTGGGTCGCTAGGCTACCTGCTTATGACGAAAACTTAACGAGTTATGGCAAAAACTTAGTTTCGTACCTTTAGCTTCTCGAGGTGGAAAGCTGGTGTCATTATCCGTCGATGTTTAGCCCATTTATCATTTTCCAAGGTTGAGAGACCCATAGTTAGAAGCTTAGTAAGAGGGTTAAGTGGTGGCTTTTGAAAGTGACCAAACTTGTTCGATAAAATTTCTTTCATTAAATCAGAATCCCAGACTATCACTCTAGGTGTGGAACCAGACCAAACTAGACTTAGTTTTCCATAAGTTTGTAGAATTTCGACCGTAAACGGATCGGCACGCGATACAATATGGTGCGTTAGGTTCATGGGTTTGGACCAAGCTCGACTGTTAGACTCTACATAATCCTTTTTGTTTCCATATAGAAGCTTGTAAGGAAGACCATTGATACCTTGTTGCCTGAGAAGTTTCTCTAAATGTTTGGGTGTGTACCAAATAGTGTAAAATACTCTCATAGCATACCAAATAAGCACAGAAGAGAGAATACCAACTGCAAGCATTAGATTTAATCCTTCCATTTATGTTCTCTATGATAGTTAGAGAGAGAGAGAGAGAGAGAGAGCTCTTGTTCTTGCAGTTGGAGTGAAAATTAGCAAGGTTTTTATTGGGGACTGTGGGTTTCTTTTAGCCACCTTTCTTTTTAGCCTTAAGAGTTCGTGTGGTGATAATTTGGAGTTGGCGTACCGGACCTGTTTTATCTCCTTTGTCTTTGTCTGGTGGGCGAATCAAAGACTGGTGTGAGGAGATAAGATGGGTATGGGCTCGTGTATACCCAATGGAACCCGCCCAAGATTCATAATGTTTTGGAGAAAATTCTATACGCACATCAACACATGGTTGTAGGATCTGCCAGAGCGGTTTATACCCATATCGATGTTAAAATTTATCTTTTTTTTTGTTGAAAGAAAATTTATCTTATTTATCACAGAGAAATACTAATCCCAAAAATTGACACTATATGTGGTCAGCTTCAACTGGTGAGGCCATTTCTCCTTTCTATGGTCTGATCAATTAGAGCTAGCTACATCACCAATTGGCCTCAGGCTCCATTTAGCATTTTTGTTTACTGTAAGTAGGGCTGTAGGGCTGGGATTCTGCCCGTGGACCCGAATCCGTCCACAGGCACTCAAACCTGTCGTTGACCACGGACACCCGAGGCACGTCTCAGGTGCAGCCCGCCCGCCCCAAAAGAATGTGTTGGGCGGGCTCCCGTGCTCCCGCCCACACCCGACCCCGCATGATGGCACTCGACGACACTGGCAGCAACTACTTGAAAGATTTGCATTACTGGGTATATTTATTACCCTTGTGGTCTTCAAGGGATTAATACCCAATGACCAACAGGTGCATGTTAGACCTATGCAGATAAGAGTTGGACTTTTCTCTTGGTTAATTCACGTTCCCAACGCTTCTTTCAAAGACTTCTCTGTGGGACTAAAAAGTCTTGATAGAGTTGGAAGTCTCTCCTATCAACATTGTATAACTAGTTGTGAAACCCGGCATCATTTCCTTTAGTTAGACAAGGAAATATCGAACTATTAACATCGTGTGGTGAAAATTTGGACTTTTGGAGTTGGCCTACCGGACCTGTTTAATCTCCTTTGTCTTTTGTCTGGTGGGTAAATCAAAGACTGGTGATAGGAGATAAAATGGGTAAGGGCTCGGGTATACCCAATGGAACCTGCCCAAGATCCATAATGTGTGTGGAGAAAATTCTATACCCACATCAGCACACATGGTTGCAGACACATGGTTGCAGGATCGGCCTGAGCGGTTTATACCCATATGGATATTAAAATTTCTTTTTTTATTAGGTTATTTCCAAATGGCCCCCAACTTTGTGACCAGCTTTCTGCCTGGCCCCCTACTTTAGCAATAATTCTCGTATGACCTCCTTTTTCCGTTATCTTTAACTTTCCGTTATTCTCTCTCCTCCATCTCATTTTCTCTCTCTGTCAAGTCACCTATCACGCCACATCATCATCTTCTCCGGTAGGGGTCGCCGGCCGGCCAAATTTCCGGGCGGGACCCTTCAAATATTGTAAAAAATGATTTATTAATTTTCTCTCTCCTCTCTCTTTCTCTCTCTAGAAAGAAATATTGTTTTTTTTATTCCTCACCTCTCTCTCTCTCTCTAAAAACCCCGGCGAAGGGGTTTCCCTTCGCCGGAGCTAGGTTTATTCAACGAACAGAGAGAGAGAGAGAGGTGAGGAATAAAAAAAACAGCTAGAGAGAGATAGGAGAGAGAAAATATAAAAAAATATATATTGATATTTGAAGTGTCGTCGGCAGGAAATTTGGCCTGTCGGCGACCCCTGTCGGAGAAGATGATGATGTGGCGTGATAGGTGACTTGGCAGAGAGAGAAAATGAGATGGAGGAGAGAGAGTAACGGAAAATTAAGGATAACGGAAAATTAAGGATAACGGAAAAAAGGGGTCATACGAAATTATTGTTAAAGTAGGGGGTCAGGCAGGAATCTGGTCACAAAGTTGGGGGCCATTTGGGAAATAACCCGTTTTTATTTTATTTTGTTGAAAGAAAATTTATCTTATTTACCACAGAGAGATACTAACCCCAAAAATTTACACTACTCACAGCCAAGGTCATGTGGTCAACTCCAATTGGTGAGACCATTTCTCCCTTCCACGGTCTGATCAATTAGAGCCAGCTACATCACCAATTGGCCTGTGCCCCCCCCCCCCCCCCCCCCCCCATTTAACATTTTTGTTTACAATAAGGTTCATTCTGCTTGGGGGGTGCTTAGGCTCCCAATTGGTGAACTAGGGTTGTTGTAGCCATCATAATCATGACTGTTTGTTTCAGCTGCAAGGCTCAACTTTTCTTTCTTTGTATTATTTAACATTATCAGTGGAATTCTTATTAAATAAAATTTATTTTGTCTATCTCAACTATTTTTTCCTCTTCCACATCAACAAATACTCCCTGTTGTCTACATCTTTTTATTCGTCGCACAACAGGATGTTGTCTGGCGACAATCTTCTCCAACGACCTCCAAAAAAAATTTATCTTCCCTCTCTCCCTCCTTTCTCAGTCTCCTCTTCCTAGCTCTCCTCTCTCTCATTTTATGTCCCGACAAATAGGAGAATCTCTTCCAACGGACTTTCGTGATCTGGTTTACTAGACTTTTTTTATCTAGTTTTACCAGACGAAATCCGGCAAGGGGCTTTTTCTCTTTCTCAGACAAAAAGGGGAAAAAAGAAGAAAGAGAGGAAGAAAGAGGAGGAGGAGCGATGGCAATGGTCCTAAGAGGAAATAAAAAAAATTAAATTTTTATTAAAGGTCGTTGCCGACCTTTTCTTGGGTTGAAGGTCATTGGCAACCTTCTGCAAGAAAAGACAGGTAAGGTGGAGAGGAAGAGGGATGAAGTGGAGGAGAGAAAGAAAAATGAGGCAGATATTGATGTTCAAACATTTTTTGAGGATTAATTCAATTTTGGCCCTTCAAGAGTACTTCCCCAAAAAGTTCAAAAATTTATTTAGTCCATGAAAGCCTAATCGAAACGTCGGACATTGATGGGGTCAGATCGGCTAGTTGGTCGCAAATTAAGGGCCAAAAACGAGATTAACCTTTATATAATTTATGAACTTATTTATTAAATTTGTTATAACTTTCGAGTAACACAATTTGGATAAATGTTTATTATACTTTATGTAAGCTGAATACTACATAAAATTAGACCTAAGAGCATCCCCAATGGTTAGCACCAAATTAGCCACCAAAAAGGAATCTTCACCAAATTATTTGGTGTATTCTTGAATCCAAAAGCAAACACCAAAACTCGCACCAGACACTATTCATCACATTAGATTTCATTTTTAATACTCATTTTTTTAAATAAAATATGATGACAAATAATTTATTAAAATAGTAATTAAAATTATAAGATTTAAAGTACAAATTAAGATCATTACGACATTTTATTATTTTATGGGGACCAAACAAAAATATTTTATTGGACCATATACAAACATTAAAATGAATAAAGGGACTAAATGTGAAAGAATAATTCAAAATACATTAAAAACTATGGGGCCCACCACATCACGAATTTGATGAAGGTGAACCATAGCCAGCCACATGGCACGGGAGATCTTTGGTGATCTCCCGTGCCATTGGGTGCAATATGCCCTGGTGATCTCCAGGGCCGTTGGGATGCTTTAAAGATCAATTTAAAGTTTTTTTAAAGTTGACAAAGAAAAAATTATAGGAGTATCTTATTTACTCAAAAACTCAATGTTCATATTTTGTTTGATTAAACGAATTTAAATTTGTATTTTGTAGTTAAAAACCCAACATTTACGACCTAATTTCAAAAAAAAAAAAATTGAAGCAAAAAAAGACTAATTATATTTTATCTAGTTTCATTTTGTTGGATTAAAACTCGAAAATTCGAGTCTTATTTAATTAAAAATCTATTACTTTTCAAAATCTTTTTACAAGTTTTTTTCTAAGCAGCTGTAACTCTTTTCTAAACCGGTTACAATCTTTAAAAATTTAGATCATTTTTGAAAAAAAATAATTACAAGGAGTTTTGACAGAAGAGAATCAAAGAAATGGAGGAGGGTGAGATTACATAGGAATTTCTAGATTGTGATATTTATAATTCTTGCCTTTGGTATCAGTAATGGCCTCTTACTAGTACTCTAGGAAGAACTCTTAAATACCCATATATCCTTCAAGACAATAATATTTTGAGAAGATTAGCATTAACAACCAAATAGAGATACCAAAACAACACTTTTTAACAAAAAGCAAAAGCCTTTCCCCAAATATTTGCTACTAATTACTCATCATTCAACCAACTTCAAAAAATCCAAGCAAAACAGAAGTTAGATTGTGACAGAGAGAGAAAACAAGGCCAGACTTCAGATTGATTACTAAACCCACTCACAGGAAGAAAAGATAAAGGACTGGTGGGATGTTCAGAGACTGATAAAAAATGTAAGAAGTAATAAAAGTAGTGTTCATCTGAACCCCACCACTCACAAGTCACAAGTACTTCTTTGGCTTTTAGTTCACAAATAAACCCACATTCAGATATCAACCATCTGCACAAAGAACATGAGAAGAATTAAAGCTATGCATTTAAAAGTTAGGTTAAATGAGAAAGAGGACACCAAAGTGATGATGAAATTTATTTACCATTTCAAGTGTACTAAGAAACTGTAAAGTCTAGAGAAGGCTCTGGGATAGAAATTGAGAGTTGGGTTGTTGTTGAATATGAATTTCTATTTAATCTTTCATCTTCTAAGTTTATCCATGATTCTCTTTTCTTTAATGGCCATTCATCAAAGAAATGGAGAAGTGGTTGTTCTTGTTCTTTCTCCTCTTTTACTGGTTTTATAGATTTCAAATCAGTACCTAAAACAAAGCAATGTTTTTGTTGTTGTTGTTCTTGTTGATGTTTAGTTTGTTGTTCAGAGATAGATTGAAACTGAGAGTAAACATTGCCTGAAATAGTTCTGTAATTACTCTCTTTTGGTTGAGTAAAAGTGGAAGAAGAAGAAGAACTCATTCTTAGTGGTGTGAATTTCCATGAATTATCAAGAGATAATTCTGGTGTACTACTTCTTAAACTTCCTGATGCTTCTGAAAAGAAAGATCTTTCATCCAAACCCTCTTTCTGTCCATGAACAAACCTGTTTCTCCACAGAAAAAGGCAGAGAAAACAAAAGAATCAGACAAGGAAAAAAAACTGGGTTTTTAAATTTACTGAACAGTTTCTTGAAATGGAAGAAGATAGTCAAGATTACATACCTATGATCATTTTCAACTTGAGAGTAGTAAGATCCTGAATCTGAAACAAAATGGGTTTTGTTGATTTGAGGTGAAAACCCAAAATCAGAAGGTTTTGAAGAAGAGGAAGAAGAGTGAGGGTAAACCTGTGAAGAACTGTTATAATAAGGATGATGGGGAGAGTGATGATGATGAAGAAGATTGGTTTCAGTATTGATTGATGAAGAGAGAGAAAAAGAAGGGATTTTGTTAGAATGATTTGTTGATGTTGTTGTAATAATTTCCACAGGCTTTCTTGAACGATTTCTTCCTCTATGCATGTGTTTTTCACAGTACTTAGAATCTGGAAATGCTTCCTTTGAGCATCTCCATTTTTTCCCATCTGTTCTTCTGCATCTTCCTGGTTCTGGGTCTATTTTTCTCCCTAACCCCATTTGAAAAGGGGAACCCCAACTCCCCACTACAATCACAAGATCCCAAAACTCATTTTTATGGAAAAATAAAAATCAAATAGATAAGAAGAACAACAAACTATGGAGAAGAAACTTACTTGATTGATGATGAGGAAAAAGCTTTGAAGAAAGTGAAGATTCCCATGTTCCTCTTAGATGAAAGAGTAGATCAGGTGGGATGGGTAGTCCTTGAACCATGTGTTTGTAAATTAGGGCTTGTTGCTCTAACTCTTGCCATTGAGTTGTAGTGAAAGGATGCATGTTTCTTGAATTCATCATTTAAGCAAACAAGAAGAAGAAGAAGAAGAAGAAGAAGAGTTTGTGTTCTTGGAGAGAGAGAGAGAGGTGGGTTTGGGGTTTGGGGTTTGGGTATGTATGGGAGGAGGTTATTGGTTGGAGAATCTTGAGAGGGATGAATAAAGATAGTGGGTCTGATGATATACTGAAGCAACCTCTCCTGAACCTGCTATTATTATGACTGTAACTCTGTTTACTTCTGATTCAGCACTGCTCTGATGATGCTGCTGCTGCATTTGTTGCTTCTGCTGTTCTTGTTTCTGCCATCTTTACAGAAACCCATAAAATAAAAGAACAAGAGAGAGAGAGAGAGATACCTAGAAAGAGAGTGTGAGTGGGGGGGTTAAACAAAAAGATGGTGATTCTGTGAATGACAGGAAAAGATAAGTATGTAAGAGTTGGACTTCGACACTCAAAAGGAAAAGACACTGTGTTGTGTGTCATCTTATTGAGAGAGAAAGAAAGAAAGAAAGAGAGAGAAAGAGCCCTTATCAGAAGACTTACCTAAACCTGATTTCTGAACCCCTCATTCTGACATTGTCAGAGCTTTATTGGACAGTTTCATCTTCTATTTTTCTGTTTTCTCTTTGTCATTTTTAACCCAACCCTGTTTTTCAGTGAATAGTATAGAACGTTGCCTTGACTGATTTTGCTAAGAGTTAATTCCTATTTGGCCCCCTACTTTGTGACCAGCTTCCTTTATGACCCCCTGTTTTCTGAAAATTCAAATTTGACCCCCTATTTTCATGTAAATGCCACAACTACCCCTCCCATTAATATATTTTCAAAATAAACTTAATTAGTAAATATCTCTCTCCACCTCACTTCCACCTCACATCCCTCTCAACCACACATGTCTCTCCACCTCATTCTTCTTCGACGAAGGTGAAGAGCCCCTTCGCGGAGCTCCTGGTTTCAAGTGACAAATTTGGCTTCATGAGGAGTCGTAATTAAGTTCTTATTTTGATGAAGTTTGTTACAAATATCAAGATGTTTCTTATAACCGTTTTAATTATATTCTTGATATGAGGAAGTTTTGTTACAAATTCCAAATGTCCCAATCAATAATCCTAAATTCGGTTTCCTTCTTCCTCGCTTCTTTTTTAGTTCTCTATATAAGGTCAACTTGGATATCACCTTTCCCATTCTCAATCATAGAGAGAGAAAGTGAAAACTGAAAACAGTTAGTAATCAAGAAGAAGAAGAAGAAAAGATGGAAACCCAGACTAATGATGATTCACCCATTACCCATTTGGCTCCCATGATAGAGAGATAAAGTGAAAACTGAAAACCGTTAGTATAACCTCCACAAATACAATAACCGAGAACGTCTCCACCACCACCACCAACGAAAATGGTATCCCCACCACCAATAACGGTTCCTCCACCACAATTAACCGGACCACCAACACCAAAACCGATAACCCCACCACAAATAATGATTCATCCTCCGCGATTAAAGATGCCCCCACCACCACCACTATCAGGGCTCCCACCGCCAGAAAAATCAGTATCACCACCAAAAATATAGATGATGAGAATGTGACTCTAACTGTTGATATAAATGTCGTCGGAAATGAAATAATTGTAACTGGTAATTTAGTGTCTGGAACCCACGACACCCATCTCAATGGCATTATTTCTCCCTCCCCAGACATCTCTCAAGGTCCAAGAATTCAAGTGGTTAATAATTGATTCTGAATCAATCCCCATAATTCATCTCTACCAATCAGGTACTAACTATGAAAGATTACTTCTTTTATTACATTCAGTTCTTGATTTATTATTGTCTAATCATGTATTTCGATTAATTGCAGGAGAATAAACTACCCATTTGATGAATTAGGGGTTCAATCTTGAGACTCTGGGTTGATTGATTTAAGATCAGAAAAGATGAAGATGGTAAATTAGAAGATGAAGAAACAGAGTAAACCTTTATTAAAGGAGAGAAGAAAGGAGAGAGAGAGAGACAGGGAGAGAAGAAAGGAGAGAGATTTTTTTTATGTTGAAGGTCGCCGGCCGGAAAATTTTCCGGCCAGCAACCTTCGTCGGAGAAGAAAGAGGTGAGGTGGAGAGACATGTGTGGTGGAGAGGGAAGTGAGGTGGAGAGAGATATTTACTAATTAAGTTTATTTTGAAAATATATTAATGGGAGGGGTAGTTATGGCATTTAGATGAAAATAGGGGCCAAATTTGATTTCACAGACAACAGGGGGCCTTAAAGGAAACTGGTCACAAAATAGGGGGCCAAATAGGAATTAACTCTATTGTTAATAACCCAAAATCCAGCACTAACTCATATTTTCTTTCCAAGTTCAACAAAAAAAAAAAAAAAAAAAAATTCAACAAAAAAAAAAAAAAAAAAAAAAAACTCATATTTTCTTTCCTTTCAACAAAAAAAACATATTTTCTTTTTTCTTTTACTTTCTTTATCTCATTAAAAAAAACCCATATTTTCTTTATTTTTATCTAAACAATTTGTGAGACATTTACCATTTAATTCTGGTCTAATCGGTCAAATAAATCTTCCTCAATAGATTTCCCTTCCTTATTTTTATTTTAGTTTATTTTAAACTTTTTAAATTTTTTGAATCAAACTCCATTTATAGGCCAAAAGGCAATGAGAATTACATCATGAAACTGAAAAACAAAAGACACAACCAATAACAGCCACACATGTTAAGTTATGCTCACTTGGAGTGCCTCTAGAGCTGTCTGATCTAACTAGTGGACTGTTTTTTTCTGGTGCAGTCTCCACGTCCATATGTGGGTCGTTCGAAGAAGAATGAGGTGGAGAGACATGTGTGGTTGAGAGGGATGTGAGGTGGAAGTGAGGTGGAGAGAGATATTTACTAATTAAGTTTATTTTGAAAATATATTAATGGGAGGGGTAGTTATGGCATTTAGATGAAAATAGGGGGCCAAATTTGATTTCACAGACAACAGGGGGCCTTAAAGGAAACTGGTCACAAAATAGGGGGCCAAATAGGAATTAACTCTATTGTTAATAACCCAAAATCCAGCACTAACTCATATTTTCTTTCCAAGTTCAACAAAAAAAAAAAAAAAAAAATTCAACAAAAAAACAAAAAAAAAAAAAAAACTCATATTTTCTTTCCTTTCAACAAAAAAAACATATTTTCTTTTTTCTTTTACTTTCTTTATCTCATTAAAAAAAAACCCATATTTTCTTTATTTTTATCTAAACAATTTGTGAGACATTTACCATTTAATTCTGGTCTAATCGGTCAAATAAATCTTCCTCAATAGATTTCCCTTCCTTATTTTTATTTTAGTTTATTTTAAACTTTTTAAATTTTTTGAATCAAACTCCATTTATAGGCCAAAAGGCAATGAGAATTACATCATGAAACTGAAAAACAAAAGACACAACCAATAACAGCCACACATGTTAAGTTATGCTCACTTGGAGTGCCTCTAGAGCTGTCTGATCTAACTAGTGGACTGTTTTTTTCTGGTGCAGTCTCCACGTCCATATGTGGGTCGTTCTATAACCGCTGCTTCTTCCACCTCTTCTCGCCGTCGACCGTCGGTGTGCAGTTCTCTGTTCTATGTCTCTTCTTCTTCAGCCGGAATCTGGGTTGCAAATCGAGCCCCCGCCCCCCTGAATGGGATAACATTGAACTCCTTTTATTTTGGTTGTACCTTGCCCATCATGAATTCTTGTATATCATTGTCGGTGGTTACTTCCAATAATTGCAGCAACTTGATTCTTCTTCTACAAAGTGTTAAGATGTGTCCCAAGAAATCACAACCTCTATAGTTTACGGATTGAACTTTTAGGATAAACTTTGGGCTGTGATTGGTTTCGGTTCATCGGTGGAGAGAGTTGTAAGTTGGTGAAGAACTTCCAATGGTTTTCCGTGATCAAACACTCGATCCTGTAGAAATACGAAAATAACAAAAAAAATCCTAAGATCAACAAAAACAAGCCCTAGAGACCAACAAATAAAATAACCTTTATTTAGAAACGAAGTAAAGGAATTCGGCGAAGGGAGGACCCTTCACCGGAGAAGCAATGAAGTTCCTTTGAAGGTTTACTTAGGAAAAGCGGTTATGGAGAGAGAGGAGAGAGATTGATTTTTGCCGCTTGGGGAGATAGCCCACTCTCACCCCATAATTTTTTTCAATATTCTCTCTACTTTGTTAGGTTTGCTATTTGAATGATGATGTTTTTCTGAACTTTTTAATTGAATTCTTACCTCTGTGTTCTCAAAATATACAATTTTTTGATTTGTAGTTCGATCCTCTTCTTTTTTTTGCAATTCTATGAGTTTAATCACTATTCATCATTTCCGACAACTTTAGTATGATTTTTCCGATTATAGCTAGGAGAAAAGAATTTATGGTTTTGCTTGAGAATGGAGAGAAAATAGTAGAAGGATTACAATGAAATTTTGTTTGGTTTTTATTTTTTTTTTTGTTAAGGAATTTTTCTTTGGTGTTTGGTTGCTACTTTGAATAAATGGTTATGGTCTTTCTTGATCTTAGTTTTTGTTGAATAGGTGGTAAATTCACCAAGCTGGAATTTTTTTTGAGAATCTTTAATTTCCCAACCACAAGTTCATATACTTTTTTTTGTTTAGAAGGGACCTAGTTTAAATGGGCCGACAGGTTGAAAACTTAGTCTAACCAAACTATCCCAGGTCATGTGCATGACCCGTATGAAGGTCGAGTCAAGTTTGGGACGAGTGACAAAATACAAAACTACATACTATTACTATATTTATTACTTGACATAATTATAGTTAATTGTTGTTATGTCATTACCCATATTATCACTTTTAATTATACTAGTGTCAGTGTGTGAGTATGACTGTCACTGTATTGTTTTTTCATTATTTAATTTTGATTTTTTTTCCTATTAATATTATTTTTTGAGATAAATTAGAATTTTATTCATAGAAGGATTACAAACCAACAAATTACATGGTTTTGATAGTTTTGACTCCTATGAGTACAACATAGATTTACTAAAGTAAATAATAACATGAAATTCACAAAAACAAAGACAACATGAAGGAAAATGAGTACAAGATTGCAAAAATAAAATAAAGAGGTCCACAAGGTCACAAATTAAGGATCCTAAAGATCACGAAGGAGACTCTAAAGGTCGTGAATTTTATTGTACATAAATATATGTAATCAGGACTTGTGCTCTGATTCTCGAGTAAGTTGAAGCCTTTTTTGCTGTTGTTGTATATGTTACCACCGACATATCTATCGGGAAAACTAGTTTGGTAATTTCGGTGTTGATTTAATAAAGTTTTATCATCTTCTTCTTCTTCAACTTACTGATTCTGAATCGAATACCCACAATTCTAGAAACACCTAGATTAAAAGTCCTCTTTTGCCTTGAGAATCTGAACTTCGCATACAAAGAGAGAGAGACAGGGAGAAAAAAAAATTAATGGTGTCCAATATGTGGACAACTGTTTTTTTTTTATACGAACAACTATTTTCGAGCCCGGTGCCAGTCAATTATGCTTGACTTAGTTGACTTTGATTTAATAAGGGGACAACTCCATAAAGTCTTAAATACTAACAGTTACTAAGTTGTAGACCATTAACAAAATAATAGGTCAAAATTGAAAACCTAAGTTGTCTTCTTCTTCCTTCTTCTTAGTCTTATTCTTGTACTGCTGCTAAAAGTATAGTTTCTACCGCTTCCTATTGTTTTTTATCAAACCCTAGATGAACGAAGAAGATAAACCTCATCAATCTCCACTTCCCTAATTTTTTAGTAAACTATAGTTTCTACCACTTCTCTTTGTTTTTTAGTGAACTATAGTTTCTACTGCTTCCTTTTGTTTTTTAATCAAACCCTAGATGGGTTTTAATCAAACCCTATATTGATGAGGTAAAACTCTAACTTTTTTAATTTTATTTTGTATTTTCGTTTGGGTAGTTTGAAAGAATACAAAACGATTTCAAGGCGAAAAATCGAAGTGAAGAAGAAATTCCCAGAATTTCGTGGGAAATCTACGAAAATATGCTAAATTTTCGTGGCAAGTTTCCTTCTGTCTTGCCAAATTTTCGTAGGAAATCTACGAAATTGGCAAGTCAGATTTTTTTTTTTTTACAAAAACTCAGAAATTAAGATTTCTCGTGTTTTGTCGATTTCCCGCGAAGCACGAGCAACTCTACTTGTTTGAAAAAAATCTAGGGTTTGAAATTTTTGATTTCTAGGTTTTAAAAGTTTAGCGGGTTTTAGGGTTTTTAAATCTGATCTTTCTGGTTAGGAATATCCTTCAACAATTCCCTACTCTTTGTTTGATGTCATAATCTTCTCCAAAAAAATTCTCTCTCTAGAATTTTGGGTTGATGATGAAGATGAAGTAGTAGAAGAAGACCAAACTTACATTCTGGTTAGGAATATCCTTCAACAATTCTCTTCCCTTTGTTTGATGTCATAATCTTCTCCAAAAAAAATTCTCTCTCTGGATTTTGGGTTGACGATGAAGATGAAGTAGTAGAAGAAGACCAAACTTATTTAGGATTTATGAGAAAAGAGGGAGGTGTTAAAATAATACATCTAATTCCAAGAGGACTTGAGTGAAAATAATAGAGAGTTGTCCCCTTAGATACTGGTGTCCATATAAAAAAATTACTAATTATTTTGGTTGTCCATATAAGAAAAACAGTTGTCCACGTATTGGCCACCAAATTAATTTTCCATCCAGCCATTACAATTACAGCAAAAATAGATGATATTCGAACCTAGACCCGAAAGCAATACAAGGAAAAAAGAAATTCCGGCGAAGGATTGACCATTCGCCGGAGGAAATACAAGATCTAAAACCGTTTTGTTTACTTTCTGTGAAAGTAGTTTATGTGAAAGTTGATCCTATTAATATTGCTATTACCGTTATCATTATCAATTGTAATTGCTGTTACCACTTTTAATGAACATATGATTTCAATAGTCTTAATTTTTGGGAGATATTTTCTTCTCTAAATCTACACTAGAAGTCCAAACATATGTCTATGAAAGTTTAAATTTATTAAAGTCCATGGACTTTTTTTAATTGAGTGTCTCGTATATTTATAGTCTCTCAAATGTCTAGATTTGAATGCCTCAAATATTTTAATTAAATGCTCCAAACATTCATAGACTTTATAACGTCCACAAAAATTTTCATCTACCACTACCACCAAATTTCATAAGCAATGTTTCCCCAAGATGAATAACTTTAAAGAATGAGAGCATGAAAAAGTTTAGTAACAAAAATTATTCAATAGTTGTTGGATTGGGTTCAAAGGGGCTTCTAACTAATATAGAAGCCATAAAGGGTGGTCTAATAATTATAATTTATTATTAGTGGTGGAAGGAGGGTTACTTTTAACAGTTCAATATCCTTCTATTTTTGGATCTCTATAATGTGCCTCACCTTTTGACAGATTTATGGCAGGTTATGTTGTTAGAGAAACTTACTCCTTTCCACTGTTCACCTTCTGTCAACACACACATGCCATTATCCTCTTCTGTTTTCTTTTCCTTTTCTCTTCCCACCCACCCACCACCATCTCCTTCCCATTAAGATCACAAACCTATTTCATCTCTTTTTGTTCTGAACCAATGAATCCACTTCTAATACCAACTATGTTTTTTTTTTGTTCAATAATACCAACTATGTTAGATTGGCAACCATTTTCTTTTTAAAATAAGTACTATTTCTTAGGCTCAACTTTATTTTGCCACAAAAAAAGAAAAATCAATGAATACCATTAGCTGCTTTTAGCCCCCCCTCCCAGCTCTCTATTGTCTATATGTAAGTGATTTATCAGATTTATTTATTTTGACATAGTTTTTCGCTGATTTAATTCGGTCTCTACACGTTTGCGAGGTTTAGTAGTCTTAAAGTTATTACCATATTTAGCTAACTAAGTTACCAGTTATCAGATTTTCAGCGCACTTTAAATTTACTTTGTGAACCAAACGTTTTCGAAATCAATTTTAAAATGATCAGGGTAATATTTTTTACGAAAAAAAGTGTCATATTTGGGTAGAGCAAGGGGTTTGTCTCTGATTCGAATTCACAGCAAAGCATTTTTTTGATTTCTTTGTGAAGCTATTGCTTTAAGGTCGGTTTAGTTAAGAGGCCCAAACGTTTCCTCACTCTCTCGGAGCATACCTCTTTTTGGTGAACCAGCTTCGTAGTATTTGTTCTGCCTGATTTCCTCACTCTCTCGGAGCATACCTCTTTTTGGTGAACCAGCTTCGTAGTATTTGTTCTGCCTGATTATTCTCGTATAGATTTCCTGTAGATCTCTTATGCGTCTATCTGCATTCCGACGGATCAAATTCTGCATTTATTAGTCAAAAATATGCTCCAATCTTGTACTTAATATGCGTGCCTGAATGAGGCACTTTCCTTATGCAACATGTACCTCGCTAAGCTTAGGCCGGTGTTATTCGTAGTTGTCCAATAAATACAATGGTTAGCTATTTCCTTTGGATCATGGCGATAACTCCCAAATTTTCTGTTTTTACTGGTCTTCACCCTCATAGTTTGGATGGACTTTTACCTCCGTCCATGGCGTAGTAATTGTAGCATCTTGGGGACTACTAAAGGAACCTACGTTGAGTTGAGAACCACAAGAGGAACCTATGTTAACCTAGAAAAGCCCTTCACTGACGTCGTTTTTGTTGGTGATTTCATTTGTTCCAACGTCGGTGGAAGAGCTTACTTAGTATTAGGTCCTGCCTCTGTGTCACCTTCATCTTTTCTTTTTTACTTTTTTTGCTTTTTTTTCCCTTTTTTCTCTAATAGGTTTTGGAAGATGAATCCTACACCAATGTTTTGATCAAGCCTGATGACAACTCCGTTCGATCCTTCTGGAGTTATTGGTTTCCTTCTTGCATGAGGGGGTCTTTCACTTCGTTATTTATTTCTCCTTCTCTTCTCTGTACTCTGTAATTCTTTCTGTAATAGAACACTGCTTTATTGTTGGCAATACTCTTCTGGGTGTAATTTCTTCTATAATAGAATCTTAGTGATAAACCGAGGAAATATGTTGTTGTTCTTTACTTTTATTCGTTCTCTATTTTACTGTCGTTTTTACGTTTTAATGCACTTTCGGTCTACCATGGCTTTCAAACCATTAACTAATAGCTCTGCCCTGTTTATTTGAGCCAAAGAATTCTATTCTAACAACTAGAACCTTTGAAAAGAGACTTTTGCTCTGACCAAGGACAGAGCTTTATAAACAAAGTTATGCTCAATTATAACTTATAATCCGGAAGCTCTGATCTAACCCTTTGAGTTCTAAGCTGGGCATTCATGTCTGACTTCTAATCCCCGACCTTGAAGTTCTGATTTTTCAGGACGAACTTTAAGACGCCATTGAACCTTTGAATTAAAAGCTGTGTTCAGTCTCTTATCAATGTTCCCTAACTCGGCCCTTTGATTGACTTACATAACCTAGTTCTCAAACGAAAGGCGTTAAAAGTTAGTGAAGATTAAACCAGTAAGTCGTTTCATAGGATCTTGAACAGCGCTCCTCTCGCAGAGGTCCGCTGATACACCTGTAAATAAGACAATATATTGCTCATGCCAGCAAGGCAGGGTTTTTCGAAGTTCATTGCCATTAAGTTCATTGGGTTGGGTCTTTTTCACAGGCTTTTGGTGTCTGGTTGAACAGCTGTTGGCTTTATTCGTGCCTGGCAGAGCAAAGCTTTATCGTGGTCTTGTTATGGCCTAAATGTTCCATCATCAAACTGCAGGCCATTATCGTGGCCTGGTTATGGTTTGTTTTTTCCATCGTTAGACTAGCAAAACTTTTTTGTTGCCTGATTATAGTTTGATAGTTCCATCATTAGACTAGCCGGACTTGTTCGTGGCATGGTGGTCTAATTGTTCAATCGTCAGACTAGCAAAGTTTTTCATGGCCTGGTTATGGCTACTGTTCCATTGTTGGACTTACAGGGCTTTATCGTGGCCTGGTTATGGCTTGTTTGTTCCATCATCAGACTGACAGGGTTTTATAGTTGTCTGGTTATGGTCAGACTATTCCATCGTCCGACTAGTAGGGCTTAATCATGGTCTGGTTAATTATGGCCCTATTGTTCCATAATTAGACTAGCAGGGTTTTCTTGTGGCCTCCACATGACCTGTTTGTTTTACCATCAGACTGGCAGGGTTTTATCGTGGCTCGGTTATGACCTGACTATTCTATTGGCAGGCTAGCACGACTTTATTGTGGCCTGGTTATGCCCTGACGGCTGCATCGTCAGACTAGTAGGCCAGGCCTTTATGTCGGTTTAGTTTACCTGACTGTTTCAGCGTCAAACTAGCAGGGACTTTATTGTGCCCTAGTTATGGCCCAGTTTC
This sequence comes from Eschscholzia californica, assembly GCF_041429995.1. Classification (NCBI taxonomy): domain Eukaryota; kingdom Viridiplantae; phylum Streptophyta; class Magnoliopsida; order Ranunculales; family Papaveraceae; genus Eschscholzia; species Eschscholzia californica. Next base: position 21,494,661 of record NW_028238309.1, read on the forward strand.
CATCGTCAGACTAGCAAAGCTTTATCATGGGTTGCCTGGATAGCTGAGAACACATTTACGTTAAGCTAACGGGGTTTTCTCTGTGCCTGAAAACATATTAGATTACAAAAAGATATGTAGAACAAACACAAATTTAAAACTAACGAACTCAAATCAATCAGGATCTTCGTCCCCAATTTTCTTCCTTGGCCGGAGATGTGGTGGGTGCTCATTGGTCGAGGCACCCACTTCTCCTTTATAGGTCAATATTATAGATGTCCAAGATATTCTAGACTAATTCTAACTAAATGCAAAGGACTTTTGAGTTTCCAAATAATATAACACAAGTAACTACTATATAATAACAATATGACTTAATATTCTAGTTTTAGTGCATATAAAAATGTAAAAATTCTTCATTTGATCTCCCTACCATTATATTCAACCAACTGTAGTTAACTCTAATTTAGTTTAGTTCAAATTCCAATAACTTATTAAGACTATTTATATGAATGTTGTATCTTTTACATCACTATCTTATATTTATTTACATGTAAACAAATGTCAGATGAGTTGGCAAAGTCTATCGCCTTTGAGGGAAGTGATCTTTCCTGTCCGTGTGGTCGCTGTTCCCATCAATAGGTGAATTAGTCAGACAACTCGATCTACAGACATGTTGTAGAGGAATTGATCGAAAAATTCATGGAAGAAATCGATGTGGCAAAAAATAAAGACAAACGACTGAAACTGCAAAAACCGAAACTACGGGTGTCGGAATGGACGAAATTATGAACGTCGATGCAAAATAACGTTCCGACATTCCTTGTTACTAACGCCACAATCGGCCCACCGTAGGGGTTAAATTTCATCGCTTAGGCATTCAAAACGAACTTTTAGTAGGTTTTCAACCATTTTTAGTGTGCTTCCCCTTATGAAGTATTCTTTACATGGATTTCTATTTTCCTGAGATTTGCATCTTATTTTGTTAGAAGTTGTTAGTTCGAATGTGAATAAGTTTTGGGAACAATGCTATACAAAGGGATCCAGTAGTTGTTAATTCATTCAGTTTTATCAATAAAAATTCAGTAGTTTCCTTACTCTTTTTGTGAGTTTTCAATTTTTCTATATTTTGGACATAGATCTAAAGCTTTTCCGAGTTTTCTGCCGCGTAAAGACATCATTGTGACAGTTTGGAAATGGTTCACTTTCCACTTCAAAATAATAGAAACTTACCCGATAACAATCATTTTAGGAAGAAAAGCAAAATATATTTTGGCGATTTATTTGTCATCGATGAGACCCGAATAGTTACTTATCCATTTATGGGCCATCTGCGGGTGGAGTAGGTATTAGCTTTCGCAGTAGGCTCATGTGACTTCAGTAAATGAGAGAACAAATATCTGTGCATAAAATAAAGGTTTTCTGTATCTACCTTTAGTCGATTACATATAAAACTTAAATGAGCAAGGAATTACCAACTTAATAATATCAATAGTTCGATTTCGACAAATGGGGATAGTTAAATTAAAATGCATAACATACCGTTCACAGAAGTGATTCCAACTGTTTCATTTCTGGATCCAAGTTCTTAGGTTCGGAATCTTCGTCCGAGATCATATAAGCATCTGCAATTGCCTTCCCTTTATCTAGCACAGGAGATGGAACAGTCTGGAGGAGCCTGCAGGATTAATTTCCATTAGAACCTTTAGTTAATTTCATGTCTACTTAAATTATGATCTTAGTAGAGAAACTTGAGAAATTCAATTTGATAACCAAACCAGAACTACTAGTAGATTACCAATTTTCACCAGTTTACCTATCCAAAGAAATTAAAGCGACACCGATCTTCGCTCTCATTGATTCAGGTGAAGCTCCTTGATCATTCCTTGAAGCTCGTAGAAACAGAGAATCAAGATCCTCTAAAGCTCTACAGAACATAAACATGTTAGAAACTGGTACGAGATTCAGTCTTACAAGTGGTTTGCCTAATAGCTATGAGTCATCTCTCAGTTTCATGACTTCATCCATCATTATAAGAAAATATCATCTTATTAATAGCAGTGTTTCAACTATTACCTGAGGCATTGATCAACATCTGTGAAAGCATCTTTACCCTTGCCATCATCAAAGGCATACTGAGCTACCTACAATTTCAGAGGTAATTTTGTTAAACTATGAGGAACTCAGGTACATAAGAAATCCCATGAAGCCAACCACATGCTTAAGAATATTAGTGCAATGAGAATCTACAATTAAGATCACTGACAAAATTAAAGCCTTTGTTAGTTCATTGATTTCTATGCACCAGCTTAGTAGATGCTTAAGTGTGCTAAGAATTCTGATAAGCGAGTGAAATTCCTGAACCATTCGATGAATCTTAAGCACCAGCACATACAGTGACATGGATTAGAGTTGGGGGGCCGGTGCCAACTTTAAACAGGCCCTTCATATGACAATATCAAAGCCAAAGTCTATTGAGTTGCACTAATATTAAAGGGAGAGAGAGAAAAAGAGAGAGAGAGAGAGAGAGAGAGAGAGCCTACACATACTTATATACCAAGGGGGTTTCTTTGGTTTTAAGTTTATAACAGTATGAGACTTAAATTTTTAGCTCCCACTCAACTTAATCATCTATCCGTATTAAATTCGATAGTTCGAACATCAATATCTCATTCATTAGTGGTTAGATTTAAGAAATTCTTCGCTCTAAACTTAGGAGCTCGACGAGAGGAACACAACGATATGTAATACTAAGCAATTAGATGAGTGTAGTTCACTCAAACCTACAAAAAACATCACAGCTAGTACCGATTCAACTTTATATTTAAAAGGGCCCCTATGTGGTGGGGTCCCACTGCGAGCACACGGCTCGCACCTCCCACCACACGCCACTGAGTAGATATACTCTTTATAGTTCATAGTACTCATCACCCAAAAAACCTAAATGAAGCACTCATATCATAATGTAATATAACATCTAGCGTTTTGACCAGTTTCAAATTCAATGGTTAACAAGTTTGAACTTTGAAGAATAATGTGATTATTTTATTGTATGATTTACCAATTGAATCTTGTGCTCTGAAACCATGTCATAAACTTATAACTCCTCATTCCCCCATTTCCACACATAAGAATGAGATTACATAAGCAGGTTCACTGGTCTAGAAAAGTTCAACTTACTGCTCGTATATTTACACGGAGTGATGCTGCTGGGCCAGAACGCAACAAAGATCTACATGTTGCATATTGTGGTTGCTCAGCTTCCAAAGTTTTCGCTACAGGGAAATAAAGTTTTTAGAAATAGAAAATGTAAGTACGAAATCCAAATCTAATGCGTATGGGTGAAATTTAGAAATACAGATCCTCATGAATCATGCAACTTTAGTATCTTGAGTTAGAAGTTGCAAGAAGAAGAAAGGAGAGATATCATCAACTGGCAAGAGGAAAAAAAAAACTAAAACAAACACCTCCACAGTTTGCAAGAATAATTGTTTGTTCAAACAGAGAAAAAGAAACATTTGGTTGCATACTGAAGTTTAAGAGTGCCAAATCAGTGGAGTAGAATAAGAAATGATCAGTGATTGAGACACAAACTCATACTTGACTTAATATTCCCTTGTCAGACGAATAACCATATTTTAAAATGGGACACGCACAACATTTCAACCTTGGGTTATGTGGGTAACACTAGTAAAGAGAAGTTCCGCTACGTCTATATCAAAGATAATGCAAAATCTGTGCTTGTAGAGGTGAGTCCTGACACCAACTTAAGTCTCTAAGGAAAGTTAATAAAGACTTTCGGCCACATTTGGAGATGTCATAACTCTATAGGAAAAACTAAAAGCTCACAGAATTTGACAGACACATAAGATTAGATTCACACACAATAGGAAAGTAATGTTTCATAGTGTTGTAAGTACAAAATAGTAAGAAAAAAACAGCAATTATTTCCAAAGTAATGAATTAGAGAAACAAAAGAGAAATGAATTACCCAAGTCTCTAAATTGTGATTGGGTCAAGATAACAGCAGGTACATATACCTCTAAAGGATCAAGCTTTTTCCTGATCAATTTACCAAGAATCGGAAGATAATAAAAATGTGAACTTTAAGGTATAACAGTTGCAATACCACCCAATATTCCTATAATTTCCATACAATAATGGAAATGGGTTTTTACCTCTTAACATATTTATCAAGATATCCATCAGCAATTGCATCTGTTGAGAAATGGGTCAAATTCAAATGCTAATAATCTCAAAACCCCAAAGAAAGAAGAGAGAGAGAGAGAGAGAGAGAGAGAGAGAGAGAGAGAGTACGTTTAGGGGAGGAAGAGAGACAGTGGAAGAGGAGGATGGCGATGGTGACAGATCGTCTGCTTTCAGTCTTGATAATGGGGGAAGATGCGCAATTTACTCGACAAGGGGCACGTTTAGTACTAATTGGTGCTGCCAAACGAGGGTTAGGATTGAAAATGATGGTGCTCCTGCTGTTGCATATTTGGGAACTGATAGAAGTAGTAATCGCCATTGCCGAGAGAGCATGACATGCTTTTGTTATTGTTTGCTACAATACAATTAATAGAAGGCTTGGTGGAGAGAGAAAGTGAGAAGAATCCCATCGTAGGTTTTCTCCTCTTTTTCTGTAGTCTTATCCATTTCTCTAAGATATTTCAGCCCAATTATTTTGCCCCTTCCTGGGTTGGCAATACCTGGTTATGTGAAAAGGGTCCACTATGTGACCTTAACCCGAAAAAGGCCCGGAAGCTTATCGGATCGGATATAGGCATATTCATATCCGGTATTCGATAATTATCCGACGGATATTATATACCAGTATCCGAATCCGATAATATTAACGGATATCGAATAGTCAAAACAAAAAGAAAATTTGGTTTAAATTTTTAATTATTAGATTTAAATAATAAATCTCAATCATATATTTTATATATTATTATTAATAGTTTTTTATATTACTTATCAGATACGAATATTTATTAGATCGGATGTTGGTGTATCCTTATCCGATAAGGAATACCCGTATCCGATATCTGAAATCTAGGATATTTTTAAAAAGTTCGAATGCGGCTACGAATTGGATGTCGAATATTCGGATCTCTACTAACCGGCTTAACCCGAGCCTACAGGTCCGTGTTATTGGTTTGAGATATATGATATGTTTCTCCGTTGTCTATTTTTTTTTTATGAGATATATTAGAAGCAAACCACTACTATATTCTTACAAAGACTACTGACTTAAATCGGAAAGAAAAGATGGTAGTACATTCCATACTTTTTTCTGACAATTATTTCTACCCCATTTAGCTAGAGCATCTGCTTTGGAGTTGCATTCTCTGGGAGCGTAAGTGAAAATGATGTTTGTGAACTGGTTCTTAAGATCTAGAGATTTTGAGAGGATATGTCTGGACTGCCAGTGTAAACCGTCACTCTGATCATTGATGTATCTGATGATGTTTTGATTATCGCTTTCGATGTGAACATGTTTGATTTGAAGTTGGATTGCCCATAAGATGCCGTAGTGAATAGCTAAACTTTCACATTCTTCTGAATTTTGTCATCTGATTGTATCTGCAACTGCTATGATAAAATTTGCGTCTTCATCATGGATAATACACCCTATTCCAGCTGGTTCCGTAAGTTGTATAAAAGAGGAATCTACATTTATTTTGAGAAATGGTGTCGATGGAGGTCTCCATTGTTGATGTCGTGGTTTTTTCCTGCATTTATTTGTTAGTAATGTTTCAATTTTGAGGGGCGTGGTAGACATATTGTTGATTCGGTTGATCATCTGTATTGGTGATTGTTTTGAAGAGTTAAAGCAATTCTCGCACCTAGCTTTCCAGATAAACCATAAGATTTTTGCATATAAAGAAGTAATTTCCTCATCTAATTGTTTCCATTGCTGAATCCATTGCTTTACTGTAGTTAATTGTTCAGATCTTACCTGAAAGTGGAACCATATCGCTCTGGCATAGTTACAGTGTAACATCACATGGTCTAGAGTTTCTGATGTAAATTGTTGCGGAAGCGTAAAAGTAATGGAATCCACCATTATTAATAAACTAAACTAACGAAATAAAACTGATAAAATAACGATAAATAATAAACTTGATTAATAATAAACTTGGTTGATAATATTCTCTGATCTGAATAACAAGGACAGACCTGACTTCCTTTGATAGGAACTTAGAAACTTCTAGATAGACTCAAATTAGGATTCCTAAATATCAAAGATACTCAAATATAGAAACTTCTAAACCTAGACTGAGTAGGAAATACTAAAACATGGAAACTCCTAAACTCTAACCCTAATGGACTCGGCCATGAGGTCCTCTAACTAGTTCGGTCGTGAGGCCCATCTTGATGGTCTCCATCATACTCCCCGACCGAGAACGAACTTGCCCTCAAGTGAGACTCAACAATGCAATCCTTAATTCTCACTTCGAGCGAACGGTGCATTGGGGTCGAAGGACACCCACTTGGACGAAATCATTAGCTTCAATCTCATAGTGCAAAGAATCTTGCAAAAATAAATGTAGGAAAGAAACTTCCAACAAATTGCAACATCTCCCGTCATCTTTTAATTTGATGAAGAAGACCACAAACACCACATAATATTTTATGGAAAAATCAACCTTGAATTTGATGAAGGTGGACGGCTCAAGGTATGGATCGGTCGAAACCGAGCAGTGGTGTGGGTAGTCGGATGATGTGAGACGAGGTAGTGGTGTAAGGATTTAAACCCTTATACTAGTGTTTATAGCGGAAATAAGACATCTAATGTCTACACTAGTATCCCCAGGATCACATGCAAAACTAGTAATTAAACTAATGGAAATAGTAGATTACCTTAATCGCTTTTCCCTCGAACTAGTTGAATTGATTAAAGAAGACCAAGAGCTTCAAGTGTAGCTCCTCTACTTGGGACACGAGCAATCAATTTGATCTCCCACCTTGTTGTATAGCTAGCACACCAATGGTGGTTGGAAAGAAGAACACCTTCTTCTTTGACTAGATAGATAGTTAATGGGAATTAGCTCACTTTCTCCTCTCTACTTGATGTGGTAGAGTAAGAAAGCTTAGAGAGAAATTCCACACCTTATTCTCTACCCTAAGAGTGTTTATATAGAACCCTAATAAGAATCCACCTCCTTTTAGGTTTCCTAAAACACCCTTTAGAATAAGATTTAGGGAAATAGTCGAAAATAGCAACTATTGGTATTTTCTCAATTCCCTAAGGAGATGACGTCCAAACCCAGCCAAAATTGACAGATTTAATTTTCATAACATAAGGAAACGTCCCTCCAAAAATCAGCCCAATCCGAGCCCTAAAAGTGCCCGAATCGGCCTAGGCCCAAAAACCCTGTTTTTGGCCTTTTTGTACTATCTTTGCCTAATTCCTTTTTAGGCCTATGAGATATATTTATGGGACACTCCCATGATTATATCTCACTCCCACTAGTCATATTCTAGATCAATTTGTCACTCTTATGTGTAACCCGTTGTAGGATCCGATCGAAGTTAGCCGCGAATTAATTCGTAATTCGACGATCGTAGTTGGTCTCTAGCTACAACTCTACGATCCCTAAATCAATCGGACTTGATGATCTTCCACATTAATTGTCCTATCCGACAGATTGTTCGCATTGCCATCTTGGACGAAGGACATCTCCTTCAACTCCTTCAGACTCCCACTTGGACTTAGAACAAGTGCAATGCCTCGATTCCCGTGTCAATTTAGTATCCCATCTGATACGTCACGTCATTCAGACTTTCTTGATATCCGAGTACAACTGTAAAAGACAAACGATTAACTTTTAATCCGTTTGAGCGCGACCACGCATTTTCAGTTGCTACTCATCAAGTGGCCTTGAGACACTTTGTACCTAATGTGATTAGGGTGACACAATCCATTATTGCGCTCCCACTTAACTTCATGTCTATCCTGTCCTTCCCAATATCCGTCTTTATAACCTCCTTTTACGGCGCGGCGTTTAACGGAACCAAAGTCGGGCATTCCTTACATAAGATGAGTGGAGCACTCATGTTTTGAGGAATCTCTCCAATTGTCTTTATGAGAAGTATTGACGTTCATCACGAGTGATGTACTTCTCATTTGAGGGTTATCCAGTGTGTAAACCTTTTACACACCCACGTAGTCGAATAGAATATACTATTCCTATAGCCCATGAAACTGCGCTATCCCATCGACTCCCGTGCTAGTCTTCGTGAGTCATTGTTGTCCATGCAATGACCTGGACCAGGGTTTTTGATAATAAATATTCCAAGTTCACTTAATAGGGTTTCATTCATCAGATCACGTATCTGACAAACCTATTCGGAATGTTTTATCATCAATGGACTGTCGTTTAAACACTAAACCAAATTTAGACGACTTGTGAAATAACTCTATTATTTCTGATAACGAGAGTTGTAAATCCGAGCCTCTTCCGTAAAACTCTTTTTACCCACTCAGTTTTACTCGTCGAGGTTTATTCCAAATTTACCTCATGCCTTAGACTGTGTATGAATCTCATACTATGTCTTAGGTGACAGTTTAGTTTGACTACGTATGTAGTCCGTTTTAAACCTTGCTAATTATCAATTAATTTGAAGACCGTTATCTTCAACCTTGATAATTTTTAGTAACTTTTACTAGAGTTAAGGCTTTTAATTCTTTATGTAGTATTTGCAACAGTTCCCGGCTTAAAACACTTTTAGCCTACTTTCCTTCCATGTCTGAAAGTTTGCTACGATGATATGTTCAACTTTTGTACTACTTCATCCTTTAGCCTTCTAGGATGTTTCTAAGTAGTGTTTCGGTTTTCAAATCCGAATTTGGATGTTTAAATGCTAATCATATCCAATATGATTGACTTTATGTATTCGAACATAAATCTCTCTCTCATGCTTGTTTGCTACATCGGTGTCTTTTCAAACTCCGATTTAGCAACGCTCTTAGTCATGAGTTTTGGGTCGAAATTCTTTTAGACTTTCCGAGTCTTAGATTTTCTGTTTCGGATCTCAAGCATCTCAGCGTACTGAGTCTCTCTAATTCTATCATCCTTTTGATCTATGCTTATAGATCTTCAGATGCCCAAAATGGCATTTTATCCTTTTGTATGTGGTCCTTTATTGAGTCAGTTCGTTACTGTTATACAACATCTTATGTCGTACTCAATCTTTTGTATGCACTCTGCATACGGACCCGGAAGGTTTGTTTCTCCCACTTACCTTCTTGAAACTCGTGATTCAAGATTATCTTCATTCCTCAGGAATCAAACTTCTTTGATTGCCTTTTTGAATCGAAGATTCTAACTCTTGCGTGCTTTTAATCCGTCGATAGATTTCTGAAGCATGCCTATGGACATAACTTGATTGGAAGAATCTTATTCTTCTTGTCTAGTTTCGGGAAACATGAATGTTTCCATCCTTCTCAGTTTTCTACTTTGGAAAACCAATTTAGGTCTTCTGTTGACTTAAATTATCAAGCTTCATGTCTTGACGAGATATGGATTCCACGATGATTTTGGCTTCTAGCCAAAATCTAGAGTCAGTTTCCGTTTCTGCGCAGGTCTTTTATCTCTTCAGAAATAACCTTTATTTTCTGAGTCTTTAAGATTTTATTTTGACCTTTCTAGGGCTTTTGAACAACAATTTGGAATTTTCTCAACTACTTTGAGATATTTCTTTAGAGACACTTTCACTCGCTTTGAGAGTTCTCCTGCGAATGACATTCGCTTTTGTGCGGTGGGTTTACAAGATCATATCTTTAACCTTTCCTTTTTTCGAGGAGCCGCAGTTTGTTGCTCTTGGTCGAATTTAATCGTCCTGTACAAGTTTCATGATTGTTCTTCATGACCCTCCATGATTTTTCTCATGATCGAATTAAATCGACTTGTACTTTTCTCCCACTTATTCTTGTAATAATTAGTGCTTTTCTCCCAGACTACTAGGTGTGCTAATTATTAGAAGAATACTATCATGAGCAACAAACACTTTGTTCTCTTGATTGGTTATGGAAGACGCCCAAATTTTTTTCAAAAAGAAATTGCGTCAGATATTAGCTAGTTTTGTAACGCTTTTACAAATTTAGCTTTAGACGGAATTTTGGTAGTTTTGTGAGAAGCTATGTCTAGACTAATGGATTTTGGAGGATAGAGTTTGATTCGTGTTCTTCATCTTAATCCTTTTGGACATTCCAAATATGGATAGGTTAGAAGTACGTTTGAAGATCAATCTCTGTTTCTGACTCAAGACTTTCTTTCTTGTCAGTTTGATTCATGTTTTGGTTATAGTGGACTTGTTGTCCTTATCCCTTTCGGATTGGGATGAACCTATCTTATAGGTTTTTGACCAAGTTTAGAATCTTTTGGTATAGTTTGTTAAATTTAGCACTTATTAACATCTCAATTTAGAAATAAAGTTCTTTATTGATTCTCCGTAATACTTAGTACAGAGATGATGTTAAAAACTAGAAAAACTATTAATCTAGAATAGTGCTTAAAGTAGACTTCGATCCCTTTCAGCATCCTTAGCAGTCGAGGCTTCTGCTCCCTCTTGGATCTTGTCTTCTTTAGCCAAATACTCAGTTCCCAGCTGCGCCTGTACATTCACAATGATAGGGAAATTTTAGGTATCATATACCAAGGTTTGGGAATTTTACAGCATTTGATAAGTTAACTGTTTATACCTGAATTGGAAGCCACTGTTCCATTCTTCTTGTCCTCCAAGAACTTAGGGCAGTTTCTTTTCCAGTGGCCCTTGCCATCACAGTAGAAACATTTGGTGTCAGGAGGAAGACCTTTGTCTTTAGGTTTGGCAACTCGTTTGCTTTTACCTTTTGACGCGGTTTTCTTCTTCTGTTTTCCACCTTTCTTGAACCCTTTGTCCTTTTGTACCATAAGAACGTCCTTCTTAGTCTCCACTATAGCGACGTCCTTTTCGGCTGTTAGAAGCATAGAATGAAGTTCCTCCAACGTTTTATCCCATCCATTCATGTTGTAGTTCATCTTAAACTGATTAAAACCACTATGGAGGGAGTGAAGGATAGTGTCGGTAGCCGTCTGTTGGCTATAAGGGAAACCTAGTTTAGCCAGCTTGCCCATGAGCCTGATCATTTGACGAACATGAGGCCCAACTGGTTTTCCCTTTTCAAGGCGCATGTCCATAATTGCTTTAGAGGTTTCAAACCTCTCCAATCTCGACTGTTTTTGGAACATTTCCCGAAGTTGTCGCATCATGGAGTAAGCATCCATGTCTATGAACTGCTCTTGCAGAGTCGGTTCCATGGTTGCTAGCATTAAGCAAGTTACAAGCTCTGCCTTTATCCGCACACTTCCTTCTTCATCTATCTCTTCTTTAGTCGAATTATCATCCAATACAGGAATTGGAGTTTCTAGTACATGTTGCTTTCCTTCCATCCTGAGAACTATTCCCAGGTTCCTCTCCCAGTCAAGGAAGTTGTGCTCATTCAGCTTCTCCTTGTCGAGAAGTGAGCGGAAGTTGAAAATATCTTTTGTCATCTTTGAACTACATAAAAGAAATGGTTAAGTTTTAAAACTCATTATCGTTTTTGAAAAAACTTAGTTTTCCCACATTATTCAATAAAGTCGTCCCCGATTGAATAAGTGGTTCCAAGATCCCACTTCTTCGGAGTGAAGCGGACTTTGGCCCTGCCCTCCACTTCCGTCGTCCTAGGTGAGTGAACTACTTCACTGATCATACCCTTATGACTCTTGGTTGATAGATAGTCATTGATGAATGGCTAATCTATCCTTTTGCCTCGAGTATCCAAGACTCTCTTGCTGATCTCGTTGAGTAGAACCATTTAGACGTGTATGCCTCTTCTATAGACCTACCCGCATTGTCCCAAGGTAGAGGAGGTACTCTGCTTTGACCGACCCACCTTCCTCGAACAAGGGCGCAACGAGTGTCTTAATCTGGATAGGCGATTACTCAAGATTACTTTTGGGGACTTTTACGCTAGTCTGGCGTTTGTTATAGTGAACTATTTAGCCTAACTAACATCCACGACATAAAGCGTAAATAAGTAAGTAAATGCGCGCGAGAAAGTAAATCAAGCAGACATGGATCCTAGTATGGCCCCTAACCTAGAAGATCTAATCTCCTTCGGTTTTCTTCTTGTTTCGCCTTTTGGTTTGTCTTAGATCGCCATCTTTGAACCTCCATTGATTTCTCCCACTCGCCTTTAGATTTCATCCTCGAGTTTCTTCAATGGACTCATAGACCCTAAACTTTAATTACAAGACTCTAACGATTCGCAGATCGTATAAACTTGAAATTAAAATTAATTACAAAGTATGCACCCATCAGTGCTTAAAATAAGAATAAGGAAATAAATCTATGGCCATACTAGTTTCCCGCATTCACATCACATGCAATCATATAATATATCAAGGCTAAGAATTATATATGCATGATTATCTTGGGAGATACTTTTGTTGACATCACATGTCACATTGCGGACCTTAAGTCTAAATTCGAAGAATTCAACTAATGGTGCTTTCCGGTTTTATGTTTTATGATTAAAATCATCTTTTAGAAAAACTCCGTTTTGGGCTCGAGAAAGCCCGGGTCAATTTCGGAAAAAATATTGGTTCGATTCTTAATGATTTCATAAATCAATTTAAAGAGAAATCCGTTTTGGGCTCTTGGATGGCACGGATTGATTTTGGAATTATTTGGTTGGAATCGGAAAATTTTTTTGGCAAAAACTCCAACTCGAATGATGGTCCCTTTTCGTGGTCCGAAAAGCCTCGAAAAAGCCCGGGACAAGTCCTAGACAAGTCCAGGCCCAAGCCCAAAAAGGGCTCGGACAAGGTCCGGACATAGCACGGCCCATAGGGCCGGCATGTCCTGGCCGAGGCCTATCAAGGCCTGGTCTCGTCCTGGCCGGAGCCAGGACGCTAGTCCATGTACCAGACGCGTTCTAGACGTGTCTGGTACTGGACCGGACCAGCACTAGGTGTCTCGGACTAGTCCGAGACACCCAGAACCTCCCAGACGCGTCTCCAAGACGCGTCTGGTCGAGTGCTCTGGACGCGTCCTAGACGCGTCCAGGAAGCTCCCTCGCAGCTGCTGGTCGCGTCCCAACAGCTGCTCTGGACGCGTCTCCAAGACGCGTCCAGAAGCTTCTGTTGCAGCTGCTGGTCGCGTCCTAGACGCGTCTCAGCAGCTGCTCTGGACGCGTCCAGAGGACGCATCCAGGAGCTTCTGACCGGCCAGGAAGCTTCCTGGCCGGACACTAGGGTTTCTCCAAAAACCCTAGTTTCCAAATTTTTTTTTTCTTATGCAACTCTAAGTTGCTATTTTCCAATTTTAAAGCTTTTCTAAAATTTTGAAATTCTTTTTAGAACACTTCTAAAATTTTTCAAAACTTTTAGAAACTTTTAAAATTTTCCAAATTTGTTTTGGGAGTTTCCTAAACTCAAAATAACTCCTTTTAGAACACTTCTAAAATTTTTCAAATTTTTTTGTTTTTCAAAAGTTTCCAAAACTTAAAAACAACTCTTAATCAAACCAATTTTGGATCAAAATCTAGGTTTTTGAAACTTTTCAAATAATAATTATGAAATCAATTTGAAAAATCTTTGAATCCAATTCAAAATTAATCAAATTTTATGTTTAAAACCTTTTTAAACATAACTATCAACTTAATCAAGCATAGATTAGTTTGAAATTCAATCAAATTGAGTCTTTTAAAAACCTTAATCATCAATTTGATTCTCAATTTGAAATTCATTGAATCCCATTCAATAATATCAATTGTGAGTTTAAATAATTTTAAAACACTTTTAAAATACTTTTATAAACCTAATTTATCAAACTATCAATCATATCTAATATGAACTAGTTCGATTCTTAGCAACAACTAGTTCATTGCAAGAGGCTCTGACGCCACTGTAAGGATTTAAACCCTTATACTAGTGTTTATAGCGGAAATAAGACATCTAATGTCTACACTAGTATCCCCAGGATCACATGCAAAACTAGTGATTAAACTACTGGAGATAGTAGATTACCTTAATCGCTTTTCCCTCGAACTAGTTGAATTGATTAAAGAAGACCAAGAGCTTCAAGTGTAGCTCCTCTACTTGGGACACGAGCAATCAATTTGATCTCCCACCTTGTTGTATAGCTAGCACACCAATGGTGGTTGGAAAGAAGAACACCTTCTTCTTTGACTAGATAGATAGTTAATGGGAATTAGCTCACTTTCTCCTCTCTACTTGATGTGGTAGAGTAAGAAAGCTTAGAGAGAAATTCCACACCTTATTCTCTGCCCTAAGAGTGTTTATATAGAACCCTAATAAGAATCCACCTCCTTTTAGGTTTCCTAAAACACCCTTTAGAATAAGATTTAGGGAAATAGTCGAAAATAGCAACTATTGGTATTTTCTCAATTCCCTAAGGAGATGACGTCCAAACCCAGCCAAAATTGGCAGATTTAATTTTCATAACATAAGGAAACGTCCCTCCAAAATCAGCCCAATCCGAGCCCTAAAAGTGCCCGAATCGGCCTAGGCCCAAAAACCCTGTTTTTGGCCTTTTTGTACTATCTTTGCCTAATTCCTTTTTAGGCCTATGAGATATATTTATGGGACACTCCCATTATTATATCTCACTCCCACTAGTCATATTCTAGATCAATTTGTCACTCTTATGTGTAACCCGTTGTAGGATCCGATCGAAGTTAGCCGCGAATTAATTCGTAATTCGACGATCGTAGTTGGTCTCTAGCTACAACTCTACGATCCCTAAATCAATCGTACTTGATGATCTTCCACATCAATTGTCCTATCCGACAGATTGTTCGCATTGCCATCTTGGTCGAAGGACATCTCCTTCAACTCCTTCAAGTGGAGGTGGTGTAATGGGTTTGGGTATTTGATTGCCGAAAGGAGGTGCATGGGTTGCATGGGGTGGTAGGGTTGTATGGGTTGTTTTGGTTGCATGGAGTGCTTGGGTTTCCACGTGAGGTCCGTGGTGGTAGCAACCAGTTGGGTTGATGAAGGTGGTTGTGAGTGGTTTTGTAGTGTGACAAGGGTTGGAGATAGAATGGATGAAAGGTGGTGGTGAGGTGCCGAAGATGGTATAAGAGGTGATGTGGGACATAATTGATGTGGAAAATTTTTATGATTCGAAACGAGGATGTCTTCTTCCGGAATCGCATATGGATCAAATAATTCGGCTAGACATGGATGCTTCCTATCACAACTAGGGTGTAGGTCTAACGAAGGAAAATTACTTTTTTCTTCCTCCTCCGTTATTGACTGAATTTTGTTTTTTTTTTCCAGAACTTCTCCTTCAGTATATTCGATCTTAGTGATTGAAGTAACTTCGGAGAACTGTCTTCTTGATGCAATTTTCGTTTCGACACATGACAAATACTCATCGAAAGGAAGAAAACCAAACCTGAGGATGCTTTTCAACGTCGTCCAATCGTCTATGAATTGTTTACCTTGGTCAATGAGTCTCCATTGCATTGCATTGAAATCTTCGTAGATTCTTTCGGACATATGTTGTTCAACCAAAAAAACCTTATCTTTGTCATGAACTTCTTGATTTTTGAACCAATCTTCCATGCGTTGAATCCAGAAATTTATATGGAATTGACCTTCGAAGAGTGGAATTTTAGAAATTTGATGAATTTTTCTTTCATCCTTCCGATCCATATAAAATTGAATTGTATCTCTAATTGGATCTCAACATAAACGTGAAAATTTTTTCCAACATTCAAGAGGAGATGTATCCATCGATATTTTTATTGTATTATATATTTTTTTTTTCTTTGTGAGAAAAAAAAATTCCAGAATTTTGATGGCTCTGAATACCACTTGATGTAGACGCAGCGGAATTAAAATATGAACAATAAAATAAAGGAAGAACTGTAAAGAAAACGATAAATAAACTAAAACTTAATTAACTTCAATGGTTTTTCTCTTCAATCTGTGAAGAATAAACAAGACTGGACTCCCTTTTATAGATTACTAGACTTTCCTAGATTGACACAAACTGGTCTTTCCTAAATATTAGAAACACTAAATTAATGTAACTTCCTAAACTAAGATTCATTATGAATCTTCCATAAAATAACAACTTCCTAAACCTAGCTAATCTGGCCGACTAGGCCGTGGGCACGCGTGGACGTGGGCCCACGCGATATGCGCCTGCATCAGTTTCATTGTCATCACAGTTTATACAAGTGTATACGTTACCAATATCTATTTTACTGGTAGAATATGGTCTTTGCTAAAGGGACCTGTCTCTAGTCTATTGAGAGATAATTAGTAAATGCACGTAGTTAGTAGAGGGACATTGGCCAGTTTAATAGTAGACGGTTTTCCAAAAAAACTAAAAGGAAAATGGTTGTTTGAGTCAATAAATTATTCATAATAACTAAAAAAAGCAAGTAATTCTTTCATCAACTCAAACTTGCCAAAATAGTATAGGATATGATACACAAGGTTTAAAATAATATGGGTAATTATTAATGAGGTCATTTTTTAATTTATTTGTTAAAAAAATACCCTTCTACATTAAAAGTCAATTTCTCTAAAAAACACTCGGAAATTTCCAGGGTTCTTCTTCTGAGATCGTGATCGTCATTATCATCTTCGTCAGATTTTCTTCGCCATCCTCTTCATCTTCTCCACCATCATCTTCTTCACTATCATCTTCTTTGTCAATGTGATGTTCAAATATTTTTCACACGATGTATCAACAGTGATGAAGCAAATTGACTCAGATCTGCAAATATTTTTGTGTTAAAAGTTCAAACTGGTTCAATTTACATATTTGAGGGAGGATTATGAAGCAAACTTTCCTATAGATCTGGCGTTCCAACTCAAACCTAAAAGAACAATTAATTTGCAAAATATGGAAATTGCAAGATTAGGTGGTAAGATTGTTGTTGATGATGAGAAGTATAGTTACTTTCGGCAAACAAAGAGGAAAGAGAATAAAGGGCTATTTTATTGAGATGGGTCCCCTGATCATCCAAGCTCCTGCTAATGGCGAAAGGGCATGAATGGTGGCAACCATTTAGGTAGACAAAAGTTTGTTCGATATATATGAGCCAAAGGGGTTGGTAGAAATTCGGTCCACACATACTGTTATCAGTACATATGAAGAGACCATAGCTACTCAAATGTATGAAGTCATAAATTCTGTAATGGATATAATTTAGGAGTTTTTTTTTCTTATGTTGAACTTCCTTTTTGGTTCTTGATCCAGCAAATATATCCCTCAGCGCATTTGGTTGGATCATTTTTAAAAGTGACTTCTTTCCATTGGGTATAAATAATCGATATGTTTTATAATTGAGTTATTTCCCAAATAGCCCCCAACTTTGTGACCGACTTCCTGCCTAGCCCCCTACATTATCAAAAATACCCAGATGGCCACCTTTTTTAGATTGCGTTATAACCCCGTTAACTAGTCATCACCTCTCTCTGCCACCTCATCATATTCACCGGCGAAGGTCGTCGTCCGACCAATTTTCCGGCTGGCAACCTTTAAACACAAAAATCCATTAATGGCGTCTTCTTCTCCTCTCCCAATCACAAACCCTCAAACCACCGGCCAATCTCAACCGCCGATAGCCACTCTTGCTTTCCGTGCATTCATTAATCGTTTCGATGATACTATTCGTAACGCCCTCTCTCAACGCCGTCCGTGGTCGGAGATCGTCGATCGGACTGCCTTCACTCGACTGACTTCTCTCTCTGATGTTGTTTCTCGCGCTAGCAAGAACTTTACCTACTTTATTCGTATCTAGGGTTTCCCTTAGAGTCTATCTCATATTTAAGATAAAAGGAAGTTTCTATGTTCAAAGATATTTCGTAGATATCTTGTTGAGGTGATAGATCTTTGGGGAGATACTTTCTCTTTGGAGACTCTTGAAGCCCGAACTTCCTTAAACACTTAAGATCTGTAATCGACTAGGATCCTTTATGGAGATTCCGGGATTGAGTCGGTAAGCCCGCAACGCTGTCCTGCGTCCCCAGTTTAGGGCGTGAAGTAGAGGCTTAGCTTACGTGGACCCCCCTCATTCCTTTAGAGATTCCAGGGCTGATCTGTCTGTGCCGACGGTGAAACAGGGTTGTTACCTCTTAGTTTATCTCAGCCGACCTCCCAGTTAGGGGTGTAGATGGCGGAGCGTTGAGCGCTTTAGCTGTTCTGCTGCCTTGAGCCGGGTTGACCCGTTGGACTTCAGGTCAGTTCTTGACTTCCAAACGCCAATCAACGTCTAGACAATTTATGCATTATCAAGTTCCATGAAAGATGCAGCTGCAACAAAGTTGCTACATGCGAGCAGTGAACATCGCACTTACAAGAAAGATCTAATTGTTCAGGTCAGTGAACTTGTAGTACTTTGTTTTACTCAAATGTTCCTTGCTTTTTATTTTTTGGAATTTCTCACTTACATATTAAAAAAATATACATGGAGCAGAAAATATAAGTAAAATAAGATTATCAAATTCAGTTTCTTATCTAGCATATCAATGAAAATAATGATCCGCCGAAAACGAAAACAAAAAGAAGAAAAAACTAAAATATTTTAATTTATTCGTTTGAAATTGTTTCTTACAAATTATATTTGCTATATAACGGATTACTTTATTGAGAAAGGAAACCAAACATGAATATGCATAGATATCCTTGAATTTGTTCTGATGATGCTTCAGCTGAAAGAGCCTTCTGTCTTATTACGTTGCCTGAAGCCGATATGAGATTCCTTGAATTTGTATTGCATTCAACTAAACATGAATATGCAGAGATATCACAAGTTACAAGAGATTCTTCAATCAATTGATCATATATATAAATGTAGTCAGTGGTTTTTGCAGACTTATTAATCTCTCTAATTTTTAAACTCTTAAGCTGTTTATTTTTATATTTGTTAGTTTATAGTACAACTTTTTGCAACTCTGTAGAACCAATTTAGGTATCTATTTGTAAAAATTTCTCCACATTTAGATATAATTTTTACCGTGCCGGAGGCACGAGTTATGCCTAGTTTTTATTAATGTATGTCTTATGACTAACTGTTTGTTTTGGTCCTTAATTATGTTTGCTAGTTTGTTTTCACTTCTATTTTGGATATCCTAAAGCAACAATCATTGTTTGTAGTTTGAAGTTACATATTCTCACGATGATATGCAAAATATAAAATAATCAAAACTCTTAAAAAAATAGCGAACAACATAATAAATGTCAAAAACTCTCGGTTGGAGTGGTTACCAAGTTGGATTATACCCTCTAAGTTTCGGGTAGTCGGGTACGAGACACATATTCTACATTACATGAATTAAAAACATCATAGTAGAATGTTTCAGCAAAAAAAAAACATCATAATAGGTAAAGATTTTCCTTCATCCATCATTACGCTCTCAATTGTAGATAATACATAGTGATGCACGGTAGGCTCAATCCAGTGGATTTACCCGAGTGGTGTTATATGGTCATTCTGTAATGAAATGGACTGATTCCTAATTTCAATCCATTTCCCCATATAATTGAGAAATGTGTCTCTCAGGTACGTAACAGATCTATTCGAGCCACCATCTTCTAACTCATTTGTGCAGGTTGGTAACTGGTGTCCAAAGGACAGATAAAAATAAATTTCGCTGGACCTTTTCAAGAAAACCAGACTTCTTGTGCAGCCACTGCTAAAATCTGAGAGGAAATTATCACCTGCACAAAAGCTAAAACGATTCCACCGATCTCTCATATCCACAACGAGATGCTAGGATCTGAAAGTGGTTTAGACTTATCAGAAGCTTTGGAGTTGATTTCTTTTACAATAGAGGGTGATGCTATGGTTTTATTCGAACTCATCTCATCTGTTGATCTAGAGGTGCATTGGCGAATTACGCTTGAAATCGCGACCTACGGTCATGGGGACAAACAAGACAGTTGGCGATTAGTTAATGCCAAAGACTTTGTAACCAGGACTCACTCAATTTAGCGGCGTCAATTCTAAGGTTTTTAGTACTTTTTTTTTTTTGTTAGTTCAACAAAAAAAAAGGTACCAAGTAATATACATTGCCATGGTCTAAATATTGGAACCCATATTTATTAATGCAAGGTTTTCTCTCAAATTCTTTTCTTTCATCCATCAATATGTTCTCTGGTGTGGATAGTGATGCATCGTCTTTTGTAATGAAATGAACTCTTAGTCGTTCCCTTTGAAATTGATACAACTAGAAAAAAATTGACCAATCTCATTTAAACCCTTGTTATAATTTGTCCATTGGGCTTTTAACATAAAAAATGTCCGTTGGGGTGGGGGAATGTTAGGGGGAATGTTCACTCTATCCCCAAATCTTTCACACATTCGCTTTCTTCTGGTCGATTCTGTTTCTCTCCACTTTCTCTCTATTTTCTCCATTATGATCATCGTTCTTATTCACATTTTCTCCATTGTTCAGTTCATTAATTGGTTGTTAACAAAGAAAACCTAGTGAATCTTGACTGTCAAGAAATGCCTTCAAGAGTCCAAATTAAACCTAGTTGTTCATTGATTGTTGTTCAGTTCAGATAAAGTAGGGCTTCTGATCGGACGAGCAAATGATGGCCGAACTCCATTCCCCTTATCTGTCTGGTACTCCTTGTATCCCCTTTTGTACCTATTTTATTGATTTAGGTTTTCTGGCCTATTTCCTTAGCTTGATTCTCTTGATTTGGGTTCTCTCTCCACTTTCTCTCTCTATTTTCTCCATCATCATCATCATCATCATCATCATCATCATCATCATCATCATCATCATCATTCTTTTTTACTTAAGGACGATCTCTCTGATCGATTTTGTCACGTTTCTTACGCATTAAAATCAAAATCCAATAGGTGAAGAACTCATTCGATTGAACTTGTTCATTACCTAGTGAATCTTGATTATCAATTGATTAATGAAAGAAGAAACTACAGACCAACAAGAAATGCTTTCAAGAGTACAAGACAAACTAGGTTTCACATGGCATGCATAACCAAGGGCCTTTGATCGGACGACCAAATGATGGGCAAACTACATTTCCCCTTATCAGTCTGGTACTCTCTGTATCCCCTTCTGTACTTATTTTATCCCAAACAATTTTTGGGTTTATTCATTTGGGTTTTCTGTCCTATTTCCTGATCAATATTGTCTACCAAAGAATGAGGTTGGCTTCCCTTTTAAGTATTGCTGGGTCATGCCCTTAAGCCTTCTTCCATGAACTTCTTGAAGGTACAGATTTTAGTTTGTACCCTCCATGTACGTTACAGATTGCGAATCCATCATCAAAATTGCTTCTAGGGTTTAAAAGAGTGAAAATGGAAAGGTCAGAATCCTAGACGGATTTTAGTTTTTACCCTCCACTTACTTACCCCTGACCAAGGATTTTATTTTGAAAGAGAAATGCATTGAAGCCAGTCTGCCAAGTGCTTTTGAAGTGAAGATTTTTGTTTATTATGTAAAACACTTCCATTTTTTTTTGTATATGACAGGATAATGCAGGTTTATAGCGCTAAAAAGAGTAATGCTTGAAATTGAGTGCTTTTATCACAGTTCTGTACAATCGGGAGCAAGAGGACATGTATGACTTATACCGGCGAGATATAAAAGTTAGCATAGTTTTAGAGAAGAAGACCTTGTTAATTAACTATAATTGGCCTTCAACATATGTGGGTATTGTTGCTGGATTAAGATGAAAATGACCCTTTAAATGTATGTGTCCTGTAAGACTAAAATCACTAATTGACCCCTCCGCAATCCCCTATGGACATTGTGCACTAGCACATATCTGCTTCAAGAATCCATGAAAAGTAAAAAATGGAAGAAGCCCTCATTTACCATGGTGCAACTATTATGATCGAAACAAATATTTCATAGTGATATCATGTCTATGGGTCTTGTTATGCAACTAGGATTAAATTTCCTGCGTTTTCCTCTTTGTTTTGTTTCTGTTATATGAATCCAATGAGATAAATACTGAAGTTAACGTAGCCACCCTTCTGGGTTGCCTGCATGGTTGAGCCCCATTATTCATTTCGTTTCTTCTAATTTCAAGTATAATGTTGATAATTAATCTATGTTTCAGAACCCAGTAACACCGAAAATCTGATTTTTAGAAGTGTATATGTGATGTTATTGAATGCCGTGAGTGGTTGTTGAGGAAATTGATGAAATGTTGTTATTTTCTATGCTTTTTGAATTTATACTTAGAAATATCATTCCCCTTTTTAGTGTCCTCCTGAATTTTTTTCTTAAGGTAAGTATTGTATTCTTGTTTATCGTACAAGCAATGATAATTGTTGCAACTAACACTTAGTTCTAGAAATCATCGACCATCTCTTGTTTAAGTTTTCTATCAAGGAATATGTTACTTAGCTTTGAAAAACAAACAACTTCAGAATCAAATTGCATGTCATAGATTAGTAAGCAGAGAAATATTTTACCTGTGATCATCTAGAATATTATAGATGCGTAACCGAGTCTTAAACAAATATTTTATTTTGAGGTAGTATCGTCGAAGAAGTTTTAAGCAACATTTTGAAGAATGCTTTCTTGCATGTTTTGGTGTGATTCCTTTACTTGCTCTTGGAAGAAATTTACTTACAGGTATTTTGGTGAGTCGTCCACAAAACTCCCTAATATCTTTTTCACATGCGCATATTTACCTTCATTTTGGTAGAAAAAGCGTGCTAGTTATTTTTCTTATCTCTGTTTCAGATTGCCTGTTCGCTGAAAGAAGAGCCAGCAAGAATCACGTTGCCTTCCTTTTTAAGTATTGCTCATTGATGCCCTTACCCCTTCATCGATGGAGTTCTTGACGGTACGAATTTTAGTTTGTAAGTATTGCTGATGAATGGATCTGTTCTTATTTCAAGATTAGAAGAAACACTTTGTGTTAGAACTGTAAATATCAACATGCAGTAAAGCACGGTGATCAACGATACATTCATTTTTCTGTGTATGACAGGATAATGTTGGTCTTAGGGGCTTAAATGAGTGGAAAAAGGAAATCTCAAAGTTCTGGACAGTGGCCAAAGGGTAGCAAGAGAATAGGTATGACATATATTGTAATTCTATATCTTGACTATAACGGCCTTTTAACTAAGTGGGTCTTGTTGTGCAATTAGAATTAAATTGTCTTTTCTTTTTTCTGTTACATGAGTCAAACAAGATGGATAATGAAGCAATTTAACTCTAACCATACTTCAACACATTAGTCTTTCTTCTCTGTATAGCTAGCTATTCCTGTCTTATTTTATATTTTGTGCAGATCTTATTTTCCGATGTGCAAAAACATCAATTTGTGATAATAATCTTCGTAACTAAATGTATCCCTAAGGACGCTCTTCCCATGTTCCTTTTTAGCTTGAAACATTTTTAACAACCATGTAGTCAAGTTCAATATCATTAATTAGGATCACTAGGTATCCTTTTGAATTTACTCCATTTTATGATTTGCCTTATTATCGGCTGTTTGCTAATACCACTTTCTTACTCTTTTCTTTGTTTAGTATGAAATGAGCTATGTTGAATCTTCGATATTGGTTTCTCTAAAAGGATACATACGGCAGAAGAACTTGTTTTTCCTTGAATTCCAAATTAAGTACTGCTCCTATTTCTTATGAACTATATTAGGTTTGCAGTGTTTGCAGTTAGAGCTTTGAAGCTTCATCCGTATCTCAACATGGCTTCTGAAAGTAGTATATGAACTATCATTTCATCTTTTATTGCAATAGTGCCTGACCCGTTACAGCTCTTGCCGAGAAGCTTTGTTTCTGTCTCACTTTCTCTACTCCCCTCTCTACTTTATCCATTATTATCATCGTAGATAGTTCTTTTACCCATGGATGATCTATCTGATAACAGACAAACTAGGTTTCGCATGACATGTAAAACCAAAGGCTTCTGATCGGACTAGCAAATGATGGCCAACTCCGTTTCCCCTTATCAGTTTGGTACTCTCTGTATCCCCCTTTTGGATCTATTTTATCCCAAACAATTTTCAGACTCATTGCATTAGATTCGGCTTTGTTGTTTTTGGTTTTATGTCCGATTTGTTTAGCCTGATTCTCTCGAACTCATGCGATTGAAGTTCTTGAAGTTACAGATTTCTGTTCATATGCTATACATGCATCTTGATCAAGATTGTCAACCGATCGATGAAAGAAGTCAGGTTGGCCTCCTTTTTAAGTATTGCTGATTCATGCCCTTACACCTTCATCGATGAAATTCTCGAAGGTACTGATTTCATATTACACCCTTTACGTGCATTGCAGATTGCTAATCCATCAGCGTAAGTACTCCTGATGGATGACACATGCATTTTTCTGTAAATGACAGGATGCCTACCGGCCTCTAGGGTTTAAAAGAGTGGAAAATGGAAATCCCCGAGTCTTGGACTGTGGACAAAGGGGAGCAAGAGGATAGGTATGACATATACTGCGCGGCACTGGCATAAAAAGTTTTTCTTAGTTTCAGGGAGTAAGTCCTAATCGGCCTTGTAATGCAAGTTGGATTAAATTGCAAACTCATTAATAGCTTACGTGTTATTCTACTTTTCTGAATGGGAGCGAAATGCATTGAAGTCAGTTTGCCCTTATCAAGTGATCTTGTAGTGAGTTTGTATAGTTCTGATTTAATTATTGTTA
Organism: Eschscholzia californica; assembly: GCF_041429995.1. Lineage (NCBI taxonomy): Eukaryota > Viridiplantae > Streptophyta > Magnoliopsida > Ranunculales > Papaveraceae > Eschscholzia > Eschscholzia californica. Next base: position 21,519,325 of record NW_028238309.1, read on the forward strand.
GATACACCTTGTTTTATTCTTCAGAACTTTTAACTTTTGAACATGCCGTTAAACACTTACATTTTTCATGACAGGACCTATAGGATTAAAAAGAGTAATGCGCTGAACATCGTGTGCTTTTGTCAGAGTCCTGGACAACCAGGAGCAAAAGGATAGGTATGACTTATACTGTAAGCATATGTAATTCAGCATATTTTTAGAGTTTTGATAGGTATGACTTATTTAATTAGGGCTTTTATATATGTGGGTTGCTCAATTAAGACACAAGTGGCCCTGTAAATCTATGTGTTAAGACTAAAAATCACCAATTGACCCCTCTGCAGTCCCTCTGGACATTGGGCACTAAAATGTAGCTGATTCAGGAATTCTTGAAAAGTAAAAAAATGGAAGAGGCCCTAATCTAGCCTAGTGCACTTATGGTGATCTAAAAAATATTTTTCAGTGATATTAATGTCTATGGAAGATGAAGTTTTTGTCTGTTGCATGTTTATTGTACTTGTTTCTGTGTTTTCTCTCTGCCACAGCCATTACAATTTACAAGTTTTTGGCTTTCTCCAAGACTTGTTCTTTTCTTCTTGCTGAGACTCACTCACTCAAGCATGCAATTGGAATTTTTACTATTTTATACATCCAGGAAAATGGAATTGTTACTATTTCCTTGTACATCCTAAAGTTAATACAATGGTCGCCCTTCTTACTTGCTAGCAAGTTGATTCCTCACTTTTCGTTTCATTTCTTCTTGTGTGCTTGTATAATCTTGGTAATTTATCTGCTTTCAGATCCCAATAGCACTGAATATGGCAGAGCAATTTCATATCAGGGACTGAAATCTGATTTTTATTGCAAGCAAATGTGTTTGTTAAGTCTGCACTGCTCATATCAGTAAATGTCCTTTATTAAAATAGTATTTTTCATTGAAAATGGGGTTTGAAGGTGCAAGTTCCAGAAAGATGCATTTGAACCATGTTCTTATGGTTGATTTTCTTATATGCTTGGCCTTGAATAATCAGACTGATGTACAAGATAAGATTGTATACCATCACTTCCGGTGTAACTTGATATTTGCTAATTTTGCTATTATGGTATCCGTCAGATTAATAATTCAGGTTTGCTTCCCTTGGTTGCTGTTGGATCCTGACTTATGCTTCACAACTATTGGATGTTCAACTAAAGGAATCCTGGTATGTTTATGATTGACCTTCTACATTTCCGATTATAAATGATGTTTGAGGATCTTGAAAACCCGAAATTTGATCTTTTCTACGGATAACATGGACTTGCTGGCAAGTACTGGAATACCATGAGAAAAAGTAGAGATATTATGACGGTGTCCTTGTACTTGCTTTTGAAATTACTAGCAGCTACAATTTTTACATTTCTCTTTCTTCATAAGTGGTTTGAAAATCTAGACTGCCATATGATACGGTTCTTTTATGGTGCTCACATGCATTTCGTCCCTTTTGATGATTCTGGTACTTGTACGTTTTTCATGTTATTCATATATTTCTGTAAACCATAGTTCTGTCTTTCAGAACTCAGAACACTGGAAATCTGATATTTTGAAGTGTATATGTGATGTTATTGAATGTTGTGAGTGGTTGTTGAGGAAACTAAGAAAATGTTGTTTCTTTTTGTATTATATTCTTGATTGTGCAACACTCATACTCATTTAGTTCTAGAAATTATCGACCAACTATTGTTATAGTTTTCAATTAAGTAATTTGGTTCTTAGCTTTAAAAACAAACAACTTTAGAATCAAATTGCATGCTGTAGATTAGTAAGCAGATATATATTTTACCTGTGATCATACCTATCCTAGTGTTGTATATGCGGATCACTTGAGATCTAATGTCAAACACTAGTATTCTCAGGATCTCATGCGTAAGCAATAATAATGAACTAAGTAAAACTATTACATAAATACCTTTATCGCTAGTTTTCCCTCGAACCTTTCTAATCGCTATTGAGAAGATCAAGAGCTCCAATTGTAGCTCCTCTACTTAGGACACCGAGCAATCACCTTGATATCCCACCATGTTTATTATCTAGAATAACAATGGTGGTTAGATGAAGAACTCCTTCTTCTTTGACTAAATAGATAGTTATGGGAATTAGCTCACTTTTTCCTCTTTACTTGATGTGGTAAAGTAGAAAGATTTATGAGAAATTTCACACCTATTCAAGTCCCTAAGAGTCTTTATATAGAATTCCAAGTTAAAGTCCAACCCTAATTAGATTCTTAAAAAGCCCTTTTGAATAAGATTAAGAAAATAGTGAAAAATAGAAACTAGTTTCTAATTTCCCCTAAATCCCTTGTTATGGCCAACTCACCCTAGGGTTTGTGACCTGATCTGGCCGGCCACATTATGGCTACCCATATCACTTGGTCGTCCACTCTCTTGGGCCCAAAACATCCCTTTGGTGCCCCGGCCCAAAATCCCTTCTTTCGGGCCTTTCGTACTATCTTTGCCTAAACTTCCTTTAGTCCTTAGGGCATATCTCTATGGGAATTATCCATGTATATATGTCCAATCCCTCTAGTCATGTCTTCCGATCAAGTCGACACTCTTTGTGTAACCCGTTGTAGGATCCGGATGAAGTTAGCCGCGAATCGCTTTCGCGATTCGACTATCGTAGTTGGTTTCTAGCTATACATTACGATCCCTAAATCATCTGGACTTGATGATCTTCTCACAAATTGTCCTATTTGACAAATTGCTAGCGTTGCATCTTTGGTCGAAGGACATCTCCTTCACATTCAAAGGATGACGACCTATGTTTATCTCTCCTAAATACTACTCATCAACGGAGGACGACCTATCTTTATCTCTCCTGACGACCACTCACCAAGGGGGAACGACCCGTCTTTCTTTCTCCTGACGATCAAAGTAAGCATACTACTTTATCTCACCAGGGTTGTCGAGTACTGCGACACACCTTTTCTCCAAACAAGACAGTCAATCCGTAGAGAGCGAGCTTCGGTCACTCTACGAGCCGAACCTAAGCCCCGATCATTATCCAACCAACGGTAACATTCCAAGGATATCACTCATTTACCTATTACTTCTCTTGCAAGCTTGCTGACTTGACCGTCGGAGCCCCCTTAGGTCGGCACCATCCCGGTGTCCGAAGGGACTTACGGTCACGTGTGTTATTGTCTCTTGTCAACAGGTTAAGCCCAAAGACGTTGTCGGTGCCCGCAAAATTATTAACAGGTGAAGGTTCGACTTCCGGTCAACGGCCCGGTCAAACTGACTTCTTGACCCGCGAATTCTTACCCTCGCAAAGATAAGAGAAGAACAAGATTCGAGAAGAAGAAGAAAGTAAAAAAACCCTAGATTTTTTTCGGGTTTCTTGAGAGAGAAAGTGATTTTTAATATTTAAGGGTATTTTAGGATGAAAAAAAATTGAAAATGATCTGATTACTAATTACCCACATTATTTTAAACTTCACTTACCACATTACTCATAATATTTTGACAACTTTTAGTTAACAAAGAAAGAAACTTGACTTTGTAGTTATTATGAATAATTTTTTTACCCAATTGCTATTTTATAAAAGTATTCTTGTTAAAAAAAGTGGATTCTTCGGGTCATAAAGAAAAATCTCTTGGGCATAGAGATTTGGTCAATCAATATCTACTTAATGGCATACTTTTATTTTAGCTCGAAAACTCACACGATTGTTTTAGCCCCTTACTCATCATGTCAGTCTCACTGCTTCTTCTTCTCTCTCCCTCCCCCTCTCTCCACCCTCTCTCTCTCTCCCCCTCCATGTTGCTCCCTCTCACTGTGACTCACTTTGGTGTATGAGATTTATTGAACTAACGCCAAATATGGAAAAGAAACAACTTGTGGACTGTGAGAGAACTCACTAGGACAATCATCTGAGGTAGAAGTACATTTTAATTAAATTCGGTTCATCTTAACGAGTGATTATCTATATGTCTACTTCTTCATAATCATGTGAATTTTGTGTGAGGTTGTGTGTGTGAGGGATAAACAGTGAGAGAGGGAGTGGAAGAGGAAATGAGAGAGAAGACACGAGGATATGAAGAATAGGGAGCTAAAAACAATCATGTAAATTTTTGGGCTAAAAAATACCCCTTAAGTCAATCATGATTGACAAAGTTTTTATGTTTCGAAGGAGAGAGAAGTCGTAAGGAGATGAACATTAAGGTGCTAAAAACAATCGTGTGAATTTTTGGACTAAAAATTATGCCTTCTAAGTCAATCATGATTGACTGAGTATTTATGTTCGGAAGACTTTTCTTTATTTTCCAAAGTCACGACATTAATAAAACTAAACAGTTATGAAATTAGTTAGGAGGGGGATGAGCGAGCTTTAAATCTATCTGTTATCCTTAGGGTCATTAGGTCAATGGATTCACGAAAAATCTTAAATAAAGGTGACGGATCTATCTAGTATTTGGTTGTACAAATATTTTCAATATTTTGATAGTAGATTAGTCCACGACCACTTAGTGAGGTGGTTGTGGGGGTTTAGTGTCACATAGTGTTCTAAGCGCAATATCAGACGTCTAATACCGCGGAAAATATTCTTATTTCCCAAAACGCGGGCCTACAAAAAAACTCACTCTTTTTTTATGTATAATGAAATTGTTTGTCACTCTTGTATTTGTTGTACGATGGTCTATTGATGATCGATGTTCTAGACTAAAATAAAGTCAGGGGAAGCAGAGAAATTTCGTCACCAATCATGAGAGGTTTTAGAACCGTTTTAATTATCATAAGTAACTACAATGATATGTGACGCCTCAGGCCTTAGTAGTTGCCGATATTGTCCTCCCTTTGTCCACCACCACGCACAGGTGGTATGAGGTTTTGTTCTTGGCCAGGACTCCAGGAGTCCCCCCAAAAGGCCTCGGTACTTACTAAGCGCCAACGTACACCTATAGTCCCACATCGCTCACGAGAGTGTCCAGAGCCTGGGCTATAGGTGTACGTTGGCGCTTAGTAAGTACCGAGGCCTTTTGGGGGGACTCCTGGAGTCCTGGCCAAGAACAAAACCTCATACCACCTGTGCGTGGTGGTGGACAAAGGGAGGACAATATCGGCAACTACTAAGGCCTGAGGCGTCACATTTGGTATCAGAGCCGAGGACGGCTCTTCGCTGAGGGTGGGGGGATGTAATTGTCCCACATCGCTCACGAGAGTGTCCAGAGCCTGGGCTATAGGTGTACGTTGGCGCTTAGTAAGTACCGAGGCCTTTTGGGGGGACTCGTGGAGTCCTGGCCAAGAACAAAACCTCATACCACCTGTGCGTGGTGGTGGACAAAGGGAGGACAATATCTGCAACTACTTAGGCCTGAGGCGTCACATGATATGTTGCCAAAATCATCTTCAACTTCCAGAAAACCCACCCCAACGTTGTTCGATCATTCATGATCTGACTTTACCACCACCACCACCACCTAGGAGTGTTGTTGGGTAAATATCATTTATATAATAAGAGAGGTGATGAGACATGAAAATGTCTCATCCGAATCTCTTAACTTGGACTAGTTAGTCTATTTCGAGCAGTTATTTGATAAATTGAGTGTTTCTCTTACCCAGGTGTCGTTTATGAAGTTCAATGCAAAAAACGGTTAAAATCGGGAGAAAACATACTAAAGGCGCTCTAGTCATTTGGATATGAGGGTAGTCTGGTAATTTTGGTCAAAGTTGATACTCCGATGAGAAGTAGAGTCTAAGACAAACCCAACGGAGAAAATGGGGATCAAATCGGAGTCCGGATGGGAGAATTATAACAGGTCAAAGTCCTGGTCCAACACTGTTCACCAGTGGGATGACCTCGGGAAACGTTCTGGCTAACGGGATAACTTTGATGGCGTGGCAAAAAATCGAGGAGTGGATCATCTGAGATCCGTGTACCAGGTTAGCAGCGAAATGAATCTCAACCTGATAATTCAGTGCAACCGTTGCAGGATAACTTCGGTGATCCCGCTTGCCACCTCGCGTCAAATCTTGTGTTTTATAATCAGACGACTGTGGATTTTGTGATGCATCCTAAGTCGGTAACCTCTGTTACACTAGAGATTGTTAGAGAGAGAGAGAAGAAAAAAGGAAAAAGAAAGTTTGTGAGAGGCTTTTGCTTGTATTTTCTTATAGTTTGTTCTTGAACAAGAATGATCTCTTTCTCCTTATTCACTTAGATTATCAACTGCCACCAAAGAACTTCATATTGGGTGATTTTCTTTCTTATCTTGTTTTTGTATTTAATGTGTTTATGTTAATCACTTTAAACATAAGTTTCTAATCCCCCATTTAGAGAGGATGATGAAATCCATGAGGATGTTTTTAGAGATATATTCGTAAATAAATCAAATATTTAATCGTTCTTCATGTCCTTATTCAAATTTGGTAGTTACTTTTAAATGAGTTCTTCATTTCTCATGCTTCGTGATTTGATATATCATGCTTGGATTAAATTTCTTGATGGTCTATGCTTATTTGTTGATGAGTAATAGTTGAATAGTTACAAATTTAATAACAATGATGAATACATAAATTGTTAAGATTGTTTTAACGAAAATACTTCCGGACTTTAGATAGTTCATATCCTAAAGTCTGAGTGATAGGAAATAAATATTTGATTAGTTTGTTGAATGTTTTTTAAGTGTTTCATGGGTGAATTCAAAATCTCTAGGCTTCTCCGCCACCGATTCCCTTATATCGTTATTGTTTGTTTACTTTAAATATTTTATTGTTTCGTTTCATCACTAACTATTTGAAAGACCGTGTTAGTTTTCTAAGTTTTAGAATAGATTTGACTTAGTCTCTGCGGATCGACCCCAGTCTTATCGAGTTTTACTACTTGACACCCATATACTTGCGGGTGGAGACCTTTTAATTAAGGAAACTTTCTAGGCCCATCAAGAGGATGGTCTTTTTTTTTTTTAGAATATACCCTCAACTTCAATCACTAAGATTACACTTTCCAAACTTATCATTAAGGGTTGAGATTATATCTCTCAAACTTATCTTCAAACGGTCTTTAATGGCTAAGATTGCACCTCTCAAACTTATCTTTAATGAGTTACAGTTTCCAAAATTATCTCTAAAATTTGAGATCACGCATTTGATAAAATTTTCTATGTCCGACTGGCAATGAATATACCCTCGTAAAAAGCACAAATTACAAAATTTTGTCGACAAATTTGTATCTCATTGTTCCATCAACCGTGATAAGTAGGTCAACAAAAAAAAGGGCTAGCACCACCTCTGACCTACACACCTCTCTTCACAATTATATTAGTTGTTATCTTAATTTCAACCACTAGTCAGAAAACAAATAAAGAGAATCCTGTAAACAATTATATATACATTATAACTTTGCCATTCCAATAATTTTGAAACACTACTCGTATAACTTTTCTCTTAAAATTTTAAAATCTAGTTTTAGAATTATTTTGCTAAAGGGGTAAACATAAGTACCGGGTTATGAGCTTCGGACATGCATTAACTTTGACTAAATTTACCATTAAAAAATAATGACGTCAATCAAACTTTAACGTTAGTTAACTCTACTAAAAAACGTAAGATGCCCCAAACACCAATTCTTTTGAACTTTTATACCCCAAATACTAATTTCTTAAATTTAGATCCCCCTACAATAGTCTTACAATTCTTTTCATAAATATTTTTCAAAATAAAAATGATAATTTTATTTACATCGATAAAATAGACTTATATAAACCGGCGAATGAAAGCTTCTTCGTATCAAATGAGTGGAAAAAGTTTTAAGTGAAAATCTCATAAATGGTTTCGCTAGAAGCTTTAAAACCCTTAATAGTCGTTTTCTAAATATGGTAAACTATTGTGTAGGACGGATTTTTTTTCGAGTCAGTCCAAAAGACATTCGATGAGTAAATTAAAACATAATGAGTAATTGATATTGTTTTTATTTATTTTATGTGATATTTTCTTTTTAAAAGTGCCCCCGAAAATAAAATTTATGACAGTTTATAAATTCTATCAGATGGTTATTTTTCAATTATTTTCTAAAATACGTTAAAACTTATAATACAAGAAGGAGAGGAAGATAGAAGGTATTTTTCATATCCAAATTTCCTTCTCTTCCTCATCGATCTGGGTTTCCGTATCTTGATGATAAGAAGAAAATATCAATGGAGGAGGAAATATTATACATAAACAACAAGAACATAAAGTTATGAAATTACTCAACCTTCATCTTCGAAATCAAGTATAATAATTCGTCTCCGAGAAACTTGGTGGTGTTCTTGATGAAACCGTAATTCGTCTCTACTTGGTCCATCTTGATTACATATAATTAAGTATTATAATTCACGACCTTTAGGGTTGCCTTCGTGATCTTTAAGATTTTTTATTTGTGACTTTTAAGGTCTTTTTATTTTATTTTTGCAATTGTGTACTTCCTTTCCCTTCATGTTGTCTTTACTTTTGTAAGTTTCATTTTGTTATTTACTTGAGTAAATCAATGTTGTAATCAAAGGAGTCAAAATCATCAAAACATGTAATTTGTTGGAATGCATTCCTTCTGTGAATGAAATTCTGGTTTATTTAAAAAAAACACTTTTTTCAACAAAAAAATAATTAAAAAATAATCAACACTTCTTTTGACAAAAATGAAATAAAATAAAACCAGCCCTTTAAACTGTTCTCATGGCTTTGTAAATGGGCAAAGCTAGGGGTGGGAATCAGGCGGGTTCGGTCGGGCTCGGACATAATAGAGTCTTCGGGCACTACATTGCCTAGCCCGCTACTAGTTGTCGGGCGGATCGGGCCAGACAAATTCGAACTATTCAGGGCCCGTAGCCCGTTCGAGCCCTCCTGTCCGAGGAGGCTCCATCGGACTCGGGCCGGATGGACTCGGGTTATGTTGAGAAAAAGATATGATACCAACCAACCATTTCACTTATAATTTTTTTAATCGTTTTTTCTAGCCATTATCCCCTCATTACTAACCAAATTAAAACATTACTAACCAAGATAATCTAAATATTTAACTAAAAGTACAACGTTACTAACCAAAATTAAAACATTACTAACCAAGATAAATCAATCAAGAGAGATATTTACACAAAGAAAAACTCAAAAATAAAATAAAAAACAAATCAAGAACATTTATCCATCCTCTTAAACCCTGTTTGCATGTTTCATGATCAAACACTTAAACCCAGATACAAATTGAAACAAGTACTTGATTAATTTCACAAGAAATGGAGTCAATCAACTAATTGAACCAATTCAACAGATACCCCACAATCAAATAAACCCTAACACACAAATTCACTACTAATCCAAACAAAATTTCCCAAATTTTTAGTCGTCATTCTAGCTACTCCTAGGGCATTGGTTAGTAACGTTCTTTCTTCTCCCTATGATCCTTCTTCTTCTGCAGTATAGAGAGAGAGAGAGAGAGGGTCAGGTCACAGGTGTGTTTTTTTCTATATGAAACGCGGTTGCGATGAAAATGGTTTGATCTATATTTGTGATGAAATTGGTTCGATCGTTTGAACATCACTAAAAATGAATAAAAAAACAAATAACATAGTATCATCATAAAATAAAAATCATAGAAATACTTTTAACCAACGTGTGAGATGAGTTCAAAGGCTTAACCGCGTCATTTGATCCGTAGATCATCAGCGTATACCGAAGAACCGAACATCATCTCACTTCTTTACCAACCATTGTTGTAGCTTTACTGATGGAGTGATGATTTGAATGTCTGATGGATAATAGAGAGTAGTCACCGAGAGATCTGATTAATAGATTGATGAGATGAAGTGGTAAGGAGTAGTAGGTGATTAGGGATTTAGGGTTAGGTAAAAGTTAAGGTTTCTATATAACTTTCTGTTTGAGTTAGAGAGAGAGGGGGAAAAGAGAGAGAGGCAGAGAGAGAGGCGTTGAGAGATTAGGGTTCTGTTTAAGAACCCTATTTATAAGATTGGAAGGGGCGTTTGATTAAGATCCAACGACTGAGATATAATTTGAAGAGGCGCCCTATCTCAACCGTTGGATCTATACAAATGCACACGGATCCTATGTTGGGTAGCGAGTAGGGTAGCCGAGCGGGTCGGGAAGTCGGGTATCGGGCTCACACGCGGACTCGGGTAGCGGGGGGTAGACGCGGACGGGTAGCGGGCGGGTCCAACTAGGGGTGTACACGAGCCGAGCTCTTAACGAGCTGCTCGAGCTCGACTAGACTATTGCTCGTGCTCGACTCGTATATTAACGAGCACGAGCTTAACATGAGCCCAAAATCATGTTCGTTTATGTAAACGAGCCGAGCTTGATCATTCTTTAGTGTATCACGTGCTACTCGTGAACAACTCGTTTAACATACTCTTATAATATTGTAGTACATAATTACGTATTAATATTGAAACTTGTACATGAAACATCAACCATTAAAAAATTATAGGAATATGATTATTATTGTATGTGACAAATGATCATTGAAGTATTTTGATAATTTAGGAAATTTTTATTTGAAATATTTTGATAAACGAGCTTAAAAGAATGCGAGCTTGAGCTCTTTCAAACTTATACGAACCGAGCTTGAACAAGTGGACAATTACTCGAACGAGCTCGAGCTCGACAGTCAAATACACGAAACGAGCTTGAACATCTTACTACTCGGCTTCGTTCGACTCGAGTACACCCCTAGGTCTAACGGGTCGGGACTCGGAATTGAGGGCCTAATTGAGTCCCGCCCTATAAGCCCGAGTTCAACAGGCCGAGTAAGCCCGACTCGGGTATGCTTCGGTCTGCGGGTCTAAATGGTCCGGGCGGAACGCCGGATCTCGAGTTTCTGGGCTGTTTTCCCAGCCCTACGCAAAGCTAAAGCGAAGGTAAATAAAGGGAAAGTGACGGAGGAAGGTGCATTTCCATCTAGATTTTTGGCCATTCTCTTTTAATTTTAGTCGTCGGATGAGGTTGAAAGCAACGAAAATTCACCCCCATATAAACCGAGGATCGGACTTTCTCTCTCCAACGGCATACTATCTTAAGCAATCTGGTCCGAACGGCTGAGATTGAAAGGCCTGAACCGAAAATCAGCCTTTCTCTCCAACGACATAATATCTTGCTCAATCTTCTAATTGATTTCTTCTAAAACTTCCAGTAATTGATTTCACAACTCGTAAAAAGCACAAATTACATTTTTCTTTTTTCATATTCTTTTTTCATATTCTTTTTGTAAATTCATACATTTTTTTCTTCTAAAATTCATCCAACTTCTAATAGAATTATTTGTAACTAGTTCCGTATTATTCATATACCCTCTTCATCCTTCATTTCAATGTATATTTTTTCTATAATATTCCTTTTAAAATCACTCTTATCTTTTTAGATAAAACGTCATTTTATTTAAATATAATTCGTACACATTTGTTTTCATATATTTTTTTATCCTAATTATTTATATTTGGATTTCGAGCCTAATTAGTTGAGAGGATTGTTATGACATATAGAGATCATTAGACTGAACGAGACACCATTTTTCTTTTGATAATTTACTTGTAACTAAATTCGATAGAAGTTTTTAATGATGCTCGGAAGTTCGTCCATTGGTGATGGTATTAGTTTGTTTTGTGATTTTATATAATCAAATGTGCCCCCACAAATACAATTGTGTGGGTCCCCCACTGAAAGTGACGGAGGAAGGTGCACTTCCATCTAGATTTTCAGCCGTCCGCTTTTAATTTTAGTCGTCGGATGAGATTGAAAAGCAACAAAAATTCACCCCATTATAAACCGAGGATCGGACTTTCTCTCTCCAAGTCCAACGGCATAATATCTTAAGCAATCTTGTCCCGGCTGAGATTGAAAGGCCTGAACGGAAAATCAGCCTTTCTCTCCAACGGCATAATATCTTGCTCAATCTTCTAATTGATTTCTTCTAAAACTTCCAGTTATTGATTTCACAACTTGGTGCAACTTGGTGGGAGTCAGGAGTGTGGTGTTCCTGTTAAGAGGTTAAACACCCTTGTTTAGTGAGGCATTTTAAAACCGTGAGGCCCAGGTGTGCCAAAGCGGACAGTATCACTAGCAGCCCGGAAAGCTGGTCCACACCATCCTATAACACGTTATCAACACGATTCGCTCTACTATGATGTGGTCTTGGGAGGGTTTGTTGTAAAGCAATCCCCCACTGGTGGGAGACAGGAGTGTGGTGCTCCTCTTAAGAGGCTAAACACCCATCCCTAGTGAGGTGATGTAGACGCAGCGGAATAATTAAAGAACAATAAAATAAACTAAGAATAATTAAAGAAAACTGTAAGAAACGATAAAATAAACTTAAATTCTTAATAACTTCAATGGTTTTTCTCTTCAAGGTGAATAATATCATAGACTAGATCTCCTTTTATAAGATAATAAACCTTCCTAGATAGACTCAAACTAGGATTCCTAAAATAATAAACTACTCAAACATAGAAACTTAAAATTAAAGAAATATCAAATTAAAGTAACTTCTCCTCTACTAAATAAACTACTATTATGACCCAATAGGGTGTGGGCACGCGTGGACGTGGGCCCACACGTTTATGCGCCTGCATCAGCACCCTGTTCCCCAGAAGGTTCGTCCCGAACCGATTTCGATGAAGAAAACAAGTTGATGCACCCGCAGACGATGAACTTTGTCATGGCGATCCGTAATTCCCACTTCGAACGAAGTTTGCACTGGAATGGAAGGATACTAATGTGCAAGTAATCGTCAACCTCGTACCCAAACTCATATGCCAATGATTCTCGCAAAATTAACCTTAGTGAATAAATAATGTTCATCTCTCCATCTTCCCACGGTAGGCACAACCACTTAATCTTCAAGAAAGTGTGAAGTACTATGAGCAAGTGTGAAGTAAGAGTAATTGTAACAAATTTCCAATATACTTCATCAATAGCCAAAGTATAAGCATAACCATCGCTAACTAAGATATCGATATGGAACCATGTAGTGTAGATATGCCACGCAAAATTGACTTTTCCAAGTTCATCTTCATGTAGTTTATGTACTCTAACGTGATCAATACCTGGAGCCCACTGTTTGTTTTCTTCAATTGATATGTGAAACCTAGATGGGAGTTGTTCAATTGGTATGTGATCTTTGACCATTGAGTATAGGTTCATTGTAAGAATTGGGAAATTGATCCTCTTTTTCATAATTGTTTGAAGAAAATTTGGTAGGAAGAGATTTGATAGAGAAAGCGGCGATGTGGGACATAATTGATTCGAAAAATTCTGGGTTGTTCTTCTTGTTCCTCTTTTTCTTAATTGTTTCTCTTGTTGTTCTTCTTCTTGGTTGTGTTGGTGATGGTGTTTGACACCAAAAGATTGGGAGGGAAACAGGAACATGTTGGTGATATTGGGGTAGGGTTATTTGGGTAGTGGCTATAGATGGGATTTGAATATTATGTATAGGGAAACTAGGGGTGCCTATAGAATCTGGGTTGTAGCCTACATAACTAGGGTTTGTATATGTGTGGTGGAATGTTTGGTTGGAGAAGGGTTCGGGGTTGCGGTTTTGGTGGTGGGTTTCGAGTGGAATGGTGCTTGGTGAATAATATTGCCGAGGAGTCTGGAATGGGTATGGTTGGGTTATACTTGGGTTGGTAGTAGATTGGTGGTCGTTGAAGGAAAAAGGTGGTGTGGTTGGAGTGGTTGTAGGGTTTATGTATGTTAATGGGAAAACCGGTAAGAGTGGTGGTGTAGTGTTGATGTGAATCGGTGGGAGGAATGTGGTCGGGTATGGGTTAGTGATAGGTTGACCGAATAGGGGTATTGAAATTAGTGTGGTGGTTGCAACGGTTGAGTTTGTGGTGGTTGGAAGTGGTTGTGGTGATGATGTTTGAATTGAAGTAGAAGATGAAGGAGTGGTGGTAAAAGAGGGAGACTTACATATGCCTTCGAGTTGTCTAGATAACTTCATGATGGAATCATTGACTTGATCGAATTTTTTCATATTTTCCTTCTTGTAATTTTCGCAAGCTTCTTCCAATTTTGTAACCGAGGATAACTTCTTGTTGATGTTGTCCCATTCGGAGGCAAAAGTTGGTGTCTTCTCTTTGATTGTTGGAGTAGGAACGCAGCGGAAATAAAGAAAACGATAAATAAACGAAGAACAATTAAAAGAAAGATTAAAATAACTCTAAAACTTGATAAACTTTATTAAACTCAAGGGGATTTTCTCTTCAACATGGATTTTGTCTTTATTGTTATGTTTTGAATAGTCCCATTCGTCTCCGGGTTCCCAATCATACGAACGTGTCGAATGCTTCTTTTGGTTATGATGATTTTCTTCAATTGGAATTTTGTCTTCATAGTTATGTTTTGAATAGTCCCATTCGTATCCAAAATCATCCATATTCGACTCATCGAATTTTTCTGCCTCATAGTAGGAGAAGTTATCTTCTTGCCGATCATTGAAATAAATATAATCATCTTCCTCGCAATTCAATCTTTCTTCAAAAAAACTTTCATCACTATAAGACGAAGAATCCATTGATATACAAAAACTAACCTTCACGAAAGAAAAAAAGTCCAGAATTTTGATGGCTCTGAATACCACTTGATGTAGACGCAGCGGAATAATTAAAGAACAATAAAATAAACTAAGAATAATTAAAGAAAACTGTAAGAAACGATAAAATAAACTTAAATTCTTAATAACTTCAATGGTTTTTCTCTTCAAGGTGAATAATATCATAGACTAGATCTCCTTTTATAAGATAATAAACCTTCCTAGATAGACTCAAACTAGGATTCCTAAAATAATAAACTACTCAAACATAGAAACTTAAAATTAAAGAAATATCAAATTAAAGTAACTTCTCCTCTACTAAATAAACTACTATTATGACCCAATAAGGTGTGGGCACGCGTGGACGTGGGCCCACACGTTTATGCGCCTGCATCATGAGGTCTTTTAAAACCGCGAGACTCAGGTGTGCCAAAGCGGACAGTATCACTAGTAGCCCGGAAGGCTGGTCCGTACCATCCTATAATAAAAATAAAATAGTCAACACTTATTCCAACAAAAATGAAATAAAATAAAATCAGCCTTTTAAACTCATAGCTTTGTAAATGGGCAAAGGCAAAGGGGAGGTAATGAAAGGGAAAGTGACGGAGGAAGGTACTTTGTAAATTCGGCCGTTAGCTTTTAATTTTAGTCGTCGGATGAGATTGAAAATTCACCCCATTATAAACCGAGGATCGGACTTTCTCTCTCCAACGGCATAATATCTTAAGCAATCTGGTCCCAACGGCTGAGATTGAAAGGCCTGAACCGAAAATCAGCCTCTCTCCAACGGCATAATATCTTGCTCAATCTTCTAATTGATTTCTTCTAAAACTTCCAGTAATTGATTTCACAAAATGAAACTTGATCGAGATTGTCGATCGGTGGAAGAAGAAATACTACAACGGCAACTAAGAAATACTTCCAAGCCCTAAGGCATTTGTGCTTTTTGAAGTGCGAAATTCAGTCTGCATTCTTGAATCTTGATGAAGATCGTCAACCGATCAGACTCTAAGAATCAGGTTGGTCTTTCATGCCCTAACGCCTTCAAAACCTAATTTGTTTTGAGAGAGAGAGAGTTATTGATGATTTTTCTTTTAAAAGGGTAGTCTAAGTAATACTTCAAACATTTTAAATCATTATAATCAAAATCAAGAACTCATGCAGGGTCGATCAACTGATCGATGAAAGAAGAATCGACTACCTCAGCCTGAAAAAATCAGGTTGCTCTTTCATGCCCTATCACCATCAAACCTAATTCGTTTTGAGAGTGTTTTTGGTGGATGAATCTGTTTTTCATCCATAACATTAAATGCTTCCTGAAGTCTTTGATCTTTAACGTAAGTTAGTTCCACATGTTTATGCATTAGTTATTTGGGTACTAACCAGTTGTATCTAGGACATGATAGGATACCTTTTCATTTTTATCATTAGCTATTTGGGTACTAACCAGTTGTATCTAGGACATGATAGGATTTCCGATACGAGACAAGAGAAGAAAGTGTTAAATTGCGCAGGAGTGGCTGCACTGATAAAAGCATATACAAGTAGGGATACTTAAAAACGCCAGAGGACACACATGGTTTAAGGTTTGAAGCTTGTTACCATATTTGCTGCCTTTAGTGATTTCGTAAAGCGACATTACTTTGATTACTGCCTTCATGTTTTGATCAATTTGGTAATACGACACATGTACGACTAACATTGCATAAGAGAGTTGAGCTCGTTGATATGGGAGAGGGGAGGTACTCAACCTACAGTCAAGGAAAATATTCAAATCGCATCAGGTGAGATTTTAAATACTGTCTTGGCGTTGCATATCAAATAGAAATTTCTAATATTTAATGCCTGCGTTTTCATTCAATAGTATAACTAGTATTAGGAACTTAGGATCTGGTTAATTAGATTAACTTGTTCATTTTTTGCCATATCTCTAATTTTTATATCATAAGAAGCCCATCGTGTTGGTTCTATTGTATAGCAATTCAAACTTGAGCTTGGTTATCCATTTGATGAAGGAAACTGCTGACTGGTTGCTCATGGAGGGCAAATTTTTAATTTTTTTCCCCTTTCCAAGTTAAGTTTTTTTTCGCTTTAAACAATCGTGGACTGGCTCCCAGAGAAGCTTTGTGCTTCATGAATACGTCTTTATTAGAGCTGGTCAATTAGATTAACTTGTCCTTATTTCAATCCGGTTTATTTTTTCAGCAATGCCTAGTGCAGAGCTTAGAGTTTATTGATGGTCGGAAAAGAAAATGGATGAGCTTATATTTTCAGGAATACATATTTGAACAGTAAACAAATGGTGTGAGTTAACTTAAAACATTCTTGCTTACCTGGTGTTATAAGTTATTACCAGTGGTGCCTCACCCTGAAAATTAATGTAGGTTGTCGAACAAACAATTGAAGTGATAGCTACCAGAATGAAGTTAATACAGAGGCCACCCTTCTTACTTGCTATCAAGGTTCCTTACCTTACATTTCATTTCTATAAATGTTCTTGTCGAATATTGATATGGCAGGCCCAATTAAATCTTTTAGATGAGTATATGTACCGTTATTGAACATTATGAGTTGTTTAAACTTGTTCTCAGTGGGTTGCTGGGAAACTGAGAAAAGGTTGTTTTATTTTTCTGCGGTTTCAACATCTTGGTATTTAAAATATGTTGTTGTTAATGGTTGTTTTTGAAATTTCAGTTAGATGTATGATGTCTCGTATCTTGTGAAGGAATGCAAATTGTTAGGGAGAAAAATCAAGGCAGCCTAGGTGCCACAGCAGGGTCATCTTATTGATTTTATGTTAAAATTAATATATGCTGCAAAAAAATACGCTTAAAGGACATAACTTACAAATTGATGGTAGTTTAAATTCTTGACCTATGGTAAACTAATTAAAGCTCTAGATGTAATAGACTTCTATAGGTTTGTTTGTTTGTGACATAATAGAGTTTTTTGGGAATCATTAACTCAGGAAGTCTGGTATCTCCCACTACCATGTCTCATCTAATTTTATGAAGTGTTATATTCGTCGCCCTTTTTTTGTGTCTTTTAGTTTTGAGTGAGTTTCTTTGTGTGTTTTGAGCTTATTTGAGTTTATTTGAGTATTGTATTTTTGAGTTGTGTTTAGTTTTCGCCCACACAACCATTACAAGTGGTTGTGTTTAATTATCTCCAGCACTTGATTTTTGGTTCTTGTTGAGAGTCTCTCACTATCATTTTCTCACCGCACATGTGCATTCATTCACATATTCATGCACACAAACATGTAAATTGGACTGCATAGCTTCGAAATCCACTTTTATTCGACTACGTAACAAAATCCTTTTTAGTGATCGTCTTTGTAGCTTTGACAGCCACTAGATTGCTATTGGTTTTATTTAAGCATGTTAACAGATCTGACTACTTGCACAGCTCTGGCTGAGAAGGTATTTTTTTCACTTCGTGGAGCTTTTATGGTTTTGTAATGTCTCCAATGCTCACATTATTAGATGTATATTACTCAAAAATACATCTCTTTGTACTTTTGTTTTGAAAGATTTTTCATTACAAGGAAATAGGGTTTGAAAGTTCATGCTCCTAAAAGACGAATTTAGACCATGTTCTTGTGGTTTATTCTCTTATATGCTTAAACAGTCATTCTTGAGCATCATGAGTTGTATATCATATAGTTGCTGAATTTTTCTAATGTGTTATGTCTAGGAGATCCCTCGGACATTGTGAAGTGGTATGTTGATGATTCAAGAGACAAAAATCCATGAAAAGCCCGAAGCAACCATGAATATCTACAAAAAGTTTCCTCCTCAATGAAGATTTCGGATTATGATGGATAAGACTAAACTTAATATCTGTTGTTATGTAACAATCAACTGTTCACATATCCTTTAGGACAAAGGTATTCTTTCTTCATCTCTTTTGACACTGCCAATGTGATCATATTCTCGCGTTACTGATAAAATATTATAAAAACATACTCTTAATGCAGTGTCTCTACAGGGAACTGATATGTCGATGATTCATGAATCCATAAGAAGTAAAAAAGTGATCAATTTTAACTTGTCGCTTTCTAACATAAGTTGCTTCTAGAAGCTGGATAAGACTAAGGACACCAACAAACAGTGTAGGCAATTAGAGGAATTACAGAGAAAATGAGAGTGTCCGCAGGGTATGTTTAATCTACTTCAGTAGTTTCCGTGTTTTATTCCCTCCAATTACATTGGTGTTTGAAGTTGTGTTCATGTCTTAGCTCTTACTGTACTTTTGGCATGCCTTGCGGGCTAGTTTCGACTTTCATTTAGTCTAGAATACAAGTTGTTGGATATGAGATGTATAAACTTGTTATCTGCCAAATAGTCCGAGCTTGTTCACAAATATATCTTTCTATTGGCAACTGAATAAGTTTATAAAAGTTTCAATCTTTTTGCTTTTTAGTTTGGTTGATCAACGATTTTTATCGCCAAACTGAAGTTGAGGAAGCTGGTAATTCCCCTGAACTCTGGAAGAAAAAACAGGTGTTGGTATGTTGTTTAACTTGTTTAAATAAATGGTATCCCTTCTTTTGGTTACCAGTACTTGTGTAACTAACCGAAATGATTGTATTGTTCCAGATCAAAGTGCTGAATTCATATGTTACCATAAGAAAAACGTAAGTTAAGTTCCACTCTTCTAGTTATCTTGGCCATGAAAGGAATTCTCGTGGCAACTAGAAGTAATTTGCCTGCCCTGCTGTATCTTGTATGCCCTGGGATACCTCTTCATTTTGTATCTATATGATGCTATTTGGGTACTGACTAGTTGTATATATGACATGATAAGATTTCCAATACGAGACGAGAGAAGAAAATGTGAAATTGCACAAGAACAGCTGCACTGATAAGAGCGTGTACAAGTTGGGATACTTAATAAGGCTAGAGGAATTTAAGTTTCTTAGATACATATCTAAGGACTTACATGGTTTAAGGTTCGAAGCTTGTTAACCACGCGAGCTTCAATCATTCCATAAAGCTAGCTCCAGTACAAGTTTGTTTGATTTCTGCTATCTGTCATGACTTTGTGTAGTTATTGCATAACCGGCAGTCCATGCTTCTATTTAGTTTTGGTCTAAAGTTTCTGATCAATTTGGTGTTACTGCACGTATACGGCTAACATTGACCTTAAGATAGTTAGCTGTTTGATACGGGAGTGGGGGAAGTGGTGAACCTAGAGCTCAGGAAAATATTCAAATCGTATTAGGTGAGACTTGATTTGTTACTTTCATGCCTCTACATAGTACATACCGAATAACAACCTCAAACATTTAGTGCCTGCTTTTTCATTCAATATTATTAGGAAGTTAGGATCTTTCAAATAAATTTACTTATTCTTTTTGCCAGTACTGTTACTTTATATTTGCTTAGTGATCTACTAAAAGATATATTCCATACAATTTTCATGCTTCACAGGTGAATTAAAAACTCAAACGGGAATATTATAAGGTATCTTTTATTGTCGTCACAGGTATTTCGTCCTCTTAATGAGTGATGAATTTATATTTTCTTCATCTTAGTTCATATATTTCTACCAACCTTATGCATGTTATGAGCTGATACGAGGTTAGACTTTAATAGGTAAAATGAAATAAAAGGAAATCGTGGTTCATGTTCGGGGGTTTGCCGAAATAAGACTATCAAGAATACTTGTACAATCCTACTGGTGCAAAACTTGTACAATTTGGATTACTTATCCTGGTACAATTTTCATCTTCTAGCAATTTCATCTTTCATTATTAAATATCCAGAAATTTTCAAAATAATCGGGCTCGATGTTGCAGTCTTTGAAGATGGCGTTGTTCCTCTCTTGCCATACTCCCAAAACCATCGCATGAGGAATTATTCTCCATATCGTCCTTCCCTTCTTAGGTAATGTTATATTAACCCAATGAACAAACACATCTTGGGTTGGCCGTGAAATAAATCCCCTAGTATTAAAACTTGATAAGAAGAGATGTCGAACTGCTAAAGTAAAGCTACAATATATGAACAGGTAAGGACCAGATTCACTTTTTTCTTTTGCACAAAATTCATCAATTTGGCCTCTTGGATCCCCTTTTGATCAATTGATCCTCTTGTGGGGTCTACCTAGGATGACTGCCCATATCACAAACCTGGGAAGAATGTTTCTTATCTAAATATGAATCTGATTCTATCTTAAATCGCTGGGTTTCAAACAACTTGCGTCTACGATGAACGTTTCCTGAATTTCTTTGTTCCTTTCTCTCAATGTTTTTTGTTCAGATAAAAGCTTTGGTGAATCCAGCCGAAGATATAATGAACATTCGGCATGGTACTCTGCTTTGCAAGATTTTTTTCACAATGGTAACAGTTCCCCAGAAATTCGTGAGTCTCCGGTCATATGTCAGTTTGTGTTTTCATCCAACCTTATCATATGCTAGTTTGAGTTTTCAATCCACCATCTGGTAACCTTATCATATACCAAGACTGAAGATTATTAGAGACTATGTTCTTTTAATTGCATCACACGTATGTTATTTTGAGTTTTCAATCTACTATGGTGTCGTGTAGAGATTTAGCTCTTCAGGGCTTTTTTTGGTTTTTTTTATAAATTCAAGGAGATGGAGTTGTTAGCAGTTCTTTATACATCTGATACCAGACTGAAGTTAGTGCAGTGACCACCCTTATTACTTGTTAGGTTGTTTCCTCACCTTTCATTTCATTTCATCTAATGTTCTTGAATAATAGTAATAATTAATCCGTCCTTCATTTAGGGACTCTGATCTCCGGAAGCATATATGTGCTGTTTTCCAGGGTGTTTTTTTGAACTTTCAGTTAGAAGTACCACTCCCCTTTTTACAGTCTCTTCCTGGAATTTACTCTTTAGATAAGTATAATATTCTTGTTTTCTATACTAGGAATGCAAATTGTTAGGGAGAATGAAGAATCAGGGCAGCGGGAAATGTCTTTCTGATTTTATGTTTAAATCAAGGTATGCTTGTATACTATAAGAACAAAACTTACGAAGTTCCAGCTTAGTGGTAGTTTGAATTGTTCACCTATGGTCAATTAATTAAAGCCTTAGGTATACTAGACTTCTAGAGTTGTGTGATAATAGAGTTTTGGGGAATATTAACTCAGTCTGGCAATAACCACTACCATAAGTCATCTTGATTTGTGAAGTGTTTTTTTGTCGGGCTTTCTATATAAAGGTGTTAGTTTGAGTAAGTTACTTTTTTTTTTTTTTTTGTTTCTATTTCTGTTTCTTTTTGTTTGAGCTTGTTTGAGTTTATGTATTTTATTTTTGGGCTTGCGTTTGTGGTTGTGTTTGTGTTCGTGTTTACTTTGATTATTTTTTGTCTTTCTTTTTGTATTTTTGTTTGCATTGAGAGTTTATTTTTGTGTTTGTGTAGTTTCTTGTATATGTTCCTGGATGGAGTGCACGCATGTGCGTCTTAGTGGAATACTTGTTTGTGTATTTTCTTGTAATTGATCCTCACCCAATGTCGATAAATTGATTTTCTCAATGACACGACGATTCCAAGTTTTCGGGTTCTTCAGAATTTGGTTTTTTGCTTCTTGTTGAGAGCACTGTCATTATCTTACTGTATCAAATGCATTTATTCACATAATTATGCAAGCAAACACATAAAATCATAAAAATTGAATTGGACTGCATACCTTTGAAATCCCCCTTTATAAATTGACTGATGGCTTTGTACTCCACCTTTATAAATTGACTGATGGCTTTGTACTCGTCTTTATTGATTGATTGCGTAGCTTTGATATCTACTTGATTATATTTGTTTTTCTTTACAGATCCGACTCTTTGTAGCACTTGCTGAGAAGGTATGTTTTGATTTCGTGGTTTGCCAAGTCTACACTGCTCATAGTGTTAGATTGGCTTTACTAATACAATACTTTTCCTTTGTAAAGCATTTGGAAAGGTTCTTCGATATAAGGAAGTTGAGTTTGAAAGTGTAAGCTCCAAAAAGGCGAACTCAGACCATTATCTTCTGGTTTTATTCTCTTATATGCTTAAGTAATCATCCTGACTATCATGAGTTAGCTATCATATCTTTACGAGATATGATTCCACACCAGCGCATTTTGGTTTAAGCTGATATTCGCTAAATTTGGCTACGGTGCTATGTCAGATTAATAATCATGTTTTTTCTTCCCTTCGTTGTTGTTGGATACTAACATATGCTCAACATATTTGGATGTTCAATTAGAGGAACCCTTGTCTGTTCAAACTTCAAACCAATATTTATTGTCTCTATATTTCCAATTGTAAGCGTTGATTGAGCATCTTTAAAACCTCAAATTCGAGTTTTTTAACTCTTTCCCATTAGTAGTTGTTAAAATGCTTTTATGTATTGACGAAGATCCTGTTTTTCATGTATTCTAACGGTTTTGAAATACACAAAAGTAGGATGAGGTTTTCGTCATACACGGGAAACCATCGCACCAATAGATAGGGATATTGCATTAAGAGTACAATGTTTCTTCGACCCTTTTATTGATTTCGAGCATCTTCATTCTGTTGGTTGTGTTTGAAGAGGAAAAATTAATATTTGTTTGGTAAAATATAGTGTTCTTGGGGTGTTTTGAATTTGGTTTTCTACTTTCCTGATACCACAGGTTTTGTTCACTGATGTGCTGAGAAACCTTCTCAAGATTGTAATGTAAGGAGTTGCTGGTGTTGCTTCTCTTTGACATTTACTGGGAGCTATATTTTCTTGCATTTCTCGTACTGCAAAGGTCCATTCGAAACTCAAACTGGATAAGGTTTCTTTTATTGTGGTCACATGTATGTCGTTGTCGGTATGACATTGGTGTTTATATTTTTTTCTTAGTTCATATATTCCTATCAACCTCATGCAAACTTAGTTCCCGATTATTGTTTAAGGGGTAAAGTAAAAAATCCAAAAAAGACACCCATGGTTTAAATTTGTGGGTTTGCTGAAATATGACTAGAGAACATGTGTAAAGTACCACCAGTGCGAAAATTGTATGGATGCCCCTTATTCTTGTGTGTTTCTGCCTTTAGAACAATTGTGGTACGGATCGAATGACTTAATCTTGTAAATCGAATATAATTAGTATATCATGAGAATAAGGGGCATGCAGAGCTGCAGACTCACTGATAAGTTAGGTGGTATTATGCTACTTTTCTGAATGAGAAAGGAAGACTGACAACCTTGTTTTTATTTTCTTGATCGATATATTTTAGTATTATTGCTAGCGACTTCATCCACTTGCCGGGAACCAAGACTTTTATTTTGAAACAGAACATGAAAGTAAGTTTACTCTCGACGCTCTCATACGTGGGTTCAGATCTATCATTTTTAGATTCTTTTGAATGTTGCATCTATGTCCGGAATAAGCATTTAGCTATTACAGCCAGGTATATCACTCTTCCAGTCTTAATTGCCCCTTGAGAGTATTTTGACACTCTTTTCTTTTCTCTTTGATCTTCTTGAATTTCTTTCTTCTTTTCTTTTCATGTTTTTTTCTTTTCTTTTTTATCCAGATATAGGCTATGAGAATACAGGAGAAGACATAATGAACGTTCCCGTGGTCACTACGCTTGTGATGAATGTTTTACTACTTATAAGTTTCTTCTACTAAGTTTGTGTTGGATAAGCTTGTCCTATAATCTTTTATTGAATTTGTATAACTTTAACGAATTAGTGCTACTCGTTGACAATTTTAGACAGGAAATCACATATTCAATCAGTTGGGACGCTGCATGCAACCTCCATACCCCATGGAGGAATCAAATGAAGACCGAAAGAGGGACGCTGTCACTGAATCAGCGAGTAGGTAGCAAAGCTTCAATCTGATGCTGAACAGGGAGGGAGGTGAACCTCTCGTCTCAATTCCAAGCTGCGTGTTGGTGGAGGAAATTGATTCTATGTTGAGGAGAGGCCATATCTCCCACATCATAGGAGCTGAGTAGGTTACTCCCATCCTCATCTCTATGTAGAGGAATTGAGGAAGGGATAAGGGCGTTATACTGGCTGGGACAAATACTATGTTTTTCATTCTCGTCTGATTCTACGTATGCCTATTCCCTGAATTCAGTAGTTTTCTTCATGTTGGGTTGGATACTCCTTGATCTGGGCATAAAATAGGCTTCGGAGTCCGCCCTTGCTCTGCCTGATACTTATTATGCGGTTGCACATTTACATTATATACTTTCTATGGAAGACGTTTTTTAAAATCTTTGGTAGGCTATTTTCTCAACCGTGTATTGTGGTGTTAACGAGCTTTTGATCGTCTTGAAGAGGTCAGTGTATATTGTGTTAACGTCATTTATGTGGTTCATTTCCGTTGTTCACTGAAAGTGATTTGATATTTATCCGTAGTTCCTTTTCCATTTGTGCTACTTGCAGATGGGGGAATTATGTAATAGATACTATTGAGGGCCTTAACGCCAGTTAATCGCTGTTTATTTCGAGTTAATCCATGGCCGAAAAATAAATTCAATATTTTATTTTATCACATAATGTTCCATGCTTTGGCCACGTTTCCAATCTTTACCTGGAACATTTGATCACACATTTAATAACTTCTGATACACCAAGAAGAGGCATTTCTTTGTCAAAAGGTTCGCTGAAGTTTAGATTGCTTTAGTTGGGGGAGCATACAAGATTGTTGCTAAAGTTTTGGCTATGAGGCTGGCAGGGGTTATAGGAAGTCTAATTTCTCCCTTCCAAGGGGCTTTTGTGAGTGGTAGACAGATTTTGGATGGAGTTCTTATAGCCAATGAACTAATTGATTCAAGAAGGAAAGGTAAGAAAAAAGGTCTAGTTGTGAAAGCAGACTTAGAAAAGGCTTATGACAGGATCAGTTGGGACTTCCTGTATCAGGCTATGGAGCGGATGGGATTCGGATATAAATGGAGGAGCTGGATATACTCGTGCATATCTACAGCCTCATTCTCGGTTCTGATTAATGGTAGACCATCGGAGGTGTTCCAAAGCTCCAGAGGCATCAGACAAGGGGACCCCCTCTCCCCCCTAATATTCCTTTTGGTCGCAGAAGTCTTGAGTCAATGTCTTCAAGAGGCAGGAAAAAGGAACTGGATTAAAGGATTCAGAGCAGCTGAGAATGGGGATGAGATCAATCATCTTCAGTTTGCAGATGACACATTATTCTTCATTGAAGAGGATGCTAACCAGCTGAGGAGATTGAGGGACATTCTAATTTGGTACGAACTAGCGTCGGGTCTCAAGGTTAACATGAACAAATCCTTCATCTACAGTGCTACCAAGGTAGATGAGGATAATATGAGCCAAGACATGATTAAAGAGTTTGGGTGCCAGGTGGGCTCCCTCCCCACCACCTACCTGGGACTGCCTTTGGGTGAAAGCTACAAATCAAAGAAGCTGTGGGATCCCATAATAGAGAGGATAAACAAAAGGCTAGCTGCCTGGAAGGGTCAACTATTATCAAAAGGGGGGAAAATAACCTTGTTGAAGTCAGTCCTCCAGGCATTACCCACATATTACTTATCCCTCTTCTCTATTCCAAAAGGAGTGCTGAAGGTTATTGATAGTAAAATGTGTTCCTTTTTATGGAACAAATCTACTGGTGGAAAGAGTATGCATTGGGTGAATTGGAACCAGGTTCGCACTAGTAGAAGCAAGGGGGGCATGGGAGTGAAAAACCTAAAATACATGAATCAAGCATTACTCACCAAATGGCTTTGGAGGATGGATAGGGAGAGTGACCAGCTATGGCAAAAGGTCATTTGTAATAAGTATGGCTTGAGCTGCGACCTGTGGGTCAGAAATTGCAAGAACACATCATTTGGATGTGGAGTCTGGAAAGGAATAGTGGCTCATTTGAAGGACTTTCATACTATCACTAAATGGGTCCTGGGGGATGGAAGAAAAATAAAATTTTGGAAAGATAAGTGGATTGGGTCGAACAGCTTAAGTATAAGCTTTCCGGATATCTTTAGAGTGGCAGTCAGGCCCTTGGCTTCTGTGGCAGAGATGTATAATAGAGACAGCCAATCCTGGGATATTATACTCAGGAGAAATCTTAATGATTGGGAGCTGCAGCAATATGTCCACCTGATGCAAATCCTTCAAGAAACAAACTTTTCAAATGAGCCGGACTCTAGAGTGTGGTGCAATGGGGAGAGTGATCCTTTGTCAGTTGCCAACTGCTATAGAAGGTTGGATTTAGATGGTACCATTCTAGAGCCTTGCGTCTCCAAATCTGCTTGGATCAAGGCTATTCCACCAAGAGTGGGGTTTTTCATTTGGGCCATTCTAGTTCAGAAAGTCCCCACTGTGGATGCGCTGAAAAGAAGAGGCTTCCAAGTTCCTAACAGATGCATCCTCTGTAAGGAAGAGGAGGAATCGGCTGACCACCTATTCCTCCATTGTAGGGTGGCAGCTGGTATCTGGAACTACTTTGCTAGGTTGCTGGAAACCCAGTGGTGCCACCCGGTCTCCATTCATTCTATGATAACTCAGTGGGATGGTCTGGCTAAAAGGAAGCATAGAAAGGAGGTCTGGCAGCTAATCCCAGCTGCTATTGTTTGGAGTATTTGGCATGACAGGAATAGTAAAATCTTTAAGGAAAAGAATCTGAACTCTTTGGTTGACATTGAAGATGTTAAGGGTGTTATCTATTCCTGGATTAGGAGAATTGATAAGTTTAAGAATGTTACCTATCTGGATGTAGTAGTTAATTGGGAGGCTTGGATGTCGTGAAAGATCATCTATAGCCTCCCCTCCCTATGTACATAGATATTTTATTTCAATAATATATTCATTCTAAGTTTTCAAAAAAAAAAAAAAAGATTGCTTTACAGGTTTCAACAAGCAATGGATTGAAGCTGCAAAACTAAGACAGTTATATGGAACAAAGTCATGAGCAGTTTCTGGGAAGAAGACACCTCATAACTCACAAGTAATAAAAAGAGTTCCTAATCATATATTGCAACAGAAGATGCCCATAACTGTTTAAGGTAAACCTTGAGTTTGAGCAGATCTAGAATTGATTACAATAGTGAGCGGTTTTATGTTGTTGATATTTTTCTTTGATTTTGGCAAATTTGCTATCGATAAATGCAATCTGTTTGCCTCGAGGAACCTAGGACACATTCAGGCTCAATAATAGAAGAAACAACTCTTAGGGGCCTAGTATTTGGAGGTTATCTTCGATCTAAATAAGCATGTGTATTGTTAAAATTTTATGTCCACATTCTTATATTGCTGATCATAACCAGGGGCCTAGTATTTGGAGGTTATCTTCGATCTAAATAAGCATGTTTAGGGGTTTGTGGGGGCACGTGCCCCCACAGGTTCCTGGTTTAACATTCTTACTGCCTATAGTGATTCTTCGCCTTCTTTTAAGATATAGCTGCAATATAAAAGTCAACAGAAGCCAAAGCATGGCTTGCTGGTGCGATTAAAGGATGTCTGCACTGAAGGTTTGGCGTTCGATTCCCCTCTGTCAATTCTCCATTTTGGTTTTTTTGGATTAATATATTCTTGCCCCATATTTTGGCGTTCGATTCCCCTCTGTAAGAGTTATTTCTTTTCCCTAATCATACTCTCTTTATCATTCAGTTTCTTTCTATTATTGTTTCTGACCGATGTATTTTGTGAAACTGCCCTTCTCTCTCGATCTCTCTCCCCCTTATACTCTCACTTTCCTTGACTCCTATAAAGAACGTAAATCGTGGTGATTTCTTTTAAGATACAAAGGTCTCTCGTTCTTATTACAAAGAAATTTTACATATTCTTTTTATATAATTTAAATGTGTGTACGATTAATTATTTATATTGAAATTATTAATGGTCATTGTTTTGAACCACACATAGGGATGTTGAGACAATTCACTTATGATCAAATAAATACAGTAACTTTAGCATAGATTAGTAATGTAACTCCGCAATCTGCCAATATTTGATTTTTAATTATTTATGATTTATTATAACTAAAAAGTGCCCCCCCAAAAAAACATTTTCTAGGTTTGCCACTGATCATAACCTCCTTATATTGGGTTTCTAACTCTGTTAACTGAATAGAAAAACGTGCACTAAATCCCAGTGGAAGTCTGAGAGAAACGAGGAGAGGATGGATCTCACTGTTTACTAGCTGAGATAGATGGGGACATTGCAACTCCCGAAGACACCCTTGGAATATTTACAACTACCAAAATCTTGGATGGACAAAACACATATCATTGCAGCAGGTTGGTTAGTGAAAAACACTATTTTCACACAAATTCTGGTTGCGACATTATCCAAACTTAGGCCTTCCTCCTTTCCAACGGCAGTTCACCTGTCACATGATACCAGAAATTCGACAAAAGACAGAATTAACATGTGTTGTCAACTCGAGGAGATTGGGTTGCGTGCTCTGTTCTATGTTGAATCAATCAAGTTAGTTGTCATATTGTCGGTCAGAATTTGGTTAGCTTATCATATTATAAAAGCCAACTATATGATAGATCTTGAACTCTAATGAATTGATAGTTTGACATTATATAGACTGTCATCTCTGAAATGGCCAATTATAACTGACCTAATGCAGTCCCATTTTTTATTCTGCCTGATTGAATTTGTAGCTCCCGAGTTCGCAATCAATGATGCTAAACATTTTATGTGAGGCTTTCCTAAACCGAAAATGCTAATTGTAGTTAAGCAAATGTTTGGAATTTTAGTCATATATCCAGATAACGAGATTCAGTCTAAAAACAGATGCTGCATAATAGATGAAACTTAGTCTACTACCCGAGGATGTCGTATTGTAAAGCACTTTTATGTTATGTTCTTGAAGTCTTTGAATTAGTTAGGTCGCTTTTATGCATAGTTAAGATTAATTTCTTCCTTAATTTGAATATATCTCGTGCTGTGTCTTAAATTCGGTTTATCGGCAATCTAACACTGTCAATGCAGTCTTGCAGATGAAAGTGCTGAATTCCCCTTAATGAGGAAGCTGGGAAATCCTCTTAATTCAGGAAAAAAATAGTCGTTGGTTTGTTGTTTTACTTGCTTAAATATATGACCTCCCTTCTTTTGGTTACCGGTACTTCTGTAAGAAACTGAAGTGATTGTACCATTGCAGATCAAAGTGCTGAATTCATATGTTACCCCAAGAAAAACGTAAGTTAGTTTCACTCTTCAATTATCTTGTGCGTGAGAAGAAAGTCATGTAGCAACTAAAAGTAATTTGCCAACATTGTTGTATCTTGTACGCCTTGGGATTACTTTTTATTTTATATCTATATGATGCTACATGTTGATGCCTCAGCTATTTGGGTACTGACTAGTTGTTTCTTTGTCATGATATTGTTAACTTGTGCAAGAGCCGCTGCATGGTAAGAGCGTATAAAAGTTGGGCTACTTAAAAAGGCAATAGGAATTTTAGATTCTTAGATCTAAATACAAGGACTTACATGGTTTAAGGTTTGAAGCTTGTTTCCCATATGGGCTTCAATCAGTCCATAAAGCTATCTCCATTATAATTTCGTTTGATTGCTGCTATCTGTCGTCTTTCACTATGGTTACTTTTATTTATTTTTGGTCTACTTCTTCCGATCAATTTGGTCATACTGCACGTATACGTACGGTTAACATTGACCTTAAGAGCGTGAGGTCTTTGATATGGGAGCAGGGGAGGTAGTAAACCTGCAACCCAGGAAAATATTCAAATCGCATCAGGTGAGATTTGATCTGTCACTGTCACTACATATCATATACCAACCTCAAACATTTATTGCCTGCTTTCTCATTCAATATTATTAAGAACTTAGGATCTGGTTAATTAAATTAACTTGTTCTTGTGTGATTTCTCTAATTTTTATATTATTTTGATACTTTTAAATTTTTTTTATTGTGTGTGCTTTATTCTATAGCAATCCAAACTTGAGGAGCAAAAAAATGGATAATTCCTGATGATCCCTTTTAGGCGACACAAGCAACTCCAATACACATTCGGCGACAAAGATAATGTGTTTTACAGTTTTATTTAAGTGAATCACACTTGATCCAATTTCGAGCATTAGGTTCGCTTTGATGAAGGAAATTGCTCACTGGCTGTCTTCGCTGTAAATAAGAGAGAGTTCCCTAGACTGGCCCTCAGAGAAGCTTTGTGCTTCAGGAATACGTTCCAATTTCAATCCACTTTTTTTTTTTAGCAATGTCTAATGAAGATCTTATTGATGGTGGGAATAAGAAACTGGATAAGACGGATCAGGCTATTGATCGGTCGAAAATAGTCTGAGTTAACTTAAAACATTTCTTTGTGTAAATATTGTTATAAGCAGTGGGGTCTCCCCTTGAAAATTAATGTAGGATGTGCAGTGGGGTCTCCCCTTGAAACTGGATAAGACGGATCAGGCTATTGATCGGTCGAAAATAGTCTGAGTTAACTTAAAACATTTCTTTGTGTAAATATTGTTATAAGCAGTGGGGACTCCCCTGGAAAATTAATGTAGGATGTGCAGTTGTGGAACAAACAATTGAAGTGATAGCTCAAACTGGATCTACCTTGAAGAGCAAAGTGAATAGATTTACTAGTTCCTTAGGCATCTGATACCAGACTGAAGTTAATACGGTTGGTTTTGAATTTTCAGTTAGAAGTATCTTGTGTTGCGAATGCAATTTGTTAGGGAGAGGAATCAAGGCAGGCCAGGTACCAGAGCAGCTAAGGCCATTTTATTGATTTTATGTTAAAATTAAGGATGCTGCAAAAAACATATGCTAAAAGGACAGAACTTACAGGGTTACAAATTGATGATAGTTTGGATTCTTGACTTATGGTAAAGTAATTAAAAGCTTTAGATACAAATGACTTTTATAGATTTATGACATAATAGAGTTCTGAGAATCATCACCTCAAGTCTGACATCTTCCACTACGGCACTACGCCACTACCATATGTCATGTTGTGGGAACTGTTATTTTTGTCGGCCTTTCTTTTTGTGTGTAAGTTAGTTTGAGTGCTCTGTGTTCATGTTTTGTGTTTGGCTGAGCTTGTTAGAGTCTGCTTGTGGATTGTATTGTTGGGTTTGGTTTTGTGTTTGTTTGTATTTTTGTATATGTGTTTGTGTTTAATTTTCTCGTTCACACGACCACTGCAAGTGATTGTGTTTATCTATCTCCAGCATTTGCTTTTTGGTTCTTGTTGAGAGATGCTCACCGTCGTTTTCTTACTGCACATATGCATGCACACAAACATATAAACTGGACTGCGTAGGTTTGAAATCCACTTTTATTGATGGACTATTTGGTGAAATCCACTTTCCTTCATTGTCTATGTAGCTCTGACAT
The DNA here is from genome assembly GCF_041429995.1 of Eschscholzia californica. Taxonomy (NCBI): domain Eukaryota; kingdom Viridiplantae; phylum Streptophyta; class Magnoliopsida; order Ranunculales; family Papaveraceae; genus Eschscholzia; species Eschscholzia californica. The sequence goes on from NW_028238309.1 coordinate 21,551,149, forward strand.
CCACTTGATTTCTGTTGGTGTTGTTTAAGCATGTTTACAAATCTGAATTGTTGCAGCTCTTGCTGAGAAGGTACTTTTTAATTTCGTGTAAGTTTATGGTTTGTAAAGTCTAACTGCTCAAATTATTAGAGTTCTTTACTTAAATAAAAATTTTCTTCGTATTTTTGAAATGTTTTTCATTGCAGAAATAAGGGTTTGACGGTGCAGGCTCCAAAAAGACGAATTCAGACCATGTTCTCGTGGATTATTCTGTTATATGCTTAAACAATCATCTGGACCATCATGGGTTATATATCATATCTTTGTAGGTAAGATAGCAGACATATGAGTTCTGATTCAAGCTGATATTTCCTAAATTCGGTGTTTGGGTGTTTTGGACTTAGTTTTCAACATACTTGGATTTTCAACTAAAGGAACCCAGGTATGTTTGAACCTATATATATATATTGTCCTTTTATATTTCCAATTGTGAATGTTGTTTGAGGCTTTGAGCATCTTGAAAACCTTAAATTTGATCATTTCTCTGTTTTACTTTATGTTAAAACCTTGTAGTAAAGATTTTGTTCATGATCGAAAATTGTATATGACGGGATATTGCAGGTTTTTAGGGTTTAAAAGAGTAATTCCCTTGAAGCAGATTGCTTTTATCAGCACTCTATGAGAACTATGTCAGGAATAGATTCATGCACAAAGGGAGCAGCTGGATAGGTATGACCATATGAAAGAAAGTCACAAGTAGCTTCAGCCTTCAGGGCATGAAATTAGTAAATTGCATTTTAAATGTGTGGGTCTTGTTGTTCAGTCAGGATGAAATTGGCATTTTGGATGTACAAGTCCTGTAAGATTAAAGACCACCGTTGGTGATCACAAAAAGACACTGTTAGGAATCAAAGAGAGGGTTTAGTTTTAATGTATGCCAACTGTCTAGGAGATCCCTTTTGACATTGTGAAGTGGTATGTTGATGATTCAAGAATCCATGATAAAATATTAGAAAACCGTACTCCTACATTATGCACTTCCTCTACAGGGAACTGATATGTTGATGATCCATGAATACATGAAAAGTAAAAAAAGTGATCAAGTTTAACTTGTCACTTTGTACATACTTACTTCCAGAAGCTGGATAAGATTAACACCAACAGACGAAGCAGTTGGAGGAGTTTACAGGGAAAATGAGAGCGTAAGCGGGGTATGTTTATTCTACTTCAATTACATTGGTCTTTGAAGTTCTCTGGAACGTACGCAAGTCATATATGTTTAGCGAGCTTCACCATCAGATGTATTTCTTGAATTAAAGGTTAATGGAGTTACTTTGAACATTTAGTTGAACTTGACGATCTATTTTATCGATTAAGTCACAGTTCTTCTAAAACTGTACACTGTTAATCAAAATCCAAATTATCAAGAACTAATGCGATTCAAGTTGCAGAGGTCACTTCATATCTGTAAGAAATTGAACCTGGTGAATCTTGATCGAGATTGTCGATTGGTGGAAGAGGAAATGACTACAATGGAAACTGGGAAATACTTCCGAGAATTTAAAGCATTATAATCAAAATCAAGTGCAAATTTCAGTTCGCATTCTCGCATCTTCATAAAGATGGTCGATCGATCAATGGACGAAGAATCAACGACCTCGGCCAGCAAGAATCCAGGTCGCTCTTTCATGCCCTTATGCCTTCAAAAAGTGATTTGTTTAGAGAGAGAGTTAGAAATGAATTTTCTTTCGGAAGGGTAATCTATTGAGAGTGTTTTTGGTCAATGAATCTGTTCTTCATTAATGACATCAAATACTTCTTGAAGTCTTTGATCTTTAACATTTTAGAGGTAATTAGGTCTATTTTCTGCATGAGAAGGCTGATCGATTGGATTAGGGACTGTTGTGTCTAAATACTTGGAAGGTACTGTTTCTGGAATTTGATTTGTGTTAGAACTGTGTTTCATCGTTTTAGTATTTCAAGTTTTACCACAGATTTTTGTTCTATACACAACTTGAATTTTCTGTATATAACAGGATATAGAGGGTTTCTAGGTTTCAAAAAAGAAGAAAAAGCGTCGGCAAAATGGATACTTACAATGGCACTCTAGGTAATTTTTCTGATTTCAGTGCAAATACCTAATCATTAATGGGAAGCATTTCTGTTGATGTAGCTCTTTAGTAATTAGAGCATAGTGTGACAAAAACCTTCAATTTATTGGTAATGCATCTGTTTTGGAAGGAAGTCAGGGAAGAAGGCCTCGTTAATAATCGGCCTTTTAAGTGTGTGGGAAGAAGGCAGTTAGGACTTAGGAATAAATTGGACTTCAGAACTTATGTGTTCTGTAAGATTAAAACCACCATTTGGCCCTTGTCTTTTTTCTATCTTTGTCATCAGAGATAGTTCTATATTTAAAGGTTAATTCAGTTCACATGAGTATCTCTTTAATTGATTAAGTCGCATTTCTTCTAAAAGTTTCACCGTTGCAATGAACTTTCGGTTTATTAAGAACTCATGATGTGATTAAACTTCTGGAAGTTGCAGAGTTCAGTTCATATCTGTTTGTGTCTAACAGTTATTGTAACAAATTGATCCTGGTTAATCTTGATTGAGATTTTCAATCAGTCGTTTTGTCGACGGAAGAAGAAATGACGACATCGCAAGTAAGAAATGCTTCCGAGAATTTCAAGCGTTAATCAAAATCATGTTCATTAAAAACTCATACGATTGAATTGCATATTTCAGTTTGCACTCTTGAATCATGATGAAAGAAGAATCGACGACCTCGGGCAACAAGGACGAGGTTGCCTTTCGTTGTAAGTACTATTCAGCTTTTTCATGACCTTATGGCTTCAAACAGTAATTTGTTTAGAGAGAAAAAGAAAGAGTTATTGATGATTTTTCTTTTGAAAGGGTAGTATATTGAGAAAGCGTTTTTGGTGAATGAACTGTTCTTTGTCGATGCTATTAAGTTCTTCTTCAAGTCATTGAGTAGGTTTGGTCGATTTTATGCATAGATAAGTTTAATGGGTTAAATTCAGTTTATCGATAATGCTAACATTGCCAATTTTGTTAACCCATTAGTAGGATTTTATTTACGGCATAACCTGAAGTCATTGAGTAGGTTTGATTACTGCTATCTGTCATCTTTTACTTTGTGTAGTTACGGCATAACCCATTAGTTTAATGGGTTAAATTAAGTTCTTCAAGTCATTGAGTAGGTTTGATTACTGCTATTTGCTTGTAATTTTCTTTATTTATTATTTACATGTTCCGATCAATTTGGTGATATGGATTGGCACGTACCCAGTAACACTGGTCATAAGAGATTGAGCTCTTTGATATAAGAGCACGGGAGGTAGTGAACCTACAGAGCATGAACATATTCAAATTGCATCAGGTGATATTTGATCTGTCAATGTCATGTCTTTACATCTCAAATTGCTACCTCAAACATTTAATGCTTGCTTTTTCAATTAACATTATTAGGAACTTAGGACTTGGTTAATTAAATTTACTTGTTCTTTTTGCCATTTTCTAATTTTTATATTATTCTGATATTTTTAACATTTTAATTAGAAGCCCAATGTGTTGTTTCTATTGTATACTGGTCCTTACTTGAACTTGGTTATCCATTTGTGGAGCAACAAAGATTTGTGAAAGATGGATAAGGCCTGATAAAATTGCTTCTAGGTGACACATTGTGTTTTACAGATTTACCAACAAAGTTATGTGTTTTACAAATCTAGTTAAGTGAGTCGGCCTTTCTTCCCTCTCATTTATAGTCCTCTCTCTCGACGCTTTCTTGCTGATAAGAAGCCACATACGTGGAATTAAATGTGGTGGAATTTGATATTACCTCTCTAACAACCATTTTTAACTCCACCTATCCGATGTTTGGTACTCGTACTTGCTGGGACCGAGCCTGCAAAATGGAAGGAAGATAATTCTTGTTCTCTGTTGTTGAGGAAAACTTCCCACAAGAGAAAATGATAAATTTTGGAACTTCAAGATGCGGGGGCTGTTGCGGGTTACCTAATTGAAGGAGATCCAATTTCCAAGTGGTGTAGTTTGCCTAATGCAGATTGATGTTCTGGGTTACCTATTAGGTTTGCTGGTACAAAATCAAGTTCCAAACATAATTTCGTTTCTTCTGGCTTTCCTTTTATTCTCGAAAGACTTGTCTATGTGGTTGTGTTTGCAGATTAATGCTGCCACAAATACGAAAACTCTTATGGCCCTTCTTTCGACGATAAGAGAAGTTGTGTAGCTATGGCATCAGTCCCTAAAAGATGAAAATTCTGAAAATATTGATAATCTTATACCAACGACTTTCGTAAAGCACTTCATTAAGGAATATGAGAAGAAAGAGGAATGTACAGGTACTATAGTTTGGTTTTCCTTATTTTCCTTCTAGTCTCCTATGGGTTTAAATTTTAAAATATTAAAAGTTTCTTCGTAAATTCTAAGCAGCTCTCCCAGTTAGATTGTATGTTCTCGGGCAGTCTTGCGATTGAGTGGATGGATCCTGATATGTCATTAGCAGTGGGAATGGGACCAGATCAGAAGGGTGTTTGTGTTAATCGAGCGAGCTTCGGTAGTATTTCAGTTTCTAATAAACCATCTAATGTGCTCATCAGAACTAACGGAATTGATATTGCTTATGGTGGAGCAGGCACACAACTTTAACTAAATTTCTGTTAGAACTGCTAAACATGTTGGACTACTTTATATCAAGACACTTATACGAGATTTTAAACCTACAACCCTAACGACCTTAGCCTATTAGTTATAAATAGTATCCTCCCTCATGCCACCCAAGCCCAACAGGTGCAGGCTTTGTTCTTGGGGAATGCTTCATGAGCCCATCCAAACCGCCTCACACTTACTTAGCTTGAGCTCTAACCTGTAGCTCAGTCTCAGAATGCTCCCCCAAGCATGTGGGATACTAGAACAATATCCCGCAGCATGAACTTTTTTTGCTTCCTTGTTCTTTCAGTCTTCCATTAGGCGTGATACTGCCATTGTATAATTAGCAACACAAAAACAACTCATGTCACCTAATATCACTGGAAGTCTGGAACACCTCTTTATTGTGTCGTAGCTGGGTGAGTCTTTACTGCTGTAGCTGTTCTATATCTTTGTTCTGAAGTGAGAACTGTTTCTTATCAAACTAACCGAAAGAGACATTGTTCTTTCTAAGAGAAGATATCATTTTTCATATCCTTTAAGTACTTCTTTCTACCTAATTAACTGTTTCGTAACGGGTTTGTGTAGGAACAGCTTGTAGTGATATCTTAATATAGTCTCAGTGCTTGATGTTGTGAAATGGTTATGGTTATTTCGTGTAGGGGCTTGCAGCTGACATAATCATCGGTTATGAGACAATGTTAAGAGTCATGTGGGGAGTTAAGCAAGTCATTTCATAACCTGTTTTCCTGTTATCCACGGGTTCTTAAATTTTAAGAGGCTTCTCATATTTAAACTTGTTTTAGGTTCATGCTATGAATGGTAAACCTATCACGAATCTCAAGGAATAGCCGAATAGGTACTTGTGGTGAACGAATATGATGCTGAATTTTTAAAATTTGAACAGGACTACCATAAGGTCTGTGTGTATGTGGAGGTATGACCATTTCTATTCTTCTCCGTATAGTTTTCACCTTCTATGAGGGATTTCCTTTTCTTTTGTTACTATCAGATTTCTTGTTTCATAACAGGGCTCGATTTCATTAAGACCATCCTGCAGCATGAAGGTTTTTCACTTCCTTGTTCTTTCAGTTTTCCATTAGGCGTGATACTGCTATTGTATAATTAAGAAACACAAAAACAACTCATGTCACCTAATATCACTCGAACGCTTCTTTGTTGTGTCGTCGCTAGGTTAGTCTCTACTGTTGTAGCTGTTCCATATCTTTGTTCAGAAATGAGTACATTTACTTATCAAAATCGGCAAAAGAGACATAGTCCTTTCTAACAGAAGATATCATTTTCAATATATTTGAAGTACTCATTTCTACCTAATTATGTGTTTCTTAATTCGGTTCTTAGTATGATGCACCAGAGGGCACATCCTTTAAACTGTTGGCGAACTACTTCCATGTAATGGCACAATCAGAAGATGAACAACTTGTAATGATATCTTAATATAGTCTCAGTGCTTGATCTTGCGTACTGGTTGTGGTAATTTCGTGTAGGGGCTTGCAGCTGACATAAACATCGGTTATGAGACAATGTTAACACTCATGTGAGGAGATAAGCATGTCATTTCATAACCCTTTTTTTTGTTATCCAGGGGTTCTTAAATCGTAACAGTCTTCTCTTATTTGAACTTGTTTTAGGTTCATGCTTTAAATGGTAAACCTATCACGAATCTCAAGGAATAGGTACCTATGGTGAAGGAATATGATGAATTTTTAAAATTTGAACAGGACTACCATAAGGTCTGTGTGTATGTGAAGGTATGATCCATTTCTTTTCTTCTTCGTGTAATTTTTGCATTCTCTGAGGCATTTCCTTTTCTTTTGTTAATATAGGATTTCTTGTTTCATTACAGGGCTCGATTTCATTAAGAATTTAAGACCATCCTGATGTATTGGACAGAAGTTTAACATTATGTTGGTAGGAGATTCAGTGCAGATTTCTAGCTGATATTTTGATTGATAAAGTTGTTTCATTGGTCTATTGTGACACTTGTAAGATTTCTCAACCTCACAACGAGAGACATCTTTTTCTAGCCTTCTGGCGCTATTGCTGAAAAGGTTGTTTCGTGTTGTCCCATCTCGTTTCCTTTTAGAGCTTCTTATTTTAATAGTGGTTGAAGAGAAATATAGCTCTTTCGGTTTTGTTCAAAGAAGCCTTTAGCCAAGGCCTTCATATATCATGTATTCCAATTTGTGTAAAGAAACAGAACTAGAACTAATATATTATTATATCATTACCAGCAAGCAACTGAGAAATTTGAAAGCACTTCTGTTTCGGCTATAGCCTTACTCAATTGGACAAATTACTTCAGCATTTACTGCAAATGGGATCACCAATTTGTTCTTCTGTGGTAAGTGATGATCACAATCACTAATTCTATGTCTGGATTCATTTTGTGAGTGTCGGTAACTCGATTTCTTTTTTACATTTTCCTTTTTCTCTTCTACAGATTGATGTGAGCCTCCACAGTCAAGTATTCTTTAAATGTGTTGTTATCCTGTCTGTAGTTGATCATCTCCTTGTTAGGTTATGTAATAACACTTGATTCTCCGATCTTACAAACGTATTTCTCCTCTCTCATCTTTGTTGTTTTGGGCTTGAATGCAGGCTATCGCTGGCCATGCTCTTAATTTTCTTCAATTGTCGAACAAATTCTGGTTGATCTTCAACCTTTCAAATCTTTCCATTTAAATTGTTAATTCCTTTCTTTTTTGTTAACTATGCAGCTAAGTTTATCTAGTATTGTTCATGTTCTAATATTTTTTTGTCTTTTTAACTACAGATATCCTGAGGAGCATTATTATTCATAACAGGATTAGAATTTGAGAATGTGAACGTGAAGGCATTTTATAGATGCCCATAAGGATATATCCATCACGCTGATCTTGATCTAGCTGAACTGGACATAAAGAAACTCGTGAGATTGATCCTAGTAACACATATTTATTTTTCTAACCAATAATTGCAAAAAGCATGCTGGAAAAACAAGAGAAATGTTGTGCAAGGAAAAATGTCTGATGGGTTGTATGGTGGTTAGGGGAAGTAGAGCTAAAGTACAGCGTACAACTAGAAGGATACCAAGTTTTATGAGAATATATTCTCAAATATGAGCAAATTAGACTCTCCTGATTCAAATGTAAGTGTCAAACAGAATTATTATTTTTTTCAATCGTTTGTTTTTCTTCTTCCGTTTGTATTAGCTTGAATGAGTTTATTTGTGTGTTTTTGGGTTTATTTTTGTGTTTGTGGTCGTGAATGTTGTTATATTTTGTTTTTGTGCTTGTATTTTGTTTGTGTTTATATTTGTTGGCCGTGTTGGTATAAGTGTTTGTTTGTGCGTTTGTATTTGTGATCATGTTCATGTTTGTATTGATTGGTGCTTGTATTAGAGTTAGACTTGGAGTTTGGTGCTTGTGTTAGAGTTATACTTGGAGTTTGGTGCTTGGGTTTTTATGTTGGTTTGTGTTCGTATAACTGTTCTTTTTTGGGTTTGTATTTGTGTTTGTATTAATGCTTGTCTCGGCATTTGTTTTTCTATGTGTTTGTTGTCGTGGATGTGGTTGTGGTTGTGTTTGTGTTTGGTTTTCGTGTTTATATTTGTTGTTTGCGTTGGTATAAGTGTTCGTTTGTGCGACTGTATGTGTTTCTGATGCTGTTTATGTTCCATTGCTGGTTGTGTTTGTGTTATAGTTGGATTTTGGTGCTTGCGCTTGTCTAGTTGTGTGTTTGTTTGTCTTGGTGTTGGTGTTCAATTTTGGTTTCTTTTTGCGTTCTTGTTGCTATTTGTGTCTGATTGGTGGTTGTGTTTTAGATAGTGTTGGAGTTTGGACCTTCTATTTGTGTATCTGTGTGTTTGTTTTGTGTGTTTGCATACCCTATTGTACTTGTTTCAAGATAAGATGTATATTCGTATCGTTTAGAGATTTTTATATTATATGTGGTGTATGGGTCATATTTTGTGTCAAATTAGGAGTTGGAATTAAGTGTCGTGGAATGTGATATTACCTCTCTAACAACTATTTTAACTCCACGTATCCGATGTTTGGTACTCGTACTTGCTGGTACCAAGCCCGCAAAAACGAAGGAAGATGATTCCTGTTCTTAGTTGTTGAGGAAAACTTGGCACAAGAAAAGATGACAAATTTTGGAACTTCAAGATGCTGAGGCTGTTGTGGGTTACCTAATTGGAGGAGATCCAATTTCCAAGTGGTGTAGTTTGCGTAATGGAGATTGATATTGTTCTGGGTTACCTATTAGGTTTGCTGGTACAAAATCAAATTCCAAAGACAATTTTTGTTAATTCTGGCTTTCCTTTTATGCTCGAAAGACTTGTCTATATGGTTGTGTTTACAGATTAATGCTGCCACAAATAAGAAAACTCTTATGGGCCTGCTTTCAACGATAAGAGAAATTGTGTAGCTATGGCATCAGTCCCTAAAAGATGAAAATTCTGAAAATATTGATAATCTTATACCAACGACTTTCATTGAGCACTTCATTAAGGAATATGAGAAGAAAGAGGAATATACTGGTATTGTAGTTTGGATTTCCTTATTTTCCTTCTAGTCTCCTATGAGTTTAAAATATTAAAAGTTTAAAATAGTCCTTTTAATCTTTAGTGATACAATATTTTTCCTTTGTAAAGCATTTGGAAAGGTGTTTCAGTATAAGGAAATTGAGTTTGAAGGTTTAAGCTCCAAAACTATTTTTCCCCTTTGTCTCCTACTCTCCTTCTACAATATTATGAGAACTATGACAAGACGCATGTTTCTAAGGTTCAAAACAGTAATCCACTGAAATCAGAGTGCTTATATCAGCGATATTATGGGAACTATGTCAGATTCCTGGACAAAGGGGAGCATGGGGATAGTTATGAACGGAGTCATAAGTAGCTTCAGGGAAACATAGTCGCTGGGTTAGTTGTTTAACTTGCTTTATATGTTCTCCATTATTTTGGTTACCAGTACTTCTGTTAGTAACTGAATTGATTGTACCATTTCAGATCGAAGTGCTGAATTCATATCCCTAGGAAAGCATTTAGTTAGTTGCATTCTTTTAGTTATCTTTCCAATATAAGGCAAGTCTTGTGGCAACTAAAAGTACTTTGCCAGCATTGGTGCATCTTGTATGCTCTAGGTTACCTTTTCATTTTGTAACTATATGGTGATACATGTTTGGGTTCTGACTTTATGCATCAGTTATTTGGGTTCTGACTAGTTGTATCTATGACATTACCATACTTCCAGTACGGCACAAGAGAAAAAATGTTACCTTGCGCAACAGCGACTGCACTGATAAGAGCGTATACAAGTTGGGATACGTAAAAAGGTCAGAGGAATTTTAGATCCTTAGATCTATATAGAAAGACTTACATGGTTTAAGGTTTGAAGCTTATTTAGCATATGGATCGTTTCATCAAGCTGGCTTAATTATAAGTTCGTATGGTGCTATCTGTCATCTTTTACTTTGTGTAGTTATGGCACAACCTGAAGTCTTTACTTCAAGTTTTATTTATTTATTTACATGTTCTGATCAATTTGGTGATATGGATTGCCACGTACCCGGAACCATTGGCCATTAGAGATTGAGCTCTTTGATATAGGAGCACGGGAGGTAGTGAACCTGCAGAGCATGAACATATTCAAATTGCATCAGGTGATGTTTGATCTGTCAATGTCATGTCTTTACATCTCAAATTGCTACCTCAAACATTTAATGCCTGCTTTTTCAATTAACATTATTAGGAACTTAGGATCTGATTAAATTTACTTTTTCTTTTTGCCATTTCTCTAATTTTTATATTATTCTGATATTTTTACATTTTCATAAGACGCCCAATGTGTTGTTTATATTGTTTACTGATCGTTACTTGAACTTGGTTATCCATTTGCGGAGCAACAAAGATTTGTGAAAGATGGATAAGGCCTGATCAAATTGCTTCTAGGTGACACATTTAGCAACAAATTTGATGTGTTTTACAGATTTACCAACAAAGTTATGTGTTTTACAAATCCAGTTAAGTGAGTCAGGCTCAATGCAATTTCTAGGATTAGGTTCGATTTGGTGAAGGAAACTGCTGACTGGATCCTCTTTGGAGGTCATCAATGTTTTTCCCTTTTCAAGTTATGTAGTGTTCAATATAAACATGAGAGAGTACCCTATCCTGGCTCTGACAGAAGCTTCGTGCTTCAGGAGTACATTTTATTTTTTCCGCAATGTCTTTTGAAGAACTTATGATGGTGGAAAGAAAAAAAATGGATGGGATAGATCAGGTTATTGACCAGTGAAAAGTGGTGTGCCTAAGAGTTGATATAACGACTAAAGGCTCACCTTGAAATTTTATGTAGGTTGTGGGAGAAATATTTGAAGTGGGAGATCAAACTGGAACGGCCTTGAAGGGTCAAGTGAGTAGGTTAAGTGCGAGTTTGTTACTACTTACTAGTTCCTTAAACATCTGATAACAAATGTAAGTTAATACAGTGGCCACTCTTCCTACTTGCTAGCATGATTCCTTACCTTCCATATCATTTCTTTTAATGTTCTTGTATTATATTGATATTGTAATCTACCTTTCAGATCCTAAAAGCACATATGTCAGCCCAATTTCATCTTTGGATGAGTATAGGTAAGTTTTCATTTTGGTGGGTCTTTTATTGCTTGTAAAGCCTACACTGCTACATTATTAGATGTACTTTACTTTAATAGTATTTTCTTTTTTACATGTGAAAGGTTTTTCATTACAAGGAAGTAGGGTTTAAGGTGCAAGCTCCAAAAACACGAATTTAGACCATGTTTTTGTGGTTTATTCTCTTAGATGCTTAAGCAATCATCTTCGTCATCATGAGGTATATATCATACCTTTGCAGGATAAAATTCCATATCAATGAGTTTCAATTTAAGCTGATATTGCTAAATTGTGGTATGGTGTTATGCCAGATTATGACCAAGGTTTGTTTCCCTTTGTTGTTGTTGGGTACTAACATATGCTCAAGGTGTTTTGATGTTCAACTAGAGGGACCCTTGTATACTTTTTCATTGTTAGTTGTTGAAATGCTTTTATGTATTGAAGAAGATGCAACTTTTCATGTATTTTTGAGGTTTTATAGTACAAAAAATTACAAAAATAGGATGACATTGTCAACACAGGAAAGCATCGTATCAACAGATAGAGCTTTGCTTTACGAGTAAAATGCTTCTTCAACTCTCTAAGTGGTTTCTACTGTCTTACTTTTGTTGGTTGTGTTTGAAGTGAAAAGCTTTTTATATGGTAAAAGATAATTTTCTTGTGGGTGTTTTGGATTTTCACCTTACGGAACCTTGGTATGTTTAAACCAATATATATTATCCTTTTATACTTCCAATTTCAAATGTTATTTGAGCATCTTGAAAGCCTTAAGTTTGATCTTTTCTTCTCATTTTTAGTTGTTGTAATGCATTTTATGTATGAAGATCCTACTTTTCAAGTATTCCTTGGGTTTTGACGTATGAAAAAGTGCAAAAATGGGGTGACTTTGTCAAGTCATACCGTGGATAGCCTTGTTCTTATGATTTTTGTATTTGTATGAATGTTTTGTAGGGTCTGAGTGCCGAGGTGGTAGATAAAAGCTGATGGTACTTTAGAAGATGGGTAATATAGAAAGCTATGAAAGGATATGGAAATTTTCTGTTGCAATTGTTGCATACAATCATGTCTCGCTTATTTCATTTTATTTAATCTTTTATATCGTATGTCTGTTGATATTAACATCGATAATCTAATAAATTCTTTTATACAAATGTTTATGCCCTTTAATTGACAACATTTTCATTCTTTAGTTACTTTAAGTTATAACCTTGGCCCAAAGATTTTGTTCATGATTGAAAATTGTATATGACAGGATAATGCAGGTTTCTAGGGTTCAAAAGAGTGATTTGCTTGAAACATTGTGCTTTTTTAATCAACAATCTACGAGAACTACAGAGCAAGGGGATAGGTATGAAACGAAGTCATAAGTAGCTTCAGCCTTCAGAGAACGCAATCAATACACGGCATTTTAACTGTGTGGGTCTTGTTGTTCAATCATGATTCAATCAGCCTTTTAAATGTATGTGTCTTGTAAGATTAAAGACCATCATTTGACCCTAGTCTTTCTGAACCACTAACAGTTCTTGTCCATACTGGTGTTCGCTAAGAGACACGTAGGAATTAAAATGAGTGTTCAGTTTTAATGCTTGCCAACTGTCTCGTAGATCCCTTTCGACATTCTGAAGTGGCATGTTGATATTCAAGAATCTGGATAACATTAAAGAAACCAATCGACAAAGTACTCTGTTAGAGGAATTTACAGTGAATTGAGAGTGTAAGCGAGTAATTTTTAATCTATAGCTCAAGTTTCTACATTTTATTTCCTTCAATTACTCTTCTGTTTGAAGTTGTGTTCCCGTCTTAGCTCTTACTGTACTTGCGCAGGAGCTGCCTCACTGATAATACTGTATACAAGTTTGGATACTCAAGAAGACTAGAGGAATTTTCAAATTCTTAGATCTATATATATATATAAGGATTTTTACGTGGTTAAAGGTTTGAAGATTGTTTGCCATATGGATCATATCTCTCAAGCTAGCTCCATCATAAGTTCATTTGGTTGCTGCTATCTGTTATTTTTCACTCTCTGTACGTATGGTTATTTTTCGTGTACAAGTTCTGATCAATTTGGTCATACTGAAGGTATACTTCTAATATTGACCATAAGAGAGTGGAACTAGAAATATTCAAATCGCATCAAATGAGATTTTATTTGTCACTTCCATGCCTTTACATATCAATTAGCAACCTCAAACATTTAATGCTTATTTTTTCATTCGATATTATTAGGAACTTTGGATCTGGTTAAACAAAATTACTTGTTTTGTTGCCATTTCTGTAATATTTGTATTATTTTGATATTGTTAACATCTTCATAAGAAGCCTATTGTGCTGGTTCTATTGTACACCAATGCCTACCTGTACTTGGTTATCTTTTTGAGGAGCAAAAAGGTTTGTGAAAGATCAATATTGCTTTTAGGCAACACAAGCAACCCTGAAGCACACATTTGGCAACCAAGTTAATGTGTTTTACAGCTTTAGTCAAGTGAGTCAGACTTGATGCAATTTCTTGGATTAGGTTCAATTTGGTGAAAGAAACTGCTGCACGGTTGTTCTTTGGATGACAATTTCAACTTATTTCGCTTGTCTAGTTAAGTTGTCTTCGCCACGAAAAAGAGAGTGTACCCTAAGACTGGCTCCGAGAGAAGCTTTGTGCTTCACGAGTACTTTCTTATCCTGCTCTTGTTTATTTTTTCCAGCAAGGTGTAGTCAAGAGCTTATTGATGGCTGGAAGAAGAAAATAGAGGAGACGAATCAGGCTACTGAACGGCCAAAAGTGGTGTGAGTTAACTTAAAACATTTATTTGCGTAACAGTTGACAGTTGTTGTAACTTGGGTGGTCTCACCGTGAGAAATAATGTAGGTTGTTGACCAATCAGTTTAAGTGGGAGCTCAAACTGGAGCTACGTGAGGGGTTAAATGCCAGGTTTGTACTAGTTACTATTACATCTGATACCAGACTGAAGTTAATACAGTGCCCATGGCCACCCTTCTTAGCTACAAGCAAGATTTATTCGGCACCTTACATGTCATTTCTTCTAATGCATTTGTATAATACTGATAACTAATCTGTCTTTCAGATCCTAAAAGCACATATGGCCGCCCGATTTCATCTTTGGGGAATTATTTGTTCTATTATTAAATGCCCTGAGTAATTTAAACTTGTTCTCAATGTCTTGGTTGAAGGGTAAACTGACAAAAGGTTGTTTTATTTTTGAATAGGTTGTTGTCTTTTTGAATTTTCAGTTAAAAATATGATACGCTTGTACCTTCTGTCAAGAATGGGAGAGGAATCAAGGCAGCCCAGGTACCAGAGCAGCTAGGGTCGTCTTATTGATTTTATGTTAGTTAAGATATGCTGCAAAACATATGCTATAAGGACAGAACTTACTGGATTACGGACTGATGGTAGTTGAATTCTCGACTTAGTGTCAACTAACTAAACCTCTAGGTATAGTAGACTTCTAGAGGTTTCTGACATTATTGACGGTAGTTGAACTTACTCAAAAGTCTAGCATCTCCCACAACCATCTTGTTGTATGAATTATTATTTTACCGGCCTCTCTTTATGTTTCTGTTAGTTTGAGTGAGTTTCTTTCTGTTTCTGGTTTGTGTTTGTTTGAGCTTGTTTGGATTCGTTTTTGTATTGGGTTTGGGGGATGGGTTAGGGTTTGGGTTTGTTTTTATTTTTTGTTGTGTTTAATTTTCTCTCCGATGAAACCATTATAAGTGATTGTGTTTAATTATCTCCAGCACTTGTTTTTCGGTTCTAATATAGAATAACACACTCTTATTTTCTTATCGCACATGTGCATTCATGCAGGCAAACGTGTCAATGGACTTTGTAGATTTGATATCCACTTTCATTGATTGTCTATGTAGCTTTGGCGTTCCCTTAATTGTTATTGGTTTTATGAAAGCATGTTAAAAGTCTGAATCTTTGCAGCTATCGTGAGAGAAAGTACGTTTTCATTTCGTGGAACTTTTATAGTTTGTAAGGTTTTAAACCGCTCACATTATTAGATGTCCTTTACTCAAATAGTATTTTTCTTTGAACATTTGAACTTTCTAGAAGATCCCTCTGGACATTGTGAAGTGGTATGTTGATGATTCAAGAATCCATCTAAAAAGTCTTGTGCAACCATGACCTTCCGAACAAATATTTATTGTGTGTGAAGAATTTGGATTATCATGGAGAAGACAACACCTAATATCTGTTTTTGCTTTAACAGTCAAATTTTTGCACATTTAGGTCAAAGGTTTTCTTTCTTCACCTCTTTAGACACTGTCAATGTAACCTTATTCAGACATTACTGAGTACTGACAAGATATGAAAAAAGCATACTCATACATTATGCACTCTCTCTCTCTACAGGGAACTGATATGTTGATGATTCATGAATCCATGAGAATGTAAAAGTGATGAAGTTTAACTTATCTTGTTCTACATAAATTGCTTCTGGAAGCTGGATAGGATTAAAGACTCCAATAGACGCAGTAAGCAGTTGGAAGAATTTTACAGGGAAAATGAGAGTGTAAGTGGCGTATGTTTAATATACTGCTCATGTTTCTGCGTTTTATTCCCTTCAATTACTTTTGTTGTTTGAAGTTTTGTTCACATCTTAGCTCTTACTACTTGCGGCATGCCTTTCAGGCTAGTGTCAGCTTTCATCTAGTCTACAGTAGAAGTTGTTGAGTAAGTTATGTATAAACTTGTTATCTTGTCAAATAGTCCGAGCTTGTTCACGTTATCTCTTTCATTTGGCACTGAACGACTTTGTAAACATATCAATAGTTTTGCTTATTATTTTGGTTGATCAAAGATTTTGATCCAGAAATTAAAGCTGAGGAAGCTGGGAATACTCATGAACTCGGAAGAAAAAGAAGTCACTTGTTAGCTGTTTAACTTGTTTTAATATATGTACCTTTGTTTCGGTACTAGTAATTATGTAAGTAACCGAAGTGTTTGTACCATTGCAGATCGAAGTGCTAAATTCATAGGCTACCCTAAGAAAAACGCAAGTTAGTTCCCACTCTTCTAGTTATCTTTCACAACTCTATCTTGTATGCTCTGAGATTCATTTTCATGTTAAAATATATGATACCACATGTTTATACATCAATTATTTGGGTAATGACTACTTGTATCTATGACATGATAAGATATCTAATCCGAGACAAGAGACAAAAATGTTAACTTGCACAAGAGCAGTTGCACTGATAAGACCGTATATAAATGGGGATACTTAAAAAGACCAGAGGAATTTCATAGATCTATATACAAGGATTTACATGGTTTAAGTTTTAGAGCTTGTTTACTATTTGGTTTTAATCATCTCATAAAGCTAGCTCCATTATAAGTTCGTTTAACTGCTAATGTCTGTCATCTTTCACTTTCTGTTGTTATGGCGTAACCTGAAGTCCTTGCTTCTGTTTGTTTTTTGTGTACAGGTTCTGATCAATTTGGTGATACTGCACGTATACGGCTAACATTGACGATAAGAGAGTTGAGGTCTTTGATATTGCACCAAGGGTTAGTGAACCAACAACCCAGGAAAATATTCAAAGCATCAGGTGAGATTTGATCTGTCACTTTCATGCCTTTATATGTGAAATAGTAACCTCAAACATTTAATGCGTGTTTTGTCATTCAATATTAATATATTATTAGGAACTTAGGATGTGGTAAAATAAATTTACTTGTTCTTTTTGCCAATTTTGTGATTTTTATATTATTTTGATATTTTTAACATTTCCGTAAGAAGCCCATTGTATTGAATCTATTGTATATCGATACCTACTTGTACTTGGTCATCCTTCCGAGGAGCAAAAAAGGTTTATGAGAGATCGATACGACCTCATGAATTGCTTCTAGGCAACACAAGCAACCCTCTAGCACACATTTTGCGACAAAGTTAATGTGTTTTACAACTTAAGTGAGTCATACTTGATGCAATTTCTAGGATTTGGTTTGATTTGACGAACGAAACTGCTGACTGGTTGCTCTTTGGAGGACAATTTCAATTTCTTTCCCTTTTCTAGTTAAGTTGCCTTTGCTGTAAATAAGAGAGAATGCCTTAGATTGGCTACCTGAGAATTTTTGTGCGTGAAGGGTAATTCTTATTTGGCTCTTGTTTATCTTTTCAGCAATTCCTAGTGAAGAGCTTATTGATGGTGGGAAGAAGAAAATGGTAAACACGAATCAGGCTAACTTAAAACATTTATTTATGTAACAATTGACATTTGTTATACCCAATGGGGCCTCACCTTGAAAATTAGTGTAGGTTGTGGAACAAACAGTTAAAGTGAGGGCTCGAACTGGAGCTACCTGAAGGGCCATGTGAGTAGGTTAAATGCCAAGTTGTTACTGGAAGTTTCTTGCTTCTGATGTACCAGCTCCAGCTCACTTGATGGCGTCCTTATACAATTGATACGACATTGAAGTATATACAGTGGGCAGTCTTCTTTCTTGCTAGTAAGGTTGGTTCGTCACCTTACATTTCAGATTTTTTAATGTTCGTGTATGACATTGATAACTCAATTTCATCTTTGGAAGAGTTCATATATATATATATATATATATATACTTCGTTAATTGAATACTATGAGTTGTTTAAAGTTGTTCTAAGTTCTAAATGCCTTTGTTGCAGGGGAAACTGACCAAAGCTTAAATTATGTTCTTGTCCGTGGTTGCTTTTCAATTTTCAGTTAGAAGTATGATGTCCTTGTATCTTGTGTAAGGAATGCAGATTGTTAGGGAGAGAAATCAAGCCAGGTCAGGTACTTGAGCAGCTAGGATCATCTTATTGATTTTATGTTGAAATTAAGGTATGCTGCAAAATAGATACGTTATATGGACAGAACGTATAGAGTTACAGAGTGATGGTAGTTATTCTCGACTTATGGTTGACTAATTAAACAGTAGACCCTTAAAGGTTTGTGACATAATACAGTTCTGACATCTGAAATCATTAACTCGGGCAATCTGGCATCCCCACAACCATATGTTACCTTGTTTTGTGAAGTGTTATTTTTGTCTGCCTTTTTTGTGCTTATGTTAGTTTGAGTGAATTTCTTCATGTAATCTTTGTGTTCGTTTGAGCTTGTTTGAGTTTTTTCATGTATTATATCTTTGGGTTTGTGACTTTGTGTTTATTTTTATTGTTGTATTCTTATGTCATTGTGTTTGTGTTCGCGGCTGTGTTCGGTGTTTGTTTCCCTCTGAGTTTGAGTTTGGAGTTTATTTTTGTATTTGATGGTGTAATTGATGTATGGGTTTGTGCATTTTTGTTGTATTTTTTTTGCTGATTGGATGGATGCATGCATGTGTGTGTTATCGTACTACTTGCTTTTGTATTTTGTTGTTATCGTATTCTTTGCATATTTCGAGAAATCGGTTTTCTCGTCCACAAGACCATTACAAGTGTTTGGTGGGCATCTCCAACACTTGGGTTTTGGTTCTTGTTGGGAGTCACTCACATTCACTTTCTTATGTCACATGTGCATTCGTTCACATATCCATGCATGCAAACATGTAAATTGCACTGCATATCTTTGAAATCCACACTTATTCGATTGACTGCTTAACAAAATCCACTTTTATTGATTGCCTATGTAGCAGATCTGACTTGATTGTTATTGGATTAGTTTAAGAATGTTAACAGATCTGACTCCTTGCAGCTCTTGTTCAGAAGGTATGTTTTCAATTCGTGGCACTTGTATAGTTTGTAAAGTCGACACTGCACACATTATTAGATGTCCTTTACTCAGATAGTTTCTGTCTATTAGCTGTATACTAGTTATTAGCTGGATCCTGGATACTAGTTATTAGCTGATACTAGTCACGTGTTAGTTGTTTAACCCTTTCCTAATTATATAATTTCGTAAGATTGTGTTTCCTGGTTGTATAGTTTCCTAATGTGAATAACATTTTCTTCGTCCAGTCGAAGGGTTTTTCATTACAAGGAAATAGGGTTTGGACTTTGGAGGTGCAAGCTCCAAAAAGACGAATTCGGGCCATGTTCTTGTGGTTTATTCTGTTATATGCTTAGATATCATCTTGAGTATCATGAGTTAAAATCCATACCAATAAGTTTTTATATTTGCTAAATACTGTTATGGTGTTATGTCAGACCATTAATCATGGTTTACTTTCCCTTGGTTGGTATTCGGCTCTGATGTATGCTCAACATATTGGGATTTTCAACTAAAGGTACCTAGGTATATTTAAATTTTAAACAAATGTGTCCTTTTATATTTCCAATTGTAAATGTTTATTTGAGCATCTTGAGAACCTTATATTTGATCTTTATTATGCTGTCTCATTAGTTGCTAAAATGCATTTTTATGTATTAATGAGGATCCTACTTTTCGTGTATCAAGTGTGTGTGAAGTTGAAAGTTAGTTTGCACTTATCAAGTGAGTTTGAAGTTGAAATTCTCAACTCTCTCAATGTTTTAGTTGTACCCTGTTTGAAATTAGTATTTTGTTAGTATATCCAGGTAGACCACGCCTCTATTATTTTCCTTGTTGCTTTTACAGAAACTTTTGGCACTCCCTTATTTTCCTGTAATCTTCTTGAATTTCTTTTTTCGTTTCTTGTTTTCAATGTAGGAACGCAAATCATTAGGAAGAGGAATCACGGCAGGCTGAAGAACCAGCGAACCCGGAATTGTCTTATCGATTTTATGTTAAAATCAAGGTATGCTGCAAAAAATATACGCTATAAGAACAAAACTTACGTAATTGCATAGTGTTAGTAGTTTGAATTCTTGACGTATGGTCAACTAATCAGATCTCCTCTTAGCAAGCAGACTCATCTTCTTCATTTAAAGTCCACCACCATTAAAGCTTCACCAAGCTTTCTCTCTCTAATCACTTTTAATCAAAAACCAAATCAAACAACATGGGTAGCTAGCCAAGAGGATGGGGAGTAAAAGCCCTAAGTTTTCCAGCCAAAATAATGGCCGGAAACCCTAGAAAAATCCGGCCAAAGATGGTGAAAATCCGGCCAAAATCAAGATCCGGCCAAAAATGCTTCAAAACCAACCCCAAAATCACTCGATTTTCTTCACCAAGTTCCAGCCAAGCTTCCCGAGCTTCTGGCTAAGCTTTCCGAGCTGCTAGCATGAGGTTTCATGCACATCCCTTGCCGGAGCTGCTGCTGCCCAGCCTTGTTCTTGTTGCTTCGGTCGGTTCTAGCCTTGGCCGGCCAAGCTAGCTTGCCGACTAAGCTAGAACCGACACCCCTTCTCTCTCTCTCTCTCTTTCAAGCTTATTCTCTCTAACTTTCTCGATGAAGAACAAAGAAAAACTTGAAACCCTAGGCTCTCTCTCTCTCTCCCTAACTTGTTGTGTATTGTCGAAGATGATCAATAGTCTCTAACTTGATTAAAACCATAGACTTAGTCAACTTGACTAAGTCTTTAGACTACTTTGACTTGGGCCCAAAAGTGGGTCCTCATAAAATCTCTACACCTCCCTTCTTCTTTGAGTATTCTTGAACTTGGGCTTAGATGTTGGGCTTTGAATTAGAGACCAAGGGAGTGCCTTCGTGTAGTCTCTACAGTTAGAACCAAAGGGGGTGCCTTCAAGAAAAAACCTTGGCTTCTATCTTTCACAACTTCCTCGTCCGAACTCGGAATTGACTTCCGTTTTCACCGTTGGACTCGCCATTGACTCCACTTGTTGTTTGACTTCTGATTTTGACCAAAATGAGCCAAATACCCCTGGTGCTCTTTTCTTCCCTTTTGCCGCATAAGATGAAAATGTGATAATTCTCTCTCTTTATTCTGAATTTAACACCAGACTCCAAATAAACAACCTAGCAATAAAAACACATAAATAATTAGAAATAAAACCCGAAAAGAACCAACTCATCAAAGTTAAGTGACCTAAAAGTGGCATTTTCACGCCACATCAACATCCCCAAACTTAGAATTTGCTAGTCCTCGAGCAAACAAACAAAACAAGACAATAAAGTAAACCTAGCTCACTTTCGGAGGACTCCCGGTTGCATTTAGCGTATGCAACAAGCCTTTAAACCCTTAGGTTACCCCTAAAGGACGAGTTTTGTCTCGTGAGGGTTTCCAGCGAATACACCCACAAAGTTCTAGATTTCCAAGAGACATAAGAGTTCAACGATCGATGCAAATAAGGTGATGATCAACGAGTGAGAGACTTAAGTATGTCAAACATATGAATCAAACCAATAAACACAAAAGCATGCTAAGAGTCTCCTCACTAATAGTTTTATACTCAAATGCAAGTGTCCCATCATCATGAGTATCATCCAAGGCTAAAGTAACAAAACCTTGTTTCCTATCTTAGCACATTTCGCCTCGACTTTAGCCTCACGGTCATATGCTCTTAAACATGAAATCGGTCAAAATCGAATCGTAATGGTTCACTCTCATGTGAGCATGGAATAAAGTAAACTCAACACATACAAAAGTAAATGAGGATAACAAGTTATAAAACGAAATGATTACTTTGGAATGAAAATAGCCACTAACGGAATGGGGAAGATCACTCTTCTCACCCACTCTACCCTCTAATAGTGCCCTCCGAAAGATAAACGGATACAAGTAATGGAATGGAAGATGATGAAATCCCGAGAATGTCAACGCCTTCAATGATAAAAGAACACTCAAACAACCTTTAAACTTGACTTCTTGCATTGGATACTTTATTTATTCCAACACTTGCATAAAAACTCAAAAGTTCACATGAACTTTTACACAAAAACAACTTTCTTTCTTTTTTTTTTCTTTTTTTTTTCACTTTCTTTCCTTTTCTTTTCTTTATTACACACATACCCAAACACTAAAAAAAATACAACTAGTATTCTCAACAAATCACCTTTACTTTCACATTTTGCTTTCACATTCTTTCTTCTTTACTTTTCATGCCTTCATTCGCGGGAGTAGTATGATGAATGAATGGTGGAGTATCCGTTTCCCTAAAGTTGACACCATTATCGGGTTTCATGGACTACAAGGGTAAGGTTTATTCGCTATCCTGATGTCACTCCTAGTGGCTAAGGAAGTTGAGCTCATGAGATCGTCTAAGCTCTATTGAAAGTTGCGAAGTCGAGTAGCTCTTCATTCTACTCGGAGTTAGCGCGGAAGAGTACACTCAAAGGCAATAAAAAGGCTCAGATATCTCACATGGGTTTAAGTCTCCACTAATCACTATTTTAGGTCACTTAGAAGTGTTCCTTCTTCCTTAAGATGATACTCACATCATAGCACACGAACACTAAAGGACTTAACATTCATGAAGGGACTAAGAGCATGCATAAGATTTATCGAGAAAGAGCCATATGCATCAACATACTTAAGAATACCACTAGAATCATACCAAATCTACCCAAAAAATTTTCAAATTTGGTCGAATTTGTTAAACCCTCTTGTCTTTTGAAATCTAAGGTCATGATGTCATGCGACTAAATGGTTGTATCCCCATCCCCAAACTTAAAACTAACATTGTCCTCAATGTACTAAGCATATATACTCACCAAAAGATAAGAGGTACAATAAGTTAAAGAGAATAGTGGAAGGATATTACCATAGCCGAAGGAGATAAAAAGTAATACTACCAAGAGTTATGTATTCGAGTTCCAAGTTGATGATAAGCCCAGCGCCATCCCCAAACTTATGAGTTACAAAGTAATGGTATTTTGAATTACTGACAATGATACTGTAGACATCTAGGGGGTTTTGCTTAAATGGAGTTCTGGACACAATAACTCAGGAGGGTTAGCATCTCCCACTAGACCCTAAGCTATTATATCATCCTGACTAGTAAAGTGTTAATTCTTTCGGCCTATGTTTGTATCTGTGTTGTTTGAGCTGGTTTGAGTCTTCTTATGTGTTGTTTTTTAGGTTTGAGTTTGTAGTTGTGAACCTTTGATTGGTTTTGTATTTGTGTTTGTATCTGTGTTTGTGTTTGTGTTTGAGTTTGTGTTTGTGTTTTTGTTTGTGCTTGTGTTTGTGTTTGGGCTTGTGTTTGTCTCTGTGTTTGTATTTGTGATTGTGTTTTTGTTTGTGGTTGTGGTCGTTTTTGGTGTTTGTTTTTGTTTGTGCTTGTGTTTGTGTTTGGGCTTGTGTTTGTCTCTTGCTAAGAAGGTATTTTCTCATTTTGTGGAAATTTTACGGGTCCTGTCGTTTGTATGTTATGTATCCAGGGAAATAGTGTTGTTTCTAGTTCCTAATACATCTTATAACAGACTGAATTCAATTACACTGTTCGCCTTTCTTACTTGCTAGCAAGGTTGATTCCAGAATGTTCTTTTCATTTCTCCGAATTTGCTTGTATAATCTTGATAATTTATCTGTCTTTCAGCTCCCAATAGCACTGAATATAGTGGCATAATTTTGTATCCGGGACTGAAATCTGATTTATTCCTGTGTTTTTAAATTTGCTCCCGTTTTCAATGTCTTCAATAAGGTATCACTGCTGCGAAATATGTTGAAACTTGGAAGTAATTACACATGATGGTAGAATCTCCACTATGTAAAGAAAAAGCGGAGGAACAGGTTGTTCTGTCTGTTTTGTCTTTTTTCCTGTTTTTTTTTTTTGCAGTTCAGTTGATGGTAGAATCTCCACTATGTAGAGAAAAAGTATGATTCAGTAAAGAATTTTTGTTGGTTGTTCAGTCAAATTATTCTTCCATGAAATTGTAGAACTTGGCGACGCTAGCAAGGATCCGTTGTCTAAAGGTCAAATTTTCACTTGTGCTCAAGTGAAACTTGTTGCTGGTATCCACTTAGTTTCTCTTTCTATCGAAATGTTAAGAGTATTAAATAATGCAGCTGCTATCACTTTCTCCTTGATACTCTGACTGCAAATGTTGTGCCAATAAACATTCAAGCTCATAGGAGGATCCCTTTCTTCGCAAATTCTCTAGACCAATTTTGAATGTGATGGAAGAAATACAATGCACAACTCGTAGCTTATAAACTAGTTCTTTTTTTTTATTGAAGTCAATATTAACTAGTTGTCAGTCTTATGTGGTATATCAGATTTGCAGTTAGAGGCATGATGTTCTACCAAAGAGCTTTGATGCTTTCAAGCATTTCTAATTCTGGCTTCTGAAAGTGGTATATGAACATGTTGCAGGTGGAGACGTTTTTACTTTTTTATTCATCTCATCTCCTTTTAGAGTTTTTTTTGTTTAACTAATAGATACTGCCTTCTGATAGTGGCTTCTGAAAAGCTGAGTTTCTTCACTAGTTGAATAAATTTCTGTTCATCTTTGATACTTATTATTTATCTTTCCGTTTAACTTGCTAATTTCTTTTTGTTTTAATTTGCGGCTAGGTTCACCGGGTACAATTCTTCTTTTTTTAATAAAAAAAACAAGCAGGCAAAGTTTTGGAGGTCAAATTGGTCAATTAACCGTAATAATGTACCAACAAAGGTAATTGAACTTTAACCACTTCTTCGAATAATATTTTTCTTTCTGTGGTACAAGTATTCAGGAGAGCATTATTATTGATGACAGGCTAATCTTTATCTAGCTTAACTAAGCTTTTCCTTCATGATAATAGAAAGCATATTGAGAAAACAAGCCGTTGAAGAGGAAAGGTCTGATTGGCTGTATGGTGATTTGGATATTGAATGTGAAAGTGAACGAGTACAACAAGAAGGATACCAAGTTTTATGGGAATATGTTCGAATATAAGCAAATTAGACCATCTTAATTCAAATGTAAGAGTTGCTAATAGAACACCTTAGACGTGGGATTCTTATGTTGGTTTGTTTTTTCTAATTGCATCGTTAAATTGATCGACGTGTCCTGGTTTATCTGCAAGAAGTTGCTAATTTACAACTAAGACAATCCTGGATAAAAGAATTAATGCATACTGGATAAAAAATATGTTGGAAGAACATTAGCTTTTGATCGGCCCTTGTTTCTGTTTGTTCCAATGGTTGATAGTAGAATTTAGTCTCTACCTTTCACATTACAGTAGAAATACTTTACTGAGGGCTTTTGTGATATTCAGGTCATAGCGGCAATCAATTGTGTTGAAATATTGGTTTCTGCTCTCATGTGGTCGGGTTGTTTTGGTCGAAAGTGAGTTCCCTCTTTTGACTGATGAAGAAAGAGGTAAGCAGCCAAATGGATTCTCTGTGTAATATGATTCTATAATTCTTCTCTTTTAAACGATAACCAAGCTGCTAACTCAATTTAAAATGCAATCAATACGACTGGAATTTATGCTAGGATATCAAAAGTAAAAAACATGCTAAAAATGATAATATATATCTACATATCACCGTTTCAAAAAAGAGCTAGTAAGCTACTGTATTGAAAGCAGTTTTGGAGTGACATTGACAACTCATGATAACCAATACTTTCAGATATGACGTTGCATCTCTATTGCCACTTCATTCAGAAAAATAAATCACAGTATTGCATGTTAAAGCACTAAATGGTCATTTGGTCAACATCCAGTAACATGGGTCTCTCAAATACTGATAGAGAAGTTATTGTTGTTGTTGATTGGTTTCTTATTTGGTCTTAGCATATTGTTGATATTTAAAATTATAGCAATCAAGAAGACATGTAAAAACCCACTCCTCTACATCTTAAAATGAAGTTGAGTCTCTTCACTGGTATGAAACACTTTCTCTAAAAGCTATTGACTCAATATTTAAGCTCAAAACCACCATGAATGTCTTAAAATTTTTGCCATCTCAAACTTATTTGAGTTGTTTTTTTTTCTCAATTTTTACTCCCTTCTCATTGTACTCTATTCCTTCTCCATTCTGATCCTGTTAAAGCATTTATATTTGGAAGTTTCATGAAAGTTTACTCCACAAGTTTAATGCACACACTATGTGCCATTTTGTCAAACACCGCATGTCAGCCCCCTTGATGAACACCTAGGATTGCACAGTAAGTTGAAGATTATGGAGGCAGTTTTGTTTTCCCATGGGTTAGGGAAGCTAATAAAGCTGTTGATTATATGTCTACAAAGAAACTGCCAGAGGACATCCTAGAGATGAGATATAAAGCATTAGGATGAGTTTTACAAGCAATTATGTGGGAAGACAGATCAGGAGTTATCTATCTGAGGGCATCCCAATATTGATTCATTTATGGCTTTGTATTGAGTTTTCTTCTTTGTTTTACTTTGTGCTCAACATTGATTAGTTTTGAGGGTTGGCCCTTTAACCCTCTCATAAAGCATAAGAAAAAAAACAAATTTATATTCACCTAGTGCTTAAAATGAATGGGTCATGATGTGAACTTAATATATAATCTACGTTGGGAGTTTACATATGTTCAGGTTGATGAACAATCTATCAAGAAACAGTGATTTTGGGTAGAAGATGTAAAGCTCGATCCTCGTGACCCAGGTATGTTTGTACACTTGACACAATTATATTATACATAATTTTGTTTTCGTCGTTGCAAATTGATATCCATCAACATTTATATGCAAATGCTACAACAGAGAGCACTAAGGGATTGAGTCAATCTCAAATGAGGTCATCGTCGGTGTTTCAAGGTACAAATTCTTTTGATTCATTTGGTTTTGTTTAATGAGGTCACCTTCCTAGTTCTTGCTTCTTGATTCTATATGTACCTTAGTGACATGATTTCTTTTTCAACAACAACTTAGAAACTAGGTTTATTGTAATGGAACTTCTCAGTCTTCTCTTTAGAAAAGAAAAAATAATGATAGTTCAGGAAAGTGTAATTCTACTATTCATTCTTTTCACCCTTTTTAGTTTATTTGTTTAGTTTTGATCCGCGACTCTCTTTGAATCCGTCTCTAACATTGATATCATAGTTTAGACCTCAAATGGTAAAAGTAAAACGAATGGGAGATTGGATCAATTTCAAAAATGTAATTGCCGTTGATACAAGTTCTTGATTCAAAGTTTTAGGAAGAAGTTGAGAGTTGGAAAGTCATAAACCCAGGTTTGTTTTGTTCTGTATAGTAGCCTGAGGATTCTAGGTTTGAATTTGTTCCTCTCACTTATGATTCTAGGCAAAAACAATAGTAGTGTTTTCTAAGTTCTTTCTTTTCTTATAGGAAACAATCATCAAGGATGCAATTAAAAGAGATAGGGACATAGAATGTCAAAACTCATCCTTGGTCATTGGAGTTTTCGTATGAGAACTTTTAAGTTCTTTTCTAAGTAAGTCCCTTGTTATGTTTTGATTAGTAATTTGCTTGTGAAATTTGTTTCTGTACATGCTTAAGGTAAAATTTTCTGCATTTTCTTATTCGGTCTCACTATTCCGACTGACACTTACGTACACTTTTAGCCATCTAGTACCCATGGAAACATCAATTCTTGGTTGAAGCACTCTTAGTTGACATTTACAATGCCTTTTATGTTTCGTCAAATAGTGTCTCCTGCTCGCTCTCAGTGACGCCCTTTTTCTCCTTACCCTCTTCATTCCATATAGTAACCATGCCTAAAAATTCGAAGTACCATTCTCTTTTGCAAGTTGTTTGACACTTTGCTTTTCATGTTCAATATACTTAAACTTCAAGTTCAAACTTAAATTCAGTTGATGTTGAAAATTATTGGATAATAATGAGAACTGAAATTCAAATTTGAGTCTTTTCTCTGCTAAAATTTTACAGCTACTTAGGTTAATATATAACTTCACGAAAATAGTAATACTTCTCTTACAAAGAAGAAACACTGAAGACCAAATTCGGAGTGATTGAAGAGATGAGTCATGCTATGAGAATAGTTAAGTTTGTTTATTAGTAATGGAATATAAACTTGAGTACATTTGAATTTGATATCCTTCCTTTCCTTGAGCAATTCCACTACAGAGAAATAAAGAATTCCAAGGAGGAAGGCCAGACAAGGTGTTAAAGAGGTCACAGTCTGACCTTCTCCCTCTCCATTATACATTATTTGACCATGGAGTCACTTACTCTCTTTAGATTGTAACATCTTATTCTCTCTCTCATTTAGACTTGATACAGTACCATTTGGTGATGTAATTTGATTAGTAAAAAATCAAAATTATAATTCAGAAGAAAACAAGGGACTCAAGGTCTAGTGGTAAAGAATATGATTTGTCGACCTCCATGGATGAAAAGAATATGATTTGCTTGTAAATAGGTGTTGTATTTGGAAGAGTTTTGTCTGACA
This sequence comes from Eschscholzia californica, assembly GCF_041429995.1. Lineage (NCBI taxonomy): Eukaryota > Viridiplantae > Streptophyta > Magnoliopsida > Ranunculales > Papaveraceae > Eschscholzia > Eschscholzia californica. Next base: position 21,579,593 of record NW_028238309.1, read on the forward strand.
ACTCTCATTAACGTAACTCAAACAGGATAGTGATGGAAACCATCCAAAAATAATATTTAAATCAATTGCACTTTACAATTAACATATCTCGGAAAAAAAACAACAACAATAAGGAGTACAAGTGAAATAAATTTAGTGAAGTCGATTAAGAAAAAGAAAAAATGTAAAGCTACATATGTTCTAAACGTGTGCATTTTGTATTGATTTCAAATAATAACTAATATTTAATATTGTAAATAGATAACAACTTCACTAATAAGCACGTACTACTAAAAATGTAGAGAGATGAACCTCCGTAAAAAATAGATAACAACTTCACTAATGAAATTAAAGAGTCGTGAGAAGTTAAAGTGGAGATGAAACATGAAGAGCAAAGACAACCTGTTACTAGACATGTGTCAAAACTCAAGAGGTTAGAGTTAATTTGTTGAGAAAGTTGTATAGTTTGGTGTTAAAACATTTAGTTTGTAGAAAATTTTACAGATGCCCACACAGATGGGCGAGGCATTGCTTGCTTTGGGCCAGGGCTGGCTCGGGTGATCGAAGAGATGAGTCATGCTATGAGAACAGTTAAGTTTGTTTATTAGTGATGGAATATAAACTTGAGTAGATTTAAATTTGATATCCTTCTTTGCCTTGAGTAATTCCATTACAGAGAAATAAAGAATTCCAAGGAGGAAGGCCAGACAAGTTGTTAAAGAGGTCACATGGTGGCTCTCTTTAGATTGTAACATCTTATTTTTCTCTCTCATTTAGACTTGATATAGTACCATTTGGTGATGTAACTCGATTTGTAAAAAAATCAAAATTATAATTCAGAAGAAAAGAAGAAAACAAGGGACTCAAGGTCTAGTGGTAGAGATAGACCTAGAGAAAGCTTATGATAGGGTGGCCTGGGATTTCTTCTATGAGGTTATGGTGATGATGGGGTTCAGCTATAAGTGAAGGTCTTGGCTGTTTGGGCGCGTCAGTTCGGCTTCATTTTCTATTTCTTAATGGGTGCCCCTCTATGCCTTTTCAGAGTTCTAGAGGCCTTAGGCAAGGGGACCCTCTCTCCCCTATGTTATTTCTATCGGTTGCTAAGACTCTCAGCCACTGTCTTAGAGTGGCTGATGTTAGAATAATATATATAATAATTAGGGGTTGTTTAGTAGTTTATCTTTTGAGGACCTGTTAGTCTTTTATCTTTTCTATATGTTGCTTTCTTGTAAACCTAATTAATAACTAATGAAATCCCTAGCTTTCTTTAGAGTGTTTCTCTCTTCTTCTTTTTTTGTTTGATTATTGATTTCTACATGGTGTTTCTTTTTGTATTTAGAGGATTAGGTTTTGGTGTTTCTTTTTGTATTTAGAGAATTTGGAAGTAGCCTTTTTTTTCTTTTGGAACTAAAGTAGCGGTTTCGTGGGATTTGGTTTCACTAAGGCGCGGCCAGCAAAGAAGAAAGTGTTGGCGTTTTGAGTTGAGTGATTTGTTTGGTTTTTTGGGAGCTGGGATTTGGTGGGAAGGGATTTATAGGTAGTTTTTTGAAGGGTGGTTTTGGTTTTGAGAATTAAAGGGCAGTAAAAGATGATTCATAGTAAAAGATGATTCATAGGTAGAGTGCTTGATGGGTTTGAAAAGTGGGAAGTAAAATAACTCTTTTGTGAAAGATGGAGATTAAACTAAAGATGACAAGGTTTCAAGAAAGCTTCAGTGATTTTTATTCTCTGGATTTTACACCCATCAAGTAACAATAAGTTATGATATTTTTATACCCAAATGAAGATGACACATGAACCAACCATGTGCAGAAAATGTGTACATTAAATCCTGCATGGAGGCAACTCCTCCTTACATGCATGAGGTGGAGGCAACTATCTTTTCCATGAAAGCACCTCATTACTTCAATTTTAAGTATTATCTATGGGCAACTATAATGCCTCTTAACAATATCCAAGACGTCTATGGGCATCCCATGCTTACCAATAATAAAATGGGCAACCACATGTAATATAACACTCCCCCTTGGATGACCATTACCCGAAATAGCTTTCCCAATAAAACTTGTCAGAAAAATCTCGTGGGATAAAGTCTGAACAATAGCGATCTTGAGTGGTGCTGGATAAGCAAAATACTTCCCTCGTTAAAACCTTGCCAGAAAAACCCATTGGGACAAAAACTTGGCGAAGGAAAAAGAGTACAGAGTGTAGATATCCAGTCATAGTGGTGTGGAAATCTTCACACGATAATATTCTCCCCCTGGTGAATATCATACCGTGAACCGGTGTAGTTCTACACCATTTGATTATTCAAGCTTCTCATTCCGATGCCTTGTACTAATTTTCTGAATGTTGTAGTAGGCAAAGACTTGGTAAACAAATCGGCATAATTCTCACAAGATTGATCTTCTGAATATCAATTTCTCCATTATTTTGTAGATGGTGCGAGAAAAATAACTTAGGCGAAATGTGTTTCGTTCTGTCACTTTTAATATACCCTTCCCTGATTTGAGCAATGCAAGCCGTATTGTCTTCATAAATAATGGTAGGTGACTTTGTAGTTTCAAGAAGATCACATGAAATTCTAATATGGCTGATAATAGGCCTGAGCCGTACACACTCTGGTAGTTTCATGAAGAGCAATAATCTCTGAGTGGTTAGAAGATGTAGCGGGCATACTTTGGTTACTTGATCGCCAAGAGAAAGTTGTACCGCCACTGGTAAAAACATAGCCTGTTTGTGAAACTCCTTTATATGGATCAGAGAGATATCCTGCGTCAGTGTATCCTGTTACTTGTGAATCATCAGAAGAATTCTTCGAATAGAATAACCCCATGTTAGTAGTTCCTCGAAGGTATCGAAGTATATGCTTTACTCCCATCCAATGTCGCTTTGTTGGTGCCGAACTGAATCTGGCTAATAAATTTACTGCAAAATAAATGTCAGGCCTAGTACATTGAGCCAGATATAATAAAGCATCGATTGCACTTAAATATGGTACTTCAGGACCAACTAGTGTTTCATTATCTTCTTTAGGACGATAAGGATCTTTTATGGTATCAAGAGATTTGACAACCATTGGAGTACTAAGAGGATATGAAGTGTCCATACGAAATCTTTTCAAAACCTTTTCAGTATATAAATTTTGATGGACAAGAATGCCATTTGTACTTCTCTCAATTTGTAAGCCAATGCAGAATTTTGTTTTTCCAAGATCTTTCATCTCAAATTCTTTCTTCAAATATTCAACAGCTTTTGTGATATCTTCAACTGTCCCAATTAGATTTATATCATCAACGTATATTGCAATGATAGCGAATCCAGTATACGATTTCTTAATGAATACACATGGACAAATAGGATCATTTACATATCCTTCTTTGGTCAAGTATTCACTGAGGCGATCGTACCACATTCGCCCTGATTGCTTTAAACCATATAAAGCTCTATTAAGTTTCAGTGAATATATGTTACGTGGTTTTCCCTCAGGTAATTTGAATCCTTCAGGGACTTTCATATAAATATCCGTATCTAAATTTCTATATAGGTATGCAGTAACGACATTTAGTAGATGCATAATAAGTTCTTCTTGAGCTTCCAGACCGATTAAATATCTAAATGTAATTGCATCCATAACAGGAGAATATGTTTCTTCATAATCTATGGTTTTTGTAGAAATCCATGTGCCACAAGTCGTGTTTTATAGCAAACGATCTCACTATTTTCATTGTCTTTTCTTACAAAACCCCATTTGAACCCAACTGGGTTTACATCCTTAGGTGTGAGAACCACTGCTCCAAAAACACTACGCTTATTGAGTGAATTTAATTCTGTCTGAATTGCATCTTTCAATTTTGACCAATCGGGTCTTTGTCGACATTCCATTTTTTCTAGAGACCAACACCTTCCATTTACCATTTGGGGAGATGATGACCGCACTGAACGATGTGAAATACATGGTCAATATCCCTATTGATAGAAATCTAGTACATGGCGCAACAAGTGTCTCAATGTACTTAGATGATGTGTTAGATCTGATGAATAGAACTCTAGGACTTAGCCGTAAAGATGCGAAGGATGCATTAAAAAACGAGAGTTTGAAAATAATGAAACTAGAGTAACTAATGAATAAGTTTGGAAAGGCGAAGGATAATTTTTCGAAGTAGAAGGAGTATTGCGCAAGGGCATATTCACTTTACGTCGTCAGATCTTGTATTTGCCCCGACAAGAACGGTAATAGGGTGAATGTTCAATATCTTTAGTGTTTTGAAGATTTGGACAAGGTCCATAATTACTCATGGGGTTCCGTCTGCCTTGCTAAATTGTTGCATCAAATGGCAACTGCGACCAGGTTTAAGGATTTCGTACTCAATAATTGTTTTTTATTCTTTTTAGAAATTGTGGTTACTAAATCTCGGAATCGAAACATCCAACTTCGTGTTAGTTAATAATGATAGTTCTCAATTACATCTCTCAAAAAAACACTATACACATGTGAATCGGAAACCTTACGAAAAAAAAACTAAATACAAATTAATGGACCATCAAAAATTTTTGCCAGACCCGTACCAATCAAATCCTTATAACCGTCAAACTGTGGTTGAACTAACTTGTGTCAATCCCAATAAATTTTTGTTTTTTACTTTTCGTACAAAGTAAATGGTGGGACAAACGGCAGGGGAAAAAATTGATTCAAAGTGACCCAAACATAATGATCACCTTTACAATGAGCAAGAACGATCATATCCCTTTTTTTGTAACTCAATGGCCCTGTGAAAGTCAGGAAGAAGGTCATATTCAGGTTGATTGATAATATCACCACCGGGATAGCAAAAGTATCTGTTACAACAAATCCACAAAATGGCAAATAAAACCAATTTTAGTGTGGAGCGATATCCTCCGCGCACATTATAACGTCTTTTAGTTAAAGAATGATATCATTATGCCCTATTAACTTGTAAGAAGCTTCATTCGCAACAATATTATCATACATCTTAAGTCGAATTTCTTTATCCATCGATTGACGTCCTTTAGTAATTGCTTTACCTACAACATGAAAGCCACAGTGCCTGTCCCCCGGGACATCTACTATGTTGTGGACAAATGGTTTCCTGTGATTTGGTATTGCGTTCAAAAGTCTTAAATCTATCATTGGAGGATATATCATTTTCGACACCTCTTTTCGTGGAATGAGTTTCTGTCTTTCAAATACCTCTCTCTTGTTTTTTATCTTCAGATCCAGTTCTTGTTCATTCATTTGGCTAAAGTGGTTATACATATTTGATTTAGTTGTATCAGACATAATCTCGGCAGACCCTTTCCTTTGCACAACATCATCATCTTTTTCAATTTTTATCTTCACTTCTTCTCCCTTTTGCATATCTGCCCTTTCTTTTTTGGCTTTATCTTTTTCTATCTTTTTCTCTAATTTCTCCTTCTGTGCCTTTTCTTTTTCTAACTTCTTCCCTGATCTCTCTTTTAACTTTTGTTGTTTTTGTAAAATCACAAAGCTAGATGGATCCCTTTTAGTCGACATATCATTTTGACTTTGCTTTTTTGAAGGCCGACCTTTTCCAACAATCAGCTCTTGAGGTTCTCTCATATTTGTTGTTTTAGGAGCACTGACTAATCTTAGTTTAATTCTCATTTGCTCGCTCCCTCTCCGGTTGTGACGCTTTTAACCACCTTTCTCTAACTACCATATGTTCAGGTAGGTCATCATAGTTCATTTGCCCGACCTCAATCAAGATATCATATGACAATTGTCTTCAATATATCTATGTTATCAAGAGGTATAGGTACTTTATTGCGAATGTGCTCCAACAACTCTTGTTTACAAGGTAGCCCATGCGTCCGCCTAAGTATACAAAGACAAACATTCTCACTCCCGTAATGATCAACCCGAGTCATCTCCGCCAACATCAAAGACATCGCGTTGTGTGCAACCACGTTCCTTAATTTATCGTAAAGGTGTTTTTGATGGTCATGCATCACATTTCTCAATTTTTTCTGAAATGAGTCTGTGATGCCAAGAAACTGAAGATCTAAGCACTTATGAGTAGCTTCCCAACATGAAACAAGATTACATGTCGAATCATTCAAGAAACATTTCAGCCGTGTTCTCCTTCAACTATACTCGTTGATGTGGTGCCGTAACGCCTTATTTGCTTTGTCCAAAAATTAACAAATCTCTCTTTGTAGAGTGACAACCATGTATCTTGACAATAGCTTACTAACTCTAAGGAGATTTTTATCCATTTCTGTGAGGCCCCGTGTCCCAAAATAGACACGACCACGCCTCGGCAATTCACAGACGAGACAAAAATCCGGCAGAGTCTCCTCTGTAAATCGAACCGGTCGCACCTGTAAAACCTGTCATGCAAACTGTACATTCACATACGTAAAAATAAACAATCGAGCGGAAGCTAAACAAACTCTAACTCACTTTCGGGTCGAAACTTGAAAAACAAAAAAACTACAAAAGCCTCATAAACATCGATACAACTTATAAACAACTATAAGTGTCACGTATATACATATTCGAGTTTGGTTTCTGAAAAAATTACATAACTTTGAAATAACGAAAAGGAAATAAGAAAAAAACAAAAAAAAACGACGCAACGCCACTAGCCTCGTTAGACAAGATCACCGGCTGGAATACATACTCCGCCTCGAGGCTACAAGAAACACCTGCACATTGACAACTGATAGGGGGTCAGAATACTCACTAACACGAGTTATTCTGGTAGAAGACCAATCCAAAACCCATTACGTTCTTAAAAGTTCATTTCATAAGTTATAAACATCATGACAAAACGATTTATCAACTCAGTTACTATATATACTATTTACAAAACCATTTTCCTTAATCTAGCAAGCAATAACAGTGATTAGCTGCCCACCCATGGTGCTCCCAATTAAGAGCTATAATGCGTTAGATAGTATCAGCCCATCTAGGCACTAGCTAATGCACAAACATCTCCTCGAGAAAGAGACTTACCCCTAGCCGGTAAGTCCCTCTCCCACCAAGGGACTCTACAATCATTGAAGAGTTTACCTCGTGATACATATATACCTTAAGTACCTAATTACGTTTTTCATCACCGAATTCGAATAATAGAGTCGTCCCCCAATACCCATGGAAGGATCTGAACCTTATTCTCTTCAGTACCCTGTCATGCATCTAATGCGATCTTTCAAAATCAGTTACATTCGTATATCAAAAACATATTCTTATTCATTTCATTATCTTATCAAACACGAAAATGGAACGATCAAGAGCCATATCACACACAAAGCAGAGGGATTCCCAATCAATGTCACCTCCAGGGAAGCGGTCAGGGTGCACGACCCTGAGCCTCGAGCTGGAGGCACGAGCACCAATGGTGAGCAAGTGAAGAACTCCACTCCCACATGTCTCATGACTAGTGTCGCACCACCTCACCGGTCTCATACGGGTTACACCCATGGCCACATGTCGTCCTACCCTCAATGGCTACGTGCCCGTAGGTTGACATAATCCGCAGTCGGGTACATACAATAAAATCCCAAGTAGTTCGCAATCATAGTAAAACAGTTCGAAAACATTTCTCGTATCACATTAAAACCATTCAAGCGTATTTCAGTTCACAACTTAAAACCGAGTTCCATGCTACATAAGCTCTAGTTATAATGGCGCATATATAACTTTAAGACCTAACGTATTTCATTATCTATAAAACCAAGCTGGGAAAAGGATTCAGAACCCCTACCTCAGTCCTTGCATCACCAAAGACCTCCCGCCTACCAGACGACATAATTCCACCTCATTCGCATTAAGGAAGAATAACCAAAAACAGAATAGAAACATTATGTTCTTATACTAAGAACCTTCGTACAACAAAAGAATAGATAAAAGAAAACAATGAAAACTTAAAACATAAAAGAAATCCATAAAGTTTGGAAGACTTCGAAGATATACTCGAATTCCGATCAATCTCTAACTTTCATAGCCATGTCCAAATAAGATCAATCCTATACCGTTTGAAAGATATTTATATTCTTAATATTTTATTATTGATTGGCTTCGCCAAAATCAAATTGAATAATCTTCCAAATTAGCAAAATACCTCAGATGTTTCCTAACAACATACAGTTCACTATAACAGTCACAACTCTCTCATCGTTGATCGGTTTCAATCCATTCTTTAGTCGTCGGAAAGGTTATCTCATTTATAATGTTTTGTTATCAGGTGGTTTGTTTCTCTTAATTTCAATTAGAACATCTCTGAAAATAACAAAATTTACGCAGTAGTGCATTAGTTTCACTGATTGTACGCTGTGTGTTCTAACGGTCATAAATTTCTCATCCGAAATCTAAATAACATGTACCATACCATTTCAGAAATCTAACATCGTAATCTACCACTTTCGTGTTTCAAGAAAGTCAGTCCAAGTAATATATCAGACCCATAAATTCTCAGACAGTAGACTGAGTTTCAGTCCCTCGAATCGTCGTTCGATCGATAAATTATATCAAATAATCTCTCTAAAGTTGATTGTATACCAAAACTACTTAATTCCCAACCATATAAACCCTAGAATGAATCATGAAAATCTCCAAATTTCATAAACCTTAAACCCTAAAATTTAAGAATTTTGACATTAAATCATCTAATACATTGGTTTCTTACCTTGGTTGGGATGAATTTGAGTTATGATGACTTCTCTTTGATCAATCTCAGCTAACTCCTTCCCTAATTCACCTGTTTCTTCAAGTTATAAGAGAAAAACTCCATTAAAACTCACTTCAAACATATTAGAGAGAGAAACATAAATTTCTTCCAAGATTTCAACTAAAACCAAAAGATTAGCCATCGAATTCCCAGTATGAATTTTACCCAAAATTACCTTTTTGACCAAAATTTTTTTATCCGAAATTGAAACCCTAGCTTAAGTCGGTCAAACAAGATAAAGGAAAATCAGATTTTTCTTTTCTCTATTAAATCTGTCGAATTTACAGTTCAGCTCCTGATTTTGGCTTGACTGCCAAATACCCCACAAAATGTGGTCTATTTGCTGATTTAACCCCTCTTTTGACTTGAACCAAATGTCAAATAGTCCCTTGTTTACATTAAAAACATGGGATGTTACAATTTCTCTACGAGCTTATTAACCTAGGTCTTGTATATTTCCTCGCTATTTGCCCACGTGACAAGCCTCCATTCATTGAAAAACTCATCAACCATTTTATCTTTCTCAAGTTTTTTGTCTCTTGCATCCATCTTCTTATCATTGACTACGATGTCTAACTGTTTCTCAGCCTTGGCCCGAACAATCTTGTCATATACAAAATATATGTTTCACATCTGGAAATACAATCTCAATTGCATTTAGCAACGCGAGTTCTCTGTCAGTAATGAATACAGTAGGAAGGTCACCAACACTATATGACTGTCGCAAACATTTCATAACCCAAGTATAGTATTCTGTTTTTTCGTTCCTTATAAACGCGTTGGCTACTGTGAAGGTCTTCTCAGTCGAAGTGGCTGAGACTACTTGGAGAAAAGGGTGTTTGAACTTGTTGGTTTTATAAGTGCAATCAATGATAACAAATAGAGGGAAACACCACGCAAGCCGAACACTCGTAGGATGTGCAACAAACAAGTCCTTTACCTCTTCGGGATTTTCATAACATCTATACTTGACTACATAGTGGTAATCCATGCACAACTTTATAAATTGTTGCATTGCTGATCTTTCTTCACACTTGACCTTTCGTTGTGCATGTACACAGTCCTCATTGTAGACAAGTTACCTTTTTTTTATATATATATATTCAACAATATATCTCTTGGGCGTGATTCACTTTTGGTTAATTCAGTAAGTAATTTAATCTCGTCTTCTTTCAACCTAGCCGCATATGCATGACCTATGAGATATTTCTCTAATTGGTGGTTGTGGTGTTCATCGATTAGTTCAAGAATGCACTTGTCATGAGGTACGTTTATTTTAGCTTTCTACCAAACGGGCAATCACATTTAGAATTACCCAAACGCTTCCTTTTACTTGGGACTGTAGTAGATTTCCAATTTCTCCCTTTGTTAGTACCAAATACACCGCTTCGACTACACCGAAACAAGGTATACGCCCCCTTTCCTTCATTGTTTGTTGACTTCCCCCATTTATTCACAATAAGAAATCTAGCTTCTCTAGTAATTTTGGTACATCAAGCTATTGCCGCATCCTTCGAATCAAACATCTGCGACATATAAAAAAATAGGTTTACAAGAATGAATGAATTCATATATCGGTAATAACGGTAACAAGAAGAAAACAAATTACATGTCATGTCTGTTGGAAATAAATGTGATACATCGACAAGCATTCGAATCAAGGTAAAAATTCTGAAAAAAATGAAGAGGAAAAAACTCAATATGAAATGTGAATGGAGCTCTGAAGCATTTCGTGTCTGTTTTAATACACGAAATATTTCGTGGATATTTAAGTCACGAAAGGTTTCGTGACTGAGATGTGCTTCGAGGCACGTAATATTTCGTGTCCACGAAATGTTCTCGTTGTTCATAAATAGTTGAGTTTAAGGGGTTTTAGAATATACGAAAAAATAAAATAAAAAAGCTATTACCTCTTCACAATCGTCAAAACTCATCAATGAAGCTATCTTGAACTATATTTCCATCCACATTAACAATATTGTTAGGTTTGATATGTTCTTTGTCAGTATTTCCAACCACATTATCAATATTGTTAGGTTCTTTGTCCATGTTTTAGGTTTAAAAGAGGCTGACTAATCTAATGATATTTAACGGTAAATAGATGAAGATGAGAACTAGTTATGAAGCAAAAAAAATTTTGAAGAATAAAGAACGAAGAAAAATCAAGAACTTGAAGAACAATAAAGTTGCCAAAAAGTTCTAATCCCTAGAAAGACTTAGTAGTTTTCTAAGTTTATTAAACTAATTATTTAATAACCCATGTAAGATTTACAAATATTTTACTAGTCCCTAAATTTGTTTCCCTATAACAACTACAAAATAAATTAGTCAACTTAAATTGACCAAAATTTGACCAAGCCTTTGTACCCCGGACACTTTTCTTATTTCACCAAATCAGCGGCTTTAATATTTTGAACAATATTTTTTTTTTGCAAATTAGCCGATGAATTTTCTACTTACCCTTTGCAACAAATTTGTGGAGTTGTGGGGATCTTGGTGAGTCATATATGAAACTCTGTAATCTTTTTCCCTTAGTAATTTAGTTTGAGAAGGTGTGTTATTTTGTTTTTCATTGTTTCACAAATCGAGATACTTTTTGTATCTGTTATGTAGAACATGTTTGACTTATTTACACGTGATGGGGATGGTCAATGAAAATCCATCGGTGGACTATGTTTTTCCTTTTTCTCTTTTCATTCTTATTTTGTGTTTGTATTTCATTTGAAGGAAATAGTATGATTCACAAAAAAATTCGATCGGTTGTTTACTAAGATTGTCTATCTATTAATTAGTAGAACTCCGCAACACTAATAAGGATTCGTTTCTTAGAGGACAACTTTTCTTTTATACTCACCTGAAACTTGTTGTTGTGCTCTCCCATGTAATTACAACACAATGGGAGGAACGCGCGTATCCTTTTCCACTTATTAATTACTGTTCCTATATTCACAATAGACAGGGATATATGACACCCTTCTTTTGGCTATAGGCATTGATTGTAACAAATTACTTCAGCATTAACAACCCCATGGATCACAATTTGTTCTTGTGTGGTAAGCAATGATGACATTCACCAATCAAATGTCCCCATTTATAAGTGTTTGTCTTAGACTCAATTTCTAACCTAGGAAAGAAATTTGTGGAGCTATTGGGAATCATTGATAGTAATCTAGAGCTCTTTAATATTCTTTTTCACTTATGCATGTTTTCCGTTATTTCAGTAGAGAGTGTTATTTAATGCTCTTCCTTGGTGATTAAAATATGTCGAGAAAAAGTAGGATACACAAACAACTCTACTGATTTTTCATTCAGAATATTTTTGAATGGATTGGTAGAACTTGGCTATATCAATATAGGCATATAAATGGTAGCTTATCGGATCAGATATAGACATATCCGTATCCGTATCCGATAAGCTATCCGATAATTATCCAACGGATATATAAATCAATATCCAAATCCAAACCCGAAAATATTAACAAAAACAAAAAAATTTATATTTTAAGTTTAAATTTTTAACCATTGATCTAAATAATAAATCTCAACCATACATTTTATATTATTATTTTTTTATATTACTATTGGGTACAGATATTTATCGGATCGGATATTGGTTTATCCGATATCTAATAGGGAATATCCGTATCTGATATTTCAGATATTTTCTTAAAATTCGAATACGGATACGGATCGGATGTCGAATATTTGGATATCCATTGACAGGCTTATCAATACAAATTTGTTACTTGGAAAACGATTTTTTTTTTGTGTACACATGAAAGCTGCAACTGTATTCATCTTGTAATTACAATGAAGTTGAAAGAAAATGTATATCATTTTTCACTTGGTTTCTCTTTTTGTCACTAGTGTTATAGTAGCAAATTATACAGTTGTGGCCACTTTTTTCTCAGATATAGCTTCTATACTCCTTGACTGTAAAAGAATTTGCAATTGTTGTGCCAACATACTCAAAAACACCTAAGGAGTTTGTTAGACCTACTTTGACTGTAAAAAACGATAAATAATTAATTATGGTCGCGGCTTTGGGGAATAAAGAAATTTCTCCGGGGAATAAAGACTTTCACTAAAATCAGTCAAATAAAATTGACTTTTTTTTTCTGTTGTTAAGGGGCTTCTAATTTTAGGGGTTAAAAATAAAAAAAAATTATAGAAGATACTATAATAAAATTAGAAGTTATTTTTTTATACCCTAAAAAGAAATCTTTCTAGGGATCAAAAAATAAGACAACTGCCAAGTTTTCTTGTGTTCTTCCACTGAAGTTTGATTTTCTTCTAATCACTAAACCCTAAACACATGGAGAAGAAACCTAATGATAATGAAGAAGAATACATAGATACTAAAAAATGGCCTGGTCTTGATGATATTGAAGAGGTAAAGTTCATGTGTGGTTTTTGATTTTATTCTTCTTCAACTCGATTTCATGGTTTACTCAAAAGAAAAAAACGATTTACATTCTTTTACAGTTGCACCACGAACAGATTTCGCATATGCGAAACATTTCGCATCTATTGATAGATATTGGAGACAGATGTCATACGATGTCTTGGTAGAAGTCGAAAAAATTGATAGATATTGGAGACAGATGTCATACGATGTCTTGGTAGAAGTCGAAAAAATGAACTACGATGACCTACCTGAGCAAATGATAGCTAGAGAAAGGTGGCAAAAAGCCTCACAACCGGAGAGAGAGAGCAAATAAGAATCGAACTAAGGTTAATCGGTGCTCCTAAAATAACAAACATGAGAGAGCCTGAAAATCCTATTGTTGGAAAAGGTCGCCCATCAAAGAAGCAAAGTCAGAAGGATAGGACTACAAAACGGGAACCATCAAGCTTTGAGATTTTAGAAAGGCAAAAAGCAGCGAAGGAAAAACTAGAAAAAAAGTTAGAAAAAGAAAAGGCGTTGAAGGAGAAACGAGAGAGAAAGGCACAAAAAGAGAAGGCAAAACAAAGAACGGCCGAAATGCAAAAGGAAAAAAAAGAAATGAAGGAAATGCAAAAGGCAGAACTCGACGATAAGTTGAAGAACATGACGCAAAAAACTGAAGGACAGGAACTTGGACCAAAGAAAAGACCGGCTCCGGTAATATATCCGCCGGTGATAGAGACAAGGTGGTTGAGTTCAATTCCCCCTCATATGCAAAAGTACGTCCAAAACATAGTAGATGTCTCGGGGGATGGGCATTGTGGTTTTCATGTTGTTGGTAAAGCAACTACTAATGGACGTCACGAGATTGGAAAGGAAATTCGTCGAATGATGTATAATCACATTATTGAGAATGAAGACTTTTACAGGGTCATGTGGCATCGTAATAAAGTCGATGAACTAAAGGACCGTATCATGTGTAACGAAGATCCAGCCCCGAAACATAATTGGTTTTGTATGCGATAATGTGGATATGTTGTGGCAGAAACGTTTTCAGTTCCGGTTGTGATATTATCAAGGAACATGAACTTTACATTATTTCCGACCTTGATAGGTCCACAAAGTTATAAAAAATGGGATATGGTCGTTCTTGCTCATTACAACGGTAACCATTATGTCTGGGTAACGTTGAAGCCAGATTCTCCCTTGCCGCATGTTCCACCATTTACATATTACGAAAAAGTCAAGAACAAAGACTATTGGGCTTGATACGAGTTGTTTAAAGATAGATTTGACTGTTATAAGGAGTTGACAGGCATTAGTCCGGTGGAGAACATCGACGTCCCAGAATGAAGGTTTTTTATTATTAACAATTAAATGTTTTTTTCTTCTTAGAATGATAAGTATTTTATTCGCTTACTTGGAGTAATGTAGTAAAAACTATTATGGTAACATGAGTTACTCTCAATTTAAGCCTAAAGTCAATTTTGCATTATTCTTTATTTTACACTGACTCAATAAGTCAAAAAAATTGGGACCTCGAAAAAACAGCAGATTTCGTACTGGCGAAAAAATTCGTGCCCACGGCAAAGTAGCAAAACAGGAATGTATTTCTTAGGTACGAAACACTCATCTGGCTTTTATTGTCAGATACTGTTTCGTAGGTACGAAACATTTCGTAAGCACGAAAAGTTGGCAAAACAGGGAGGTGTTTTTTTAGGTACAAAACACTCATCTGGCTTTTATTGTCAGATACTGTTTCCTAGGTACGAATAATTTCGTACGCACGAAAAGTTGGCAAAACAGGAAGGTGTTTCTTACCTACGAAACACTCTTCTGACTTTTAATTTCAGAGAGAGTTTCGTAAGTACGAAACATTTCGTACTCACGAAAATATGGCAAAAACAGGAAGGTGTTTCTTACCTACGAAACACTCTTCTGACTTATAATTTCAGATCGTAGGTACGAAACATTTCGTACTCACGAAAATATGGCAAAACAGGAAGGTGTTTCTTACCTACGAAACACTCTTCTGACTTTTAATTTCAGAGATCGTAGGTACGAAACATTTCGTTCCCACGAAAATTTGGCAAAACTGGAAGGTATGTACGAAACACTCTTCTGACTTTTAATTTCAAACTCATAACATAGCACCATTGAAAACTTAAGACTCAACAAATCCGAAAGGTTTTTCATTTCAAACTTAAATAGGTATCAGTAAAAACATACCACTATTGAACCAAAACACTTCGGGTTCAATAGGAAACAAAAAAAGGACTGATGTTCCACACCAAAAAAAGGAAACAAAGTTCTAAACCAAAAAAAGGACTTAGTTTAAGATCATTCGGCTTGATTGTCGCTTTCAATGTCATCCGCTATCATCTTCACCTTCTTCACCATTTTTTCTTTCAAGCTCGGAGACATAGCCATGTTTTCACCACCCCCACATATATGCAGAGCATCTGCAAACTTTTTCAAGCGGGATTTCTGAAATATATATATATATACATTATTAGTATGCGTTAAAAGAAAAAAACTGAAAAACAGAAGATAAGAGAGTAGTTTTTACCATTCTTTGCAAGATGCTATTAGTGTCTTTTGGTGGCTCAACAACGTCTGTTTCTTCTTCTCTGCTCGGATGGATCGGGTTAACTAACCTCGGGTGGGAGACCGTGAGATACCATGCCATGTAATCGTCTACGGTTTGATCAGGAACAGTAACACCATTACGATATTGGTCAAACAGGATGTGGTTTTGCCAATTACTCCAGATATGTGCAGCACTGGAACCATAGTAAGCTGTGAAGTGTTTGTTTGTTGTTATTGACTTTACTACATCGAGAGGTTGAGGTGGTTCAGGAATCGACTGAATATATCCAAGCTGGCGTAGGATCCGCTGAGGATATACGGTAGTAGTGAGTTCGAAACATACTACCATCCCACTATAGTAACTGACTGGATGGTTTGGGTAATGATCTCGACTATGTGCGTAAGAATCCCAGATAACCTGTAAATGCAGATAAAATGAAAATTTTAAGGGTTTAAAATGATTTGTATATCAAGCACATAAAGTTATTAATACTTACATCTGTACTTTGTAACTCATCAATTCTCCCCCTTAAAGCTTTAAGATCTTGAAGTCTTTTTCTTTTATTCGATGACGGTCTAGGTACCCATTTTCTAGCCAATGGCCAACCATCTTCAAATTTGGTGTTTTTATTCCATCCAGAGTAGAGGTCAGGAAAGTGTTCATAAATCCAAACCTAAACAAATTAATAATTAGTACATATTTTGTACAAATAAACATAAAAAAATATTTGAACATGTATTTGTAACGTACCTGGAGAATTGTAAAACATCCACCCATCTGTTTTACTTTAAATCTAGTGGCAGAACATAGCTGATGCATCAGGTTTGCAAGACATGCAGTCCCCCAAGAATAGCTCTTTACCTCATCCAAATTTTCAAAGCACTGGAGGTATTGAACATTTACCCTGTTACCGCTTTTATCAGGGCATATGCATGATCCAACAACATAAAGTAAATAAGCTCTAGCACAATACTCTTTCTTCTTCTGTGACATGTTGTTTTTCGAATTCGAAAAGTTTTCAGCCAACCACGCAAGTTTTACCGTTTTTAGACAACCATCCTTCAGTGCATTTTTAGCTTCATTGGGCTACAATCCCAAGGTTCTCTTCATCAACTTCAACACAAAAGCCGATTGCATTGCAGTACTTGTTACTTCATGTACCACCTTCCCATCTATAGGGAGATCGAATATGTGCTTCACATCTTCAAGTCGGATCATCATCTCCCCGAATGGTAAATGGAAGGTGTTGGTTTCAGGATAATACCTTTCCGTAAAAGCACTGACAAGAGCATCGTCAGGTCTCCGGTACACATAATTAATGATGGGTAAAAATCCAGCATCATTTACCTTTTCTTGTACGAATTTACACTCTCCACCAAGCACCCATCGGCCAATCCAACCAGCCGTGGGTTTAACTGTCAATAGTCGATCCGAACTCTAAAAAATAGAAGTTTCATCAGAAAACCTATGTGAAAAAAAATATTAAATCAAAAGGCGCCAATCAAAATGGTTTAGTTCGGCAAAGAATAGACTCACGTTGCCCTTCATATGTGGTTTGCAATGTGCGAGGTATAATATTGAAGTAAAGATCGGTGTGTCGGGAATCCATCGTAGTCCGACTGATCACTCGAACTAGCAGGTGATTCTACCATGTTAATCTCGTGGCCTTGGTCGTGGCCCCCTCATCGGCAGACTCATCGTCAGATCCCTCGCCAGACTGGTCGGCAGTCTGGTCTGCGGACTCCTCGTCTGACTGGTCAGCAGTCTGGTCTGCGGACTCCTCGTCTGACTCTTCGCTTGACTCCTGATAGTTTATATTCTTTAGTGACGACCTATCGGCGTTGGCCTTGGAGCGTATCTCCACAAGCCGTTGACGTGCAGACACCGTAGAATTTCGTTCTCTTCTACCAACAACGGCTTCTTTACGAACCGAAGACTTTTGAGCCGGAACATCCGCTTTATACTTTTTACGCCTATAAAAAATACAAAACAAAACAAAAATGCGTGGCTTCTAGTTTGTCAAAGAACTGATAAGAACCGACCAATCGGAGTTTCTATCTTGCCCATAAAGCTTAAAATCATTATTAGCTAAATACGAAATATTGTTGTTAACAACCAACTTGACGAACATATTGAATGAAGATAGATTAATTAAGATAAATTAAGATAAATTTAACAAAACCAATATCTGAAACAAAAGAGTATGAAAAGAAACTACCATTTCGTACCTGAAATATTACGAATTATTTCGTACTTGACAAAGTACGAAACATTTCGTAGTTCGCGATTTGCGAAACTTAAACAGATTTCACAAATCGTAAGCTACGAAACAGGAGCAGAAAACCCTAATTTTTTTATTCGACACATCATGAAACTAGCCTTAATATGCTTCGAAATTAAACAACATGTATCATACAAACCCTAACATCATTTGAATCACTCAAAAAACAGTCCAAATCACACAAATTTCAAGTTTTTATAAGATCTTAAAAAAAAAAAAAATTAGGGCTAAAATAACTTATTTGTAGGATTTAGAGGCTACTTACCTCTCTTGAGTGAGATTAGTAGATGAAGATGCCTTCTTTGGACGACCCGTGGTAAGAGATTGAAGAGATTTTGATGATTTCCAGACTTTTCCCTCTTTATCTCTCTAACTTGTTGGTGATTTCTCTCTTGTATAGGAATGAGGTTTTATGCCTTTATGTTTTTTGAGAGAGAAAATGGGAGATGAAGAGAAATCAGATAATTGAGAGATGATTTCTGTTTTTTTATGGTTTAGGATTTTTTTGATGATTTAATTTTTTTGAGATAAGAGAATGGGAGATGATGAGAAAGAGGCCTTTTTGATTTCTCAGAGAAGAAGGTAAGTTATATTTTTGTTCAAATAGGAGGGAAGGACTTACAATAAAAATTATTAAAAATTTGGTACTTAAAGTTAATATTAATGTATGTTGTATTCCCCACAAAAATTTATTCCCTAGAGAACTTTCGAAAATATCCGAATTCCCCGGAGAATTTATTCCCCGGAGAATTTTCTTTATTCCCCAAAGCCGCGGCCTTAATTATTTGAGTTTTAAAGTAGAAATTCAGGTCAGTGTAAATAACGAGAATATCTTGAGTCTTTGGCATTAGGTTTCTCTAAGAGGCAAACAAACTGGAGAAGCGGTAGTGTTAAATTCACGATTATATAATAATCGGAGATATGAACATGAAGTTAAAGACACGATAATTTAACGTGGTTCGATCGATTACTCAAGACCTACATCCACGGAGAAATAACTCTTTATTAATAATTCACCACATACAATTGTATGTGGGTTTGATCGGTTACATTGGTCAGACATAACTCGATGAGTTTGAATCCTAGAACCCTCTCCTATTTATAGATGACTTAGGGTTTACGGTTTCCTAGTTTCTGATTACTAAACTAGGAAATAATACAAAATCTATCTAATATTACCATTAGATAGTTACAAGAGATATTCTGAATATATTATACTAATATTACATATCTTCAAATATCTTCATATGTCTTCAAATATATTCCGAATTCTTCTTGATCGTCGGATCTCGTCTTCTCGATCCGTCACGTACATACACGTGTTACACACGTATATTATTTCTACAACTTATTTTGACCGTTGGATCTCCTATTCATGATCCGTCTTTATATCACGTATCCTATTAGGTAGCTTAAAAAACTAATTTTTTCCTTTACCCTTCTACTCTTATGAAACATATTGGATTTCCAATTAGATGCAATGTGTTATACAAAAGAGCTTGGTAGCTTCAAGCATTTCTCAACATGGATTTTAAGCTAAGTTTGAGAAGATCTAGAACTATAATAGTATTACACTATATTTCGCAAGTAATAACGGTTTCACATTGTTAATATTTTCCTTGATTCTTAGTAGGTCTTGTATCTTAAAATTTTAAAAATTTAGGTCTTGTATCAAAACTCTCTTTATATTGAAAAATCGTTTATTCTTTCAAAAGTTGGTTGAATTGTTAATTAACTTTTTATTCGGGGTTATATTAGATTTGAGGTAATCAAGTGTATATTCAATTTTTGATGGCCAAATTCTATAATTGTTGATCATAACCTTTTCTATTGAGTGATACTGTTTTCTTACAAAAGTTTCCTGAATCGGTTATAACATTGTTAAATGAAAGCAGATTAGTTGTATGCTAAATATTAGCTAGATATTAGTCACATATTAGTTGTCTTGTTCCTTCCAATTACAGAGATATGAATATACCATCCTCGAATTAAAAACTGTACAGAGAGAGGCAGGTTCCAACAACAGTAACAAATACATATACAAAAATAACAAAAGAACAAAATAATTTTGGGTTATAAGTCCAAATTTTCAACCTTATTACTCGTTAGACAACCCTTAACTCAATAAAGAGTTACGATAAAAAAAAAATTAATATAGATTTAGTCCAGAAAACACATCTGGATGCAGAGATCTCATGATTAAATCTCTACATTAATCTCCAAAACAACCTCCTATATAATCCTTTCAAGATTTCTTTTACTATTCATAAACAACTCTTCTTCTCACTCTAAATTTTTGGGGGATGGGATTTAATTCCAAAATCGCATGATCAATGAGTTTAGAGACCAAAGATAATCTGAAATAGAAAATAAATCCACTCAAAGTAAATTACATGTCTATCCTCTTATTCTCTTTTACTGCCTAACCTAGCTGAAGTTAAAAAAAAAACAACCCAAAATAAAAGATACCATAATATATAGAGATTCATTAAATTATTTCTACAAAAACAAACTCTCTTTCGCCGGAAAAATTTGCCTTTTCCGTTTAGCATAACAAAAAAAAGTAGCCTTTTCCTCAAATATCAAACCGAAGAGAGAGAGAGAGAGAGAGAGAGAGAGAGAGAGAGAGAGAGAGAGAGAGAGAGAGAGAGAGAGAGAGAGAGAGTGAAACTCTTATCTTAAACACGCCCAAAATAAACCTAACAGAGAGAGAGAGAGCATCGGGTAGGAGAGAGGGAGAATCCATTGTTGGTTTCGTTCATCATCATCAACAGTAAAGAGTAAGTTATTTTGATTTTAATCATTTTTGTTGTTCCTTCAACTTTGTTTATGATTTAGATTGATTTCTACAACACAAAACGAATTAGGTTTTGATTTTTACAACTTTAACTATGATTTATTTTTCTAGAAAACGATTTATTTTTCTAGAATTTGATTAACTTGATCTCTTTATAAATTGTAGTTACTACTACATCTTCTGCTTAAATTTTTTATTTTAGACCGACAATTTAGGGTTCTATCTAATTTAGGGTTTTGTATTGTAGACTTTCAAGCATAGTGTTAGATCCATAATATAGTTACTTTCAATAAAAACATAATATTTTGTCTAGCATTATTAATTTCTTATAAAACTTTATCAATGGTTACCTGTCAAACCTGATTTTTTGACAACCATAGAACATTACATGGTGTAATATGGGAAAAAAATGAGAGAATAAATTGGATTGTAAAAACAATGTCATTTTTTTGTCTAGCATTTTTGAAGTTTATCATAGAACCTTGAAATGGTTACTGTTCAAAACTGGTTTCATAAGAAAAATGACTTGTTTGACTAGCATTTTTTAGTTTCTTATATAAACATTTAAATGGTTACAACCCAAAGATGTTGAATTGGTTTGTTGTTTGAACTTTGACAGGCCTGATTGTGGGTTGCATGTGATTTTGCACATGGAAGAACTTTATATCGAATCGAACTATAAACATTTTCCTAACGAGATGCCAAAAGATGATTGGACAAAACTAGCGCAAAGGAAGAGGGGTGAACTAACTTGGTTGTTGCTGAATGAATCGAAGGATATATGGAGAGAAAATGTTTAAGTACTTTAACTTGTATTTTGTAATGGGCTATGTGATAAAACGTAGCAAACATGTTTATGTTTTAAGTTTGAATAACATCTTGAGCAGTATATTTATCAATGTTCTATAATACCATAATTATATTACATTTTAGATGTCGTTCAACAGGTTTATAGATACGATAAAGATGTTGCTCAAATTTCTTAGACACTACTGAAAGTATACAATTATAATACGTGGTAGGGCAAAGGCATGATGAACTCAAACACTTAATGTTGAATCCATTGATAACATATATAACTAAGGAAACAAATGGTTTGTACAAAAATATATCAAAAATCTGGACATTTTGATTAAAATATAACAAAGGCTAAAACCAACCTACTTTGATTGTATTGAAAATTGCTAGAAACATCAAACAAATTTTTCTAGCATGGTCCAATGGGTATAAAGATACCAGTAAGATGTTGACAAAATTTCACCAACACTACCAGCATTTTTTCAGTTTTTCGACATTTTGTAACTTACTCTAGCCAAATCATAATACCAACTGAAACATTGATCCATATACATATGAGTATAACTACGATAATATCGTAACCATTGATAAAATTTAATAGGAAATAGAAAAATCCTCTTGTTTAAATACGATAATCTGGTAACATTGATCAAATTCTCTAAACATATAAAAGACATAAGTAGAATATTTATGTTTCTAGCAGAATAAGTAAACCTGCATAATCAAAATTTAAGTTAGTTATTATATAGCTGCCATGCATGAGGGACTATTGTGATAAGCCGGTTTTTACACCGACTGCAAACCCTCATTTTTTTGGGTATGTTTCCTGAGCTCTCTCTTCTTACTGTCCTTGGTCTCCTCTGTTTTCTCTTTGTTAACGGAGGTAGTGTTCTTGTTTCATCGTTGTACTCCATTGGCTCATCACAATTTGGTATTGGGTAGACATAATATTGATAAGTGTTGACGAACGTTAGTTGGGTGAAAATGATCAAAAAAACTTATCGTATCACCATCATAATTCTTGATGCACAACATGACATGTTGACAAGGGATACCATCTATCGACCACCTACCGCAACTACATGTGAGATCAATGAGATTGACTGAGTGGGTAGGAAACGAGCATACCTCATACACAAGCTACTGTAACAAATTCATAATAGATGTCACTAGAATCGATAAAATGTTAGTAGAATACGGAAAATGTAACAAAAAAAATTTCACCTTATACATTTTAATTACTAAAAAGTATTTGTTAACCTACTGCAACAAATTCATTCAACAGATACTGATAGAATGTATAAGAGTTAATTCCTATATGGCCCCCTACTTTGTGACCAGCTTCCTTTATGGCCCCCAAATTTTTGTAAATTCAAATATGGCCCCCCATTTTCATGGAAATGTCATAACTACCCTTCCCATTAATATATTTTCAAAATAAAATTAAAAACAAAAACCTAAATTCCACCTCACTTCCCTCTCCACCACTCATCTCTCTCCACGTCACCTCTCTATCCAACTCACCTCTCTCTCTCTCTCTCCAAGCAGCAATCTCATGAAGGTCGTCGGCCGGCGACCTTCAAACTTAAAAAAAAAAAAAATTATTTTTTTTTTCACTCACCTCTCTCTCTCTCTCCATGCAGCACTCTCATGAAGGTCGCCGGCCGGAAAATTTTCCGGCCGGCGACCTTCAAACTTTAAATTTTTTTTTTTTCACTCGTCTCTCTCTAAAAATTCCGGCGAAGGGGGTTTCCCTTCGCCGGAATCTGGTCTGTTGAAGAACAGACCAGATCGGCCTGTTCTTCAACAGACCAGTTCGGTCTGTTCTTCAACAGATCTGGTTTGTTCTGTTGAAGAACAGACCAGATCTGTTCTTCAACAGAACAGACCAGATCTGGTCTGTTCTTCAACAGACCAGATTCCGGCGAAGGGAAACCCCCTTCCCCGGAATTTTTAGAGAGAGAGAGAGAGATGAGTGAAAAAAAAAAAAAAAAAATTTTAAGTTTGAAGGTCGCCGGCCGGAAAATTTTCCGGCCGGCGACCTTCATGAGAGTGCTGCTTGGAGAGAGAGAGAGAGGTGAGTGAAAAAAAAAAATAATTTTTTTTTTTAAAAGTTTGAAGGTCGCCGGCCGGAAAATTTTCCGGCCGGCGACCTTCATGAGAGTGCTGACATGGAGAGAGAGAGGTGAGTTGGATAGAGAGGTGACGTGGAGAGAGATGAGTGGTGGAGAGGGAAGTGAGGTGGAATTTAGGTTTTTGTTTTTAATTTTATTTTGAAAATATATTAATGGGAAGGGTAGTTATGACATTGCCATGAAAATAGGGGGCCATATTTGAATTTACAGAAATTTGGGGGCCATAAAGGAAGCTGGTCACAAAATAGGGGGCCATATAGGAATTAACTCAATGTATAATATGCTAGTAGAATCAATAGGATGCTAGAAAAATAGTATTTACATTTTAACCTACTACAATAATTACATTCAACAGATGCTAATAGAATGTAAAAAATGTTATTAAAATCAATAAGATGCTAACAAAATAGTATTTGCTTTTTAACCTATTGTAACAAATTCATAACAGATGCTAATAGAATGTAAAAAATGCTAGTAGAATACAGAAAATGTAGCAAGCACAATTTCACTTTATAAATTTTTTTTATGAAAAAATATTGAATTGATAGAGATTTCAACATTCATTTTTAACCAAAAAGTGATAAAAAAATGTTACATATAAGTTTGGTGGCCAACACGCGGACAACCGTTTTTCTTATATGGACAACTATTTTCGGGCCCGATGCGAGTCAACTATACTTGACTTAGTTGACTTTGATTTAATAAGGGGACAACTCCATAAAGTCTTAAATACTAGTAATTAGTAACTTGTGGACTACTAACAAAAATAATAGTTAAAGATTGAAAACCTAAACTGTCTTCTTCTTCATCTTCTTCCTTCTTCTTAGTCTTATTCTTCTTTCTTCACTTCTACTAAAAGTAAACTGTAGTTTCTACCATTTTTTTTTATCAAACCCAAGATGATGAAGAAGACAAAATCTTTTCTTAGTCTTATTCTTCTTTCTTCACTTCTACTAAAAGTAAATTGTAGTTTCTACCATTTTTTTTATCAAACCCTAGATGGATGAAGAAGACAAAATCCCTTAATCTGCACCTGAAGAAGTTTTTCCGGACGTTTCTATAATAGGCATTAATGAAATTGATGAGGTAAAACAGAACATAACTTGCGATGAAAATCTGGCAAAATCGGACAATTTTCCAGATTTTCGTAGCAACTTAGCTTCTGTTATGCCATATTTTCGCAGAAAATCGACGAAAATATTGCATAACAGAAGCTAAGTTGTGACGAAAATCTAACAAGTTTTCTGATTATGCCAGATTTTCGTCGCAAGTAATGTTCTGTTATGCCATATATTTGCACAACCCCAATTACCAGATTCATCTTCCTCTTCACCATCGTTTTCAGAGTCGGAACCAACAGATCCATCTTCGTCTTCCACATCTTCTCTGATTTTCTCTCCCATCAGTACCATCTTCTTCTTCATGGTTCGTTTTAGAGTTTTAGGGTTCTGACCTTTGTCTTTGGGAAGATTCTACAATAACTCCCTTGCCTTTGTTTGATGCCATAACCACCAATGCTTCTCCAAAGAATTTCTCTCTCTAGAAATTTGGGTGATGATGAAGAATAAGTAATAGAAGAGATGAAGACTAACTAACCTAGGGTTTATGGAGAAAGAGGGAGGTCATCAAATAATACATCTGATTCTAAGAGGACTTGAGTGAAAATAATAGAGAGTTGTCCCCTTAGAAACTGATGTCCATATAAAAATTTAATTTTTTTGCGTTGTCCACATAAGATAGTTGTCCATATAAGAAAAACGGTTGTCCGCGTATTGGCCACCATAAGTTTTTGTTAGAATAAATAACTTTTTTAAGAAGATTGTAGTAATAGAAATTGTAGTAATAGAGATTTATAGATTCTAACGATCAATTTAAGTTGGACATACCTCACAAACGAATTTGTAGATGTCTAATTAAATCGAGGTAGAGATAAAAACCAAATCACAACTTCATACTTTCTCGAAGTTCAAAGAACAAAGAGTTACAGAGAGAGAAATTCGTTTTTGGGATTGAGCATCTCGTTTTAGGTAAATATCCATTGATTTGGTAGGTTACTTTAATCAAATACAACGGATTTAGAAATAATATACTTTCTTGAATTCAAAGAATATAGAGTTACATAGATAGAAACTCGTTTTTTTGAGAGGGCAACTCGTTTTTGTTAAATATCCACTGATTTGGTTAAATATTTATGGAGTTTATGGAAATAAAGATTGGTATTAAATATCGAACATAAATATTCTTTCATAAAATTTATGAAAAGAGTTATTAACTTAACCAGTATAAACCTTTGGTTTGCCAATGGTTAAAAAATATTTATGAAAGGGCAAAAATGAGAGATAATTAAAAGATTGATGCATGGGACCCACCAAATAGTTAATTTTTGGACTTATTTTACATTTTCGGTTTATTTTTGTTTTATTTGATTTATTAATTTAGGAGTAGATATATGAGTCATTACCCCCCTATTTTTGGACCGTAAACTCAAAATCCTAAATTTTTTTTTGGTATATTCTCCTCAAAAATCCGTACAGATTCCAAAGTTTTTCAATTTTACCACTAATTTAAGAATACGTGACTTGAGAATATGGGAGATTCCTTATAAAAGATTTACGAATTAAATGGAATATGTCTTGTTAGTGGAAATGGTAGACCCTTCGGGGTCTAGTATTTCGACCCTGAGAGAAATGAAGAAATAATCACAAAGCACCGGGACCTTATCGAAGATGTCAGAGATCAGGCAGAGCTAAAAACTTTTGCATACTAGAGCACGATAGAAAAAAAAACACAAACCCACACGAGTGAGAGAACATTCAAGATAGGAGATATTGTTCGAAGGATATCAAGGTTGTTGTAAAAGCCTTTGCCATCCAAAATGCTTCCTAAATGGGAAGGATCATACAAGATAATAAGATAATGTTCCCAAAACATTCATTTTAGAAGATGCAGGTGGATATGACCTACCTTGACCATGGAATGTTGAGCATCTGAACAACGACTATAGAGACCCTTTAAAGGACAGCAACTTTTTTAATTCCTTACTTGAAGTTATTGATTTATTGAAAAAATAAACCTTGAATTTCGAATCGTGAATGAACAATGCATATGAAATATCTTGTATATGTTTACATGTTCTCATAATTTATTAAAAAGACTTGCTCTAAAAGGCACAAAATTTAAAAACTCTGATAGCTTAGTGATGGAACTTCTAAAGCAATAATCATACACAATTTTGCTAGTCTGGGGATGGAACTGTCAGGCCATAACCAGACACTGAACCCTGATATCTTAGCGATGGAATTGCTAAAGTGATAACCAAGTCACCTAGAAGGCTTACTAGTCTGAATGATGGAACTATCAAGTCATAACCAAACACCAAATTTGATAAATTATCTATGTTGGAATTGCTAAAGAGATAACCAAGTCACCCAGAATGCTTACTAGTCTAAATGATGGAACTGTCAAGTCATAACCAAACACCAAAATTGATATATTATCTATGAAACTACTAAAGCGATACCCAGGCTGAAGGAGATGCCCTTCAACCAAAGATGCCATGCGAGCAATTTTTCGGATAGGACAATTGATGAAGAAGATCATCAAGTCCGGTTGATTTAGAAATCGTAGTGTTTAGCTCGAAACCAACTACGATCGTCGAATTACGAAGTAATTCGCGGCTAACTTCGACCGGATCCTACATCAGGTTACGCATAAGAATGTCTATTTGATCGGATGATATGACTAGTGGGAATGAGACATATAATCATGGGAGAGTCTCATAAACATGTCTCATAGGCCTAAAAGAAGTTTAGGCAAACATAGCACAAAAGGCCCAAAAGAAGGGTTTTTGGGTCGGGGCACCAAAAGGGTGTTTTGGGCCCAAAAGGGTGTTTTGGGCCCAAAAGGATGGTCGACCATGATCAATAGGCTGCCCATAAGGGGCCGCCCAGATCTGAAAAATATCCCTTGTATGGGACGGCCACAACTAAGGGAATAGAGAAAATAGAAACTAGTTTCTATTTCCTTAATCTTATTCAAAAGGGACTTTTCAGGAATCTAATTAGGGTTGGACTCTAACTTTGAACTCTATATAAGGACTCTTAGGGACTTGAATAAGGTGTGGAATTTTTCAAGAAGCTTTCTTACTCTACAACATCAAGTAGAGAGAGAAAGTGAGTTAATTCTCAAGCTATCTAACTAGTCATAAAGAAGAAGGTGTTCTTCATATCAAACCACCATTGATCATTGAGGAGTCTTGATTAGAGGAGCAACACGTGGGGCTCCTGGTCTTCGCATTCGATTGGAAAGGTTCGAGAAAAAACTAGTGATTAAGGTAATCTAAACTCTTAGTTAATTGGGAATGCTAGTGTTAGACATGAGATGTCTGAGATTCCGCTTAGAACACTACTATGAATCATAACCCAACACAGGCTACCAAAAAGTCATGCTAGTCTAACGATGGATGTGACGCCCCGCGTGTGACGCCTCATGTCCCAAAATAGACACGACAACACCCCGGCAAGTCACAGACGAGATGAAAATCCGGCAGAGTCCCCTCTGTAAATCGAACCGGTCGCACCTGTAAAACCTATCATGCAAACCATACATTCGCGTACACAATATAAACTATTAAGCGGAAGCTAAACAAACTCACATAACTTCGGGTTGAAACCCGAACCACAAAAAAACTATCAAAGCCTCATAAACATCCATACGAACTATATACACGTCTGAGTGTTAAATATTTACAAATTTGTTTGTCCGTGAGTAAGAATATACAAACTAGTGGAAAAGAACAAAAAGCAGCGTCAACAACCAACGTGACATACACCCGAAGACTTCAACTTAAAAGAGTCTTCTACGAACCAAAACTCGCCACGTCGAACAAAAAGATAACACCTGCACACTAACAACTGGTAGGGGGTCAGATAACTCACTGACACGAGTTAATCTGGTAGAAGACCATACGAAAACCCATCACGTTTGTAAAAGTGACTTCTTTATAAGTTGTAAACATCATGACAAAACGATTTATCAAACTAGTTACCATATATAAAACGTTTTTTTCTTAATCTAGCAAGCAATAGCAGTGATTAGCTGCCCACCCATTGTGCGCTCCCAATTAAGAGACAGTACCTCAGGAGAATATATAGTGCGTTAGCTAGTACCGTCCCACAACGGTACTAGCTAATTCACTAGCATCTCCTCGAGAAAGAGACTTACCCCTATCCGGTATGTCCCTCTCCCACTAAGGGGCTCTGCAATCATTGAAGAGTTTACCTCATGATACATATATACCTTAAGTATCTAAATACGTCTTAGATCACCGATTTCGAATAATAGAGTCGTCCCCCGATACCCATGGAAGGACCTGAACCTTATTATCTTCGGTACCCTGTGTCATGCATCTAATGCGATCTTTCAAAATCCAATTACATTCGTATATCAAAACCATATTCTTATTCAATTCATTATCTTATCAAACACGGAAATGGAACAACCAATAGTCATATTACACACAAAGCAGATGGAGCCACTTACCAAAGGTCCTAAAAAGGTACAACATGGAATTAAATTCAAACAAATGTTCATTTGGTGTATCTTCAGGGAAGTTCCTAGGATATGTAGTCACATACAGAGGGATTGAGGCAAATCCGGACCAGATACAGTCAGGAATAAATATGCCCTCTCCCAAGTGTGTGAAAGACGTGCAAAACTTAGCCAGAAGGGTAGCGGCCCTGAGTCGGTTCATCTCTCGGTCTTCCGAGAAATGTCACCTCTTCTTTGCTGCTCTGAAAAAACCCAAACACTTCAACTGGGCACCAGCTTGCGAGGACACACTTCAACAACTAAAATAGTACCTCATTTCGCCTCCATTGCTTTCAAAACCTAAGTCAGGTGAGCACCTTTACATTTATTTAGCAGTATCTGAAACAACTGTCAGTGCTGTCTTGGTAGGAGAAGAGGACGGTAAGTAACTGCCAGCTTATTATGTCAGCAAGTCTTTACTCGATGTCGAGACTCGGTACAGTCAACTAGAAAAGCTGGCATTAGCTCTGGTGACACCCGCCAGAAAGTTGAGACCGTACTTCCAATGGCATTCTATTGTGGTCGTCACTGCTTTCCCGATGAAGAATGTCCTGCACAAGCCAGACATGTCTGGACGCTTGACCAAGTGGGCAGTCGAACTAAGTGAGCACGACATCACGTACCAACCAAGGACGGGGATCAAATCCCAGGTATTAGCTGACTTCATTGCCGATTTTACTCCTGACTCTCTAGTGCAGGCCCAAAAGGAATTACTCTGTCTCGCTAAGCCAGAACCTAAAAAGTGGACCTTGTCCGTAGATGGGTCAAGTAATATGAACAGAGCTGGTCTTGGTGTCATCCTGACCTCCCCACAGGGGGGATATAGTCCAGCAAGCAATCAGGTGCTAATTTAAAGCAACTAACAATGAGGCAGAGTACGAAGCTTTGATTGCAGGTCTGACCTTGGCTAAAGAATTTAGGATCCGGAACCTTGATATATCCCAGTTGGTGGTGAGCCAACTTCAAGGTACGTATCAACCTAAAGATGCCAGGATGACAACCTACTTGGACCATGTCAAGGAAATACAAAAATATTTCCACGAGATAAAGTATGAGCAGCTACAGACGTAGCTAACACCTGGATGACTCTTGTCATAAAGTACCTGATCAATGACGACCTTCCCTCAGACAAAAATGAAGCGAGGAGACTAAAAGCAAAGGCTGTGAGATTTTGTGTACTCGACGGTCAACTACTCAGGAGGTCGTATTCAGACCCTTACCTCAAGTGTATCACTCCAGAAGAAGGTAAGTGCGTTTTAAAAGAACTACACGAGGGAGAATGTGGGAACCACTCTAGTGGTCGCAGCTTAGCCAATAAGGCTCTGACTGTTAGCTACTATTGGCCAACCATGAGGGTTGATTCAATTGATCATGCCAAAAGATGCGATAAATGTCAAAGGTTTGCCCAAACTTCTCACCTCCCTCTAGAGAAATTGAATTCAATACTATCACCATGGCCTTTTATGAAATGGGGCAGGGACATAGTGGGGAAACTCCCCACAGCCCCGGGACAGCGCGTATATATGTTGGCCATGACCGATTATTTTTTTAAATGGGTTGAGGCTGAGGCCTTTCACCAAATAAAAGACAAAGAGGTCATGAATTTTTTCTGGAAGCACATAATTTGCAGGTTTGGGGTACCTAAGGAGATAGTCACCGACAACGGATCTCAATTCATTAGCTTTGCCTTTCAAGACTTTTGCAAAGATTGGGGAATAAAGCTCAGCTTTTCAACCCCAAGGTACCCTCAAGGCAACGACCAAGCCGAGTCATCCAACAAAACAATCATGAACTCTCTAAAGAAGAAACTGGAAAAAGCTAAAGGAACTTGGGCAGACCAACTACCAGCAGTACTATGGGCTTATCGCACAACTATACGGACGCCAACAGGTGAAACCCCTTTCTCATTAGCTTATGGTTCTGAAGCTGTAATCCCAGCTGAAACAGGAATTCCTACCGCACGGTACCAATGGACTGAAGAAGAAAGCAATTGGGTCGAGCTTAACCACAACCTCGACACTATTCACGAGCTAAGTGACAGGGCGGCCATTAGGAACGCCGTCTATAAACAAAGAGCAGCCTCTCACTATGGTTTACCGAATTTTCATGCTAACGTTCCGACCAGCGCCACGTGTCTCTGAATGTTCCGTCTTTGACCTAAACTTGGACTTGGTCCACTTTCCTCATTCGGACTCCGAATCGACTCCCGTTTTCGCCGATAGACTCGTATTGGACTCTACTTTCACATGAGCCCTAATATTGACCAGTATACCCTTGTCATTAAAATGACCAAAATGCCCCTCAAGTATGTCTTTATCACTATGTTTTCGCATCGAACTCCGTAAATGAGACCTTGAAAGAGAAACAAGCAAATTATCAGAGTAAAGGCTCGAATTAGACTAACTAGCCCGAGTTATGAGACTCAGATGAGACATTTTCATGACTCACCACCTGCATGGTTGAGCCCCATTATTCATTTCGTTTCTTCTAATTTCAAGTATAATGTTGATAATTAATCTATGTTTCAGAACCCAGTAACACCGGAAATCTGATTTTTTGAAGTGTATATGTGATGTTAATGAATGCTGTAAGTGGTTGTTGACGAAACTGATGAAATGTTATTTTTTCTATGCTTTTTGAATTTATACTTAGAAATATCATTCCCCTTTTTAGTGTCCCCTTGAATTTTTTTCTTAGGGTAAGTATTGTATTCTTGTTTATCGTACAAGCAATGCTAATTGTTGCAAGTTGCAACTAACACTTAGTTCTAGAAATCATCGACCATCTCTTGTTGAAGTTTTCTATCAAGGAATTTGTTACTTAGCTTTGAAAAACAAACAACTTCAGAATCAAATTGCATGTCATAGATTAGTAAGCAGAGAAATATTTTACCTACGATCATCTAGAATATTATAGATGCAGTACATTATGCCGAGTCTTAAACAAATATTTGATTTTGAGGTAGTATCGTCGAAGAAGTTTTAAGCAACATTTTGAAGAATGCTTTCTTGCATGTTTCGGTGTGATTCCTTTACTTGCAGTTATTTTGGTGAGTCGTCCACAAAACTCCCTAATATCTTTTTCACATGCGCATATTTACCTTCATTTTGGTAGAAAAAGCGTGTTAGTTATTTTTCTTTTCTCTGTTTCAGAGAGGTACCGTGGTATTGTTTCTTTTAAACATGCTGGTAGTGGTTGCACGTGGCACGACGGTTTATGAGCCATGGGTAGGTGGACTATGCTTTTCCTCATTTTTTTTGCATTTTAGGTGATGGTAACATCTTTCTTATGTAGAGAAACTGTATGGTTTCTATGTAATTAATACTGATTTTGTTGTAGCACCAATACTAGAAGCATGTAATCATTTTCTTTACAAATTCTTTAAAAGCAAGTAGGAAGATCACTTCAAATTCTCTAGACTTATTTTGACTATGCTAGAAAAACATCAAGGGAAAACTGAATTGTAAAGCAGGAAGATCACTTCAAATTCTTGCAACACTGTGAAGTTTGTCGAATATGTAGCTTATTCCCCTTTCCCGTACCATACAATAATTTGTTGCTCTTGTGCAAAAGAGAGATATGCTCGAACATTAATATATACACTCAATTTTTTTTAATTGATCATCTCATACAAAGTATATATATCTGCATGCCAACATGGATATTGGAAGTGCTATTTCTCTTACATTTGATGTGGTGTAGCAGGCAGCTTACTGAGATGCAAGCACCAGTGAACTTTTGTTGCATTGCTAGTGGAATATCTAGATCAACAGCAACAACTTCATTGTAAAGTAATGAAGCGATAGCTGCGATAAATTGTAAGCATACTTTGATGGAATTATCTTCTTTTTCTTACTTTAAAACTTGTGGGTATGTGTTATTTATATTTTTTGCAGATCTTACTTTTCGATGTGCAAGGACATCAGTTTGTGATAATAATCTTGGTAACTAAGTGGTATCCAGTAAGGATGATCTTCCCATCCTCCTTTTAAGCTTGAAACATTTTTAACTACCATGTAATCAATTATTTAAATATTATTAATTATAATGGGCACAGGCATAAAGTCTGTTTATTTTTCTTGGTCTGCATTTCTGCTGTTTTTAATTGTCATTTTCTCATAGGAGCTGTGACTTAATGTATCGAAATTGGATTCATGAAAGTAATGCTACCTTACCAGGTATGCTCCTAGATTTACTTTATCTTGTGGTTGACTGTGTCCTCGGCTTTCTTACTTATCTTTGTTTATTGTTATTTTCTTGTGACGCAAAATTTTTGATATCTTCTTGATTGCAAGATCAAATTTTCATGTGTTTTGCACAACAAATCCATTTGGTTTACTTCCCCATTTTAATTTGGTTTACTTCCCCATTTTCTTGTGGCAGACCCTCTCTTGTGGTTTTTAAGGCGAACAGAGTTGGTGTGGGATAAGTCCCCCTTGTTTTTTGTTTTTTGTTTTTATAAGGAGCTTATGTGTTTGTGTTTTTGTTTGATGCTTCTCCCTATGACGGTGGGTGTGGGGGGGGGGGGGGGGGGGGGGGGGGAGCATACTATCTGATGTTTGCTCCTTTTGTTATCGAGGGAGGTATTTGGTTCTCGATATACCTCCCAAGGCCTTCTTATTGCTTTCCGTCGCAATTCTTTTGTAACTCTTACTTTCAGTTAATATTAGTTCAAACTTTTCAAAAAAAAAAAAGGTTTGGGATCTATGGTTCTATTTGTATATGTATCTATTGTGCAAAACCCATGAAAAATTTGTATGTGCATCTATTGTATATGAGGAATTTTTTTCATTGGTTTTCTGTTATAGATTCATTGGGGGTTGATTTCGCCCTTTTAATCAGGTTTGCAAGGTATTGTGCACTTCGTATATGTTACAAAAAGCAGAAAAATATTTTAGTTACTTTAAAAGTTTAGATAGTATGATGTTTTATAGACAAACCCAATACGATGTACCAAAGCAAGGTTATTGTGGTAACGTCCTTAATATCATAAATTTATACTAGGTTATAGCTTGTGCATCTGGCACAGCGATTTGGTGAGCATTTACTTCGATAGAGTGCATTTACAACTATTAGAATGCTCCTGTAAGAGATTTTTCGTTGAAGCCTTATTGGAATTGATTTGTAATTTCTACGAAGAAACCAAAAGTAACAAAGATTAGAACAATATCAACTATTTCAATACCCCTGTAAGAGATTTTTCTTTGGACCATTTACTACTATTTGAATACTCACTAGCATTCTTATTGAACACGTGCACTCACTCACTCAAGCATGCAATCACAAGTCCATTGCTTTTCTTAATACTAAATTCCTACGAAGAAATGTACTGGATTGCATAGTTTTAAAATCACTTTTATTGGTTGTATGTGTAGCTTTGAAATCAACTATGATGATCGACGGCTTAGATTTGACATTCAATTGATTGGTTACAAACCGGACTCTTTGCAGCTCTTCCCTGAGAAGGTATCTTCTAATTTTGTGGAAATTTTACAGGTCTTATTGTGGAACTTGGATTAAATTGCCTCCATTATTCTTTGTTTCTATTTTATACATCCAGGGAAATGGAATTGTTGCCATTTCCTTGTACATCTTGCAGTAGACTAAAGTTAATACAATGGTCACCCTTTTACTTGCTAGCAAGTTGATTCCTCACTTTTCGTTTTCATTTCTTTTTCGTTTCATTTCTTCTTATGTGCTTGTATAATCTTGGTAATTTATCTGCTTTCAGATCCCAATAGCATTGAATATGGCAGAGCAATTTCATATTAGGGACTAAAATCAGATTTTTATTGCAAGAAAATATGTTTGTTAAGTCTACACTGCTCATATTAGTAAATGTCTTTTACTAAAATAGTATTTTTCATTGAAAATGGGTTTGAGGTGCAAGTTCTGGAAAGATGCATTTGAACCATGTTCTTATGGTTGATTTTCTTATATGCTTGGCCTTGAATAATCAGACTGATGTACAGGGTAAGATTGTATACCATCACTTCTGGTGTAACTTGATGTTTGCTAATTTTGCTATTATGGTATCCGTCAGAAATTTTTTTATCAAATCTTCTTCTGCGTCATTTTTAATACATGACAAATGAACATTTCTAAAAGTATAACCAGTTTTAGGGAAGAAGACCTCATAAATCATGCTACACTGGTGTTCTATAGACCTTTTAACTCTACGGGTCTGTTGTGCAATTAGGGTTAAAGGGACTATGTTTTTCTTGGTTCTGTTTTATAGATGCTGAGAGATGGAGTTGTTATTGGTTCCTT
The DNA here is from genome assembly GCF_041429995.1 of Eschscholzia californica. Lineage (NCBI taxonomy): Eukaryota > Viridiplantae > Streptophyta > Magnoliopsida > Ranunculales > Papaveraceae > Eschscholzia > Eschscholzia californica. The sequence continues at coordinate 21,615,133 of NW_028238309.1, forward strand.
ATACATTTTATACCTGCCTAAAGTTAACAGTGCCGGCCCTTCTTACTTGCTAGCTAGTAGGTTGATTCCTCACCGTTCATTTTATTTCTTCTAATTGTTGTATGTTATTGATAATCTACTTTTCTTTTAAATCCTAATAGCAGAATCGGATCTTTGGTGGCTTGGAGTTGGCGTTGTAGAATGTTATGAGTCGTTTAAACTTTGTTCTTAGTGTCTTGGTTATGGGGGAAACTGAGAAGTATCACTTACCTTTTAACAAAGTCGTACTCGAATTTACCCTTCAGGTAAGTATGATAATCCTGTTTCAAGAATGCAAATTGTTAATAATAGGAATCAAGGCAGCCCACGTATGCTCGATTGTTAAAATTAAGGAGTGTTGCGAAAGAACAGAAGCCATAAGGAGAGAACTTACGAGTTATAAAGTGATGTTATTTTGAAATAGTTAGTCACGGTAGACATCTAGTGGTTCGTTATAAAACAGAGTTCTGGATACTTTAACTCAGGAAGACTAGCATCTCCATTTAGACCCTAAGTTATTATATCATCTTGACTTGTAAAGTGTTATTTCTTTCGACCTTTTTTATATTTGTGTTTGTTTGAGCTGGTTTGAGTATTGTTTTCTAGGTTTGAGTTTGACTTGTGAATCTTTTTGCTTTTGCTCGGGTTTGTTGTTGTGTTTCTATTTATGTTTGTGGTTCTGCTTGTCTTTGCCGTTGTGGTCATTTTTGGTGTTTGTCTGTGCATAAGCATTTGTGTTGTAGTTCAGAGTTTGTTTTTTTGTGTGTGTTGTATGTTTATTGTACTTGTGTGTGTTGTATGTTTATTGTACTTGTGTGTGTTGTATGGATTTCAGATATCTGTCCTGCCACTATTTATTCTCTTACTGATGTAACATTATAGCCTCACGTACTCGACGTTTACCGGAAAGTCGTAGACCTGTGGCTCATTGATCATGACTACTTGGTTAGAGGGGTAAAGGAAACTATTTTGTGCTTATGCTCTTTCTTTATCTTCAATCATGCTATACAGGTATTCTGTTGACCTATTAACTGTATCGGTCTTGCTAGACGATTGATTCTTCGCCTTCAATCATATTTCTTTTAATATTGATAATCAATCTGTCTTTCAGATCCCAATAGCACTTAAATGACTGTGAAATTTCATTTTGGGGACTTTGATCTTTGGTAGCTTATATGTGTTGTTATTGAATGTTATGAGTTGTTTAAACTTGTTCTGATATCTTTGTGATGAGGGGAATTGATAAGTATCACTCCCTTTTAACAATTTCTTCTCCAATTTTATCTTCACATAAGTATGATAACCTCATTTCTATGTCAGGAATGCAAAGTGTTAGGAAGAAAATTCAACGCAAGCTTAGTTATGCTCGAATCACCGTATCGAATTTATGATAAACTTAAGGTGTGTTGCAAAAGAGGAGAAGCCATAAGGACAGAATGTAGTTTGAATTATTGACTATGGTAAACTAGACTAAACCTCTAGAGGGTTGTGATAAAATAAATATCTGGGAACATTAACTCAAGAAGGCTAGACTGCAGCCTAACTTCTAGTATCAACTTGATTTATAAAGTGATATTTTATTCGGACTATCTTTGTTTTTGTTTTTGTTTTTGTTTGACTCTTTTTGTGTATTCTTTTATTGGGTTTGAGTTTTTAGTTGTGTTTATTTTTGCTTGTGTTTGTAGGTGTGCATGTGTTTGTGTTTGCTTTTGTCTGTGTTTTGTTTTGCTTGTGTTTGGTTTTGCTTGTGTTTGTATTTGTGATTTTCCTTTTGTCTTTGTGTTTGCTTTTGCTTTTGCTTGTGTTTGGTTTTGCTTGTGTTTGTATTTGTGACTTTGCTTTTATGTTTGTGTTTGTGTTTGTGTTTGTGTGTGTGTTGGTGTGTGTATGTGTGTTCGTGTTCGTGTTCGTGTCTGTGTCTGTGTCTGTGTCTGTGTCTGTGATCTGTGTCTGTGTTTGGGCTTGGGCTTGTGGTTGAGCTTGTGGTTGTGCTTGTGGTTTTGTTTCGGTTTGTGTCTGTATTTGTGTTTATATTTTTATTTGTATTTGTGTTTCCGTATCTCTTTATGTTTCTGTTTTTTCCTTGTGTTTTTCTTTCTGCTTGCGGTTGTGGTTTTTTATGTTTGGTGTTTGTCATTCTATAAGCGTCTGTGATGTAGGTAGGAGTTTGTTTGCGATTGTGGTTTTTTATGTTTGGTGTTTGTTGTACTTGTTTGTGTGTTTTCTTGTAATTTGAAGGGAGTCTGAAGAACTACTCCAATTACTCGATAACATGGTGATTTTATTTCTAAGTCATGTTGATTCCACCTAAAAGATTCGAAGATTAAACACTTGGAACTATAGAATTTGTGGCATATGGTGAAGAGATGATGAAAGCAGGTCATGCGAAGAAAAATCTATAGGACCCTTGTTCTGGCAATAGGCATGTACTTGACTGCGACAGGGATCACGATCTGTTCTTGCGTGGTAACTGGTAAGTGATGATCACTGTCACTAATTAAATGTTTACTCATATTTCTTTTGCACACTTTCATTTTTCTCATTTTCCATTGAGTAGGCAGAAACCAATGAGAGAAGGCGAGCAAATATTATATTGTTTCACGTTGAAGGAGCCTTGACATTGGTTACCCTCCTGTTAAATTGTTAAACTAGAATATGTAATAACTTTTTTGTAAAAATGCAACTTGCGGGTGAATCCATTTGCTTGTTTTTTCCTTGGCTGGTTCGGCAGGTTATAGTTGGCCATGCTCGTCGAACTTCTCAGCTGCCGATAAAACTTGTTATTGAATATAGTTTGGTTGATTTTTGTTTTTTTAAATATTTTCATTAACTTGCTAATTTATTTTCGTGTTAAATTAGGCGGTTGAGTTCCCCGGGTAAGGTTTTTCTTTTTGATGAATATATGATGTAGGCCAAGGTTTTGGAGGTCAATCAACCTCCTTAATTATGCACCAACCAAGGTAATTGAACTCGAACCACTTTCTTGAGTAGAGTTTTTCTATCCGTGAGATTTGAGAAGTACATAGGTGTTTTTCTTTTCAATCAAGCCTTCAGTTAGGCCTTCTGGTATCTTGTATTCTCACCGATGCAAAGAAGCAGAACTAGCACTACTGTGACTATATCAACAACTTTAAGTGACTGTGCAGGCAATGCAGATTCAATGGTATGCCTTTATAAACCTCGCCTTACTTTAGTTGCTTCATCAAGTTTTTGTTCTTACCGAACTCTTTCACCAAGTGAAGTGGGGCCTATAGAATTATTAGGAAAGCAGGTTAGGCAAAGAAATATCTATAGGACACCCCCTTTCGGCAATAAACACGTACTTGACTGCAATAGTAACCTCAACATGACTGCGACAGGGATCACAATCTGTTCTTGTGTGTTAACTCGTACATGATGATTACAATCACTAGTTAAATGTCTACTCATTAGGTGTTTGTTGTTTACTCATATTTCTTTTGCATATTGTTATTTTTCTCATTTTCTAAATGCGTTGGCAAAAACCGATGAGAGAAGGCGAACATGGTTTATAATATTTCACGTCAAAGGGAGCCTTGACATCCTGGTTACCCTCCTGTTAATCTACCTATTAGAATATGTAATAATTTTTGGTAAAAATGCAACTCACCTGTGAATGCGACTCTTTTTTTTTCTAGAATGGTTCGACGGGTTTTAGGTTCCCATGCTCCTAGAATTTCTCGCTTGCCGAAATTTGTTATCGAATAAGAAGAAATCTTGGTAATGTAGATTTTGGTTGATCTTTGATCATGAAAAGCTGAGTTTCTTCACTAGTTGAATAAATTCTAGTTGGTCTTCGATTTTTTAATCTTTCCATTAAACTTGCTAATTTCTTTTTGTGTTGATGAGGTGGGTAAGTTTACCGAGTAAGACTCTTCCTTTTAATGAACATAAGAAGACGTAGACGAAGGTTTTGGAGGTCAATCGACCTCCTTAATTATGCACTAACAGAGGTAATTGAACTCTAACCACCTCTTTGAATAATGTGTTTCTTTCCGTGAGGTTTGAAAAGTACACAGGTCTTTCGGTTTCTTTTCAACGAAGCCTTCAGTTTAGGCCTTCTGGTATCACGTATTCTCACATATGGAAAGAAACAGAACTAGCACTACTATATATCAACACCTAGTAAGTTACCGTGCACGGAACGCAGATTCAACGGTATGCCTTATTAAACCTCGCCTTATTGTAGTAGCGTCGTCAAGTTTTTGTTCTTACCGAACTCTTTCACCAAGTGAAGTGGGGCCTATAGAATTACCAGGAAAGCAGGTTAGGCAAAGAAAAATCTGTAGGACACCCCGTTTTGTCAATAGTCACATACTTGACTGCGACAGTGACCTCAACACTGACTACGACAGGGATCACAATTTGTTCTTGTGTGGTAACTGACAAGGGATGATCAAAATCGCTGATTAAATGTCTACTTAGGTGTTTGTTGTTCACTCATATTCTTTTGCATAAATTCATTTTTCTCATTTTCTAAATGAGTAGGCAGAAACCTATGAGAGAAGGCGAGCAAAGTTTTCATTATTTCACATTGAAGGGAGCCTTGACAATGGTTACTCTCTTGTTAATCTCTTTATTAGATTATGTAATCATTTTTGGTAAGAATGCAACTCACATGTGAATCCGATTCTTTGTTTTCTAGGCTGATTCGGTAGGTTATAGTTGGGCATGCTCCTTGAATTTCTCGGTTGCTGGTAAAATTTGTTATCGAACAAGCAGAAGTTTTGGTAATGTAGATTTTGGTTGATCTTTGATAATGAAAAGCTGAGTTTCTTCACCAGTTGAAAGAAAAGCTGAGTTTCTTCACCAGTTGAATAAATTTTGGTTGATCTTTGAAATATTTCCGTTTAACTTGCTAATTTCTTTTCGTGTTAATGAGGTAGCTAAGTTCACCGGGTAATATTCTACTTTTTTTTAATGGATATAAGATGTAGGCCAAGGTTTTGGAGGTCAGTCGACCTACTTAGTTATGCACCAACGAAGGTAATTGATCTCTAACCACTTCTTTGAATAATGATTTCTTTCCATGAGGTTTGAGAAGTATTCAGGAGAGCATTATTTTCATGCTACATCTAGCTTAACTGGACACTAAAAAGGCTCTTGAGATCGATCATGATAACAAAAAGCATATTGAGAAAACAAGCTATAAAAGGAGAGAGGTCTGGCTGGTTGTCTGGTGATTTGGGTATTTAAACTTTAAAGTGAAGGTGAACGAGTACAACAAGTATGCCAAGTTTTATGGGAATACATTCTCGAGTATAAGAAAATAAGACCCTCTTGATTCAAATGTAAGTGGTGATAATAAAACACCTTAAACGTTGGATTCTAATGCGGGTTTTGTTCTAGTTGCATCACTATATTGACTGACATGTCCTGGTTTATCTGCAGGAAGTTTCTAATTCACAAGTAGGGATCAGAGTGAATTCACAACTAAGGCAAACCTAGGTTTCAGAACAGCTGGAACTGTCTTAATGTTTTGATGCCAAAATTAATGCATTCTGGATAAAACATACGCTATGAGGATAATAACTTTTTATCGGCCTTTGTTTGTGTTTGTCTTATATAGCCTAAGATTAGAATTCTGCTAAGCATTACGACTCCTAATTCGACCGGACTAATGATTTTCCGAGTAAGGTCATCATGATCCTATTCGCCAAATCGTACGCATCGACACCTTGGTCGAAGGACATTCCTTCGGAAGGATACCATTCCTTCTGACCGAGGGAATATATCCATCAGTCTCCCACTTGTACTTAGAACAAGTGCAATGCTCGATTCCCATGTCTTTTCGTACCTCATATGATATGTCAATTTATCAGACTCTCTTGATCCCGAGAACAAACTTTTAATTCAAATGATTAACTTTTAATCCATTTGAGCATGGCCATGCATTTTCAATTGTTTCTCATCAAGTGGCCTTGAGATACTTTATCCTGATTTTACTCGGGTGTCTCAAGTAGAGGAGTTACATATGAAGCTCTCATCTTCTTCAGGATAAAGTCAATGGAATCTAGTTCGTGGAAAGCGAATTCAGGTATTCTTCTTTCAGTTTCTAGTTCATTATTAGTTCATGCATATGATCCTGGTTAATTAGTGTCAAACATATGATGTTTGAGATTCCGCTTACAACACTAGTTAGATGATTAGTATGTATTAGATACGTACAAAACCCAACAAGTACTTCCATGAAATAAGTAAATAATGAAGTTCATACTATATAAGTATTCAATAACTAATAAGTAATAAGTCTAATAACTAGTAGTACTATAACTATGTTGCTTTGCTTAATCCTTATCCCTCCGAAATTCACTATCATCATCTTCTATTTCCATATTGTCTCCACTTCGATGTTGCGATGGCAAAGCTTAAAAAAAAAATTCAAAAAAAATTCAAAAATTGTAAAGCTGGCATTCGGCCACACCAAGTAGGTTCGTCCCGGTTTGGATTGGCTAAGATAGACGAGATACTCAGCTAAATTCTAACTCAGTGTTTCGTCCGAGTCTTGTCTCGGGAGAGAGGTCTGAGACCGAGCCACACGAGATTCTGGGCCATCTAAGCCGGGACAGGCTACATAAGTCATTATGACAAACAACATTAATTACATCATGATACAAGAAATGGGGATTGACGAAGCACATAAACCGCCATAACAACAAAACTTGTGCACTTAAAGGCCATATGAAGGCTCTTAAAAGCGAACAAACTACTAACAAACCATCTGGGTGTTTTTGATAAAGTAGGGGGCTAGGCAAGAAACTGGTCAGAAAGTTGGGGGATATTTGGGAAATAACTCAAATATAAAAAGACCCTAAAGTCACAAAGTAAGGATCCTAAAGATCACGAAATAGACCCTAAAAGTCGTGAATTTTATTATACTTACATACAAAGAAAAATTACCAGCAATGTATCAAGTTCATAACTGAATCGATTTCCTCTTAATGATGTGCAAGATTATGGATCGCTACACCAGCTCTGAATAAAAAGCAATTAGAGTTTCCCCAACGTCAACGAGCGGTCCAAACTTAAAAATTGCGGCTCTTTCATTTGAACCATAGAATTTAGGATTTCAGTCAGAAAATATTGCAATAAAGATGTTAGGGTTTTCCATTGTTTAGATACAAAGATCACAGTGAGAGAGGCCATGAAATGATAACACTAGATCGAGAGGGAAGATGTTAGGGTTTTAAACAAGAGGAATGAACCGATCCTTGATTTTTCTTTCCCTTCTCTCCTTAAAACCAATTCTTGGTTGCTCCACTTGTTTGTGGTATGATGGTAATAGAGATTCTGGCGGAGGGACATCCTTTTGCCGGAAAAATCGAAGAACTTTAGGTTTTCTCTCTCTAGGAAAAATGGCTATGGAGAGGATAAGTTCTCTGGTGGGTTTCAGATAAACTAATCAAATCCGAAATAACAAGTTCAAAAAAAATAAAATACTAGAATCTCAAGAAACTAGGAAACTCACCTTCCTTATGCCGGCTTAAGGCATGATCCATCTCAAAGGGCTAACTTATTCACCGCCTCACCCGTGTTGCGTGATCCTCTTTACATCCACATCTATTGCCTTATACACATAATACATTTTATTATGCTATGTACTCTAATAAACTTGATGGATGTACAACTGATAAACTTAGAAAATAAAATAAAATAACAAAATCAAAGAAGTGGACAAGAAGTATAAATATTTTGTCTTTTCAAACCATATTTAAGTTTAAGAAGTAAGATAGAATGTTATACACCATTATAAAATGGAACTTATTATGAGTTCAACTTAGGGAGATAATAAAAACCAACTTTATCCATCTTAATCACCCAACTAATTGAGTAAAAGAAGCTAATGTTTTATGGATATTATTAAATAAAAGAAGGAAGAGATGTTCTAAGTAAAATAAAGAAAATAAAGAGAGAATATGTGTCTGATATGATTAGTTCAAATCAAATCTCTCATCCTTAGCATATGCTTTTGTCTACGCGAGGAAGCAGAACCTGCAACGACGATTGGTTAAATGTATTTGTCTCACATAAGGAGTTTGAGCTTGAAAGCAGTGGACATGGAAGTAATGACCACAACTTCTGCTTCTGATAGGAGCCACATCATGCATCACATTTTTCCAACAATAGAAGCAGCAAAGATTTGGATCTGCGAATAAAAAACATAACTTAATTCAGTTAACTTTGTAGTAGATATGAGAATAGTCCACTAGACACAAAGTCTCTCGTTTATATAATTTTGTAAAAAAATAACTCTTTACATATCAGTTTTGACATTGGGTGGCCAAAAAATTAATTAATTTTCAATTCGATATAACAAACACGTTATAGGCTCATATGTTACTCGTCACCCAATAAAAGACACATGGTAATCTAAAAATATTTCACACGTGAAAGGGCGTGTGAGGATAATCTGAATTGAACAAGACAAAATCTCATGATGAACTACATGATATCTATTTGTTTTGAGATACGTCCCACTGTTGCATACATGACTCAAAAAAAGACTAAATGAGCACAGAGAAAGAATCGAGATCTCAAGATAGTCCAGTATTAACAAAAGGGTTCACCACCACTTGGAGTAGTGGTTGGACATCAATTCCGTATTCTGAAAATTCTAGGTTCGATCCCAGTAGAAGTACAAATCCATGAGTTATTAAACTGAATTATAAAGAAACAAATAGTAGCTATAAAACTTATTAAATTAATAATACAATATATTCATGATGTATCTATATGTTGTGTAACCATGCAATGACTCTTGAGTGATTTTGGGCCCTAGTCTTTCAAAACTTGCAACTAGATATTGCAAAGTAATATGAAAGGGCATAGTTAAGGGGACAAGTTGGTAAACAAACAGTAGAACTCTTTTTTTGACATTAATACCATTTACGAATTTCATAACAGAATAATAAGTATTCTCGATGGGTTACTGTAGTTAAGCGAAGCAAACATAAATATATAAATAAACATACCAGGTGATGGATTTTGAGGAGGAACTGGTCTAGATGTACCATTGCTTTGAGGATTAAATGTACGCTGATCAATTTTGCTAATCAAATCTTGGGCTACTGATTCATTTTCATGCCCTTGAAATAACAAGTGTCTCACTTCTTCAGGACTCAACACATCTGCAGCATTTCCATTCAACTCATGTTCCTCATCAATGACTGGTGCTTTTACTACAAAAGTATGTATATTATATTAAAGTCATGGACAAAGAATGATAACCAGAAAAAGATTTAAAAATAATAAATATTCCTGCACAATATTAAAGTTGAGTCTTCATAAAAAAAAAGGACACCGATTAGACAAGAAAACATGAAAATAGGTATTCATGCACTTCTTCACGTTAAATTAGCCTAAGTAGAAATAATATTTGATTGAAAAAAAAATTTAAAAAGACGTGTCGCATAACACTCTAAATAGTAAAAACATCTTGTCTTTCGGAAACTGATTGGTAATAATTAAAATAGAAGAGTACAAATGAAGAAAGGAATAAGAAAGGGTTAACAATAGGAAGTGAAAATGATCTATTTTCTTGAGACAATTTAGGGGATAAAGTGACAACAAACTTTGTTCAAACGTACCCTTATCTTTAAAGATATTAGATGTTTATTTGTCATGGATGAAAAGTCTAAAATTTAGTCAAAATGACCGAAATTTTTCAGTTTTTCAAAATAAGTATACTAAAACACATTTAAAGATATTTAGTATTAGATTTCCAGCGAAATCTATCGAAATTTCGTTTTTAATTTTGCAGTATCGAAATACACTTATCAAACTCCATCTAATTGGAAAAATGAACATCCATCATCATTACTTCTTCTTGTTTTGGTTGGTTTCTTCAATTTTTTTTCCTGATTTTTCTTCTATTTGATTATTTATCATCTTCACAATTAAAACATTCAGAAATTTTCATCCAACTTGAGATGATTTGAGATTGTAGGAAGAACCATAGAGAGAGAAACTAGAGGGTGTTTGATTTCTTCACTTATTAAGTGATTTCACTTATTAAGTGCGGGCCAGTAATTTTAGGTTGTTTGTTTTATCACGTAATAAGTGAAAATCACTTCTAAATAGTGGTAAAGTAAGTGCAAAAAAGTAATCTCCAACTTGGAGCTTATTTTTTCGCACTTACTTTATAAGTGTTAAAAAAGACATTTTTATCCTTCTCCTAATATGATAATTACCAATATATTTATGACTAAAATGAAAATCCTAATAAGTACAAAATCTTTTTATGACTTTACAATAACTCTTCTTCATCTTCACTAATCCTTCACCTAAACTTTTCTCCTAAATTTTTTTCACATCTCTTTCTTCATTGATCACGGAACCCTCAAACTTCATGATGCAACGTAAGCTCTTTCTCTTTCATAATTGTTAATTATTTAGGGTTAATATTTTCGACACGAAGTATTCATAAACCGTAATTCTCTTGTATCCAATTTCGAGAGCTTGATGAATTAGTATGAAATGCTAATATGTAAATACTTTAAGGTCAAAATAGACAATTTCTTATTTTCATAACATTTAGAATTAATATAAAAACAAAAATCAAGCACTTAGAAGTGATGGAAAACAAACGTCATAATACTTACACTTTATATCACTTACTAAGTGATTATCACTTAGTAAGTGGTATAACACTTACAATTTATATCCCTTACTAAGTGATTATCACATAGTATACTGGTAGCACTTATACGTGTTAAAAAATCAAACACCCTCAGCGTAGGAACAAGAGGAAGAAGATTAATTTTTGTTCATTGAAAGAAACCTAATCTATTTAGGGTCATGCAATACGAGGCGCCTATAGAGCTTTCGTTGGTTGCGAAGTTCTAAAGACGCCCCAAGTTATTGTTGTAGACACCCCATAACGCATGTATCCCTCTAAACTTTTGCATCTAGGAGGCCGCCTATAGTAGCAATGTGAGGCACTTATAGAGCTTTGTTGGGTTTTACTTTTTAGTATACATAATATTTCAGTTTAGTAATTTACCTCTTGCTGTAACAATTAAAGTTGATTTTACTTAATTTACCCCTAACTTAACTATGTGATTGTAGGTACCTCCAAAACTAGAAGATTATGCTATAAATCATTTAATTTCTTTTTCATGTTTGTTCTTTATATCAACTACTATTTATAACTATTAATAGTAAAAATGTTATATCTTGGGTGTTATTGTCAATAAAATATTCAATCTACCCCCTAACCTAGCTGTGTGATTTTAGTAACATCTTTTTTTTCTTAATAATGGTTAAAAGATCTTGTTATACATCACTGCATCATATTTCTAATATTTCTGTAGACTTGTAAAATATTTAGACCGACCGAAATGTTTCCACTTTTAGATAGAAAGTCAAGATCTTTGTCGAAATTAAATTTCACTCCTTGTTCCACGTAAACAAAATCAGATTTTCCAAATTATTCTTTCTTCAACTTTCTCTCTAGAATATCAAGATCTTGCTAAGTTTGAACAATGACTCACAAGATCGATGAAGTGACATTTACAGAACCGTTTTTTGTGTTATATGAATTTATATTGAGATGCATGTTGGTCACTATAACAATTAGGATTTTTGGATCAATATTTTTATTTGAAATTGATCTTAATTTGGGTATAGATTCAACATTGAGATGTTTTTTTGTTGAGAAAGCATTGAGATGTTGAGTGTGATATTCTCAAGTAATGCATAATATGTAATCCAAATTGAAGAAAAAAGTTAATATTATCGTTTTCTTTTTTGAAATTGTCAGCGCGTCTCGAACCCCTAACCTCTAGGGTGGAAGACTAAACCTCTTAACACTCCAACCAAGAGTTGTTGAATAAACCTGTGCATGATATGAATCCACAATATAAAAAAAAATTAGGGTATGTATAGTACATTCATGAATGTCTTATACATTTTCATGAATGTCCTATTCATGTGATGAATCCCTTATGCAAAGTACGTTCGTAAATGTCTTATACATTTTTATGAATGTCATGTGCATGTCATGAAGGAACAATATAAAAAACATACTAAAGAAAAGAAGGTATACACAGTTGATTGTAAATGTCCTGTACGCTTTCATGAGTCTTGTACATTCGAAGGAGATAAAAGTATTTAGAGAGGAAAAGGATTGGGAAACATAGAAAAATGTCGAGTAGTCGACGTTGGAGAGATAAAATAGAATTTGAGAGCAAGTAGATATAATAACGTGATTCTACATAGAGAAAGACGTGATTTTAGGAAGAGATAATGTGCATTTCTGTTCGGAGAAAGGCAAAAGAACGAAAAAATGCCTCATTTTTTCTTGGAAGTGGAACCATTCTTATTTGACAATTAGATTTTGGTCTTTTTGGTCAATGCCCCCTATGCAAGTGCGTATTTAAAGTTTGCGGTCTTGTTTGCTTTCAAAAGATTCTAAAATTACTAAAACTAAACATAAGATTACTAAAACTGTCTAAAAAACTAAGATTTTATTGTGTAAGTGTTCGATTTCTTTGAAACAATAACTTTATATGTATGCTTCAAAAAAAATAACTTTATATGTAGAGAATACCTTTGTCATTTCCAGTACTTCCCTCGACCAATGTCGAATTATTTTTGTCCTGCTGCACCGAGTATGAAAAGTCAACTCCCAAGGAAAGATCGAGATTGATAGTTTCAACGTCAATTGGGTTCTCCTTGTTGACTCCTGAACCAGTAACAGGACCATGAGACAGAACTTCAGTCGTAGGGCTACTCTGTGGAGTTGAATTCACTTTTGGTTGCTTCAAAGAATTTGTGTTTGTCCCCGTTTGTTCTTTTTTGTTCTGATCCATTGATTCTTAAGTGAAAAACCAAAATCTAAGTAGATGGAAACACAAGAAGTTAGTTAGATGAAGTGAAAATGTACTTACTGCATGATAGATTCATGACAAATTAGAGAAATAAAGGGAAACTTATAAAATCAAAATTTCACATGATTCGATTGGAAGATAGCGACTTATAGTGACTAAAAGTACTAGTCCCTCCATCAAAATATAACAATTGGGCACTCAAAGAAGTTAACGTGATCATTTTCACTTTCATCTGAGTCCCAAATTTTGGGTCAAAATGGTCATAAAAAATCTGCGTGCCCTACGACCACTGACTATACCATCCGTACAACAAACTCATATTTATAGAAATGTTTGATATTCCGTACTATATTAGAGACAACTGAACCCTATATGGCTCTGTTGTGGTGATTCGGATTTTCTAAGATTCTTTTTCATCAAATATCTTTGTGCAAAGATTTTTTACTACAAGGAGATTTAATTGCTAAAGATAAAACTCAAGATCAACCATTGATTATCAAGACCACAAGAAAAATAGTCCTTTCTATCTTCTAGGTTACGAATTCGAGACACATATACAATATTACCTTTCTAAAAAAACATATTAAACCGTTCCTCTAGGATTCCCTAAACAGCTGACACCCCTTTCTCCCACTCCCTCTCCCTCTCCCTCACTTCTTGTTTCCTTATTATACACAACTTGTACTCTATAAATACCCATGCATGATCCCAATTACAATCACTAATTGGTGAAATGGATTTTAGTTATCAATCAAAATGATTGAATTCTTTTATCGATTGTCAATCTACATGGTATATGGAGGTATTTTAATTGAAGAATTCTCCAAATAACCCATCCACTTCATCTTCATACAACTCCAGATTATTGAGCTAGGAGACGAAGAACTTGGTTTTCTGAATCGTCTAACAATGATTCTTAAAATCTTGCTTTCGATTTAAACTAAATTGATTTCATAATCATTTCCATTTTTGTTCTTGATTTTCCACAAACCGGGAGATACATAAACCTTGAATAGCTTAGTTTCTGTTCCACAACAAAACTAAACCATCTCTAACAGAGAAACAATTATTGGTTCCAACCGTTCTTAATCAATCCGAGCTGCCATCAGAGATCGTGAGACATCTTAATGTATCAAATTGTACGATCATGGAGGTATTCCCTCTCTCAATTTTTCAAACAGGAAATTAGGCCAAAGTCCAATTTTAAATTTCGTTTAAGTTAAAAAAAACAAGTTATATTTTGTTTGGTTAAAAACCTCCAAGTACTTGTATTTTGTTTGGTTAAAAAACTTAACATTTTCTCGAATCTTTTTTCAAACAATTGCAACCTCTTGCAACCAATTACGAAGTGCGAAAATACTTAAGGAGTTGAAGACTAGAAAAAATTGAGTTGTCATTTTTTACCGAATAAAAAAAAAAAATTCAAAAACAGATTTGATCAATTTTCCATTTTTCAAATCTTTCTTTCACCAAATTAAAAAATAAAATAAAATATTCAAGCTAGTTTTGTTTCTTCGTATGTCAGCATAAAATTACTCAAAAATTTTCCTTTGCATTAAAAATACTACTTTTATAATATGAAATAAAATACTCAGTATATGTGGTAGCTTCTATAGCAAAAAAGAAGTTACTTAACATTTTACATCAATAAATCAAAATATAACAATCAGAGAATTCATTTACTAGGATAGGACGAAATATAGAACTAAAAAAGCATATGAAAATTGAGGTTAAATAGATTATTTAAAATTTTATAAAAGGTTTCAATACAAAGGAAGTAATACAAGTGCACGGGTGTTTTTTATTTTTCATATTTGAAGTCTGCGGAATTCAAAAAATACGTATCAATCAGCTTCTTATCATCAAGTTTCACAAGAGAAATGGATTTTCATGTGAAAAAAAAAATTGATGAGGTTTGTTGTTTATGTCTAATTTTTGAAGATTAGAAATTTATTTTGAGATCTAAAAATCATTTTTCAAAGCAATGAATTTTTGAAGATTACAATGTTTTCAAAGCAATTTTCCGAGAATTAATCAAACCCTCTAGATCCATGTCAAAAGAATACAGATAAGGAAAATGACATTATAGCCGACCCGTCTCCCGACTAGATCCCGATTGAGTGACGTGACCGGTCAAGATCTAGAGAAAGAAAGTTTTCACTAGATCTTGTTCTCACACGTCACCTTACCGAGATTCAGCCGAGAGACGTGTTGGACATAAC
The DNA here is from genome assembly GCF_041429995.1 of Eschscholzia californica. Taxonomy (NCBI): domain Eukaryota; kingdom Viridiplantae; phylum Streptophyta; class Magnoliopsida; order Ranunculales; family Papaveraceae; genus Eschscholzia; species Eschscholzia californica. The sequence goes on from NW_028238309.1 coordinate 21,630,221, forward strand.
ATCACATCTGTATAGATAATCATGGCTAATTAACGCATTGTGTAGATCATCTTCGTAAACGTTAGTTATCTTCGTAAATGTTAGTTCTTTTTAGTAAAGGAAGAACATCAAAAGATTCACAAGAACATCCCTAGACCCTAGTAGAAGAACATTAACTTTCACTCAATTAATGAATAGGCAACCTCGAATGTCAAAATTAACTCTTAATTTATATCGCGACAATTAATCAATCGAAAGAATGTCAAAAATCACGACCATTAATCAATTGAAAGAATGTTAAAAATCGCGACCATTAATAAGTGGAAAGAATGCCAAAAATTGTTGTGGAACTCCCTCTCTAAATAAATCGAATGAATGCCAAAATTGTTATGGATCTCCCTCTTTAACATTCTCTACTAACCATAGAGATCTTTTTTTGTATAGATATAAAATAAACAATCTTTTGGACATATTTTAGCTTTAGGATCAAACAGTTGTTTATCATTTAAAAAACAACTGCCTAAATATGGGTACTAAAATATATGAGATAGCAACAAAACAAAGAAGCAACCATACACAATTAACTATCAAATAGGTAGGCAAAGTTTCAACAAAAAAAAAATAGGTAGGCAAAGAGAATGTAGAGAGAAGAAGGCAATACCTCAGAAACAAGTGTGAAAAAAATTGAAGCAAGAGGAGGAAAGGTAAGCCGCTCAAGTTACCTCCCTTTTATCTAGTATTAAAACAAGAGCTCAAGTGAAAGGAGGGTTTTCATCAAAAAAAAAAAAAAGTGAAAGGAGGGTCACAATCATTGGATGACGTAAGCTGAACTTTTGGAAACCAAATCCCTTTTTGGTATTTTTTTGGCAAGTTGAAATCACTATGATATCAATGTTTAATTTTTTAACATATGAGCAGGTTAAGAAATCACTATGATAAGATTGAAATTCTCTCTCCTATCATATTTTTTAGACTGTAGGTATCTTGTTTATGTCTCTCTATCCGGCTCACTTTCTTTGTTAAATTGTATGTTAACCTTGTGTAAACGTTTATATCTATCATTAACTATGTATATATGTCGGTCCGTATAGTTTCTAATGATTTCGTATAATTTTCTTTGTTAAATGTCGCGTTAATGATGTATATGGTATGTGGTATTCGTACTTTTCAATCATACGTTAGTGCCTGTATGAGGAAACAAAAGGCGAGGATGAAATAGAGTTCTCCAAATGTAGGTAAAAACTATTTTAAGAAAATGTACAAATTTGGAATATTTATGATTTTTTCCTTTACAATATCATTACTTAGATTCCCTTAATACACTTGTAAATGTGCAAACAAATATCGAAACCCATAATTTCACGATAAGCAAGAGTTATAAGGAAGTAAAGGGGTTATATTTGGGATGGACCGTTCTGTACTAAATCTAGCCCAATTATTAAATAGACAGAAGTGATCTGTCCTTATTGTTAATTTGAACGAATTTTAGGATTACCTCAATCATTAACATATTTTTTAAATCCAAAACAATGAAAATTTTAATTATGTACTTATTTAAACATGTGATTTATGTAATTTAATATTTTATCTAATCAATTATCTAAATAAAAATTTCGTCTCGGTTATTTAATCATTAAATGTTTATAATTACCTATAACAAATAGAAATACATTTTTAAACAAAAAGTTACTGACAATGTTGACTAGCTCTCATCATACTTTTAAATAAAAAAATTTGGTTGTTGAAAATGGTATTTTTGACTTTTGATCTTATTTTGTCTCAAAAGATTGAGAAAATGTTTATTTGGTAGATTAAAACTACAGATCTTCAACAAAAAAAAGATTGAAACTACAGAGATGTTATTTTATTTCCTTTTTTTTTGTCTCATTACATATATATTGTTATTCTACATCACAGGGAATATCTGATTTCGAATGTACAATTAATTTTGAATTGATAAAAAAAAGTTATTTTTGTAAAAGAGTTTTGAAAATTATTTACTTTTTTGAATTTGTGGAGAGAATAAAGAGATTTTTTAAAAAATATTAGTTAAATAAGCCAGCATTTACTCCACAATCTTTTATAAATTTTGATGTGGAGCCTCCATGTTTAAGGCGTTTAAATTTGTGAACCATGTTGTATAATATCTAGGTCTTTTATAGGAGACACCAGGATAATAGAAAAGAGAAATGATATAGTGACTTAGAAATTGGTACTTAGAGGGTGACATATTTCCTCATTTAGAAATAAAAACGGTCCCCACCATAGTCAAACTTTGAAAAAACCTTGTCTTTTTGTGATTCCACATCAGCTGGGCATTAAAATGCCCAAAAAATTGAGCACTCTAGCATCTCCCAATAGAAAAAGAAAAACAAGTTCAAATGAACCATGCGGTATTACATCATGAAGATGTAAAAAGCGCGATAACTGTCTAATTTAAACTAAGGATGAAAAAGGCCTAAAGTCCAGCAACAAAGAGGCCTAAAGTCCGACAAATTATTACATTATTTATAACCTAAATTACATGGGATAAATTTTGATGGCAAACTGCTTCCACCGAAACTCGATCTCACGACTTCATGGGCTTAAGAGGAGTGCCCAACCACTGCACGAAAGACCGGTAGACTGTGTATCTTTCTTATGAAGGATGTAATCAAATACTTGGAGTCTGAAAATTTAATTTACACCGACACTACTCCCAACGAAATACCTGTGTCTCACATGACACAATCACGTCAAATTGAGTATTTTAACATTTGTAGTTTTAGAAGTTGAATAGATTTTTTCCAATACTGAATAAAAAGAACTCGCTCTTTTTTATGTAGTAGGGTATATCCCGTGTCCTAGGGCACGAACAATTGTATCAGTTAAATTTGACGAAATTTTAACACAGTGCTTCTATAGGCCCCCCATACTTAGGCGTTATCCCAAACATGCCACCCGACTTTCCACATTTATTATTAGTATATTTTGGATACCCTACTTTTTGGTATTCTACTTATTGACTATATTCTTTTGTTTCCTTTCCTTTTAAATTAGTTATTCTATGAGAGAGAGTGATTTCAATTTCTTTTTTTAACCCTTGTAATTTATTTTGTTTCCTTTTCTCTTCATGTAGTTATTTTATTTCTTAGAAGGATATGGTTTTATTGAGAGATAGAGATTTCAATTTCCCTTTTTTAATCCTTGTAATTTCTTTTATTTTTTTTCCTAAATTAGTTATTTTATTTGTAAGAAGGTCACATTTTTTTTCTATTTTAAATATGTTATTTTATTTTTAACAAGGACTATATTTTAAATTTTGGGAAGGGCTTCTAAACAATATCCTTTATTAAAAAGGCCAGCGCTTTGGGGAAAGCAATAGTTTCCGGGGTGTGAAGACTTGGTCAAAAATTGGTCAATTTTGTTTGACAATTTTATTTAGAGGGAAAGCAAAATAGCTTCTCCACCTCAGCTCTGTAACATCCCGTGTTTTAATAGGTTAGTTGAGGGACTATTTAACATTTGGGTCAAGTCGAAAGAGGGGCCAAATCAGCAAAGAGGACAATTTAGGGGGTATTTTGCGAACAGGCCAAAACCAGGGACCAAACTGTAAATTCGTCAGATTTAATAGAAGAAACCAAAATTCAGATTTCTTCCTTATCTTCTCAGCTAGACTGAACCTAGGGTTTCATTTTTGGGAAATTGGATTGAAGAGAATTTTGGTGGTTTTTGAGGGGGAAATTCGATTGTCTTTGGAGGTAAGTGATCATAATGGTTTATTCATAAGAACTTTCATTTATCTCTCTCTAAAGTATTATAGTTTTATGAGTTTGGGTTTAATGGAGTAATTGGTTTTGAATTTCATAGAAATTGGAAAGAGATTCAACAAATGAAAGTCTTTCTTATGATATCTATCTAAATCAAGGTAAGAATTCAACAACTTTGATGATTTAATTAACCAATTAGATGATTTCATGTCAAAACTCTTAATTCTAGGGTTTAAAGTTTATGGAATTTGAGGATTTTGATGATTAATGTTGTTTTAGGGTTTATCTAGTTGAGAATTATACAATTTTGATATAAAAGAAACTTTACAGAGATTATGTGATATAGGTTATCGATCGAACGACAACTCGAGGGACTGAATTAAACCTACTGTCCGAGCCAATCTGGGATTGATATGTTGCTCGTACGTACTTTCATAAAACACGAAAGTCGTAGCTTAGGTTGTTAGTTTTCCGAAAAGGTATGGTACAAGTCATTTCGATATCGGACGAAAGAATTATGACTGTTTTACCGAACAGTGCGCAGTTAGGAAAAATTTTGCTTTGTTGTTCGTATTTTTGCAAACTTCAAAGGCGATTCACTTGGATTTTGGGGAATACATCTAATGACTAAATGTTAAGGTTATAAGTCAGTTCAAATAGTGATTGATCGACCCCAATTGGGCATGGTTATGAAGTTAGAAGATTGATCGGAATTCGGTTAACTCGAAGTCTTCCAAAATTTACGAGTTTCTTTTAGTTCGTATAGTTTCATTGTTTTCTTTTATTTACTCTTTATGGTATACCACGATTCTTATCAAAGAACCTAACGTATATTTCTTTTGTCTATGATTTGGTAAAGGGGGAGCCGGAGCATTTCGTGGACGATTTGGCTACGGTTGCAGCGGAGGACGACTAGTTCCTGTACTGCTTGGTAGGGGTTCTGAATCCATTTCTCAACATGGTTTTATAGATAATGAAATGTGCTAAGTCGTATAGTTATATATGCGCCATTATAACTAGAGTTTAGGTAGCATGAAACTCAATTTTAGTTATGAACTGAAATATGCTGGAATGGTTTTGTTGTGATACGAGAAACGCTTTCGAACTGTTTTTACGATGATTGCGAACTACGATTTTCTTGTATGTACCCGACTGCGGATTATGTCAACCTACGGGCACGTAGCCATTGAGGATAGGATGACATGTGGACACGGTTGTGACCCGTGTGAGACCTGTGAGGTGGGCGACACTAGTCATGAGACCTGTGGGAGTAGAGTGCTTCACTTGCTGGCCATTGGTGCTCGTGCCTCTAGCTCGAGGCTCAGGGCCGTACACCCTGACCGCTCGTTAGGGAGGCGACATTGATTGGGATCCCTCTGCTTTGTGTGTGATGTGGCTATTGGTTGTCACATTTCCGTGTTTGATAAGATGAATCGAATATAATATGGTTTTGATATACGAAAGTAAATGGATTTTGAAAGATTGCATTAGATGCATGACAGGGTACCGAAGAGAGTAAGGTTCAGGTCCTACCATGGGTATTGGGGGACGGCTCTATTACTCGAACTCGGTGATCTAAAACGTATTTAGATACTTAAGGTATATATGTATCATGAGGTAAACTCTTCAATGATTGCGGAGTCCCTTAGTGGGAGAGGGGCTTACCGGCTAGGGGTAAGTCTCTTTCTCGAGGAGATGTAGTGCATTAGCTAGTGCCTAAATGGGTTGGTACTATCTAACGCACTCTAGGTTCTCCTGAGGTACTCTCCTTTTATTGGGAGCGCACCATGGGTGGGCAGCTAATCACTGCTGTTGATTGCTAGATTAAGGAAAATAGTTTTGTATATAGTATATACAGTAACTTGTTTGATAACTCGTTTTGTCACGATGTTTGGAACTTACTAAATGAACTTTTGAAAACGTGATGGGTTTTGGATTGGTCGTCTACCAGATTAACTCGTGTCGGTGAGTTATCTGACCCCCTACCAGTTGTTAGTGTGCAGGTGTTATCTTTTTGTTCGACGTGGCGAGTTTTGGTTCGTAGAAGACTCTTTTACGTTGAAGTCTTCGGGAATATGTCGCGTTGGTTGTTGACGCTGCTTTTTGTTCTTTTCCACTAGTTTGTATATATTTTTACTCACGGACAAACATATATGTAAATATTTAACACTCAGAGTTGTATATAGTGCGTATAAAGGTTTATGAGGCTTTGATAGTTTTATAGTTCTTTTTGTGGTTTGGGTTTCAACCCGAAGATATGTGAGTTTGTTAGCTTCCGCTTTATAGTTTATTTTTGTATATGCGAATGTATGGTTTGCATGAAAGGTTTTACAGGTGCGACCGGTTAGATTTACAGAGGAGACTCTGCCGGATTTTCGTCTCGTCTGTGAGTTGCCGGGGCGTGGTCGTGTCTATTTTGGGACACGGGGCGTCACAAGCTCTCTCTCTCTCTCCACCTCACTTCTCTCTCTCTGTCACCTCATGTATTCGCCACCTCATCGTCTTCACCGGTGAAGGTCGCCGGCTGGCCAATTTCCGGCCGGCGACCTTCAACCATAAAAAAAAAAAAAAATTCTTTCTCCTCTCTCTCTAGATCTGATCTAGAGAGAGGGAGGAGACCTCCATTAAAGGTCCGAGCAGACCTCCATTAAAGGTCCGAGCAGACCTCCATTAGAGGTCCGAACAGACCCATTGAAGGTCTGCTCGGACCTTTAATGGAGGAAGAAACTACTACTGGTGTTGAGTAAATTGAAGTCAACGGAGATATACAATGAATAAGTGTTTCCACACTCTCTTTGTCCGGATTGGGGGTAATCGGCCCAAGCGGAACTTTCCCCTCAGCTACTTCTGGTAGCACAATTTCTGCAATTTCTACTACTTTAATCTTGTCATTGAATGAAGTTTCCTGGGTTGTATCTAAATCGTGTTTGGATTCTTCTATGTAAGTCTCTGTCTCCATAACTAAAAGGAAGTAAAAGAAATAAGTCACAAGTCATTCCAAACTATAACAAAAATTCTTTAATTTACAAAACCCTAAAAAATCAAACAACACTAAACCCTAAAACAGTAAAAGAACCCTAATTTAAATCATCTTCAACAAAAATAAGTGAACAGCCTAAATAAACATCAATTGGCTATCCGTTACGGCAACACCCCAATCAAGCTTCTTTAACATTTACAAAACCCTCGTACAGTGAGTTGATTCATAAATTTCATATTAAATTAAAGAAAGATCTAAACTTGAAATAATGAAACCACATTCTCTGCTCGGACCTTTAATGGAGGTCTCCTCTCTCTCTCTTTCTCTAGATCAGATCTAGAGAGAGAGAGGAGAAGGAAAAAAAAAATTATGGTTGAAGGTCGCCGGCAAGAAATTGGCCGGCCGGCGACCTTCACCAGTGAAGAGGATGAGGTGGCGAATACATGAGGTGTTAGAAAATATTCCCCATAAAATATGTTTTCCCCGGAAAATTTTCAAAATTCTACATATTCCCTTTAAAATTTCACACCCCGGAAACTATTTAGCTTTCCCCAAAGCGCTGGCCATTAAAAAATGATGTTTGTCCCAATCATCGTTTTTCCCTTCTATTTTATTTTGTAGATGATGAAATTGTTTGACCTTCATGTATTTGTTGTACGATGGTCTATTGATGATCGATGTTCTAGACTAAAATAAAGGTAGGGAAGCCGAGCAATTTTGTCATCAATCGTGAAGGGTTTTAGAGCAATTTTAATTACCAGAAGTAATTACAATGATATATTGCCAAAATTATATTTAACTTGCAGAAAACTCACCCGAATGTTGTTCATGATCTAACTAAACCACCTCAACCTAAGAATGATGTTGGGTAAATATCATCTAAGAGGATGGTCTTTTTTTTAGAAACAATGAGAGATCGATCAATGAAAAATTGAGAGAGAAACAATGAGAGATCGAGAGACATAGATAGGGAGAGCAATAAAGATAGATAACGAGAGAGAGGGAAAGACCAAGAGAGAGGGTAAAAGTAAGTGAGATATGAAAAGAAAGGAGAAAGAAGAGGAGGCAATGGTAGTCAAAATGGTGATAGTGGGAAGTTGTGGTGTTGATGAAGAAGATGAAGATTAGGAGGAAATGTTTGATCAAGTTAATTTTTGGGTCAAAAAATAATATTCTCCCGAGAATGGACAGAAAAACATGGATTCCCTAGAGAATTTATTCCGCGGAGATTATTTTTTATGCCCCAAAGCCGCGGCCATACAAAAAAGGAAAAGGGAAAAATTCAGAGAAGGAGCTTAGGCGAAGGGGAGGTGACGGGTTTATCAAGTATCTGGCGGTAAATATTTTAATAGCAAGTCAGTTAGTGAATTCGTCGTTATATATTTTTTTTAAGTATTCTTTGTTAATAAAGGTGGATTCTTCGAGGCATAAAGAAAAATCTCTCTGACATAGAGATTTGGTCAATCAATATCGACTTTGGGGCATACTTTTATTTTAGCCCGAAAACTCACATTATTGTTTTAGCACATACTCTTCGTGCCAGTCTCTCTTCTTCTTCTTCTTCTTCTGCTTCTTCTTCTTCTTCTTCTTCTTCTTCTTCTTCTTCTTCTTCTTCTTCTTCTTCTCTCTCTCTCTCTCTCTCTCTCTCCCTGCTGCTCTCTCTCACTGTGTCTCACTTTGGTGTATGAGATTTAGTGAACTAATGCCAAATATGGAAAAGAAACAACAACTTCTGGACTGTGAGATAACTCATTGGGACAATCATCGAAGGTAGAAGTATATTTTAATTAAACTTGGTTCATCATTACTGAACGAGTGATTATCCATACGAAGTCTTAAGGTATGACTAGAAAATAAAGATAAAGCAAAATAACAAGAAGTAATTAATTATAGATTTACTCGAACAGAAACTTCCCATAATTAATGACATGACTCTTCAAAGTATGGACGGTTCCATCTATAATAACAACATTTGTGGCATCTTTGTCTACTGCTTCTTCAAAATCATGTGAATTTTGTGTGTGTGTGTGTGTGTGTGTGAGGGATAAATAGTGAGAGGGAGAGCGGAAGAGAAAAGGAGAGAGAAAACATGAGGATATGAAGGTTATGGAGCTAAAACCAATCATGTAAATTTTTGGGCTAAAAAACTACCCTAAGTCAATCACGATTGACAAAGTTTATAGAGTTATTTCCTATTTGGCCCCCTACTTTGTGACCATCTTCCTTTTTGGCCCCCTACTTTTCATAAATTCAAATTTGGCCCCCTATTTTCATGTAAATGACGTAACTACCTTTCCTAATTTCAAAATAAAATATTAAAAAAAAAAAAATTTATTTCCACCTCACCTCTCTCTCTTTCCACCTCACCTCTCTCTCTCCACCTAATCTCTCTATGTCTTCTCTGACCGAGGTCGCCGACCGGAAAACTTGGCCGGCGACCTTAAAAAAAAAAAGAACTCCTTCACCGGAATATTTAGAGAGATAGAGAGATGAGATTTTTTTATTTTGTAAAGGTCACCGGCCGAAATTTTCCGGCCGGCGACCTTGATCGGAGAAGACAGAGAGAGGTTAGGTGGAGAGAGAGAGGTTAGGTGGAGAGAGAGAGGTGAGGTGGAGAGAGATAGATAGGTGACGTGGAAATAAATTTTTTTAAATATTTTATTTTGAAATTAGGAAGGGTAGTTACGCCATTTATATGAAAATAGGGGGTCAAATTTGAATTTATAAAAAGTAGGGGGCCAAAAAGGAAGCTGGTCACAAAGTAGGGGGTCAAAAGGAAATAACTCAAGTTTTTATTCCCCGAAGGAGAGAGAAGAGACGAGGAGATGAAGATTAGGGTGCTAAAAACAATCATGTGAATTTTTTGATTAAAAAAATATGTCTCCTAAATCAATCATGATTGACTAAGTCTTTATGTCCCGAAGACTTTTCTTTATACTCCAAAGTCGCGACATTAACAAAACTAAACCGTTACGCAATTAGTTAGTAGGGGGGATGAGCGAGCTTTAAATCCATCCGTTATCCTTAGGGTCATTAGGTCAATGGATTCACAGAAAATCTCAGATAAAGGACGGTGCTCACAGGTCTATCTGGTATTTGGTGGGTACAAATATTTTCAATATTTTGATAGTAGATTAGTCCATGGCCACTTAGTGTAGTGGTTGTATGATGGTCTATTGATGATCGATGTTCTAGACTAAAATAAAGTTAGGGGAAGCAAAGCAATTTCGTCATCAATCATGAGAGGTTTTAGAACCGTTTTAGTTACCATAAGTAACTACAATGATATATTGCCAAAATTATACTCAACATCTAGATACCCACCTCAACGTTGTTCGATCATCTGTGATCTGACTTCACCACCACGCCCTATGAGTTTTGTAGGATGGTCTTTATTTTAGAATATAATCTCAACTTCAATCACTAAGATTACACCTTCCAAACTTATCTCCAAAGATTGAGATTATATCGCTCAAACTTATCTTCAAACGCTCATCAATGGCTAACATTACTCCTCTAAAACTTGTCTTTAATGAGTTACAGTTTCCAAAATTATCTCTAAAATTTGAGATCACGCATTTGATAAAATTGTCTATGCCCGACTAGCAATAATTATACCCTCGCCCTCGTAAAACTACAAGGAAAGAAACACAAATTACAAAATTTTGCTGACAAATTTATATATCATTGTTCCATTAACCGTGATAAACAGTGTAGGTCAACAAAAAAAAGGTCTTCAACAAAAAAAAACAAAAAAAAAGGGGCATACGCCACCTCTGACCTACATACCTCTCTCCACAATTATATTGGTTGTTAGCTTGATTTCAACCACTAGTTAGCAAACAAATAAAAATAATTCTATAAATAATTATATATACATACAACTTTACCATTCCAATGATTTTGAAACATTACTCGTATAACTTTTCTCTTAAAATTTTAAAATCTAACTTATTTTTAGAGTTATTTTGCTTAAGGGGCAAACATAAATACCGAGTGATGAGTTTGGGACACAAAGATGTTCTTTTTTAAGTTTGGGACATGAACTAACTTTACCATAAAAAAATAATGAAGACTAACAAAGCTTTACGTTAGTTAACTCTACTAAAAAAGTAAGACGCCCCAAACACTAATTTATTTGAATTTTTATGCCTCAAATACTAATTTCTTAAATTTAGATCCCCTCTAGTTTTACAATTCTTTTCATAAATATTTTTCAAAATAAAAATGAAAGTTTTATTTACATCGATAAAATAGACTTATATAAACCGGCAAATGAAAGCATCTTTGTATCAAACGAGAGCAAAACGTTTTAAGTGAAAATCTCATATATGGTTTTGCTTGAAGCTTTAAATCCCTCGAGGGTTCTAAAAAATTACCTCCAAAATAGTCGTTTTCTAAATATGGAAAACTATTGTGTAGGATGAATTGTTTTTGAGTCGGTTCAAAAGGCATTCGATGAGAAAATAGAACATAATGAGTAATAGATATAGTTTAATTTATTTATTTTATGTGGTCTTTTCTTTTAAAAGTGCCCCCAAAAAGAAAATTTCTAACAGTTTATGAATTTTTTCAGATGGATTATTTTTAAATTATTTTCAAAAATAAGTCAGAACTTATAATACAAGATAATTTATAAGTTATAACATTTTCAAAAAAAAAATTTAACTTAAAAGCTAAAATTATCCTTCAATATAGAACAAGAACGCTATCCAAATATTCAACACTTCTTTCATCAAAAAATAAAATAATCAACACTTCTTGCAACAAAAATAAAATAAAATCAGCCCTTTATAAACTGTTTGAAGGTATTGAAGGAGATGCCCTTCGACAAAGATTGCAATGCCAGCAATTTGTCGGCTAGGACAATTGATGAAGAAGATCATCAAGTCCGATTGATTTAGGGGTCGTAGAGTTTATGTTAGAAACCAACTACGATCGTCGAATTACGAAGTAATTCCGGTTAACTTCGATCGGATCATACATCGGGTTACACATAAGAATGGGTAATTAATCGGATGATATGACTAGTGGGAGTGTGATATAACCATGGGAGTGTCCCATAAACATATCCCACAGGCCTAAAGAGAAATTAGGCAAAAGATAGCAAAAAGGCCCAAAAACAGGGTTTTTGGGCTAAACCGATTCAGACACTTCTAGGGCTCGGATTGGGCTGATTTTCGGAGGGTCGGTTCCTTATGTTAGAACATTAAATCTGCCAATTTTGACTGGGTTTGGACGTCACCTCCTCAAGGAATTGAGAAAATATCAACTAGTTGCTATTTTCGGCAATTTCATTAAATCTTATTCTAAAGGGTCTTTTAGGAAACCTAATTGGAGGTGGATTCTTATTAGGGTTCTATATAAAGACTCTTAGGGCAGAGAATAAGGTGTGGAATTTCTTCTAAGCTTTCTTACTCTACCACATCAAGTAGAGAGGAGAAAGTGAGCTAATTCCCAAGCTATCAACTACTCAAGCAAGAAGAAGGTCTTCTTATTATCAAACCACCATTGGAGCTCTAGCAAGCTTTCAAGGAGGGAGATTAAATACACCATTCGGTGTCCCAAGTAGAGGAGCGACGATTGGAGCTCTTGGTCTTCTTTAATCTATTGGAATAGTTCGAGGGAAATAACGATTAAGGTAATCTTCTATCTCCTATTAGTTTAATTGCTAGTTTATGTATGACGATTTTGGGATGTATTAATGTCAAGACATTAGATGTCTGAGATTCCGCTTATACGACATTAGTAGACACCACCATAACCCGACACTATTCTCATGTGCTTTGTAAATGGGTAAGGGGGATTTTATAGGCAATACCCAAACATGTTAGGCAATTTGTTTTTTCACTCAAAACTTGGTCAGAACAAGTTGACCCAGTATTGTTAGAGGCAGTGCCAAATTTGTAGGTGTTTATCACCCACCTTTTCATTTATCTTCTTCCGACAAAAAATCCACGGCCGGAGTTTGCTGGGCAACTCCGACCGACGACCTTAATATTCTTCTTCTTCCTTTTTCTTTCTTCTCCTATTCTTCTTCTTCCTTCGTTCTTACCCTAAATGAGCTCAAATGTTCTTTCTTTCTTTCTTACCCTAACAGAATTCAAATCTAAAGAAGCAATAGAGAAGAAGAAACTTACCCTTTGGAAACCAAGTTCCATTCTTTCAGAAAGAACAACAACAACGGGATTCACTCGCAGTAAACACAAAGTCATCATTTCCATATTATCAAAGTTGTTGAAACAATTATACCTAATACCTAATAACATAAAACATCAAACCGATTGATCAAATTGTTAAAGGAAAATTATAATAATAAGAATCAACCCATTTCAGATTAATGTTTTATCTAATCAAAACCCAAAAGAACATAGATGAAGAAGAAGAAAAAAGAAGAATCGGAAATGTTTTAATTGTTTAAGAGATAGAAAGTAAGAACCAAGGTAAGGCTGTCAATAGATATCTGAATATTCGACATCCAATCCGCATCCGTATTCAAATTTTACAAAAATATGCGAAATTTCAGATATCGGATACAGATACGGATTTGGATATTCCTTATCGGATATCTGCTTATCGGATATCAGATACGGATACACTAATATTCGATACGATAAATATCCGTATCCGATAAGTAATATAAAAAAATAATAAAAATTTAAGTTTATTCATAATAATATATAAAATGCATGGTTGAGATTTATTATTTAAATCTAATGGTTAAAAATTTAAAGGAAAAATTTGAAATTTTGTTAAAGTTTCGGATATCGGAAATTATACGATATCCGTTAATTTTATCGGATTCGGATTCAGGTATTGATTTATAATATCTGTCGGATAATTATCGGATACGGTTATTCGGATAGCTTATCGGATACGAATATGCCTATGTCCGTCCGGTGAGCTACCACTTGCATGTAGGGTTTTGTACGTATCTAATACACACTAATCATCTAACTAGTGTTGTAAGCGGAATCTCAAACATCATATATTTAACAGTAATTAACCAGGATCATATGCATGAACTAATAATGAACTAGAAACTAAAAGAAAACCTGGATTCGCTTTCCCACGAACTAGATTCTATTAACTTTATCCCGAAGAAGATGAGAGCTCCAATTGTTGCTCCTCTACTTGAGACATCCGAGTAAATAACTTGATCTCCCTTCTTTGTTGTCCGCTAGAATTCCACTGAAAGTTGAGAAGAATAACTATTCTTCTTTTGAGTCCATAGATAGATTGGGAGTTTTTTCTCTAAAACCCTCTCTCTCCATTAGCTGTATATTGGGAGAGAGATGAAATTTTTCTCTTGAGAAAAATCCACACCTTTTCTGAACTTAGAACTGGTCCTTATATAGGCCTTACCTTAGTGGAGTCCTACTCAAATAAGGAATCCTAAAAAGTCCCTTAGAAAAGATAAGCACAAAAGGAGTTTAATATAACTGAAACTCCTAATTAGGGATAAAACCCTAACTAGGGTTTCATCATGCTATGGCCGGCCAGACTAGCCCTTAATAGGCTTAGTCTGTCCGGCCCATACCCCTTAAGTGGCCGGCCAGGGATCTCCCTCTAAAAGAATCCCTTGGTTGCCCTTAAAAGTGGGTTTTGCCCTTTTCGGGCATCCCTTTCGAGCCTTTGAGCACTATCGGACTGGATCATATCCATCTATAGGCAAGCTCCCACGAGTCAACTCTCTCAAGCTACCACTCTTTGGTGTTACCCGTTGTAGGATCCGGTCTATGTTAGCCGTGGATTACCAAAGTGATCCAATGATCGTAAGCGGCTTCTAGCTAAGCATTACGATCCCTAATTGGACCGGACTAGATGATCTTCCGGATAAAGTTATCGTCATCCTAACTGACAAATTCTAAGCATTGCCACCTTGGTCGAAGGACACTCCTTCAGAAGGACATCTCCTTCAAACTGAACTCCCACTTGTACTTAGAACAAGTGCCACTACAAAAAAAAGGCCTAATAGGGACACGCATTTATATGTCTATCCCTAATACATTTATAATTGGGACAGTTTTATAACATTTGTCCCTAATAAAATTACAATAGGGACAAATAAATGCATTTTAGGGTCTGTGGTGGGATAAAAAAAAGGCGCTCAATTTAAGTGTAAATGCTTCCCGCAATTTTGTTTAAAATTTGGGCGAAATTTATCGCTCGTATAATCAGATTTGTAAAACCTTTTTTCCTTTTCTTTTTCTCTCTCCACGTTTTCCCTCTCCTCATCGTTTCCCCTCTTTCAGCCGAGTTCTTCTTCACAAAGGTGTTGATCTCCTAATCTTCATCCAGGTTAGTTTTTTGTTTTTTTTCTTCTTATACAAACTATTTTTCTGATTATTAATTGAATGATCGTGTTCTTCTGTTCCAAGTTGCTGGTTCTGCTAACCTTCATCCAACATGTTAGTTTCTTAATTTTTCTTCTTCTTCTTCTATTACTACTAACTATTTTGACATTATTGATTGAATGATTCCGGTGAAGTCAATAGAAAAACTCGGCTATGGCAAATCAGTTTGAACAAATCAGAAAAATCGTCTACTTCTATAAGTATCACAATGATTAAGTTCTTTTTTCCATCTTCTTTTTTAGTTACTAACCATAGTTATCATGCGTAACAGTCTATTAGAATTATTTAGGGTTTTCAAACCATAAACTTTTTACTTTGGGTTTCCCTAGGTTATTAAAGAAAATCAAAGTGTGTTTTATTATTATATTTTCTTGACCCCAAATTTATATTGCTAGTAAATCACAATGTGATGATGAAGGGTCATCAGAAGCACTGAAGCCATGGTTGGATTTAATCCCATTCAGAATTTCGATTTTGAGATATCATCTTCATATATGCAGTATGTCGTTGAGGCCCAGTTTGTTCCTAGTGCCCAATGAAGTTGGTTTATCTTAATTTGTTGAGTCTTTTCTTGCCAAAGGTTATAGTGATTGTCACTGGACTCCTGCTCCAACTTCGGAAAACCACATAAACAACTTTCTTTATGTATTGCAACTACTTTCTGGTTGTAGTTTCATTCGCACATGCTTTATCCTTTAAACGTTTCCATTAGAGAGCAAAACAGTCCTCAAGGACGGAATGGTTCTAGGTCCCCCGAGTCTTTGTGTATCATATATTTTTCATACTTTCAGTTTGACTAAAGTTATTCATCAAAATTGCTGCCCATTTATGCTAATTTAATATATGTTACTATCCGAACTACTTGTATGAAATCAGGAGAGAAGATGGAAGAATGGTTTTTGAAGTTGATAAAAAAACTCATTTGCTTGCAGGAGAGGATGCAAGATCAGATCGATTATCTTCTCCTGTGTCAGCAAGATCAGTTTAGACTTCCATACCATCTCATTTCAGGGCCACGAGTTACCCATCTTTATTCATCTCAAAGCCATCAGGCTTTACAATCCTCGGTGTAGACCTTCTTGGTTATGTTTGCTTTGTTTTAACTTTTTCGAATATCTATGTACAACAAATTTAGTTTGTATTCACAGCTTTTCAAAATATTTTATGCATCCGTAAATCTGCTAAATTTCAACTTATACATGAAAAGAGCACGATAATCAAGATGTTTTATGAATGAACCGACTTCGGCTACTTTTATCATAGCCTCACGGGTGATATTTTCTATGAAATTCTTAATTGTTTAATGTGATTCTCTTTTCCTTGTGCACTTGTGTAGTCCCACCATGGCTATAGATATTTGTTAATACAAATATGCAGCGATTATCAATTTGTCATTTAAGTAGCTGCTTCTCGGTTTCATTAACTCTTATAGTTTGATCACACTGGATTTGAGATATCTCCTTCTATTATATATAGTGGCTTTTTGGACACTTGATTTCTGCAACCAAGGGCACACATCAGTTGTGTACAATGTATGAACAGTGGAACGACACTGAAACTTAGAATTCTTTGTTGCTTTGCCTCATTATAATGTATTAATGAGAAGGGGCAATATGTAATGGAACTTGGATTTTGTCAATGCAGGTATGTGTGATATATCTACATCACGAAAGTTGCCCGCCAAGTTGGTTTTCTAACTTTCGTATTATTCTCTCGTTTTATGCCTATTATATAATAATTGATGTGGCATGCATTGCTCTGATTTGTTAAAAAATACATGTATTTCTAGTTTCAAGTCTTTTCATTCTTCGTAATAAGGCTCTGCTTGGTATCTGGGTAGTGTTAGAAGTTTCAAATTTGGAAGAATGTTATAGGGGATTGGGGCTATTGGAATTGTGCATATGAAAACCGAAGCTTCTATATCTTTTATGATTTGTGCCTTCATCTTATGCTAGTTTTAACTTTTGTTGTTTAATTGATGTTATAGGGATCAGACTATTGCTGAAATTCAGTCCGCAGGTTATATATTTCTTGCTTTCGATCAGGTTTGTATTCCTTTTATAGGTATCACTCTCATGGCTACACAACTTTTTTTATTGACAAAATTGTTATCCTGTGGATTGTGAATGAAGCTGCCAAATTCAGATACGGGTGAGGGGTTTAATATTTATTCTTAAATGTATAATTATGTTCTTGGCTGCAGAACATCCACCTTGCCAGGTCTATTTAATTTTGGAAAAGCTCCTATTAGTGTATTGTTGACTGCGTCAAGGTTTCATCGAATTACTTGTTGACAAGCAACAAGCCTGTCTTGGTACGTACCAATACTTCAGCTCCTTTACTTTTTCATTCTTCACTATTTAGATGTCCAATGATAGTTGCTGCGTCGCAGCTGCCCTTGGGCTGCAGCTGTTGCTGTGTCGCAGAGTTGTTAGCCTCTCTCCGTGCATCTTTCCGTCTTTGCTTACACGATGAGGGACTGAAACCTCTAAGACGTTATCATGCCGCTTAGTTTTTTATTTTACAAAAAGATTATACTAACTTGCTGTTATGATACATTTAAGATTCCATTAGAACAAATGAAAAAAAGATGATTTTGTTCCTATGAAGATGTAGTAGTATTTGAAATTATGTTCTATTTTTTTTGTTGAAAGAAATTATGTTCTATTGTAGTGGACTACTTAGAACTCAAGGTTACTTCTTTTGCTATACATGTATAAAAAAATCCGTGAATTTAAGTTCAGGTTTAAATTTTATATGCTTTGTACTTACATTATATATTTTTTTCGATTTTTTTTTATTATCACACACATACTGATATTTGAGATTTTACAGATCGTTTACGATGTTACTGCGGTGAAAAATTTCAACCATGTCAAGCAGTAATTCAATGTGATCGATAAAGTTGCAAATGATAGTGTGTGCAAGCTTCTTTTTGGTAACAAATGTGATTTGTTATGTCTGACTGGTTTTGTAACATATCGCTTGTTTTTTTATTGAATTTGTTAAATACTCTAGTTGGTAAAGGTTTTGACTGACAATAGCTACGAAATAAATATATTATCGTTTTGTATGAATAAGATATGTTGATTATGATTGTTTTAATTCATTTTAAGTAGAAGCGCACAAATAATTTCTATTTAAAAATCCAAAAGAAATTCTTGCTATACTTTCAAGTACCGTTGTTAGGTTTTTCAAACGCAAGCTACAAAAAAATTTCGGCAAATCCGTTGAGACGGCGATTAATTGTCCCAATTCAAGACAAAAAATTTCAGACAAAACTTTAGGGACAGATATCATTGTCCCGAACGTAAACAGGAACAAAATTTAAACTGAACTGTTAGGGACAATTAATCACCGTCCCTAATATTCGTTGCTGTAGGGACAGTTAAAGATCGTCCCGAGTAAAGTATTGGGGACAGACGCTATCTGTCGCTGTAACTGTCCCAAATACCTTTTGGGACGCCACTTTCTGGGACAGACAATATTCGTCCCCAATACTTTATTAGGGACGGTTTTTCGTTTTCTGGGACGGTTTTTTACTGTCCCTACTGGCCCTATTTTTTTTAGTGTGCAATGCTCGATTCCCATGTCACTTCGCATCTCATCTGATACGTCATGTCTATTCAGACTTTCTTTATCTAGAGAACAAATGCAAAGCTAATGATTAACTATTAATCCATTAGAGTACGGTCGTACATTTTCAGTTGCTTTTCCTCAAGTGGCCCGGAGATACTAATCCTAACCTTGTTAGGAGGACATAATTCAGTCTTGTACTCCCACTTAACTTCGTGTCTATCATGTCATTCCCGGTAATCCGCTTTTATAATCTCCTTTAACGGCGCGACGTTTGGCGGTACCAAAGTTTGACATTCCTTACATAAGATGAGTGGAGCACTCATGTTTAAGGAATCTATCCAATCTTACCTATGAGAGTTTATGACGTATTTCATTACTCTTGAAGAACTCTCATGTTAGGTGATCCAGTGTATATTCCCAATCATACACCCAGGTAATTTACTCGAATTCCCAATTCGCATAGCCCATGAAACTGCGCTATCAGTCAATCTCCCATGCTAGTCTTCTTAAGTCATTGTTGTCCAATGACCTGGACTAGGAAATTAATAATGAATCTATTCCAAACTCATCACTTAGTAGGGTTTCATTTACCAGATCACGTATCTAATAATCCTACATGGAATGCTTCACTATTTTTGGACTGTCGGTTAAATACTAAACCACGATTTAACAACGAAATAATTAATTTATTTCTAATAATAAGAGTTTGTAAATCTTGAGCCTTCCTGTGTAACTCCTTATACCCTCAAGTTTACCAGTCTAAGCTTTTCAGAAAAGCTTAATGTCTATGACCCTGAAATCACTTTCATATTTAGTCTTAGGTGACAGTCTAGTTAGTAGATCTAATCTATGTGGATTTTGCTGGTTATCATCCCGATGACAATATTTTGTATTTTAATACTAAATTAAAGCTCCTCAAGCGTTGACTATTTTCTTTTATTAGTAAAGTTTGCAACAGTCTTTGCTTGGAACCCTTCTAGCTTATTGTTCTTCCAAGTCAAGATTGTCATCTTATTCTAGAGGTTTGCAACATATGACTTTTCAACCGTTTTTAATTTCCTACCGAGCAAAATTCTTCTCAAGAACTTAATGCGATCCAGATCATCTTATCTGAATTTGATTGGTGACAACCATGGATACTCCAAGTATTATGAGACGTTAGGGTGAACGCTAATCATGTCTAACATGACTGATCTTATGCTTTCAGCATAACAATCTTTTCTCCTGCATGTTTGCTCATCAGAATATCTTGAATTCTGAATCTTGCGAAGCTATGTTCCCTGAGACTTGGGTAGAATTACTCTTCTTGGGTCTTTCTCGTTAGACTATTCAAAACTTTTCTTGAATAACTCTTATCATCTTCTCGATCTATTCTTATAGATCTTTGATGCCCAAAAGCCTTTCACTTTTGTGTGTGGTCCTTTTTACTGAGCCAGTTCTAAACAACTTTCAACATCAGAATGTTGTTCTCAATCTCTAGTATGTTGTCAACATACCGGACCAAAGAAAACTGGGTCACTCCCACTAACCCTCTTGAACTTCCTGAATTCAAGATTTCTCTTCATTCTCAAAGAAATCAACTGTTGATTACTTTGCAGAAATTTACAGACGGATTTCTGAAGCTTGCAATTTTCACTAACTTTTAGAATTGTTAACTTCCTCCAGGATGTGTTACGTACATATTCTATTTGCCAGTGTTTGATCCTTATGGCCTTTAGGCATTGTGTCTTGAGAGATGGTCTTTTCATGGTCTAAACCAAGAACTCTTTGACCTTCTTTTATAGTCTAGCTGTGGGAAACACTAATGTTCTATCCCTGTCCGTTTTTCAAACTCTATGAAAAACCTACTTGTACTTAACATGAACTATTCCTTTAAAAAAAAGATCAAGTTCCAAACTTGATTCCGAACATGGATTCCATTTGATCTTATGACTCCAAGCCATATTTCAGAGTGATTCCGTCATAGCTTTCGTAGGTAGCTCATATTCTTCTTCAGCAGGTTTCCGATCCCCTGAGACAAATCTATGAGCCTAGGCCTTCAAGGCCTATTAGGGGTTTGAACAACTTTGAGATGCTCTTGACTTCTTGAGGCCTCTCCTGCGAATCTAATTCGACTTATGTGGAAGGATCTCCTAGATCTACTATCTCTACCTCTATGTCCATATCTATCGGTTAGAATAGATAGGAACCGCAATTTATGACATCCGTATACCACCGTTGGTTTGTAATACCATTGTCAGTTTGTTACTCTTATCGAATTTCTCCTGCGAATCTAATTCGACTTATGTGGAAGGATCTCCTAGATCTACTATCTCTACCTCTATGTCCATATCTATCGGTTAGAATTGATAGGAACCGCAATTTATGACATCCGTATACCACCGTTGGTTTGTAATACCATTGTCAGTTTGTTACTCTTATCGAATTTCTTTGAAATCTTAAATTCGACTTATGTGGAAGGATCTCCTAGATCTACTATCTCTACCTTTATGTCCATATCTATCGGTTAGAATAGATAGGAACCGCAATTTATGACATCCGTATACCACCGTTGGTTTGTAATACCATTGTAAGTTTGTTACTCTTATCGAATTTCTTTGATATCTTAAATTTCTCCCACTTGTCTGATTGGAATAACTCTTATTTCAAACGAGACACATCACCAGCAACAAAATTTTGTTCTTTGATAGATTGTAGAAGAATCCCCTACGTTTCTTTCAGCTTTAGACGGAATGTGATTAGGTAGGATAAATGACCGTGTTTGAGAATATATCCCATAAAGTGTTCGGAAGATTGACCTATTCCCATCATTGACCAACTCATGTCTAACATGTTCGACCACTCCCACTAGATGTTAGGTTTAGGATGTATCTAATACAACTAATTAACTAGTGTTCTAAGTGGAATCTCAAACATCTATATGTTTAACACTAGATTAACAGGATCTATATATGAACATATCAATGAACTAGAATAGAAAGATGATTACCTTTAATCGCTTTCTCGCGAACTAAATCCCGACCAGTATTCGGAAGATAGAGCTCCAATTGTAGCTCTTCTATTTGAGACACCGAGTGTATGAATTGAACTCTCTCCTTCGAGTCAGCTAGGACCATCTTGAAGGTTGAGATGAAGAACTCCTTCTTCTTGACTAGATAATTGAGAGAAACTCTTTTTTTCTCTCTCAGACAGCTCTCTCTCTCTCTCTCTGAGAAAAACTTACTTGTTGGTCTTTTTTTTCCTCTTCCCTTTAGGTTGTCTAATTAGGTCCTTATATAGAAATCTCTAGAATGGGTGTTTGACCCAAACTAGGATTCCTAAAACCTAATTATAAGGTATTTTCCCAAAACACCCTTTTAGAGTCCCTTTAGTGTGGCCGGCCAACATAGCCCTTTATGGGCTTCCTTGGCCGCCCACCTAAAGCCTTCCCAGGTCTTCCTTTAAGGTTCGGATGTGTTTATCTCTATTTGGACTCCACCGAACTAATTGGGCTTACTAATAATGGATCCAATCCACTTATTTGCCATTCTATTTCTAGTCATTTTCTCTCCGTTCAAACCATTACTCTTATGTCTAACCCTTGTAGGATCCGGTCTATGTTAGCTGCAGATTACCAAAGATACCCGACGATCGTAAGCGGCTTCTAGCTAAGCATTACTGAAGGGGATTATACTAGGGTATCTCATACACCTAATCGTCTAGTGTTGGTAGCGGAATCTCAAACATCTCTATGTTTAACACTAGTTTGCAGGATCTATACCTGAACATACCAATGAACTAGATTGGAAAGAAGATTACCTCTTAATCGCTTTCCCACGAACTAAATCCCGATCAGTATTCGGAAGATAAGAGCTCCAACTAGGATTCCATAAACCTAATTATAAGGCAACACCCAAAATACCCTCCTTTGGGTCACTTAAAGTGGCCGGCCAACATAGCCCACTTAGGGCCTAGCCGGCCATCACATGGCCGGCCTACGTAAAGCCTATCCGGGCCTCCCTTTTGGGCCCGGACATGTTTGTCTCTTCGGACTTCTCCTAATCTTCCAGGACTTACCAATAATGGATCCAATCCACTTATTTGCCATTATCCATCTAGTCAATTCTCTCCGTTCAAATCATTACTCTGATGTGTAACCCTTGTAGGATCCGGTCTATGTTAGCCGCGAATCAACTCTTGATTCGACGATCAAAGTTGGCTTCTAGCTAAGCATTACGACCCCTAATTGGACCGGACTAATGATCTTCTGAGTAAGGTCATTAAGATCCTATTCGCCAAATTGTACGCATTGCAACCTTGGTCGAAGGACACTCCTTCAGAAGGATACCATTCCTTCAGACTTAGGCATTATATCCTTCAGTCTCCCACTTGTACTTAGAACAAGTGCAATGCTCGATTCTCATGTTTTTTTCGTATCTCATCTGATATGTCATATTCATCAGACTCTCTTGATCCCGAGAACAACTTCCAATCCAAACGATTAACTCTTAATCCGTTTGAGCACGACCATGCATTTTTCAGTTGTTTCTCATCAAGTGGCCCGGAGATACTTTATCCTCATTTTACTCAGGAAAACATAATCCATTCTTTTACTCCCACTCAATTTCATGTCTATCCTGTCTCCCCCAGTATCCCGCTTTTATAACCACTTTTTACGGATGGCGTTTGACGGTACCAAAGTTCGACATTCCTTCCATAAACTGAGTGAGTACTCATGTTTTGAGGAATCTCTCCAATTTGCTTAAATGAGAGTTATGACATCTTATAACTTCAACTCTTGAAGTACTCTCATTTGGCGGGTTTCCAGTGTATCAACTATACACCCATGAAGTTGACCTTTGAATACTCCTATTCCCATAGCCCAAGAAACAGCGCTATCTTGTCAATCACTCATGCTAGTCTTCTTAAGTCATTATTGTCCAATTAATGACCTGGACTAGGGATAATAAGATGGTGTGCTTCCATGTTCACTTAGTAGGGTTTCTTTTATTAGATCACGTATCTAATAAACCTACCTGGAACACTCCATCCTTTTGGACTGTCGTCTAAATTCTAAACCACAATTTAGATGACGAAATAAACCCAGTTTATTTCGGATAACAAGAGTCTGTAAAATTTGAGCACCCGCGTGAACTCCTTCGCGTTCTCAATTTTACAAGTCATCTTAGGATTCTCCAACCTTGATCCTAATTCCTTAGATTCGAGCATCTCATGATCGTTCTAAGGTGACAGTTTAGTTTCCTTTTCACTTCGCTTTGTTATTATCTTGCTTTCGAACTCTTCGTAAGCTATTACGATAATATCAGTTTCTCCCACTGAAATTAGTACTTCCCAAGTTCTAATTTTACTTTCTTATCTAGTAGAGTTAGTAACGACTCCCAGCATGAAAAACTCTTTTTCACCTGTTAGCCCTTCCTAAAAGATTCCTATCTTTATTTTCGGAAGATTACTTTTATGACTTTCTTCAATCTTCTGACTTGTATGGGTGACGACATCTTTTCGTACTCCAAGTACTTCTCAGATGTTCGGGTAAACAACAATCATCTCATGATCGTTCTTATGTTTTTCAAACATAAGTGTCTCTCCCATGTTTATCACGGGAGCTGGGTAGAATTTCTCTCCAAGAGATCTTCTTATTCAGACCTCTTCAAAACTCCTTTTGAACGAGTCTTTATCATCCTTTGGTCTATCTCCATAGACTTTGATGCCCAATGGTTAATTTACCCTCGTCTTCTGTCCTCTCGTGTATGTCTCCTACATACAGGACATGAAACTCGCTTGTTTCACTCCCACTTACCTTCTTGTCGCACAAGATTTAACCATTCTTACTCTTATCTCTTTGGATTTCCGGTCCAATTTCAGAGTGGTTTCTGCTATAGTTCTAATGAATCTTCTCAAGACTCATTGGGGTTTTTGAGCAACCTTCTTAACTCCTTAAGAAGTTTCTAGGCAATTGTCCCTTGAACCATTCAAGGCGACATCACTCGTCACGTAAGCCGAGTAACTCTTACTCCCTTTCGTTTTAAGGCAAGTAACTCCTTACTTCCTTTTGTTGCTCTTTATCGAATCCTATTCGATTTTTCCTCCCACTTGTCTTCTTTGAAGGACCCTCCTTCTAATGAAGACACCATCGAGAGCAACAATCTCATTGTGTTTCGATGATTTGTGAGAAAACCCTGTTCTTCTTTTCGAAGAACTTATGTCTAACACGCTTTAGACATTAGAATAATTGACAAGTTTTAAAACTCCTTCTAAAAGAATATCCATATTCATATGGACTCAATTATTCACTATAGCTTTTCTAGGTTTTTAGTGGGTTGGCAGATACGTATTAGACTTTTGTGTTTTCGGAAGATCGATGACTATTGAACTTATGATCTCATCATATTCTTTAGTCACCCAGATCCACTTCCCGATTTAGGATTTGTTTCCAAAACTTTTCCAAAATCAAGTCTTACGTCCATTCTAATCACATTAATCGTAGACTTTTATGTCTAACATTATTTTCTACGATTAACTAGACTCTTGTACTCTTACAAGATTAGAATGACTAAGTCGGATTATTCGGTAAAATTACTTAAAAGTTAAATAGGCTCTTTTAAGAACATCATAAAATATCTCATATTTTATTCACTCCCATAATCTCATTACAGAGTCAATGTTCTGAAAAGAAAAAGAAATACTAAAACTGCTTTAAAGTATTGTCTATCGAGTCTATGATCGTTCTTGAGCTTTTCCAGCAACTCTTGCCTTCTTAGCTTTTGACAGGTTCATCTCTTCTTCAATAAATACTCAGCTCCCCCTTGCTCCTGTCATTCATAATGATAAGAGTCTTTTAGGTATCATATACCTTGAGGAATTTGTATTTAATTGAATAACTTTTAATAACTTTTACCTTGACCGGAACTCCCAGTTCCGTTCTTTCTGTCTTCCAGGAATTTTGGACAGTTTCTTTTCCAATGGCCCGTGCCATCGCAATAGAAACACTTGGAATCAGAATGGGTACCTTTATTCATGGCAACTTCTTTGCCTTTCCCTTTACCCGTTTTCTTCGTTTTGAATTTCTGCTTCCCGTCCTTCTTAAATCCCTTTTCTTTATGAACCATTAGAACTTCTTTCTTGGGTTCAACTATTGCAATGTTCTCTTCGGTTGTTTGGAGCATAGCGTGTAGTTCTTCCAGAGATTTGTCCCAGCCATTCATATTATAGTGCATTCTAAATTGGTTAAATCCATTATGAAGTGAAAGCAAAATAATATCAGTGGCAAAATCTCGGCCATTATCGACTCCCAGTCGATTCAGTTTTTCAAAAAGACTAATCATTTTGAAAACATGTGGCCCTACAGGCTTTCCCTTTCCAAGACGCATATCCAATATGGTCCTTGAAGTCTCATACCTCTCCATTCTTGACTTCTTTTGGAACAAATTCCTAAGTTGTCGAATCATGGTGTAGCCATCCATTTCTATGAACTTATCCTGAAGATTAGGTTCCATGGTTGCCAACATGAGGCATGTTATGGGCTCGGACCTCTTCCGAATATTCATTTCTTGCTCCCTCTCTTGTTCAGTCGAATCTTCATTGAGAACAGGAATAGGTGTGTCTAACACGTTTGCCTTATGTTCGGATCTTAGGACAAGTCCTAGATTCCTTTCCCATACCATAAAGTTGTCACCATTCAACTTTTCTTTTTCCAGAAGCCAGCGTATGCTGCTTGAGTCTTTTGTTGTCATAATTAAACTACATGTAAGAAATGCGAAAGTGATTAAACTTGTTATCCTGGCAATTTTTCACAATTTGCCTATATTATTCTACTTTTGTCGTCCCCTTAGAATAATATAATTCCAAGATCCCATTCCTTCGAAATTAAGCGTACTTTGGCACTGCCTTAATTCGTCGTCCTGGGTAAGTAACTCCTTACTGATCATACTCTTATGACTCTTGGTTAACGATTTAAACATTAAATCGTCCTTTAGCCTCGAAGTCCAAAACCCTTTTGCTGACTCATTGAGAATAACCATTTAGACATGTAGACCTCTTCATAGATCTACCCGTATTGTCCCGAGGTAAAAGATGGCACCCTGCTTTGGCATGACCCACCATCGCTTAGAACAAGAAACGATAATCTTATCTAAAGGTATACTATTCTACGCAATCACATACATCCATACATACAATAATATGACAATCATAATAAACAAAGTATGTTTCCTAGATCCGATTCTAGGTTTTGCTATGTCTCGTATAGCTATTTGTGGGAATATGTGACATCTCTATGTCTAATGGGCTCTAAAATTTCGTATTCACAATACTTAAACTAGAAGCACATTATGTTTCTTCCTTAATTGTTTCCTAAATCAATATAAGGAAAAACTCCGTTCGGGCTCTTCTCTAACCCGGGTCTATGTCGGAAAAAATATGCTCGGAACCGAGATAAAAAGTCTGAAAAACTCCCTTTCAGGTCGAGGCCTAAAAGCCCTTGAGTCTCACTCAAAAAGACCTAAGTCAATCCTGGTCAAAGTCCCTTGACTAGCCTCTGGTCAACCCTTGACTTAACCTGGTCAAGGCCGGACCATGAGACAGCACCTTCCTGTCGTGCTCAGTCTCTCGGGCAGATGCGTCCTAGCCCAGCTAGACGCTTCTGTCCTGGGACAGACCTTAGACATCTCGGGTGAGATATATAGGATGCGTCCTGGTCGCGTCCCAGACGCGTCCAGACCATCGGGTCACCTTTCATCCCTCTCGGGTACTCAATCTGTGAGGTGTTGGAACTTCCAGACGCGTCCCGTACGTGTCTTGGCCTGGGACAGCACATGTGCCATCTCGGATGTTCGGTCCGAGATGCACTCGTGCTTCATAGTCGCGTCCCAGACGCTTCTGTGCACAGACGGCAAGGCCATCCTACCTGGGATGCCTTCTGGACGTGTCCAGACGCGTCATAGACGCTTCTGGATGCTCCGGTCGCATCCCAGTCGCGTCTGGAAGCTTCCAGTCGCATCTAAGATGCTTCTGGTCGCTTCAGACGCATTCTGAATGCGTCCGGACACCCGTCCAGTGTCTCGGTCCTAGACCGAGACTTTAATAGGTTCCCTCGAGCGCGTCCAAGCCGCGTCAGGGATGTCCGAGACGCTCCTGTCTTGGAATCCTATTCCGTCTCGGACTGGGATATCCCTGACGCGGCTTCCACGCGCTGGGACGTCCGAGACCCGAGAGTCTCGGACTCCTAGTCCGTGTTGGACTGGGATATCCCAGACGCGTCCAAGACGCTCTGGGACGTCCGAGACCCGAGAGTCTCGAACTCCTAGTCCAGCTCGGACTAGGATTCCCGGTCCTTCACGGACTGGGATTTTCAGTCCGTGTCCCTGTCTGTCTCAGACTGTCTGTCCGAGACGTGCTGGTCCGGCCCGGACTCGTCCTGGACGCGTCCTGTCCGGTCCGGCCAGCTAGGTTTCCAAACTCTTTGGAAATCCAACCGTTCCAACTGATTTTCTTTTTGTTTTTCTTTGTTCCAGCTGCTGTTAGGTACTGTTTTTGACAAATTCATCAACCAATCTTCATGGTTTTGATGATTTTTATCAAAATTCTTATACCCTAAAGCTTGTTTATGAAAACTTTTTTCATAAAACTATGTTTTTAGTGTTTCTAGGTCAAGAATCTCATTCAAAACCCTAATATGATCTCATCAAACTATGCTTGAATCTCTATTCAAACATCATAAACACTAGTATCTAGTTGTTCAAGGATGAATCTAATTCGTCTAGTCAAAGATAGTTCATGCAAACGGCTCGTGATGCCACTGAAGGGGATTATACTAGTGTATCTCGTACACCTAATCGTCTAGTGTTGGTAGCGGAATCTCAAACATCCCTATTGCCTAGGTCAGCCATCACATGGCCGGCCTACCTAAAGCCTTTCCGGGCCTCCCTTTTGGGCCCGGACATGTTTGTCTCTTCGGACTTCTCCGAATCTTCCAGGACTTACCAATAATGGATCCAATCCACTTATTTGCCATTATCCATCTAGTCAATTCTCTCCGTTCAAATCATTACTCTGATGTGTAACCCTTGTAGGATCCGGTCTATGTTAGCCGCGAATCAACTCTTGATTCGACGATCGTAGTTGGCTTCTAGCTAAGCATTACGACCCCTAATTGGACCGGACTAATGATCTTCCGAGTAAGGTCATTAAGATCCTATTCGCCAAATTGTACGCATTGCAACCTTGGTCGAAGGACACTCCTTCGGAAGGATACCTGTAATAGTCCCACATTGCTCACAAGAGTGTCCAGAGACTGGGCTATATGTGTAAGCTCAAGCTTAGTAAGTACCGAGACCTCCACTGTGTGGAACAAAACCTCATACCACCTGTGCGTGGTGGACGCTAAAGTGAGGACAAAATCGTGTATTTGGGGGTCCACGGTGTCGCTGCGTATTCTGATAGGTAGGGCGAATCGTGTGTCGTCGCCAATACCGAGGCCTTTTGGGTAGGCTTGTGGTGCCTTCGCCAAGGAGAAAACCCCGTACCTGTGTGAGGTGGTTAAAGCGGGGACAATATTGGTAACTACTAAGGCTTGGGGCATTACAAAGTGGTATCAGAGCTGAGGACGGCTCTTCGCTGAGAGTGGGGGATTGTAATAGTCCCACATTCCTCACAAGAGTGTCCAGAGACTGGGCTATATGTGTAAGCTCAAGCTTAGTAAGTACCGAGGCCTTTTGGGTAGGCTTGTGGTGCCTTCGCCAAGGACAAAACCCCGTACCTGTGTGAGGTGGTTAAAGCGGGGACAATATCGGCAACTGCTAAGGCTTGGGGCGTTACAAAGTGGTATCAAAGCCGAGGACGGCTCTTCACTGAGGGTGGGGGATTGTAATAGTCCCACATTGCTCACAAGAGTGTCCAGAGACTGGGCTATATGTGTAAGCTCAAGCTTAGTAAGTACCGAGGCCTTTTGGGTAGGCTTGTGGTGCCTTCGCCAAGGACAAAACCCCGTACCTGTGTGAGGTGGTTAAAGCGGGGACAATATCGGCAACTGCTAAGGCTTGGGGCGTTACAATACCATTCCTTCAGACTTAGGCATTATATCCTTCAATTACGACCCCTAATTGGACCGGACTAATGATCTTCTGGGTAAGGTCATCATGATCATATTCGCCAAATCGTACGCATTGACACCTTGGTCGAAGGACATTCCTTTGGAAGGATACCATTCCTTCTGACCGAGGGAATATATCCTTCAGCCTCCCACTTGTACTTAGAACAAGTGCAATGCTCGATTCCCATGTCTTTTCGTACCTCATATGACATGTCATATTCATCAAACTCTCTTGATCCCGAGAACAAACTTTTAATTCAAAGGATTAACTTTTAATCCATTTGAGCATGGCCATGCATTTTCAGTTGTTTCTCATCAAGTGGCCCTGAGATACCTTATCTTGATTTTACTCAGGAAGACATATTCCATTCTTGTACTCCAACTCAATTTCATGTCTATCCTGTCTCCCCCAGTAATCCGCCTTTATAACCTCTTTTTATGGTTGGCGTTTAACGGTACCAAAGTTCAACATTCCTTACCAAAACTGAGTGGGTACTCATGTTTTGTGAAATTTCTCCGATTTGCTTAAATGAGAGTTATGACAATTCATAACTTCAACCTTTTGAAGTACTCTCATTTTGGCGGGTTTCCAGTGTATCATCTATACACCATGAAGTTGACTTTGAATACTCCTATTCCCATAGCCCAAGAAACAGCGTTATCTTGTCAATCACTCATGCTAGTCTTCTTAAGTCATTGTTGTCCAATCAATGACCTAGACTAGGGATAGTATAATGGCATCGGATCCCTAGCTGCCGGTGAAGCGGAACCTTCCTCTCCTGCATCTATCTCTCCTGTGCCTTCAGCCAATGGTTCTCCTGGCAATCCATCAAATGGAGTCTTCCCTCCTAGCCTATGAGGTAGGAACTCTTCTTGCTACTACTAAAGAAATCTCGTATACGTATCTCAGAGCTCGTGTACTTTTTCATTAATAAGGGGCAGCTCATGAATCTGTCAATTAAGTTGCTTTTGCCGGTCAATCTGTATCCCATTCTTCTGGTATAGTTTTGTTTGATCAAAGATCGGCAGGTGATCCGTCCTTTCTCCCCCTTTCGTCATAAGGCGTGGTCTGACTCTGACTTCCATGTTCACTTAGAAGGGTTTCTTTCATTAGATCACGTATCTAATAAACCTACCTGGAAAACTCCATTATTTTGGACTGCTGTCTAAATTCTAAACCACAATTTAGATGACGAAATAAACTGAGTTTATGTCGGATAACAAGAGTTTGTAAAATTTGAGCACCCGCATAAACTCCTTTACGTTCTCAATTTTACAAGTCTCTTAAGATTCTATACCTTGATCCTAATTCCTTAGATCCGTACATCCTCCATGTTCGTTCTAAGGTGACAGTTTAGTTACGTTTTCACTTTGCTTATTATTATCTTGCTTTAGAACTCCTTCGTAAGCCTTTATGACAATATCAATTTCTTAAACTGAAATTAGTACTTCTTAAGTTCTAAATTTTACTTTCTTATCTAGTAGAGTTAGCAACGACTCCCAGCATGAATACTCCTTTTCATTTGTTTGTCCTCCCTAAAAGATTCATATCTTTATTTTCGGAAGATTGCTTTTATGACTTTCTTCAATCCTTGATTTCAGATACTTAATCCTGGATGCTCCAAGCATTTCTAGGCTGTTCTCTGACATGTATGCGTGATGACATCTTTTATACTCCAAGTAATTCTCAGATGTGCGGGTAAACATCAATCATCTTAATGATCGTTTTTATGTTTTTAGACATAAGTGTTTCTCTCATGTTTGCTTTCGCTCATCAAAATTTCCAAATTCCAAATTTTGCTTGGCAGTTTATCATGCGAGATGGGTAGAATCTCTCGTTAAGAGTTTTTCTATTCAGATCTCTTCAAAGCTCCTTTCGAACGAGTCTTATCATCTCTTTGATCTATCGTTACAGATTTTGATGCCCAAATTAATTTACCCTCGTCTATTGTCCTATTGAGTCAATTCTCTAATTGTTTTGACATTTCTAATTGTCTTCTCAACTGATGGGCCTAGAAAGTTTCCTAAATAGGTCTACACCCGCAAGTGCACGGATGTCAAGTTGTAATAAATTCCGTTAAGACCGGTTCGTTCCTCAGAGACTAGTTAAACTTATTCTAAAACTAGGAAGTAATAAGATTTTTCAAATGTTTTGATTGTGGTTTTAAAATGAATAAAATATTAAAATAAAATAACGGAAATGAAAATAAATACAAATGATACAAGGAACTCAAATGGGGGAGAGTCTGGGTTTTCTGAATTAACCACATAAAATCATTTTTAAGAACAAATATTTAGAAAAATTAAATCACTTTCTTTTTATAACTCAGAATTTCAGATAATGAACTATCCTAATTCCGAGAGATGTTTTCGTCAAAACTCGATTAAAATTTTGAACATGGTTTCATCATCTACCCTAGATAGAGAATTAGCTACTCATAATAAAAGATTAAAACAAATATGACAAAAAAAGACAAATAGGGAGGAAAAAGGAACTTTTCTCACTGATTTTCCACTGGCAGCCAAACGCGCCCCTAAGGAAAATAATTTTCTCGTTTTCTCGGAAGTATTTTCTTTCTGGGAAAATTATTTTCCAGACATTTTTCTCATCTTCCCCACTGATTTCTCTCTCTCTCTTTACTGTATTTAACTTATTCTAATCTTTCTCTTTCTTTGTTTTCCTCTCTCTCTCACTAAAAGAGATAAACCAAAAAAGAAAACAAAGAAAATGGCAATCACTTTTGTATTTGAATTTCTCTAACATTCTCTCTCTACAATCACTCAATCCCTCTCTATCAATCTCTGTTTCTTTCTTTCTCTCACAAAAATAAAGAAACAATAAAAGAATAACAAGAAGAAAAGATGATGATGGGTTTCTGTTCTTGTTCTATCCGAATCTCTCTATCTCTCTCTCTCTCTCTCTCTCTCTCTCTCTATTTCTCTCTCTAATATTTTCTCTTTAGGTTGAGCTCAAAGAAGATGAACCCCTCAAGCCGAGATATCTCTATCTTTTTCCTCACTCTGTTTTATAGAAGTAGAAGAAGAATTCAAAAACAGCCTGTCTTCTCTCTCTCTAAATAAAATATCTCTCCTCTGTCAAAAATCTCCTCTAAACCGAGAGATCCCTCTCTCTTATCTTCATTCCTTCAATCTTTCAATAATTTCTGTTTTGATTATTCTCTTTCCTTCTTCAATCCAATTCTTTCTTTCTTCATCTCTCTATCTCTATCCATTGTTAAGAGAGAAAAACCAGTTTTGTTTTAGAAACAGATAAGAGTAAGAGAGAAAGAGAACAAAATCTTCTATCTTCTTTCCTTCAATTTAGAAATCTCCAGCTACCATCAAATATCCTTTCTCTGTTTAGAAATATCATCTGATCTCTCTCTTTAGATTTTCCAGCCAATTCTTCTTTCCTAATCAGCCAAATCTTCCCTTAATGCCATTTCTTTCCTTCTCTCTCTCTACTAGTAAAACTAAATGCCATATTTAAAAAGATAAGAGACGTGAGAGAGAGAAAGAGGGAAAAATGAATCTGACCGTTTCAATTCTTCACTGTAAAGTGACCACGATACCGTGCATCTCGGCTGACGAAAATGCGTGGGACGTGACTCCTTTAGATTTAGCCACGTGTTTTGATAAAACCTAGGCCGTTGATCATAACAAGCTGTTGTCGGGTGTACGGTTAAGTATTGCGCTAGGTCGCACTGAATCATTAGATCCAGTACACCCCAAAATGCACCCTTCACTGATCGAAGTCATCCCGAAAATGATCCAAGCGGTTGATCTATTTCCTTATTGCGCGCCATGTGTCACTAATCGCTTTTGTTGGACATTTGGTGAACTGTTTTGACTCCACTCTTTGACTTGGAATATCTTTCGCATCTGGACTCGGATTTGACTTCCGTTTTCGCCCACGAGTTCGTCTTGAACTCTAGTTTCATCCTAAATCAATATTCGACAAAATTTCCCTCATCTCTAAATGACTGAAATACCCTCAAGTGTGTCTTTCTCCCGCTTTTAGCTATTTTTCACACTGAACTCCGTAAAAAGACATCTGGAAAAGAGAAACAAATAATTCAGCAGAGTAACTGCTCGAAATGGACTAACTAACCCGAGTTAAGAGATCTAGATGGGACATTTTCATATCTTATCATCAACCCCAATATGTTTCCTACATACAGGACTTGAAACGAACTTGTTTCACTGCCACTTACCTTCTTGTCGAACGGGATTTAACCATCCCTTACTCTTATCTCTTTGGACTCCCAGTCCAACTTCGGAGTGGTTCTGCTATAGTATGTTTGAATCTTCCTAAGACTCATCCGGGGTTTTTGAGCAAATATTGATAAACTTCCTTAACTCTTTAAGAAGTTTCTTGGCGAGTGATCCCTTATTCCCAATAAAGAGATATTCCTATTAAGGCGAGTGACTTTTGCTTCCTATTTGTTGCTCTATTCGAATATTTTCCTCCCACTTGTCTTCTTTTAAAAATTCTCTCTTTCAAGTAAGACACCATCGAAAGCAACAATCTAATTGTGTTTCAATGATTTGTTGGAAAACCCTGTTATTCTTCTTTCGAAGAACCTATGTCTAAAATGTTTTAGACTTTAAATAAAATACTAGTTTTAGAACTCTTTCTAAAATCCATACTTGTATGGAATCATTTATTCACTATAGCTATTCTAGGTTTTAGTGGGTCGGCAGATTTGTATTAGACCATTATGTTTTGGAAGATTTATGCCTTTTAGACTTATGATCTCATCGTAATCTTTAGTCAAATTGATCCTTTGCTTGATTCAGGTTTAGTTTCTAACACTTTTCCAACAATCTAGTTCTTAGTCTATTCTAGTCACACTAATCATAGTTTCATGTCTAACATGAGTTTCTATGATTAATTGACCTTTGTTTTCTCATAAGAGATCTTGTCAAATTTGTTTGTCTAAACCATGATTAACTATCGTTGAGAGATACGTGATCAAACAACTTTAGTTTCATTCATGTTCTTTCAAATTTATTTGACTAGAATAGAATAACCAAGTTGGATCGTTTGGCATAATTATTTAAAAGTTAAATAGGCTCTTTTAAGAACATCATAAAATACTAAATACTTTATTTACTTCCATAATCTCATTACAGAGTCAATGTTCGAAAAAGAAAACTTAAACTAATTAAGGTAATGCCTATGGAGTCTATGATCCTTCTTGAGCTTTTTTAGCAACTTTTGCTTCCTTAGCTTTTGACAGGTTCCTCTCCTCTTCAATAAATACTCAACTCCCACTTGCTCCTGTCATTCATAATGAAAAGAGATTTTATGTATCCTATACCTTGAAAGGAAATAGTATTTAATTGAATCGACTTTTAATAATTTTTACCTTGAGCGAAAACCACGGTTCTGTTCTTTTTGTCTTCCAGGAATTTAGGTCAGTTTCTCTTCCAATGGCCTGTGTCATCGCAATAGAAACACTTGGAATCAGATTGGGCACCTTTGTTCTTGGCAACTTGTTTGCCTTTTCCTTTGCCCATTTTCTTCTTCTTGAATTTCTGCTTTCCATCCTTCTTAAATCCCTTGTCCTTGTGAACCATCAGAACTTCTTTCTAGGGTTCAGCTACTGCGATATTCTCTTTGGTTGTCTGGAGCATAGCATATAGTTCCTCCAGAGATTTATCCCATCCATTCATATTGTAGTGCATTCTAAATTGATTGAACCCATTATGAAGTGAATGCAGGATAATATCAATGGCGAAGTCCCGGCCATTGTCGACTCCAAGTCTATTTAGTTTCTCAAAAACACTAATCATTTTGAAAACATGTGGCCCCACAGGCTTTCCCTTTTCAAGGCGCATATCCAATATTGCCCTTGAAGTCTCATACCTTTCCATTTTTGACTTCTTTTGGAACAAATTCCTAAGTTGTAGTATCATGGTATAAGCATCTATTTTAATGAACCTATCCTGAAGGTTAGGTTTCATGGTTACTAACATTAGGCATGTTATGGGTTCAAACTTTTTTTGAATATTTTTCTCTTGCTCCTTCTCTTGATCAGTCGAATCTTCTGTGATAATCGGAATAGGTGTGTATAAGACGTTTGCCTTGTGTTCGGATCTGAGGACGAGTTCCAGATTCCGTTCCCAAACAATGAAGTTGTCTCTATTTAACTTTTCTTTCTCTAAAAGTCGACTTAACTTGCTGGAGTCTTTTGATGTCATAATTAAACTAAATGTAAGAAATGCGAAAGTGATTTAAACTTGTTATCCTGGCATAATTCTTAATTTGGCTATATTATTCTATATTCATTGTCCCCTAAGAATAATATAATTCCAAGATCTCATTCCTTCGAAATTAAGCGTACTTTGGCACTGTCCTTAAGTCGTTGTCCTGGGTGAGTAACATTTTACTGATCATAATCTTACGATTCTTGGTTGATGAATTTCACACTTGAGTGTCAAATTGTCCTTTAGCCCCGAAATCCAAAACTCTTTTGCTGACTCGTTGAGAATAATCATTTAGACATGTGGACCTCTTCATAGATCTACCTGTATTGTCCCGAGGTAAAAGATGGCACCCTGCTTTGGCAGACCCACCACCGATGAACAAGGGCTCAACAGGTGTCTTAATCTGGGTAGGCTCTACTCAAAATTCTTTTTGGGACTTATTGCGTAATTTATCAAGTTGTGTGACTGTGAACTCTAGCATAACTATACATGATTTATTACGTAAAAGTTTATGTGGGTTTGCGTAATGATTTATTGAATCTTAGTATTACCCCTAAAAGATCTCATCTTTTAGCTTATTTCTTGGCCGCCTATGGTTCGTTATGATTCATATCCTTAAACCTCCATTGACTACTCCCACTTGAACCATGATCTCATCGTTCGGTTCGTCAATAGATTCTTAGACCCTATACTCTAAGTATTATTCAGACACATTCACTTGTGCTTAGAAACAAGAAACGATTACTTATCTAAAGGTATACTATTCTGCGCAATCACATATATCCATACATACAATAATATGACATTCATAATTAAAACAAAGTATGTATCCTAAATTCGTTTCTAGGTTCGCTACGTTTCGTATAGCTAATCGTGGGAAATAGTGACATCTCAATGTCTAATGAGCTCTAAAGTTTATTTTCGTAAAATTTAGACCAAAAGCACATTATCTTTCTTCCTTAATGATTTCCAAAATCGATTCAAGGAAAAACTTCGTTTGGGCTCTCCGATTGCCCGGGTCAATGTTGGAAAAAATATGCTCAGAACCGGGAGAAAAAGGTTTGAAAAACTCCCACTTGGCTCAGGGCCCAAAAGCCCTCGAGTCAAACTCGAAAAGACCTAAGTCAACTCTGGTCAAAGTCCCTTGACTAGTCTCGGGTCAACCCTAGACTTTGTCTCGGGTAAGCCTAGTCATAGGCCAGACCAAGGGACAGCACGTTCCTGTCGTGCTTTGTCCCTCGGTCAGACGCGTTCTAGCCTAGCTAGACACGTCCTTACCGGGTCAGATGCGTCCTAGACGCTTCTGACCTAAGACAGACCATAGGCATCTCGGATGGAGTGCCTAGGATGGGTCCTGGACGCGTCCTAGATCCGTCTAGACCATCGGGTCTCATGTGTACCCTCTCGGATGCTAAGTCCGAAAGGTGTTGGAACAGTGAGACGCGTCCTAGGCGCGTCTCGGGTCGAGACAGTACATAGGCCATCTCGGTTGCACGGTAGGCACGGGCATCCTGCATGGGATGTCTTCTGGACGCGTCCAGATGCGTCCTAGACGCTTCTGGCTGCTCCAAACGCGTCCTAGCCGCATCTGGATGCTCCAGTCGCATCTTAGGTGCGTCTGGAAGCTTCCAGTCGCATCCTAGATGCGTCTGGAAGCGCATCCTAGATGCGTCCAGAACTGTGTACAGGGTCTCGGTCCTGGACCGAGATCAACTAGGATTCCAAAAGCGTGTCCTAGACGCGTGAGGGACGTCTGAGACCCGTATGTCTCGGACTCCTAGTCCATTTCGGACTGGGATATCCCACACACGTTCTTAACGCGCTGGGATGTCTGAGACCAAAGAGTCTCGGACTCCTAGTCCGTGTTAGACTGGGATATCCCAGACGCGTCCTTGACGCGCTGGGATGTCCGAGACCTAAGAGTCTCGGACTCCTAATCCGGTCTGGACTAGGAATCCCGGTTCTTCACAGACTGGGATATCCAGTCCGTGTCCCGCCCTGTCACGGATTCTCAGTCCGAGACGTGTTGGTTAGGCCTGGACACGTCCTGGTCGGTCCGGGCAGCTGGGTTTCAAAATTTTTTTGGAAACCCTAGTGTTCCAAGTTTGAATCTAATTCGTCTAGTCAAAGATAGTTCATGCAAACGGCTCGTGATGCCACTGTTAGGTTTTTGATGTATCTAATACAACTAATTAACTAGTGTTCTAAGCGGAATCTCAAACATCTATACGTTTAACACTAGATTACCAGGATCTATACACGAACATATCAATTAACTAAAATAGAAAGATGATTACCTTTAATCGCTTTCCCACGAACTAAATCTCGACCAGTATTCGGAAGATAAGAGCTCCAATTGTAGCTCCTCTACTTGAGACACCGAGTATATGACTTGAACTCCCTCCTTCGAGTCAGCTAGGACCTTCTTGAAGGTTGAGATGAAGAACCCCTTCTTCTTGACTAGATAATTGAGAGAAACTCCTTTTCTCTCTCTCAGACAACTCTCTCTCTCTCTGAGAAAAACTTACTTGTTGGTCTTTTTTTCCTCTTCCCTTTAGGTTGTCTAATTAGGTCCTTATATAGAATCTCTAGAATAGGTGTTTGATCCAAACTAGGATTCCTAAAACATAATTATAAGGTATTTTCCCAAAACACCCTTTTAGGATCCCTTTAATGTGGCCGGCCAACATAGTGGGATTCCTTGGCCGGCCCACTTAGGGCCTAACCGGCCATGAGATGGCCGACCCCTTGCTTAAGGTCGGCGATCACATGGTCGGCCCACCTAAAGCCTTCCCGGGTCTTCATTTAAGGACCGAATGTGTTTATCTGTATTCAGACTCCTCCGAACTAATTAGGCCTCATTCGGGTACACACATAGCTTATATTATGAGCTTTTCTATAAGCCCATAAATAAAAGCGCTTTTTAAGAATCGGTCTGAGTCGTTTGGTACGCTACATAAAAAGTGTTTTTATATCTTAAAAAGCTAGGTATAACATTTGGTAAAAAAATGTAACCTTCGTATTGTAGTTATCAAACAATATGCTTATATCATTATATTAATAAAAAAAATTATAAACATTAAATACTAAAATAAAATAATAGATTTATTTTTAATTTTCATAAACACATAAAGATCAAAATTTGAACCTAATGCAGTGGTGATAGTGCTCAATGGTGGTGGACGTGTTATGGTGGTGCTCAATGGTGGCAGAGTTATGGTAGTGATGGTGGTTGTAGAATGGAGAGGGTGTTGGTGGTTAGGGGTAAAGTTGCAACGACGGTAGTGAAATGGGGTTGGTGGAGGTGGTATAGTGTGGTGGTGGAGTGGTCGATTTGTGGCGATGGTGGTGAAATGGTTGTGGTAGTGGTGGAGTTGCACCGAAGGTGAAGCTACGTCGGAGGTTGTGGAGTTGCAGGGAAGATGGTGAAGTGTTCGGTGATGGTGGTAGAGTGGTGACGAAGGTGGTGGAGTGGTTGTAAAAAAATTTGATGGTTGTAGAATAGTTGTGCTGGTGGTGGAGTTGTGGCGAAAGTGGTGGTGATGGAGTTACGCCGGAGGTGGTGGAATGGTGACATAGCTGGTGGGGTGATGGTGAGAGGTGGTGGAGTGGTTGTGGTGACAGAGGTGGTGGGGTGGTTGTGATGGTGGTGGATGTTTATTGACGGTGACAAAAAAAATATTTTATTTTATTTTCATAGCTAGCTTTTAATAAGCAGCTATAAAAAAGCCACAAAATTGTGGCCTCTGCTTTTTAGAGAAAATTGGCTTTTCTAGCTTAAAATAAGCTATAGCTTTTTTGAACCAAACGCGTAAAGTTTTTAATAAGCGCTTAAAATATGCTAAAAGCTGGCTTTTAGCTTTTTTTAAGCGGAACCAAACGAGGCCTTAGACTTACTAATAATGGATCCAATCCACTTATTTGCCATTCTATTTATAGTCAATTCTCTCCGTTCAAACCATTACTCTCATGTGTAACCCTTGTAGAGTCCGGTCTATGTTAGCCGCGGATTACCGAAGTTATCCTACGATCGTAAGCGGCTTCTAGCAAAGCATTATGACCCTTAATTCGACCGTACTAATGATCTTCCGAGTAAGGTCATCATGATCATATTCGCCAAATCGAACGCATTGACACCTTGGTCGAAGGACATTCCTTCGGAAGGATACCATTCCTTCTGATCGAGGGAATATATCCTTCACTAGACTCATTACCTATATGATGTGTGTGGAGCAAGATAAGAAACTATTTCTCAACTTCTTGATGGTCATCAAATTTCTGACATAAATATTCACCATTTCGATCCAATCGAATGACTTATATTTTTGTCAAGAGGATTCTGATGAACTCTAGTTAGTGTGTTAATAGTTTTACATACATCCGTATGTATGAAGACTTATTAATTCAGTAGTCATAGCTTCCTTTCGAAAAGGTGACTTTGTCAAATAGTCCTTTTGAACAAAATTCACATGTGTCGTATGATTCAAAATCATTAGACTTAGAAGGCCATACCATTGGATCTTTCTCATGTGTCTTATGTCAATTTGACGCAATGAAAAAACCAGAATTGACCGGTTTGAATTCTTTGATCATAGCCTATAGTATCATTGTTAACGTTTCAGTTCTCCTAGAACCGTCGGATGATTCAGATAGCTTATCGGATATCGGATATCGGATACGGATATGCTTATGTCCGTCCGGTAAGTTACCAATGTAGGGTTTTGTACGTATCTAATACATACTAATCATCTAACTAGTGTTGTAAGAGGAATCTCAAACATCATATGTTTCACACTAATTAACCAGGATCATATGCATGAACTAATAATGAACTAGAAACTGAAAGAAGAATACATGGATTCGCTTTCCCACGAACTAGGTTCCATTAACTTTATCCCCAAGAAGATGAGAGCTCCAATTGTCGCTCTTCTACTTGAGACACCCGAGTAAATAACTTGATCTCCCTTTTTGTTGTCCGCTAGAACTCAATTGAAGGTTGAGAAGAAGAACTATTCTTGTTTGACTCCATATATAGATTGTGAGCTTTTTCTCTAAAACCCTCTTTGATCTCCATTAGCTGTATATTGTGACAGAGATGAAAATTTTCTCTTGAGAAAAATCCACACCTTTTCTGAACTTAGAACTGGTCCTTACATAGGCATTACCTTAGTAGAGTCCTACTCAAATAAGGAATCCTACAAAGTCTCTCAGAAAAGATAAGCACAAAAGGAGTTTAATCTAACTGAAACTCCTAATTAGGGATAAAACCCTAATTAGGGTTTCCTCATGCTATGGCCGGCCAGACTAGCCCTCAATGGGCTTAGTCTGTCCGACCCGTACCCCTTAAGTGGCCGAGCAGGGATCTCCCTTTAAGGGAATCCCTTGGTTGCCCTTAAAAGTGGGTTTTTCCCTTTTCGGGCTTCCCTTTCGAGTCCGATTCTTTTCTATCTTTTGAGCACTATCAGACTCGATCATGTCCATTTATAGACAAGCTCCCACAAGTCAATTCTCTCCGATCAAGCTACCACTCTTTGGTGTAACCCGTTATAGGATCTGGTCTATGTTAGCGTGGATTACCGAAGTAATCCGACGATCGTAAGCGGCTTCTAGCTAAGCATTACGATCCCTAATTTAACCGGACTAGATGATCTTCCGGATAAAGTCATTGTCATCCTAACTGACAAATTTTACGCATTGCCACCTTGGTGGCAGGACACTCCTTCAGAAGGATATTTCCTTCAGACCGAAGGACTATATCCTTCATTACAGGCCTAAACCAAGGGTGATGGCCTGAGAGAACTTGTCTGATCTGAATTGATTTGATTTGATTTGATTTGATTGAATCTACTGTATCTCCGGTCCAACACTATTCTCAACTCTCTCTCTCTATATCACACTCTCTGATTCCTTGATCTTTCTATCTCTTAAATCACTTTGATCTTTCTCTATTTTTTGCTTTTCTTTAGCTTCAAGTCGTCTTTGAAGACGGAAGACCTCCTTAGTAATAATGAGTTGGATCAGAGATTTAAATTTATGAAGGTCGTACGCAGAGGCGACGACCTAACAACTTCAATTGTGCCGATAGGTCAAACATTATCTTAGACATTGCCTCCAATATCCACATTGTCTATAACCATTTTAAAGACTGCCTTTTACAACTTTAGGCATTGCTTAGAAAATATTCCAATGGGAAGGTAAAAGAAAGACAAAGTAACGGAGGAAGGTGCACTCCCGTTAGGGGTGGGAATCGGGCGGGCTCGGGCTACCAAGTGTCGGGCTCGGGCGGATCGGGCTCGGATAAGCCGAGCCCGAGGTAGTGAGCCGGGCGGATCGGGCGGGGCTAATCAAAGACTTGAAGTGCCCGTAGCCCGTCCGAGCCCGACTACCCGAACGGGTTTCAACGGCCTCGGGTCGGGCGGGCTCGGGTCGGGCGGGCTCGGGTCGGGCGGGCTCGGGTTTATTGAATTATTAAAAAAAATAAAATAAACAATAATTTAATAATAAAACAATAATTTAATAAAAAATAATTAATTAAAATACCAACCATTATATATATGATTATCATATTATATCATAAAGAAAATTACATAATCACCCATTTTAATAACAAAAAGTACATTTCCCTCCCTCCAACATTTTAATTACAAAAAAGTCCAAATATAAACAAAAAGTTACATTTCTCTCCTTCATTCATTAATCGAGCAATCGAACTTGAGAAATGCTAGGACTAGGAGTTGGTTCGGGAAACCCGTCGTTTAACGGATCAAACTCCTTCAAAGTAACATTAAGCTCATGTTTCCACCAATCCTTAAGACAAACACAACACTCCAACATTTCCGGAGTTAGGCTACTCCTATAGTCCCCCAAAATTCTTTTACTTAAAGAGAAAGCCGACTCGGAAGCAACAGTCGAAATCAGGACAGCAAGAACATCACGTGCTATTCGGGACAAAATCGGATACCTCTTCTCGTTCTCACTCCACCAACCCAAAACATCGAACTTTTCAATATTATCGACCGCAGGATCTGGCTCAGACTCATATCTAGATATTTCTTCGGAAGCGGTAGCTATAGGGTCCTTTCAGACTCTCTTAATACTTCTCCAAAAAGCACCATGCCTAGACGGTCCATCGGGCTCACTCTGGGGTTGATCAACAGTAGACGACGAAGAAACTGATGTAGGAACACTCAAATCATCCGTATACTCTTTAAATAATTCACGTAACTTGCCGATCATGGTGGCAGAGTACTCAGTAGAACACTTGATAACATGAGCCGAAGTATCAAAACAATTCTCAAGTTCGGTTAAGAGCATATCAACTTTCATTTTGATCCTTGGATCTAAAATACATGCAACACCAAACAATACGGGAGTTTCACCCCAATACTTGCAAAATTTAGCCTCCATGAAATGAATAATGCCCGCAAACATAGGATCATGTCGATTATCTAAAAATACCATCCCAATATCAACCAAATACTCCAAGACGGAGTTAGAAGTCACATAATCAACACCAGAAAAGAAGTTGGTTGCCTCATAAAAAGGCTTCAAAAACTTGTACAACAAATTGGCGTGCTGCCAATCACTACTCGATAAGACAAAAGGCGGAGATCGATCAGATAAGAACGAGTCAATCGGATCCTTAAACGGAAGGGCACTTCTCAACATAAGATAGGTTGAATTCCAACGATGTTTTACATCTAACTGCAATTTTTTAGGAGAATAGTTCTTTGATTCACAATGGGTTCGAAATTGTGCATTTCGAGTCTCCGATGCAGAGATATATTCAAGACAACCTTTCAGCCGTGTAAGCATTTCTTTAAACTAAGGAACTTTAAAACCATCCTGAACAACCAAGTTCAAGATATGACAGCAACATCGAACGTGAAATAATTCGCCTCTCAATGGTAAATGAGGCATTAACTCGATTAAACGAGAAACAGACACAGTATTTGCACTAGCATTATCCATTGACAAGGAAAACACTTTGCCAGATATCATCCAATCATTAGTTAGCTTATCATACAAAACATTGGCAATGTGTTCCCCAGTATGAGACTTGTCCAACAGAATGTAAGAGATGATTCTCTTTTGGACACACCAAATTTCATCAATGTAATGCGCTGTTATGCACATGTAACTAAGCCTCTGGTTCGAAGACCAGATATCAGAAGTAAGAGCAATTCGACCAGGAGCACTAAGTAAAACATTTCTGAGTGCATCTTTTTCTTCCTTAAAGTATTTAAGGATATCATTTCTAACAGTGCTCCTAGAAAATGACTTGAACCCAGGATGAAAGGAATCAGTAATATAAAATTGAAAGAAGGGGTCCTCCACAAATTGCATCGGCAACTCGCGAAGGATTAAAAGCTTGATAGTGTTTTTGCGAGCTCTCGCTTGACTAAACTGAAATGAACCCATATTTCCACTGTTTGGATCCTGCACCAACTTTGATTGAGTCAAGTCGATTTTTAGTGCTTTAGCACACTTAAATGTGTGTCTCTTGAAATGTGTTGTCCCGTTAGAAGATTTCGAATTTCGAGAAATACCACAAAAGTTACATTTGGCCATTTTAATGATCTTGCATCCATTTTTAGGATCAGGAGCATCATGAAAGGAATAAAAGTCCCAAACCTTAGAAGTTCTGCCTCTCGAACAGGTTGACGTTCCAGTCAGCACATCTACTTCGCCTGCGGCAGAACCAGCAGGAGCAGACACACCAGGAACAGGA
This sequence comes from Eschscholzia californica, assembly GCF_041429995.1. Taxonomy (NCBI): domain Eukaryota; kingdom Viridiplantae; phylum Streptophyta; class Magnoliopsida; order Ranunculales; family Papaveraceae; genus Eschscholzia; species Eschscholzia californica. The sequence goes on from NW_028238309.1 coordinate 21,674,895, forward strand.
GGATCAGCAGTACCAGCAGGAGATATTTCTCCATGAGCACCACTCTGACTCTCCGTCAAATCAACCTAAGTAGAACCACAGCCAACATAGAAAGTCATTCTACTAAGCTGAGTTCATGAGAGATCTAAGATAACGAAATTCATCATCGGTTTGTAGGAACATCAATATTCGTTTTCGTTCGGACATTCAATTTCTAACCAGCTTCCTTGAATCACCCATTTTGGTTACAGTGTTCTAACAACAAAGAAGTGTCCACAATTGGGAGAACCATTTAGGTTCTTCATCAATTCGGTCCTTCTAAGTGTTTAAACAACGCATCCAAAACTGGAATGACAAGTGATCCAGTCTGAAATCATGAGTCCTACAGAGAAGGTAAGAAACATAGAAGTTAGAAATAGACAAGTTCAAAAACAGACAAGTTTAAGAACTTAGAAGGTAAGTTGTTTTAGAAATAGAAAGTAAAGAGAAGTGAAGGTTAGAAAACTTGTTTTAAAAAAGAAAGAAAGAGAAGAAGAATAGTAGTTTTGAAAAACAGAAAAACAAAGGTAGTTTTAAAAAAGATTTGTTTTAGAAAAAGAAAGTAAATAGAAGTGAAGTTTAGAAAACTTGTTTTAAAAAAGAAAGAAAGAGAGAAGAAGAGTTGTTTTGAAAAACAGAAAGAAGAGAAGTAGTTTTAAAAAATATTTGTTTTAGAAAAAGAAAGTAAAGAGAAGGTTAGAAAAATTGTTTTAAAAAAGAAAGAAAGAGAGAAGAAGAAGAGTAGTTTTGAAAAACAGAAGAAGAGAAGTAGTTTTAAAAAAGATTTTTTTAGAAAAAGAAAGTAACTAGAAGAGAAGGTTAGAAAAGATTTGTTTTAAAAAAAGAAAGTAAAGAGAAGGTAAGAAAACTTTTTTTAAAAAAGAAAGAAAGAGAGAAGAAGAAGAGTAGTTTTGAAAAACAGAAGAAGAGGAGTAGTTCTAAAAAAGATATGTTTTGAAAAAGAAAGAAAGAGAGAAGAAGAAGATTTGTTTTTAATTGTCCTGAACATGAAGGCAAGACCATCATGTTGACTCTTTAGTCTGAATGAGTTGTTTGAAAAAAAAAATACTTTAATCTATGATCAAGTCTCACTAAGTTGTTTAAAAGAAGAGATCTAATGGTTCTAGAACAAGAGATCTATAATATTATTAATTACCTAATGGTTCTAAAACAGAACACTCAGATCTGTTTAATCAGACAGATCGATAGTCAGATGACTCAGATCTGTCTGATTAAACAGATCAAACTCAATGTTTGTGTTCTGTTTCAGAACTAAAAAAAAAGATTATTATCTATGACCTATGATCTATCATCTTTTTACTTCTTGTATCAATATTATCTAACGGTTCTGAAACAGAACACTCATTTGAGTTTGATCTATTTAATCAAATGAGTGTTCTGTTTCAGAACAAAAAAAAAAAAATTCCACTATTTTTTGTGTCTGTACATGGTACATCTTACATCGACTTCAAGTCATACACCACAAAAAAAAATACAAGACAAATACATTATAGATCTGATCTATTTGATCAGACAGATCAAAGGTTTAGGACTCTGATCTGTCTGATAAACAGATCTGACTCGTTGGAGTCGAGATCTTTACATATAATCATAACAAATAATGTTATATACATTATTCATTACACATTACAACCATTATCTAAAACATTCAGTAAATAAAATCAAATAAACTAAATAACATCAAATAGATAACCATTAGATGAGTTCGAGGGCTTAACCGCGTCCTTTGATCCGAAGATCATCAGCGTATACCCATCATGAACTAACCATCAGAGAGATAATACACTTCGACCAACTTCGACCAACAGTAGATGATGATGATGTGATCAGAGACTTCGACCATAAGTAATCATAAGTCATAACCATAGTCTTTAATGGAAAATCAGAGAGATGATGATGTATACTAACCATATTGAGAGGCTTCGACCAACAGTAGATGATAGACTTCGACCAACAGTAGATGAAAGAGAGACTTCGACCAAAATCTTTAACCCTAGAAGTGTTCTTTAATTGAGGTACTAGAGAGATATGATGGTTTGAGGCTGAAAGATAGATAGAGAGGGGTGGAAAGAGAGAGAGAGAGAGCGGCGGAAACAGAGAGAGAGAGAGCGGCGGAAGAGAGAGAGATGATAGGGTTCGGTGAGAAGAGGCATTAGGGTTTTTACCTGGGAATTGAGGGGTATATATAGGCAGGTGAGATATAATCCAACGGCTGAGATATTATGTAATCTCAGCCGTTGGATTCATTAAAAACACGCGGATCATTCGAGCTGATCGACGGGCTACTCATCGGGCTCAACTAACGGGCAAACTATCGGGCTACACATACGGGCAACATATCGGGCCGGGCTTCGGACGGGCTTAACGGGCCGGGACTCGGAATTGAGAACCTGTCCGAGTCCCGGCCCAATTAGCCCGATATATCGGGCCGGGTTAGCCCGGCTCGGGGCTACGGTCATCGGTCTCTCACGGTTCGGGCCGAACGAGCTGGATCGCGGGTTTCCGGACCGTTTTCCCAGCCCTAACTCCCATCCAGATTTCTGCCCGTTTGATTTTAGTTTCAGTCGTTGGATGAGATTGAAAAGCAATACAAATTCACCGCCCATATAAGACCGAGGATCAGACTTTCTCTCTCCAACGGCATAATAATCTTACGCAATCTTTGTCCCAACGGTCGAGATTGGAGGGCCTAAATCGAAAATCAGCCTCTCTCTCTCTCTCCAACGGCTGAATATCTTTACTCAATCTTCTAATTGATTTCTTCTAAAACTTCTTTGATTTCACAACTTGTTGTAATTGATTTCATGTAACAAATTGAACCTTGATCGAGATTGTCAATCGGTGGAAGAAGAACTACTACAACGGCAACTAAGAAATACTTCCAAGCCCTAAGGCATTTGTGCTTTTTGAAGTGCGAAATTCAGTCCGCATTTTTGAATCTTGATAAAGATCGTCAACCGATCAGACTCTAAGAATCAGGTTGGTCTTTCATGCCTTCAAAACCTAATTTGTTTTGAGAGAGAGACAGTTATTGATGATTTTTCTTTTAAAAAGGTAGTCTAAGTAATACTTGAAACAATTTAAATCATTATAATCAAAATCAAGAACTCAAAAGGTCGATCAAACTAATCGATGAAAGAAGAATCGACTACCTCAGCCAGAAAGAATCAGGTTGCTCTTTCATGCCCTAACACCATCAAACCTAATTCGTTTTGAGAGTGTTTTTGGTGGATGAATCTTTCTTTCATCCATAACATTAAATGCTTTCTGAAGTCTTTGATCTTTAATCTTTTTGAGTTAATTAGGTCGATCATATGCATATGAGAAGGCTGATGGATTGGATTGCTTCAGCAGGTATAAATTTAGGGTTTTATTTACATTTTGAAAACCCCTAAGGAGAACAGATGATTTTATTTTCATTTTGTTTTAGAACTCTGTTGCATTTTCTAGCTAAACTTCATTAAGATTGTGAAGGGTACAGTTTGATATGGTTAGATGGCTCTTACTAGCTAAAAGAAGGCTGATGGATTGGATTGGATTGGGCACTTTTCTGCCTAAATGAGGAAGCTGGGAATTCCCCTGATCTTAGGAAGATAAAACAGTCTCTGGTTAGTTTTTAGGGTACAGTTTGATATGGTTAGATGGCTCTTACTAGCTAAAAGAACATTGACATACCCTTTTTCCTTTTCAAGTAAATCATGTTCCCAAATTCCAGTTACCATGAAATCTTACATCTAGTTACCATGAAATCTTATATCTAGTTACCATGAAATCTTACATCTAGTTACCATGAAATCTTACTTGATACCTACACTTTGGCATAGAACATCCTCTCCGAAAACCATTTAGGGTAAGTTATCACAACCCTAACTTTAGCAGATACTTTGCGAGTTAATAGGAAATGATTTGCTTTTCAAATTCAGGTATATAGCTGTTCGCATGGTTTCTTGTATATGAAAGGTTTATGCTGCCAGTTTGATTTTAGAGTGAAATAAATATTAACTTCGATGACATTTTTGTTCTCTTTAATCAGAAGTATCCAGTACTCTTTTTACTCATTTGCCTGTTGGGATATTACCTGAATGTGAAGTGGAAGCTATATTCATATACTTCGATATTATCTGTCTTGTCTTCTGCGGATCGAGGGACCAAAATCTCCTGAGGAAATGCTCTCTATCCTTCAGAGAGTAGTAGAAGAGAGTTCTACAGTCCTTGTAACAGCCCGGGTTGATGCTGAAGAAAGGAGGAATAACATTCGATTGAGAGAGGAGCAAGATGCAGCTTACCAAGCAGCACTAGAGGCTGATCAAGTAGGTTTTTCTTTCTTAGCCATGGACTTTTATTTTCGATTGCATATGCTTTCGAAATTGGGAGGGTGTAGATTTTGCTCCTTAATTTCTATATGTTATTGTGCTTTTTGAAGTGCGAAATTCAGTCCGCATTCTTGAATCTTGATAAAGATCGTGAACCGATCAGACAGTAAGAATCAGGTTGGTCTTTCATGCCCTAACGCCTTCAAAACCTAATTTGTTTTGAGAGAGAGAGAGTTATTGATGATTTTTCTTTTAAAAGGGCAGTCTAAGTAATACTTCAAACATTTTAAATCATTATAATCAAAATCAAGAACTCATGCAGGGTCGATCAACTGATCGATGAAAGAAGAATCGACTACCTGAGCCTGAAAAAATCAGGTTGCTCTTTCATGCCCTAACACCATCAAACGTAATTCGTTTTGAGAGTGTTTTTGGTGGATGAATCTGTTTTTCATCCATAACATTAAATGCTTCCTGAAGTCTTTGATCTTTAACCTTTTTGAGTTAATTAGGTCGATCCTATGCATATGAGAAGGCTGATGGATTGGATTGGGCACTTTTCTGCCTAAATGAGGAAGCTGGGACTTCCCCTGAACTTGGGAAGAAAAAACAGTCGCTGGTTAGTTTTTAGGGTCGATTTTATGCCTAGTTAAGATTAATTTCTTCCTTAATTAATTCGAAGCTGTGTGTTAATTCGGTTTATTGACAATGCTAACACTGTCAATTGCAGATGAAAGTGCTGAATTCCCCTTAATGAGGAAGCTGGGAAGTCTCCTAAATTCAGGAAAAAAAGTAGTCGTCGGTTTGTTGTTTTACTTGTTTTAATACATGACCTCCCTTCTTTTGGTTACCAGTACATCTGTAAGTAACCGTAGTGATTGTACGATCGAAGTATTGAATTCATATGTTACCCTAAGAAAAACGTAAGTTAGTTCCACATGTTTATGCATTAGTTATTTGGGTACTAACCAGTTGTATCTAGGACATGATAGGATACCTTTTCATTTTTATCATTAGCTATTTGGGTACTAACCAGTTGTATCTAGGACATGATAGGATTTCCGATACGAGACAAGAGAAGAGCTGCACTGATAAAAGCATATACAAGTAGGGATACTTAAAAACGCCAGAGGACACACATGGTTTAAGGTTTGAAGCTTGTTACCATATTTGCTGCCTTTAGTGATTTCGTAAAGCGACATTACTTTGATTACTGCCTTCATGTTTTGATCAATTTGGTAATACGACACATGTACGACTAACATTGCATAAGAGAGTTGAGCTCGTTGATATGGGAGAGGGGAGGTACTCAACCTACAGTCAAGGAAAATATTCAAATCGCATCAGGTGAGATTTTAAATACTGTCTTGCCGTTGCATATCAAATAAAAATTTCAAATATTTAATGCCTGCGTTTTCATTCAATAGTATAACTAGTATTAGGAACTTAGGATCTGGTTAATTAGATTAACTTGTTCATTTTTTGCCATATCTCTAATTTTTATATCATAAGAAGCCCATCGTGTTGGTTCTATTGTATAGCAATTCAAACTTGAGCTTGGTTATCCATTTGATGAAGGAAACTGCTGACTGGTTGCTCGTGGAGGGCAAATTTTTAATTTTTTTCCCCTTTCCAAGTTAAGTTTTTTTCGCTTTAAACAATCCTGGACTGGCTCCCAGAGAAGCTTTGTGCTTCATGAATACGTCTTTATTAGAGCTGGTCAATTAGATTAACTTGTCCTTATTTCAATCCGGTTTATTTTTTCAGCAATGCCTAGTGCAGAGCTTAGAGTTTATTGATGGTCGGAAAAGAAAATGGATGAGCTTATATTTTCAGGAATACATATTTGAACAGTAAACAAATGGTGTGAGTTAACTTAAAACATTCTTGCTTACCTGGTGTTATAAGTTATTACCAGTGGTGCCTCACCCTGAAAATTAATGTAGGTTGTCGAACAAACAATTGAAGTGATAGCTACCAGAATGAAGTTAATACAGAGGCCACCTTTCTTACTTGCTATCAAGGTTCCTTACCTTACATTTCATTTCTATAAATGTTCTTGTCGAATATTGATATGGCAAGCCCAATTAAATCTTTTAGATGAGTATATGTACCGTTATTGAACATTATGAGTTGTTTAAACTTGTTCTCAGTGGGTTGCTGGGAAACTGAGAAAAGGTTGTTTTATTTTTCTGCGGTTTCAACATCTTGGTATTTAAAATATGTTGTTGTTAATGGTTGTTTTTGAAATTTCAGTTAGATGTATGATGTCTCGTATCTTGTGAAGGAATGCAAATTGTTAGGGAGAAAAATCAAGGCAGCCTAGGTGCCAGAGCAGGTCATCTTATTGATTTTATGTTAAAATTAATATATGCTGCAAAAAAATACGCTCAAAGGACATAACTTACAAATTGATGGTAGTTTGAATTCTTGAACTATGGTAAACTAATTAAAGCTCTAGATATAATAGACTTCTATAGGTTTGTTTGTGACGTAATAGAGTTTTGAGAATCATTAACTCAGGAAGTCTGGTATCTCCCACTACCATGTCTCATCTAATTTTATGAAGTGTTATATTCCTCGCCCTTTTTTTTGTGTCTGTTAGTTTTGAGTGAGTTTCTTTGTGTGTTTTGAGCTTATCTGAGTTTATTTGTGTATTGTATTTTTAAGTTGTATTTAGTTTTCGCCCACACAACCATTACAAGTGTTTGTGTTTAATTATCTCCAACACTTGGTTTTTGGTTCTTGTTGAGAGTCTCTCACTATCATTTTCTTACTGCACATGTGCATTCATTCACATATTCATGCACACAAACATGTAAATTGGACTGCATAGCTTCGAAATCCACTTTTATTCGACTACGTAACAAAATCCTTTTTTTATTGATGGTCTTTGTAGCTTTGACAGCCACTAGATTGCTATTGGTTTTATTTAAGCATGTTAACAGATCTGACTCCTTGCACAGCTCTGGCTGAGAAGGTATTTTTTTCACTTCGTGGAGCTTTTATGGTTTTGTAAAGTCTACAGGGAACTGATATGTCGATGATTCATGAATCCATGAGAAGTAAAAAAGTGATCAATTTTAACTTGTCGCTTTCTAACATAAATTGCTTCTAGAAGCTGGATAAGACTAAAGACACCAACAAACAATGTAGGCAATTAGAGGAATTACAGAGAAAATGAGAGTGTCCGCAGGGTATGTTTAATTTACTTCAGTAGTTTCCTTGTTTTATTCCCTCTAATTACATTGGTG